>NC_050581.1:189540986-190282026 GCF_011100635.1 Trichosurus vulpecula | reverse complement strand
TTTAATGAAACATAGGACTTTAAAGGAGACCATAGCTAAATAGAAAATTTGATGTTCAAGCACAAGACTAAAGAGAAGCATAAAAGGTAAATGTGAATAAGAAATCATAAGACACTTAATAAAATTAAACTTTACATTCCTATATGGGAAAATGATGCATGTAATTTCTAAGGACTTTTTCATTATTAAGGCAGTTAGAAGGAGTCTACATAAACAGAGGGCGTGGGTGTGTCTATCATGTTGGTATGATCTCAAAAAAATGAAGGGGTGAGAAAAAGGATACATTGGGAGGAGTAAGGGAAAGAAAGAATGGATAAAATTATCTCACAAGGAAGGATTTTTACAGTGGAGGGTAAATGGTGGTGGTGGGCAACCCTTGAACTTCATTCTCAATGGAATTGGTTCAAAGAGGGAAGAATATATATACATATAAGCTTAGTTGAATATAGAAATCTATCTTACCCAAAACAGAAGTGGAAGGGGAAGGGGATAAGGGAAAGAGGAGAATGATAAAAGGGAGGGCAGATTAATGGAAGCAGTGGTCAAAAGGAAAATGAACATCTGATGAGAGACAGGATAAAAAAAGAGAAGGACAAATGGAAGAAATTAGGATGGAAGGAAATACACAGTTGCTAATCATAACTATATGTGTGAATGGAATAAACTCACTCATAAAACAGAAGAAGATAGCAAAATGGATTAGAAACTAGAATACAATAATACACCATTTACAAGAAACACTCTTGAAACAAAGAGACATACAGAGACTTAAAATAAAGGCCTGGAGCAGAATCTGTTATGCTTCAGCCGAAGGAGAAAAGTCAGGGGTAGCAATCATGGTCTCAGACAAAGCAAAAGCAAAAAAATAGGTCTAATTAAAAGAGATAATCAGGCAAACTACATTTGATTTAAAGGTACCATAAATGATGAAGTAATAACAAAAACATTTACAATAAGTTTCTCAAATAATGGACTCATTTCTCAAATAGTAAGGAATTGAGTCGTATTTATAAAAATAAGAGCCATTTCCCAATTGATAAGTTGAGTCAAGGGATATGAACAGACAGTTTTCAGAAAAAGAGATCAAAGCTATCTATAGTCATATGAAAGAATGCTCTAAATCACTATTGATTAGAGAAAGCAAAGTAAAACAACTCTGAGGTGCCACCTCATGCTTACCAGAAATGACAAATGCTGGAAAGAATGCAGGAAAACAGATATAATAATGAACTATTGGTGGAGTTGTGAACTGGTCCAAGTATTCTAGAGAACATTTTGGAATTGTGCCCAAAGGGCTATAAAACTATCCATGCCCTTTGACCCAGAAATACTAGTGTTAAGTCTGTGTCCCCTAAAGAGATCACAGAACAACAATATTTATAGCAGCTCTTTTTATGGTAGCAAAGAATTGGAAACTGAGGGGATGCCCATGTATTGGGGAACAGCTGAACACGTTGTGGTACATGATTGTGATAGAACCTTATTTTGCTATGAGAAATGATGAAGAGGACGGTTTCTGAAAAACCTGGGAAGACCTATATGAACCAATGCAAAGTGAATCAGGAGATCATTGTACATAGTGACAGCAATATTTTAATAACCCACTGTGAAAGACTTAGCTATTCTGATTAATACAATGATCCAAATTCATGATGAATTTTGCTATCTACCTCAAACGAGAAAACTGAGAAACTCTGAGGCAAGTTGAAGTATAATTTTCTCACTTGTTTTATTTTTCTTGCCTTTTTAATGCACCAAATATGGAAATATGTTTTGCATGATTTCACATGTATAATGAGTATGTTGCTTGCCTTCTCAGTAGGTGAGGGAGGGGCTGAAGATTTGGAACTCAAAAAATTTTTAAATGTTAAAATTAATAAATAATACATTTTAAAAGAGGAACATGATCATTAATTCTCTTTAATCTAAATTTAGGGAGATGGTTGATAGTCTCAACATATTGGGACCCCATATGAAATAATGTGTTGAATGCTGTGGCAAAGCCTGCAAGACCATTTGTTGGCTGTATTATAATGGAGATTCCTTTTTCAGGCACAAGTTGGTATAAATGTTCTATGGGTTCCCTTCCAATTGTGATATTCTGAGGTTCCCTAACATCACACGTTCATACAACTATTATCAAACACACTGGCACCCAATAGGACAAAGTAGTTTGCCTAGTTTCCCATTAACCAGAACTCTATGCATTTGTTCTACTCATTTCACTTCCATATGTGGAACATACAATGATAATGGCTATCCAATCCATTGACAAATCTTTCTTGAACACCCACAATAATCATAAAGGGCCAGTCAAATAGCACTTATTAAGCACATACTATGTTCCAGACACTGAACTGAGCACTGAGGATACAAATAAAAACAAGAATCTCTCAAGGATCTCACAGTCTAACCCTCTTAGTCTTGAATCATTAAAGGTTCAGAAAGGTTTTAGTGTTGGGTGCATTTTATTATGATCTTTGATAACTGGTATTCCATGTTCAGAAACCTGATAATTCTGACCCCTACACAAATCTCATTCCCTCTGTCCTACGATGAATCAGCCTCATTTAGAAGTATAGGGTAATATCATAAAATTCTTAGCCACCTGTGAATTCTCTGTGTAAGTTAGAATTTGATTTAGGAGACTCCTCTCTTTAGAGGCACATTTATAGATTTAAGGGGGGAAATGCAACTCATGTTGGTGTGTTCCTGTAATTTGGTTTCTTTAAGCTAAGTTGGACAAACCCTTATGAGGTATGTTATAGAAGGGTCTTTTATTCAGGTCTTGATTGAATAGATGGCTGATAAGGTCACTCTCTCTCAACTCTGTGAGATTCTGGGTTTTCTGGGATCATAGGATTATAGAGTCAAAAGGGACCTTAGGAACCCATGACTCCAATTCCCTCATTTTACTGATGAGAAAAATGAGACACAGACAGATTAGGTCCCTATGATCAAGTAGGTCATACAGCTACTAACTGTCTGAGGCAGGATTCTATAATGTTAAAATAATGCACATGATGTTAAAATAATCCCAGAGCAAAGGTGTGTGACAGCCTGTAATGTAACCACCCAATTGTCTTCTGTCCTGACTTGGGGACATGCCACAACAGAAGAGCCCCATTTTAGTTCTGGAGTTGGCAGAACTGGATTAAAATCCCACCTCTTCCTACCTGTTTGGAAAGGAGCAAGTCACTCAAATCTCTTAACCTGTTTCCTAATATGTAAATGAAGGATTTAGACAAGATGATCACTCAGGTCCCTTCCATCTCTAAGTCTTTGGATCTATTAGCCTATCCAGGAGCAGGGTGGTTCTTTTGGGACTGCCTTGAGTAGCCCACACTCAGAGCTTCACCCTGGGAATAGTGGAATTTTAACCAGAACTCCTACAAAGGTGGGATGGGTTTGTCAGCTCCTATGCAAGCACTTAAGAGAAGTACATACATACTGTACGTCCAAAAATATATGACATGTATATATGGCAGGTTTCACTTAATCTAGCAATAAAAAGAGAATACAAAGGACTCAATCTGAGTTAAAAAAAAGGTAAAATAACTCTACTTTGCTCTTTTTTAAGTCTTTTTGCCCCACCTTCCAGGGATTTATGCAATCCTTGAGACTTGTAGTACTATCCTGAGGTTGATTCTCCCTCCCTCCTATGTTCCTGACTGGGGAAAACATGCAAGGTTGCTAGAAAGTCAATGCCTTCATAGTGAAAACGAAGATATAAATTTTCCCGTCTAAGCTCATGGACCACCAGAAATTTATCCACAGGCCCCACAGATCGCAATTTATGTCCAGATAACTCACAGTATCAATAAAGGACAAGGTCCATATTTGCTCCTCCATATCATGGCTGCCATTCTTCTTCCTTTGCAGAGCTTCCACTTGGTCCAGGAACTCTTCAATGGCCCAAGAACTCATTACTCTGAACAGAACCCTAGAGCACATGGTTTCACTTGGAGGGGCCATGTGGCTATGGAAAATTCCTTCCCAGTAGGTGAGTCCATATGTATCTGACCCTCTCTGTTCCCTAGTGCTTGTATCTTCAATTCATTCACTTGTAGTGCCATGAAGAGAGCACTGGCTTTGGAGTTGAGACATGACATCAGACACTAGTTCCACTATTTCTTGCTGGGTGATCCTACAGAAGTCATTTGACTTTTCTGAGTTTCCACTCCATTATCTGTAAAATGAGAACAATTATACTTAAACTGCCTACATCACAGGGCTGTTGCAAAAATGCATCCAGATTTTGCAGATGAGGAAACTGAGGCCCACAGAGATAATATGACTTTCCCCAAATCACATAGCTAATAAGAGGCAGAGCAGGAATTTGAACCCAAATGCTCAGAAGTGGACAGAGATTTGAACCTAAATTCAGTGCACTTACCACCATCCCACACTGCCTTTTAAATTTTTTACTAAGAACAAATTTCAATCATTTCCACCACTAGATGATAACCTTCTAGAGGACAGGGAGTACTTCATTTTTGTCATCATAAGCCCTTATGACTAGCTCAGTGCCTGGCACACAGGAGGCCCTTCAAAATGTTTGCTGAATTGTGCTGGAAAAGAAAGAGGATTTCCTTTAGAGCAGAGCTCCTTAAGTGTGTGTGTGTGTGTGTGTGTGTGTGTGTGTGTGTGTGTGTGTGTGTGTGTGTGTGTGTGTGTGTGTGTGATGCATCCCTTGGGCATTCTGGTGAAGCCTCTGGACTAATTCTCAGAAAAAAGTTTTTAAATGTACAAAATAAATTACACAGAAGAGAATGGAGAACACTTATAGTGAAAATGAAGAAATAAATTTTCCCATCCAAGCTCATGGGCCACCTGAAATTTATCCACACACCTCATGGATCCCAGTTTATGAACCTTTGCTTTAGTGCATTGAAAAACACATTTCATATCACCCAGACCTAGCCATATCCAAAGCAGGATACACTGCTCCCAAACCCATTCTCATTTGAGTCACCTAACTATGAAACAGCAAAATGAACTCCTTTTATCAAGAGCTACTAATGGCCTCAGAGGCCAAATATGCAAAAAGGACAAGATGTATGTAGGACAAGGCAGTGTTTGACTCAGACTCATCCTCTCGTTGATAAGAGCCTGTTCTCACTGGTGCTCAAGTTAGGGGGAGAAGAACAGACTCATTGTTAGATCACTGCCCACACTTAATGAGAACTGAGGTCTATTTAACATGTTCAATGGACACTTGTGACAGATCTGTTTCCAGGCTGTTGCTAAGCTTTTAAACATTGGGTTTAATTGAAAAGAATACACAGTCATTACCCTCTATAGGTCTGCCTTGCATAGGATCCAGGGCCACTGACTCAGAGTTCAAATGGTGCTCTGAAAGTAACCAAATACAAGCCCCTTCATTTTTTCTCTCTTTTTCTTCTTCTTCTTTTCCTCCTCTTCTTCCTCTCCTCCTCCTGTTCTTCTTCTTCTTCTTCTTCTTCTTCTTCTTCTTCTTCTTCTTCTTCTTCTTCTTCTTCTTCTTCTTCTCCTTCTTCTTCTCCTCCTCCTCCTCCTCCTCCTCCTCCTCCTCCTTCTCCTTCTCCTCCTCCTCCTCCTCCTTCTTCTTCTTCTTCTTCTTCTTCTTCTGCTTCTGCTTCTGCTTCTTCTTCTTCTTCTTCCTCCCTTTCTTCCTTTTTCCCCTTCTACCTTCTCTAGCACCATCATCACCTCTACCCTACTATCTCATATGTCTACAGCTTTAAGTTTTGTAAAGTGCTTTACATATATTATCTCATTTGATTCTTAGAAGAATCCAGTGAGATAGATGCTGTTGTTATCCCCATTTTACAGATGAAAAAACTGAGAGAGTTTCTTGATGCTCAGAAATGTTAGGGCCCATGATCACAACCCTATTAAATCAGAGATGGTGTGTGATAGAATCTTTTATAAAAATAAAAGGTTCTTGCTATCCTTTGTTTTTTACTTCACCAGAATTTCACCCAGTAACCCTCTCTTTCTCCCTCCTAAGGAACCATCCCACATAATAAAGAATGTTCTTAATTTTAAAAGAAGAGAAAAGGAAGAAGCAAAAAAAGAATAGAAAGGCACTAATCACTTGAAAAAGTCTCAAACTATGTCCACATCCCTTCCCCAGGTGGGACTCTCTCAGTTCTGTAACAGAGTGTGGCAGGAGGAATCTTCTTGTAGCTCTTCTCTAGGACCAGCCTTATTCTTTATAATTGGGGAGTGTGTCCTTTGGTGTTTTGTAGTTGTGCTTTCCATGTACTTTGTTGTAGTCATTGCGTATACTGTTTTCTTGACTCTGATGGCTTCACTCTGCATCAAATCATATCAGTCTTTCCATGTTTCTCTATATTCATCATTAATTAGAGCAAAGAAATATCTCATTGCATTCATTTATCACAATCGGTTTAGCCCTCCCCAGTCAACAGACATCAACTGTGCTTCCAAATCTTTGCTCCCCCCAAAGTGCTGCAATAAATATACTGTTTTATATGGGGACTTCCTTGTTACCAATTACCTCCTTGTGGTATAAGTCTAGGAGAAGATGCCCTGGGTCAAAATATATGGCTATTTTAGTCATTTTATTTGCTAATTACAAATTGCTGTTCAAAATGTTTATATTCATTCACAACCTTACCAACAATGTTCGCTGACATGTCTTATCTTCCCTAAACCTCTCCAGCTTTGATTACTCTCATCTTTGAGTTCCAAATTCTCTCCCCTCTTCCCTTCCCACCCACTTCCCTAGGAAGGCAAGCAATTGAACATAGATCATACCTGTATCATTATGTAAAACACTTCCACAATGCTCATGTTGTGAAAGGCTAACTATATTTCCTTCCATCCTATCCTGTCCCCCTTTATTCAATTTTCTCCCTTGACCCCATCCCTTTTCAAAAGTGTTTGCTTTTGATTACCTCCTCACCCTATCTGCCATCCCTTCTATCATGCCCCCCTTTTTTACTACCTTCCCCTTACTTTCCTGTGGAGTCAGATACCCATTTGAGTGTGTATATTATTCCCTCCTCAAGTTGAATCCAATGAGAGTAAGATTCACTCATTTCCCCTCACCTGCCCCCTCTTCCCTTCCAATAGAACTGTTTTTTCCTGCCACTTTTATGTGAGATAATTTACCCCATTCTATCTCTCCCTTTCTCCCTCTCTCGATATATTCCTCTCTCACCCCTTAAATTTATTTCATTTTTTAGATATTATCCATTCACATTCAACTAACCCTGTGCCCTCTTTCTATATATATTTATGTGTGTGTATGTATATATATATATATACACATATATATATATATATGTATGTATGTATGTATGTATATTCCCTTCAACTTTCCTAATACTGAGAAAGGTCTCATGAATTACACAAATCATCTTTCCATGTCGGAATGTAAACAGTTCAACTTCAGTAAGTCCTTTATGAATTCTCTTTCTTGTTTACCTTTTCATGCTTCTCTTGATTCCCATGTTTGAAACACAAATTTTCTATTCAGCTCTGGTCTTTTCATTGAAAAAGCCTGAAAATCCTCTATTTTATTGAAAATCCGTATTTTGTCTTGGAGCATTATACTCAGTTTTTCTGGGTAGTTGATTCTTGGTTTTAATCCTAGCTCCTTTGACCTCTGAAATATCATACTCCAAGCCCTTCAGTGCCTTAATGTGGAAGCTGCTAAATCTTGTGTTATCCTGATTGTGTTTCCACAATATTCAAATTGTTTCTTTCTGGCTGCTTGCATTATTTTCTCCTTGACCTGGAAACTCTGGAATTTGGTGACAATATTCTTAGCAGTTTTCTTTTTGGGATCTTTTTCGAGAGTTGATCGGTGGATTCTATCAATCTCTACTTTAACCTCTGGTTCTAGAATATCCTAGAAATTCTAGAAATCCTAGAAATTCTAGAGCTGCAGAACCCATGGGATAGCAGAGTGAAGAAGGGCTCCAGCCCAGGACAGCCTGGATGGTCACTGGGTAAGGTCTATCCCACGGAGTGGAAAGGCGCAGAGCCCTGCGTGGGCTGCGCTGGACCAACCAGACTGGGAACCAGGTGAAATAGGCCCTAGCACCCTGAATCAGTGAGCTGTGGCAGTTACCAGACTTCTCAACTCACAAACACAAAAGACTACAGAGAAGGTTAGGGGGAAAAGCTGTGAGGAAAGAGTGAAAGGAGTTTGTGGTTCAGCCACTGCCTGGAGGGAGGCAGAGGTGGTGCAGCTTTGAGGAGAGAAATACAGCTGTAGTTGCTTCCGGCCCCAAGCCCACCTGGTGGGAGGAATTAAGTGGGGGATCCCAGCGAGAGTGCAGAGCCTGCCTAATATCTGAGTCGCATCCAGGTTGGTGGTTCTTGGGGGAGGAGGAGCACTGCTGTGGCAGAGCTTGCTGTGTAGAAATAGCTCTGAAAACAACAGTGCAACCCCTCAAGCTTGGGCAAAGTACTCTCTACTCTACAAGCAGTCATACCCTGACGAAAAACTCAAGGGTCAAGTAGTTGGCTGGGAACATGGCCAGGCAGCAAAAATAGATTCAGATTCAGACTCAGACTTTGGAATCTTTCTTTGGTGACAAAGAAGACCAAAACATACAGCCAGAAGAAGTCAACAAAGTCAAAGAGCCTACATCAAGAGCCTCCAAGAAAAAAAAAACATGAACTGGTCTCAGGACATGGAAGAGCCCAAAAAAGGTTTTAGAAAAGCAAGTAAGAGAAGTAGAGGAAAAATTAGGAAGAGAAATGAGAGTGATGTGAGAAAACCATGAAAAACAAGTCAATGACTTGCTAAAAGAGACCCAAAAAATATTGGAGAAAATAACACCTTAAAAAATAGACTAACTCAAATGGCAAAAGAGCTTGAAAAAGCCAATGAGGAGAAGGATGCCTTGAAAAGCAGAATTAGCCAAATGGAAAAGGAGGTCCAAAAGACTACTGAAGAAAATACTACCTTAAAAATTAGACTGGAGCAAGTGGAAGCTAGTGACTTTATAGGAAATCAAGATATTATAAAATAGAACCAAAGGATTGAAAAAAAGGAAGACAATGTGAAATATCTCCTTGGAAAAACCACTGACCTGGAAAAAAGATCCAGGAGAGATAATTTAAAAGATATTGGACTAACTGAAAGCCATGATGAAAAAAAGAGCGTAGATATCATCTTTTAAGAAATTATCAAGGAGAACTGCCCTGATGTTCTAGAGCCAGAGGGTAAAATGGAAATTGAAAGAATCCACTGATTGCCTCCTGAAAAAGATCCCAAAAAGAAAACTCCTAAGAATATTGTCACCAAATTCCAGAGTTCCCAGATCAAGGAGAAAATATTGCAAGCAGCCAGAAAGAAACAATTTGAGTATTGTGCAAACACAATCAGGGTAACACAAGATCTAGCAGCTTCTACATTAGGGGATTGAAGGGCTTGGAATATGATATTCCAGAGGTCAATGGAGATAGGATTAAAACCAAGAATCACCTACCCAGCAAAACTGAGTATCATGCTCCAAGGCAAAATATGGATTTTCAATAAAATAGAGGACTTTCAAGCTTTCTCAGTGAAAAAACAAGTTCTGAATAGAAAATTTGACTTTCAAACACAAGAATCAAGAGAAGCATGAAAAGGTAAACAAGAAAGACAAATCATAGGGGACTTACTAAAGTTGAACTGTTTTGTTTACATTCCTACATGGAAAGATGATATGTATAATTCATGAGACCTCAGTATGAGGGTAGCTGAAGGAAATATATATACATACACACATACATATATACATATATATATATATATATATATATATATATAGAGAGAGAGAGAGAGAGAGAGAGAGAGGGCACAGGGTGAGTTGAATATGAAGCATGATATCTAAAAAATAAAATCAAATTAAGAGATGAGAGAGGAATATATTGAGAGAGGGAGAAAGGGAGAGATAGAATTATCTCACATAAAAGTAGCAAGAAAAAGCAGTTCTGTAGGAAGGGAAGAGAAGGCAGGTGAGAGGAAATGAGTGAATCTTGCTCTCATCAGATTTGACTTGAGGAGGGAATACCCATACACACTCAGTTGGGTATCTTACCCCACAGGAAAGAAGGAGGAAGGAGATAAAAAAAGGGAGGATGATAGAAGGGAGGGCAGATGGGGGTGGAGGTAATCAAAAACAAACACTTTCAAATAGCAACAGGCTCAAGGGAGAAAATTGAATAAAGGGGGATAGGATAGGAAGGAGCAAAATATAGTTAGTCTTTCACAATATGAGTATTGTGAAGGGTTTTGCATAATGATACACATGTGGCCTATGTTGAATTGTTTGTCTTCTTAGGGAGGGCAGGTGGGAAGGGAAGAGGGGTGAGAATCTGGAACTGAAAGTTTTAAAGGCAGATGTTCAAAAAAAGTTTTTGCATGCAACTAGGAAGTAAGATATACAGGCAACGGAGCATAAAAATGTATCTTGCCCTACAAGAAAGTAAGGGAAAAGGGGATGGGGGGAGTGGGGTGACAGAAGGGAGGGCTGACTGCAGAATGGGGCAATCAGAATATACACCATCTTGGAGTGGCGGGGAGGGTAGAAATGGGGAGAAAATTTGTGATTTAAACTCTTTTGAAAATTAATGCTGAAAACTAAATATATTAAATAAATAAATAATTATTTTTAAAAAGCAGCAAAAAAAGGGTTCTCTCAATGTCTTTGTTTTGTAGGAAAAAAGCTTTTTCTACATAAATTGAGATAATCATGTAGTTTTGAATTTTTGTTTTGAATATGGTTATGTGTTGAATTTTCCCCTTACATTGAACCATTCTTTTACCTCTGATACAAATCGGACTTGGTCATAATGAGTGATTTCTTGGATGAATTATTGTAGTCTGTTTGAATTGGTATTTATTAATGACATTGGACAGCTAGTTGGCACTGTGGAGAGAGCACCAGGCATGGAGTCAGGAAGACTTGAGTTCAAATCTGGCTGCAGAAATTTACTAGCTGTGTGACCCTGGGCAAGTAATTTAACTTCTGTCTGCCTCAGTTTCCTCATTTTAAAATGATCTGAAGAAGGAAGTTGCAAACCACTCCATTATCTTTGCCAAGAAAACCCCAAATAGGGTCATGAAGAGTCAAACATGACTGAAAATTATAGCTCTTCCTTGCAGTGTCTTTCCTTGATTTAGGCATTAGTGCTATATGTGTCTCATAAAAGGAGTCTGGTAGAGGGAGTTCTCAAATTTTTAAGAATAATTGGTCTAGTATTAGTAATAATTTTTCTTTAAAAGTCTGATAGAATTCTTCTTTGAATCCATCAGAATCAGGAATTTCCCCCTCCTCATGAGTACTTCATTTATAGCTAGTTATATTTCCTTTCCAGAAATTGGATTCTTTAAGATCCCTATTTGATCTTCTGCTAGTTTCCATATTTTATATTTTTAAATTATTCTTTCATTTCTTTTGCATTCTTAGTTTTGGTAGCATATAACAACATAATAGGTTCTGATGATTCTTTTTTTAAATCTCTTCTAGGTTTTGCCGTAATTTCACCTGATTCATTTGCTATTTTGGTGATTTCATTTTCTGGTCTTTTCTTTTAAATGAAATTGGCTGAAGGTTTATTAGTTTTGTTATTCTCAAAAAACAAGTGTTCAGCTGTGTTTATTATTTTCAAGCCTTTTTGTTTTTAATTATCTCATTCCTTTTTTGGTTTTCAATGTCTCTTCCTTCATGCTTATTTTTAGTTTGTCTACTCGTGGTTTTTAATTTTTTAAAATTCATATTCCTTTCTTTAATCTTCCTTTCTATTTTAATATATATTTTAGAGGTATAATTTCTTCTGGGATGCCTTACCTGCACCCCAGAAATTTTGGTATATTGTTTCATGATAATCACTTTCTTACACATCCTTACTACTTGTTTGTCTGGTTTGCTTTTGATCCACTCCTTAAGACTTCATAATTAAGACTAAATTTGAGTCTGTGTCTTTTGTTTATGCCCCCAAACAGATCATTATTTTTATTACATTATGGTCTATGAAGAATGTGTCTAAGCTTTGTGTTTCTTTACATTTATTTGCAATATCTTTGTGCCCTAACATATGGTAATTTTTTGCAAAACTTCCATGTAGTACTAAGTAATATGTTTATCATTTAGTAGTCTCACTTAGAAGGCTCCATAAATCTTTTAGCTCTAGTTTCTCTAGTAATTTGGTCCATTTGAAATTTTCCTTTTTGCCCAGATTTTGTTGGAGTCATCCCTAGCAGAGGGACATTAAGGTGTCTTGCATTACTTTCTATGTCTTTTTTGTAATTTGATAAATGTCTCCCTTATGAATGTATATGCTAAGTCATTTGAGTATACAAGTATTGCAGTAATATAGTCTTCTTGTCTATGACCCCTTTCACTGTAGTTTTCTTGCTTACTTTTTTGTGTTTTAGATGTTTGTTTTTGACTTATCTGATTGCATCTCATGCTTTTGGGGCTCCACCAGTGCATTGCAAAGCTTATTAGAGCCACTCATTTTTATCCATGTGTAGCTTTGCTTTTAAGACATGTTTCTTGTAAGAAACATGTTGCGGGTTTTGTTTCCTTAGCCAAATTATTTTTCATTTTAATGGATTATTTAAGCTACTCACCTGAAAATTATAAGAATTACATTGATATTTTCATCCATTTGTCCCAAATATTATTTTCTGAATTAGTATATTTTCACTCAGGAAAGTTAGTACTCTGTAAAATTAGTATTTTCTTCTTCTATAAACATTACACTTTGTCTCTTCAGTTATTTTTATGTAAACTACTCTAATGTAAATCTATTCCCACAAACTCTTTTCCCCTCATCCCCAAGTCTCTCCCTTCCTGGTTTTTTTTTTTTTATCACTTTCCCTAATTATGGAGATTTACTTTATCTATTAATTCCTTTTTTCTTTCTTCATTTTATCTAGTTATCTAAGTTTTCCCTTTTTCTCTCTCTAAGTAACTAAGTAAAATCCTTTCTTCCTCTCCTCCAATTTATTTTGTTCATTCAGTGGGGATAGAAGGGTTATGCCCTTCACTATTGCGTTAGCTCTTGTGCACCGTTCTTACTTTGGAGAGTTTTTAGAGGTCGAGTATCAGAGAAAATTTTGAGTCCTCTATCTTGTGGATCAAATGAAGGCAGACTCTTCAAAGCCATATGGTCGGAAGGATGGTTTGTGGAGGATGACAGAGAAAGCCTGACACAGCACATCAAAGACAGTATCAGGAGAATTAGAATCTGACCCCAGGTACAGAGTTCTTGGTCCAGCACCTGCCTTCTGCATTCTTTAATCTGTGGCTTGGGAAGTATGACCAGCTCCCCAGACCTGGACACTGGCTGATGCTTTTTAAAGGAGAAGACTGTCATGACTAGCAGGTTCAGTACCGCCAGACAGAACATAGCACAAATATGGGAGCTACCAGAGAGAAAGTAGAGCAAGGAAGCTTTATTGAGAGAAAAAGCAAGGAGCAGTCAGGGGAAATGGAAATAGTTCATGTCCAGTAGAATGGGTCACCCCACACCTGAAAAGCCTAGTCAAAAAATATTTTATCGGGTTTTTACCTTGGTCAAACAGGACCAGGCATTGGGAGGAAAGAACAAAGATCTTGGACCCTGCATGGTCCAAGACCTGTATGCAGGTCAAAGTTCCAGGACCTGTGCTGTATCATGCTGGAGGAACCTGGGGAATTGGCAGGCTGGTTGGTATTCAAACTCATGACTGGCTGTTAGTGACTCAGGGCTGTAAGCCTGCCCAGAGGCTTTTTGTTTGGCAAAGTGGGAAAGTTGCTGAGCTCTTTGAAGATGACATAAGGGATGAGGCATTAGACATAAAGTCAGGGACACATGGTGTCAAATCTTGAGAGCTCCTTTAGGTCAAGGGCACTGTTTGGGTCATTTCTTGGGTCCCTACCAACCAGCATATAGTAAGTACTGAATTCACTTTTTCATTTATTCACTGAGTGACTGACTGATTGGCTGCCTCTGACACAAGCTTTGTGATCCTGGGCAAGTCATTTAACTTCTTTGGGCCTCAGTTTCCTCATCTGTACACTGAGATGGTTGGACTAGTTGTCTCTGAGGTCCCCTCTAGCTTTGTCTCTGTGGTAATATTCAAGAGCCTGGGTAAGTCATCTGACTTCTCTAGGCTTTAGTTTCTTCATCTATGATGGGGGAGGAGAGACACTCAAAGGTCCTTTCTACTTCTTGATATCTGATCTTAAAACAACAAAAGAGTTTTATTCAGCTGTTTTGGGAAAAAGAAAAGAATCAAAGAAAGGCTAAGACCAATACTCATGGTGGATAGGGCAAGGATAACTGACGAAAAAGAGAAAACAAAACAACTTGGTAGGCATTCTACAGTGGAATACCCCAAGGTTAGGCAGTCAGCTTTATGCTATTTAATATCTTTATTAATGGCTTGTATGTGGGTATAGGTATCATGTATAGCAAATTTGCAAATGAAACAAAACTGGGATGTATAACTAACACCAAAGTGACCAACCTTAGATCCCTAAAGATTTTGACAGAACAGGATTTTGGACTATATTGAATAAGATGACTTTTAATAGAGATAAATGGAGTTTTTCATGTGAACATTAAGTGAACACAGGTAGTGGCATTGTTGCGTGACTTCCTCCAGCAACATCCAAAAACTTGGAATTAGGAATAGAAAGGTAAGTGCCATGGGTGACACAAAGCTCTGGATTTACAGGAATTTCATATGGAACTAGGGGTGTGTACCCTAGAAATGAGAAGGCTTAAGGGTGAGAGTGGGGGAATTCTTCATGTATCTGCTTGTTCTGCTTGGCCTCAGAAGGAAAAACTTGGAACAATGGAAAATAGTTGTAGAGAAGATAGAGGCTTGATGTTAGGGAAACCTTCCTGACAATTTGAGATCTACAAAAGGGGAATGGCTGCTGGAGGAAGTGGCAGCTTTGCTCCTGATGGAGGTCTTCAATGGGGGACAAGGAATTCAATCATGGAGGACAGTGAGTATTTAGTTGAAGTAGTCAATTGTAGAGTAAAGACTGTGAAGGTAGGAAAGTGAAGACAGAGTGGAGGCTATCAAGAACAAGGAGGGCTGGAAGGGTTTTAAGAAGTGGTATGGTCAAAGATGAATTTTAGAAGAATTGAGACAGAGGTACAGATAAAAGGGCAAGAGGTCATGATCAGGGAGAGAAAATTAAAGATCAAGAAAATGGTAGTTTGAAGTACAGAATACAATTATATCATTGCAGAAGGCTTAGGAAGTTCAATTATACTGGAGATGTAAGTCACTGATAGATTTGGAGGCCATGCTGTTCTCAGGCCCTAATCACACTTCATCTGGACTCCAGCAATATCTTTTTAATGGGTTTCCCTCTCTTAACTCTCCCATTCCAATTCATCCTCTGTTCATCTGACAAGGTGATTTTCCTAAAGAGAAGATCTGACCACCTCACCTCCCTTACTCAATAAACTCCAGCTGGTCTCTATTCCCTCCAGGATCCAGTGGAATTTTTCCCATTTTGGCATTCAAAGTCCTTCATAATCTGGCTCCTTGGTACCTTTCCAGTCTTCTTATGCTTTTTCCCCTGCATATATCCTATAACTCAGTAACACTGGATTGTTTGTAGTTCCTCCCACAGGACACCCCACTCTACCAGATTCTGAGTCTTTGCACTGGCTGCTCCATTCCTGGAATGTTTTTCCTCCTCCAACTCTTGGTTCCCCTGGCTTTCTCCAAGATTCAGCTCAAGTCCCACTTATTGAAGGTCTTTCCTGCTCCCCTCATCCTAATTTGGCTGATTCCCTCCAGCTACTAAGAATTTCTCCTCTAAGACTGCCTTCCATCTATTCTTTATACATCTTGTACATAGGTAATTATCTACATGGTGTCTTCCTCTTTAGAATATAAGCACATTGAGGGAAGGAATTCTTTCTATATCCCCAGTACTTGGTACCTTTCACAAGGTAAGCCCTTAAGAAATGTTTGGCTGACTGAAATCAACATAAACATCAAATTCCCCAAATATGAGCGCTGGGGGAAAGTTGTGAATTAATGCCTAAATAAATGCCTGGAGAAACCAGGAAGAGACTTTGAAACTGGTCAATGTGAGCTTCAAGGATAGAATGGCAGGGTATAAAGGGAAGGAGTAGAGCTCAAAGGCAGTGAGCTGCCTGAATTTTGGAAGCATAGGGCAGGTCAGCCAGAGGCAGTGGTGAAGGAGTTGCTCCCTCACTGCAGTGTGCTCCAGCAAGAGAACAAAAACCAAACAAACAAACAAACAGAATGTAGAATCAGAGGATCTGATTTCAAGGCCCAGCTATGGTCATTTACTTTTCCCACTCTAACTCTATGATCTGATGATTTCCTTCTGACTCAGCACATCTGAGATGGATAGAAGAGGCCATCAGCTCTGGAGAGGGTGCTCAGGGAGGAATTATAATTCTGAGATTGCCAAACCTCTGTGCATGCAAGAAAATCAAAGGA
The DNA here is from genome assembly GCF_011100635.1 of Trichosurus vulpecula. Classification (NCBI taxonomy): domain Eukaryota; kingdom Metazoa; phylum Chordata; class Mammalia; order Diprotodontia; family Phalangeridae; genus Trichosurus; species Trichosurus vulpecula. Next base: position 190,265,585 of record NC_050581.1, on the reverse strand, counting down.
TGAGAAATGAAGGACTGGAAGGAATTTTAAAAGGCATCTAGTGAAAAGTCCTCCTTTTACAGATGAGGAAATTGAGGCATATAAAGGCTAATTAAGTGACTTATCTCAGATTACAGAGATATTGGCAGAGCTGAGATTTGGACCCAGATTCTCTGATTCCAAATAGAGCATTATTTTCATTGTGCCGCGGTGCTAGTAATAAATTCTTATGCTTGTATTTTATAATGAAAGCATACTTTAAACTTTTCTTTTAATTTTTCAAGGCAAAAATAGAAAAAGGCAACTAGGATATGTTACATTGCAAAACAGTAAGTCCAAAATTCCCTACATATTCCCCGGCTCTCCACTGATGGTGACAGGCAGTGTGTGGCGCTAGAAAGAGGAATGAACCAAAAAATGTGGAGACCTGGGTTCAAATCCCAGGCTTCTCTGATGTTTCTAATCCCCAACATCTTAACTAATCAAATCAGTTTATTCCTATGAGAATCAGTTTGCTAATCAGAATAATGGAGATAACAATATTTATATCACCTCTCAGGGTTATTGCAAAAATCAGATAACATCCTATTTGTGAAAATCAGGGAGCTGGCAAGCATTTACTGAGCACCTACTATAAGCTAGGAACTATGAAGTGCTTTACACATGAGCAAAGTAGGAAAAAAGAGAGAATAACTTGAGTAAGGGATAGCAGCTGGTTATTATTTAATTGTTGTTGAGAAACTCCCTCTATCTACGCTGATAGGCACCTTTTCTGCAACATGTCACGTTGGAGAGTTGCCTACAGCACCAAGATGTTAGGGGTCCTGCCCAGAGTCACAGAGCCAGTACGTGTCAGGGTGTCAGCCAAGGCTTTTTGGCTCTAAGGCTGGCACCTTGTCCTTTGAATTGAATAAGTGATCTATTTTTTTTGAATCAAAGTAACTCCAACTAAGAGCAAAAGAAGAAATCTTGAAAATTAGAAGAGAAATAAACTATAAACCAAAGAAATTATAGAACTCATAAATAAGACTAATTGTTTCTTTAAAATATGAACAAAATAATAAACTTTTAGTAAATTTGATTAAAAATAAGATAGGAAAATTAAATTAACAAAATAAAAAATTATCAAGGTGAAATCACAACAAAGAAATAGAATGAATTCTCTAAAACAACCATGCATAGATATATGCCAAAGAACAGATTAGCTATAGCATACATAATACTCAAGTTAGGAGAACACCAAATAGAGATCTCAAGTAATCCAATCTCAATAAAAAAAAAACTGAACTAGATATGAAGGAACTACCAAAGGGTGGGGTGAATATTTATACTTGAGAAAATAAAAATAGATAATTTTGATTACGTGAAATTGAAAAGCTTTCAGCTAAACAAAATGCAATTAGGAGTTGACTAGGAAAAATTCTTTATATCAAATATCTCAGATGAAGGTCTAATATCCAAGATATCTAGGCTGAGTGTAATGGAATACTATTGTTATATAAGAAATGGTGAGCAGATGGACTTCAGAAAAACCTAGAAAGACTTATACGAACTGATGCTGAGTGAGGGGAGCAGAGCCAGGAGACCATTGTACACAGTTACAGCCACGTTGTGTGATGACTTAACTTTGATAGACTTAGTTCATCTCAGCAATGCAGGGTTCTAAGACAACTTCAAAAGATTCATGATGGAAAATGCTATCCACATCCACACAATTACAGAGACTGAATGCAGATTGAAACAAACTCTTTGCTCTCTCTCTTTTATTGTGTTTCTTCTTTCTTGTGGTTCATTCCATTGGTTATAATTCTTCTTTGCAACTTGACTAATGTGATTAGAGCCTATATGAGATTGCATACTGTCTTGGGGAGGGGGGAGGAGAGGCAGAGGGAGAAAATTTGGAACTCAAAATCTTGTGGAACTAAATGTTGTAAACTAAAAATAAATTAATTTAAAAGAAAAAAGTATTTTGTAGTTGGAACATGCTATATAAATTTAAGCTATTATTCTTCAGATTTGCCCCAATATGAAATGGGATAAACTCAGGATGGTAGAAAAATCAACTCTCAGTTTTCTATGCTAATAGAGCAGAGACGTAAATAACCTAAAACAGCATATAGTGAAAAATAATTTATACCATCATACACAGACATATCTCCCCAAGTTGAACCCTGCCCACTGAGAGGGAAGCCCCAAGGCACTGTAAATAATCAGCAGTGAGGAAATGCTCTGTAAACAGCTGTTGAGATACTCAAAAATGATATTCAGCACCACAGAGCCAAAGTGCTTTGGGCCTTAAGCCATCCCCAAAGCCCCAACCATGTAAGTAAACTGAGACATGGAGTGGTAAAGTGATATACTGAGGGGCACAGGATGTAAGTAGCAGAGATGGGATTAGAACTACCTATGCTTGAAGACTCCCAATGATGGGGAGAAAATCTCCTACCCTCTGAAGTGGCCCATTCCCCTTCGGAATACCTCCAAAGATCATTGGCAAGTTTTCTCTTTTGCCTTATTTATTAGGGATGTTTTAGCTCTATTTGAAAGGCCTCCTTTTTCAGTCTTATCTCTGAGCAAAAGAGGTCTTAAACTCATGTTACACAGACATGGAAATCCCATACGCTTTTTAGCAAAAACAGGCACTTTCTTCCCCTGTGTTTAAACTCCCCCAACCCCTCATAAATACTGTATCATTCTGGTCACTGTAACCACCTGGTGTCTGACATTAATCCCCTCCACCAAGGCAGCATTACTAGAATGATTCCAACAAGATTTGTAATCTCAGAAGATTACAATGGAAGTCATGTTCTTCTCTTCTATTCAGTTTGATAATTGCTTAAACATGGCTTAATACCTACTATGTGCCAGGTGAAAGGGAGTTTGGTGTATGGGGAGTGGCCAGAGAGCTGGCTTCAGAATCAGGAAACTCTGGGTTTAAATTCTGCCTCTGACCCATACTGACTGTGTGACCCTGGAAACACTTAACTTTTCAGTATCTTCATCACCATCACCATCATCATCATCACTACCATCATCATAACCACCATCATCATCACCATCATCATCACCTTACCATAATCATCATCCCCATCTCCATCACCATCATCATCACCTTACCATAATCATCATCCCCATCATCATCACCATCATCATCATCACCACCATCATCATAACCACCATCATTGTCACCATCACCATCATCGTCACCACCATTGTCACAACCACCACCACCGCCACCACCACCACCACCGCCACCATCATCATCACCATTACCATAATCATCATCCCCATCTCCATCATCAACATCATTATCAAAATCAAAATACCAATAGCATTTATATTGAGCTTTCAGCTTTTTAAAATACTTTTATACATCAGGCAGCTCTCTAAGACTTTAACTTGCAGCTCTGTTTGATAGTTTCCTCATTGAAGGGTGAAATGAAATCACAGCTCAGCTTTACAACAAAATGTGATAGGCATCCTAGGTGTTAGAGCTACAAAGCAAAAAGGAAATAGTCCCTGCCATCAAGGCTTTTCTTTTCCCTTGCTGGGTGACTCAGTGGATAGAGTAACGAAACTGGCACCAGGAGGACTTGAGTTCAAATCAGACCTCAGATACCCACTAACTGAATGACCCTGAGCAAGTCAATTAACTTCTGTGCCTCAGTTTCCTTACTGATAAAATGGAGGTAATATTCACACCTACATTCTAGGGTTCTTGTGGGAATCCAGTGAGATAACATATATCAAGCAATTTGCAAACCCTAAAGTGTTGTAGAAATGCCTCCTAGTAGTATCTTTGGGGCCACATGTACGAAAAACAAGGCAAATGCAAGGAAGACTAAGGAGGGAAGAGTCAGAACTGGGGGTGGGGTGAGGAAAAGCTTGGCAGAGAATGTCTAACCCAAACTTGACTATCTCCTATTTCTTAGACCCTTCCTAGAACGCTCTTTGGGAATTTCTGAGAAGTCACATCCCCAGCCCCAATTCAAGCTCGCAAGCATTGAGAGGCAGCCAAGACAAAAGCATGCACAATGTTTTGCTTAATTATGGGCACTGCATTCATCAGCATATTCCAAGTGCTGCTCAGCCTTATGATGCTTCGCCTAATGGAGTAATTGAAAAGCATTGATAGAATTAATCTTCAAGAATGATTGGAGATGAGTGACAGGGCTAGAACAATATGGCTTCCTTCCTAGACCTTGGAATGGAAGCATCACTGTCCAATAAGGCAAAAAGAGAAACTTCCAAATATTTCATGTTTCCCAAAGGATAAAAAGGTAGGTGGACACAGCCAGGTGGTGCAGTGGGTAGAGCTTTAGGACTGGAATTAGGATGACCCAAGTTCAAACCCAGCCTCATCCATGTACTAGCTTTGTGACCCTGGGCAAGTCACTTAACCTCTGCCTGCCTCAGTTTCCTTGATTGCAAATGAAGATAACAATAGCACTTACCTGCTACAGTTGGTTCGAAGACCAAATAAAACGATATTTGTAAAGTCCTTAGCATAATGCCTGGTACACAGTAGGCACTTAGTAAATGCTTGTCTCCTTCCTTCCTTCTGGGGTGTCCTGACAAACTCTTCCATACTACTTGTATATGTCATCCCCAGTCCCAGTACTGTGTAAGGAGGGAGGGAGATGTGACTCCTGATTATCAGAGAGAATGTTGAGCCTGACCCAGCATCCCTGCCTAAAGAATTTACTGAGTTGGTTAAAGAGCATCTTTGCTCAAGCACGAGGACAGAGGACACAGAAGTTAGGGTGGCAGATAAGCATGAGCATCAGGTCTCATCATGGCCTCAGAGAGGACTTTCTGGTGAGGAAGACAGCCCCTCCCACTCCCAACACAAATCCGAAAGCCTTAGTGGTGCCTTAGTGGAGGCTTTTGAGAATTAGAATCCCCCCCACCCCCACCCCACACACAAAATGTCATCTGACAGTGAGGCTCTTTGGACTCCCTGAGTCAGGTTAAGACTCTGATGGCAGAGAGGGAGCCCAGCCCGAGCTCAAAGCGTCTTCCTGATTACTTAGGACCTGCCACAGCTAGCTCTCCATTATCATACAGAACCTTTTAGAATACACAGCCATTTTTTTTATCAGGATGAGGTATCAGACCGGGAGTTTAGTATTAAGAACTAACATTTATACAGCCCTTACTATGTGCCCAGAATGGTGCTAAGTGTTTTACAAAAGCTCATTTGATCCTCACAACCCTGAGAGGTAGGTTCTGTTATTAAGGCCATTTTACAGGTGAGGAAGCTGCAGCAAACAGGGTTAAGTGAATTGCTCAAGGTCACACAGTCAGTTAGTGTCCGAGGCTAGATTTGAACCTGGGTATTCCCGAGTCTGTTCACTGTGTGCACTCTGACACCGCGGGGCTGACTCTTTAGGAGAGAGAGCTGTCCTTACCCGCCAAGATCCAAGGCAAGTCAGCCCCAGCCAGGTCCAGGAAACAGATTGCTCTGTGGGGGTCAGCAGACACTGAAGACAGGCTGCTGGAATGGAACAGGGATGCACTGGGTGCACGTGCCTGATTTTGTTTGCTTGGTTTTTGTAGTTGTGGGACTCTGTCCTCATTGGTGGAGACAGGACAAATTCACAAACCAATGGGCTTTGGGACAGGCGCTACCTTCCAACCCACCAACGTTACTTTTGAATGTGAACGATGTAATTTGTAACCAGAAGCATAAAGCCGCCTTTTCTGTGTGTGCGCGCGCGTCTGTGTGTCTGTGTGTGTCTGTGTCACTCTCTGTCTCTGTGCCTCTGTGTCTGTCTCTCTTTGTCTCTCTGTCTCTCTGTCTCTCTGTCTCTCTCTCTGTCTCTCTCTCTCTGTCTCTCTGTCTCTGTCTCTGTCTCTCTCTCTCTCTCTGTCTCTCTCTCTCTCTCTGTCTCTCTGTCTCTGTCTCTCTCTCTCTCTCTCTCTCTCTCTCTCTCTCTCTCTCTCTCTCTCTCTCTGTCTCTCTCTCTCTCTCTCTCTCTCCCATCCCAGGGTTTGTTTTTTTTTTTAAATCTGGGGTCCATGAACTTCTTTAAATATTTTTTCTGATAATTGTTATTTCAATATAGTTGGGAGTCCTATACATTTTAATTCATGCATTTAACACCATGATTCTGAGAAGGGGCCCATAGGCTTCATCAGCCTGCTGCCCGGGGGAGCCAGGTTAAGAACCCTTGCTCTCTTCTCTCCTTGGTTACCTCATTGGCTCCCATGGGTTTGCTCATCTCTGTGCCGATGCCTCCCTGACCTACGTGTCTAGCCAAATCTCTGCTCTACACTAGCAGCACTTTCCCTGTCCTCTCCATCGGGTTGTCCCAAAGACATCTTAAATTGAGCATTTCTAAAAACAAAACCCATTACATTTTAGCCCAGACTCATCCCTCTCCCAAACTTCTCCATACCATCCTTCTAACAATAATAGTAACATTTATATCGCAAATTAAGGTTGACAGAGTGTTTTTATACATATTGTATCATTTGACCCTCAGAACAAGCCTAGAAGGTAAGTGCTATGATTATCTCCAATTTACATCTTACAGATGAAAAAAAAGTGTCTCAGAGAGGTTGAGACTTGCCCAAGGACATACAGCTTATGTCCGAAGCAGGATTCAAATCCAGATTGTCCTGACTCCAAGGCTAACATGTTATCTGCCATATCACCCTGGCTCCCTAATTCTATCATCCTGGTTCCTAATGATGGTGCCACCTTTATTTATCCTGTCCCTCAACCCCTATGTCCAAGCAGGTGCCAAGTGTCAGCTTTTCTACCTTCCCAAAATATCTCACTTCTGTCCCTTTTCTCCACCACCTCACCCACACTGCCTCTGCCACATCTTAGGCCTTCATCGCCTCTCTCTCTGAGCACTGAAACAGTGTACTAACTAGCTTCTCTGCCTCTGCTCCTCCCTCTTTCCCACCCATCCCTCACCCAGCTGCCAAAGGGATGTTCTCTAACTCAATGAGCTGAACATGTACCCACCTGCTCAGAATTCTCCTGTAGCTCCCTATTGCCTCTAGGATGAAACATAAACTTCTCAGCCTGACATTTAAAACCTTCCACCGTCTGGCTCACAGGTAATTTTCCCATCATGTTTCTTTTTTTGTTCAGATCTTAAAATGAGATTTTAAAAATCAGATTAGACAAGGAAAGCCCTATTTGAATCAGGAACAACCTGATGTGACATTATTTTAATATCTTTAAATAAATATATTGGTAGCCTTTGTTTTCATACCAGCCACATTTCTCAATATATCCCTCTCCTCTCTTCTTTCCAGAGAGACATTCCTTATAACAAAAAATGAAAAAAAAGAAGAGCTCGGCCAACATCACCATCAAATGCAGAAAGTTTGACGTTATGTGTCCATTTCATGTCACTCTCCTCTCCAGTCAAACCAGGCTGCCTGCTGCTCCCTGCACACAGCCTCACATCCCTCCCCACTGCGCCTTTGCCCCATGCCTAGAACACCCTCTCTCCTCACCTCCACCTTGCAGCATCTCTAATTCCCTTCAAAATACAGTTCAAGTGCTAGCCTGTATACATATCTTTCTGACAGTAGGTGGAAATCAGAACTCTTGATATAGCAGAGCATGGGCTCCTCCCCAAAGAGCCAAAGTGCACCCGGCAGACTAAGAAGTTTCACCCAATCCCACCTGCTACAACAGAATCACAGAATATCTAATGAGAAGGGGCCTCAAGGGTCGGGTAACCTTCACTGAGCCTCCCGGACCTCCCACCCCTAGCTATTGGCACTCTCTCCTACTTGTAATCACTTTGTATTACAGTGCTTTATATTTATTATTTGTGCATATGAGTAGTCCCCCCCCCGCCATTAGAATGTAAGCATCTCAAGGGCAAGGCTTGTTTCCTTTCTGTCTTCATATCCCCAGTGCCTCGAATAGCATAGGTGCTTAGAACACGTTTGCTAAATTAAATTGAATTCCTCTAAATACAGTGGAATTAAACAACTTTTCCTGATTCATCTTGAAAGAAGAAAGTATGGCAGACTCCAGGCTATGAAATGAGGAGGGAGGAATGTGGGGAGAGGGAGACAGAGACAAAAACACACAGAAATATGGACAGAAATAGAGAGAGAGAAAAACAAAAATACAGACACCGAGACAGTTACAAAGAGACCCACAAGAGACACAGGGCCAGACATAGAAAAAGAGAGATGTAAGAGAGACACACGAAAGACAAAGACAGACAGGTGGTCAGACAAGCCCAGAGAAGTTATGGGACATACCCAGGGTCACACTGGGATTATGTGGCAGAGCAACTGCTTCTTCTACTCTCAGCAGAAAGACAAGCCAAAAAGAGGGAGTGGAGGTTCTTGGCTTCTCCGTTTATGGAGAAGGGCTTGAGGAGAAGAGTGAAGAGAAGAGGGGCCTTCTGCCAGAAAGGGCCTCAAGAGAGAAGGCTCACTATTTCCAACCTAGTCAGGTCCTCTTCCTTCCTTCAAAAAGCAAGTCCATTTTTAAAAACTATCAATTAACATCCTAGTTCATGAGAGGCAACTAGGTAGAATGGAGAGGGCCAGCCTCAGAATCAAGGCTCACATTCTACCTCTGATACCTGCCTGTGTAACCCTGGACAAATCACCGAGCCTCTGAGTTCAGTGGGCACCTCCATAAGAATATAAATTACGGTGGAGTGGCTAATATGCATTTGTGAATGGACTTTCCACACTGGGAATTCCCATCTTGGTGAAATCACAGTCATAAGAAACAAATCTTTATCATCATTGCTTTTACACAGTCTATCTTTTATTTTTAAGTGGTGTGTGTTCTCTAACTCAATCATTGCTATGCATCTGGCCTGCACAAATCCGAAGGGTTCCAGTGGCTCAGCCTTAGCTCAAAAAACACCTGGCACCTGCCAGCACCTGGTAGCAGCAAAACCTAAGGGCTGACATAAGAGTTTTGGCTGGGACCTTGAAAAAAGCCTAGTTTGAACGGACAGATCCTTAACCAGGAAACATAGAAGTCAAGAGATGGAGATGAGGTGGGAAAGAATTCTGGGCAAGTGGAGAGAGCCAGTGAAAATGCACAGGGAAACTGGAGGCAAAGTTAGGGAATAGCTAGGAATTGGGTGAGGTTTTTCCTGTTGGTTCCCAGGAAATTCTATTGAACTGTTCTTTTCCCTTAATTTCAATAATTCTAGGGCGTTTTTATGACTCCCTGAAATATGGTGCTCACATTCCCTCATCCCGTATTTTAGGGAGGTAAAGACCTTTCAAATGATCCCTATGCCCTCCAGTTCCCTTGTCTTTATGTGGACACTTAGCAAGCCTTCTTCCAGCCTAACGAGCTTTTGAGGTCACTTTATATTCTGTGGCTTCTGTCATTCTGTTTTCCAGCAAAAAAAAATCATTTTTCATTGACCGATTTTTTCAAACATCACATCTCCCCAGATCTCTCTCTATGCCATTAGTTTTCATTGTCATTTTGTCTTTTCTATTTTTGACTGATGACAGCTCTTTCTTTTCCAACATCAAATGATTTTTTCCTGACACCTTATTTTTTACGTTCATTATTTTCCTTACAGTATTTGTTTTCTGATTTGAAATGTCTTGGGAAAAGTCCAGGTTGTTTCTGGGGCTCTCCTCAATCATGGTTCATATTTTTTTTCCTTTCCTTCTGGTATTCATCGCATAGGAGGATATGTTTGTGCATTCTATTTTTTCCTCTTTTACTTATTTTTTTGACAATTTCTTTTCCTTTTTTAGGCTTTTTGAGGATCTTTGACTCTTCCTCATCTTGCTTTTTATAATGGGGCATCTCTGTGTATATTATCGTGGATGGATTTGTATTCTCTGTTTGCAACTGGGCCTTAACCACAGCTAGACAAATGCTTCATTCCTCTCTAATTTGTTTGCTATCCCACTCGCCACCATGGCCATTTCAAACCTCATTTCTCCTCATGCCTCCTTTAGCACCTCTGCTACCATCATTTCAGCCAAGGACCTTGCCTCAAACTTCACTGAGAAAGTCGGGACCATTCCCAGAGAGTTTCTACTTCTCTCCTCCTCCTCATATCCATCTCTCTAACACTTTCCTCTTATATCCTCCTTTATTCCTGTCTCAGGTGAAGAGGTGACCCTGCCAGGGTCAACCCCTCTTTGTGCACTCTTGATCTAAGCCCTTGTCCTCACTAACATCTCCAGTCTCTCTAATCTTCAGTCTCTACCTCCTGACTCCTTTCCAACTGCCTACAAACATGTATCCTCCGTCTTGAAAATATCCTCACTTGATGTGACCCACCCCACTAACTATCACCCCGTCTCTCCTCCCCTTTGTGCCTAAATTACTAAAAAGGCTCTGTACAATCAGTGCTGCCAATTCCTGCCCTCTCATTCACTTCTAAACATCATCCAACAAGAAATCACCTCTTCGAAGTGACCTGTGACCTCTTCATCGCCAAGTCCAGTGGCCTTTTACCAGGGCTGATCCTATTTGACTGCTGAGAAGCATTTGAATTGTTACCATCTCATTTTCAATACTCTTTCCTATTAATGTTCACAACCTTGCTCCCTCCCGGTTCTCCTCCCGTCTGTCCAAACACTCCACTGGCTTCATTTGCTAGGTCTTCACTCATACAATGCTCACTATTTTGGGGCGTTTCCCAAGGCCTCTATCCTGGGCCCTCTTTTCTTTTATATTATTTCATTTAGTATCTCGTCGGCTCCCATGGATTTAGTTATTATGTCTATGCAGCTAGGTGGTATAGTGAATAGAGTACTGGGTCTGAAGTCTCATCTTCTTGAGGTCAAATCCAGCCTCAAACATTTATTGGCAAGTCACTTCACCCTGTTTGCCTCAGTTCCCTCATCTATAAAATGAGCTGGAGAAGGAAATGGCAAACCACTCCAGTGCTTTACCAAGAAAATCCCAAATGGAGTCACAAAGAGTCAGATGTTACTAAAATGACTGACAATGCAAATGATTCCCAGAGCTGTATATCCAGCCTTAATTCCTCCACTGAACGACAGTCACACACCTCTGTCTGTCTCCGGATGTTCTATCAAATTCATCTCAAATTCAACACATATAAAATGGAACTCACTCTCTTCTCTCCCAAAATTCTCTCTGTCCAAGCTCCCCTGTTAGCATTGAGGGGACCACCATTCTCCTAGACCTTGGTGTCATCCTGGATCAAACCTGCACGCTTACTCAGTCCACATATTCAATCCAATGCAAAGCCTCATCATTTCCACCATCAAAGAGTGGCTTGTACATATCTATCGCTCTCCCCTCATGGAGCCACTCCCCTAATTCAAGTTCCTATAACTATTTGCAACGGGCTGCTAACTGGACTTCTTGTCTCATTTGTCTCCCATCCAATTCACCTGCTGTGTGTTCAGTTGGTTTTTAGTTGTATCTGATTCTTTGTGACCCCATTTGGGGTTTTCTTGGCAAAGGTACTGGAGCGCTTTGCCGTTTCCTTCTCCAGCTCATTTTACAGATGAGGAAACCAAGGCAAACAGGGTTAAGTGTCTTGCCCAGGGTCTCACAGCTAGTAAATGTCTGAGGCCAGATTTGAACTCAAAAAGAGGAATGAGTGTTCCTGACTCCATGCCTGGCACTCTCCTCCACTGCACCACCTAGGTGCCCATTCATCTTCTATTCATCTGCCAAAGTAATAGTTCTGATTCTGTCACCCCATTGTTCAAATTCCAACGTCTTTAGGAAGTCCTGTGAATCCCTCTCTTCCCCATGCCTCCAACTTTCAGATTATTAGCAATTACTCTGTATGTCTCTCTGTATATGTCAACTCTCCATTTAACATTAGCATCATGCTTAGTTATTATTCCAAGGAATATCAGGTCCCAGCCAGGACAAGTTTATCACCTGAACTCTCATCATCAGGCTGATTGACTCATTTTTTTGCTGCTCAACACCTTCTCAAGTACCCCAGTCAATTCTCCTTTCTGATTGAAGGGCTGGAGGGCAAAGTACTGAACTCCTTCCAAAGCCTTTTTTTAATGAGAGCTGGGATCTGAACTTTCCTGGAAGCCCTGCTTTCCATCTGCAACTCTGTTTGGTGTCAGCTACAGGGAACAGCATGCCCCTCACCCTTGGTACCCCCTGCTACCCCCCTTATGGCTTCCTTTGCTGTCTTGTTTTCCCTTGAGGACATAGACGGTCTTTTTCTTATTTGTATCCCAGCACTTAGCCCAACGTCTAGTACTCAGCAGGCACATAATAAATGTTTGTTGAATTGAAACAAGTATCTTTTAGTAGATCTATATATTTTAATACAACTATAGATTCTAATATACGTATAAGTACCTACATATTTACATGTTGTCTCCCCCAGTAGACCATGAGCTTCTTGAGAAGAGGGACCACTGGTTGCCTTCCTTTGTTTTCCTAGCACTTAGTGCAGTGCCTGGCACATGAGTGTTTGAGGACCGATAGACCCAGTAGGAACTTTGAGCAATGAGAGGAGAAGTCAGAATTTGGGACTTGTCCTGAAAGAAGCTCCAAACCAGATGAGCTTTAGCAGGTAGCCCTTTAAATGTCTGATATGTCATTGATTGACTGAAATAAACTGCAGAAATTTGCACCATTGTTGCTGTTTAGTTGTTTTCAATCACGTCCAACTCTTGGTGGCCCCTTTTTGAGGTTTTCTTGGCAAAGAGACTGGAGTGGTTCACCATTTCCTTCTCCAGTTCATTTTATAGATGGGGAAAGTGAGGTAAACAGGGTTAGGTGACTTGCCCAGGGTCACACAGCTAGTAAGTATCTGAGACTAGATGTGAACGGAGATCTTCCTGACTCCAGGACTGGCACTCTATCCACCGCACTACCTAACAATGAGCTACTACAGATTAATGTTCAAACATATTCCTTTACAAGTCAATTGTAAATAAACTGTACTCAGAACTGAAGCAAATATCTACACATCATGAGAACACTTTCCAAGGGTCAGTCACATCATTGGTGTGGCAGCTTTCACAGGCTCCTCACCATGAGCTCCCCAAGCAAAAGGTCTAGAGCTCTGTCCCTGTGCTCAGCCATTCCCTGGAACTCTCCAACATATGCTTTTATATCACCATCTGCCATGGAGGTCAGCTTTTATCTGCCTACTTTTACTACAAAGCAATGGAAAGCCTTCTAGAAAGCAATGGGAAGGCCAGAAATCAGGGCAAGAGTGACCTCCCGTCCACAGGGGAAAAATAGATTTGTGTGTTTTCTACTCTGAAAATGTTGCCTTTTGGTGCTGGGGAAAGTCAGAAATGAAAATGGAGTTTTCATTAACAAATGAAGAAGAGGTGAGAAGATACACCCCCCCCCCATTCTTGGCAGAGGTAGGGGACTATGAGTGTGGAGTACTGCATATGCCCTCAGATGCAGTTAAAATATTAGTTCATTTACTGAATTTCTTCCCCCCGCCTTTTTTGTTCCTTGGTACAAAGGATGGCATGCTAGGTAGGGGAGAGGAAGGGAAGAATAACATGCAAACATAACTTTAGAATATAAAACATGCTTTGTGCACCGTGTTGGGCGCTAGAGTTTCAAAGACAAAAAGGAAGTAGTCTGGTCTTCATGGAGCTTGCTTTTCACTAGAGGGAAACCACCCATAGGGCACACAAATGAGTCAATATAAAATACCTGCAAAGTGATTTCCAGATGGGGAGAAGACCCCAACAACGGAAAATCACAAGAAGTTTCTTGAATGAGTTGCCACTTGAGCTTCAAATCCCACCTTCTGAAGGGTATCCTTCCCAGCCCTCCGCAGGTGTACGTCCCTTCCCTCAGAATTTGCCTTCCATTTGCACTGTCTACATTACTGATAGACATGGTCTTGTAGGTTGAATATGAGTTTTAGGGGTTACAAGAAGTGGGCTATGAGGGAGGGTATTCCACATGTGGGGCACAGCTTATGTAAAAGCGTGGGGAGGGGGGAACAGGAGATGCAGTGCCATGTATTAGAAATGGTAAGTAGAACGTTTTGGCTGGGACACAGATTATGTGTGTGTGTGGTGGGGGGGCAATACATCTTCAGCCTATGATGGAAAGATGGCACCTTATTAAAATAATGTTATTTATATTAATATTATAATATATTAATATATTATGCAACATGTATAACATTCTGTGTATAATGTATGTATGTTGTATTATATTTCTATATTATAATTGTATTAATTTTGTTAATGGCTGTATTAATATTAATTCTCTTGCATTGTTATTATGTTTATACAGTGCCATCATTCAGTGCCATCATTCCTTCTCGGAGATGACAGCTTCATCTCCTTTCAACCACCTCAGTCCTCAGGAAAACTAGGCTGGAGGCAGATTCAAAAAGACTTTAAACAGGACTTCTTCTGGGTTTTCTTGATGGACTTGAAGAATATCCTCTCCCTGGGGCTCAGGGAAGGGGATCTCTTCTCTTTGCAATATGTTCCGTTCCCCCTCCCCCACCAATCACTAGAAGGGAAGCCCCCAAACCCTCATAAAGAGCTTGTGTGTGAGCAGGGTTAAGGTCAGTTTCTTCTACTTCCCCACCCTGGTCCCTCAGCCCCTCACCAGATTGCTCCTGAAATCTAGTATCCCCATGGCAACAGCTGGGGCTGCTCCCTAGATAAAGCAGCAGGAGCCCAGGGTGGCCACAGCATCCAGAGAGGGGTCCGGCTCGGTGAGCTCTGCCTCCCTCCCTCTGTCTCTCCACCCAGTCCCAGCACCGCTTGGTAAGTACCAATGATTTTTCATTCAGCAACTTTCATAGTGGAGAAAAAAATTCTTCGCTTGAGTCACTCTGGTTCTGCTTTACAAGGGATATTTAGAGCTGGTAGCGGCCCAAATGTGTCCTTGGGAGTGAGACTAGGATGGAGGTGGGGTGAGGGACTGACTCAGTCTGAAAAGCTTTTTTAAAAAAGTTATCTATTTATTTGTTTGTTTGTGTGACATGCCATCCTAAAGTGAAGCAGAGGGGACAGACAGGGCTGTTGGTGGGACAGTGTGGAAAGGGCCAAGTTCATAGTGTAGAAGAGCTTTTCTAATAAGTCCACTGGCCAGGAGGAAATGAAAGATCATTTATCTGCTCATCAGAAAACAAACTATCCCATTCCTTACCTTTCAAGAGTTTGTTCCAGGTAAATCACAAATTTTTAAGTTGCAGAATGAGCAAACCTTGCTTTTTGAAAATAGAAGCTTCATTGGTGCCCAATCTCCAAGGTGGCACAATAGACAGCCAATGTACTTGGAGCCATAAAGACCTGGTGGGGTTTAGATTTGCCTCTGACACTTCCTGGCTGGGAGACTTTGCACAGCTCCCTCAACCCTTCTGGTGCCTTAGTTTGTCTGGGACTCGCTGGCCTCTCAAGTCCATTCCAGTCTTCAATCTATCGTCCTCTGTCATTATAGCTTAGTTACATGTAAGCCCTTTAGCAGAACAGATGTTCCTTCGGGGGTGAGGATTGACTAGTTTTTGTCTTTGTCATGCTAGCACTTACCCCAGTGCCTGGCACACAGTCAGTAAGCATTCAGTCTGTGGTTTGGGAATTCTATTGTATTGGGTTAAATTATATTGGATCATTTGGGATTGGATTGGGTTGCATTAACCATAGACAACATGAAGTTTAGGAGAAATATCCTTATCAAACAACTGTGTAAATCCATGCTTAAATTACCTTGGAGGAAAAGATTAAAACCAATGAGAAATGACTTAGTGATATCATTGCAATCCACAAAGTCACAGAATCTCCTGGT
Organism: Trichosurus vulpecula; assembly: GCF_011100635.1. Classification (NCBI taxonomy): domain Eukaryota; kingdom Metazoa; phylum Chordata; class Mammalia; order Diprotodontia; family Phalangeridae; genus Trichosurus; species Trichosurus vulpecula. The sequence goes on along the minus strand of NC_050581.1, from coordinate 190,249,891 downwards.
GGAGGGGTCATCAGGGGCCAGAGTAAGTGTGGGCAATTCTATGTAGCCCTTCAGAGTTTACTAACAACTTTACCTGGATTAGCTTTTGTGATCCTCACAACAATACCTCAAGGTAGGCACTACAGAAAATACCATCCCCATTTTAGAGATTGGGAAACTGGAACCCAGGGAGTTTGAGTAGCTTGTCCATAATCATACTGTGAGAAATTTTCAGAAGTGGGACTCAAACTCAGGTCTCTCTGCTTGCCAGATCTGGTTTTCTTTCTTCTCCAGCTCACTTCAGCTAGGTGTCTCATGTCTGAACAATAACCCCATCCAGAGGAATCCCAGTAAGTGACCACTCAGGGCCATGTGGCACAGCAGATAGAGCACTAGGTTTGGAGGGCATGAATCTTTTCCATTTGTTCCCTGTGTGGCATTGGGTAGGCGCTTAACCTTGTAAGGCTTCAGCTTCTTCATCTCTAAAGTAAGGGGTCAGTTCAGCTGCTCCCTAAGTTCCCTTCCAGTCCTCTGGCCCTTCTGACCTAGGTTCATGTCCTGGCTCCGCTAGTTAGCATCTCTGCCCCCTTACACTAGTCACTGTACCTCTCAAGGTCATCTTGGAATCAGTGACCTTGGGGGTGCTTCCACCTCCACTTCTGTGACTCTCTGGAACTGTGTGGAAAATGTCTGTTTGGAATCATTTCAGCTCCCAAAAGTCACCCCACTCATTCTAAATCTTCATCTTAGTCCCACCCACATTCTCTCACCATGTCTCCATTGTGTCCAATCACCCATTTGAAAGAGGGCAGACAGGAGGTGAGGATATCATCTATTCAGAGGGAACGATGGCATTTCATTATATTAACATTTGTATTAATTATATTAATGTTGTGGTATAATATGTTTCACATGTTATAGTAGGTTATGTGTTATATAAAACAATTGTAACACTATAATACATATGTACTACACATTATATTACATACAATCAATATAATTAAATAGGAATATATTTCTATTATATATTTCTATTATAATTTTATTAATTTTATCCATGGCTATAATAATATTCATTATGTTGTTCTTGTCATTTTTATTATATTATAAAGAGTCATCATTCCTTCAGAATAGATGACATCCTCACCTCCTGTCAACCACTTTCCACATGTGGGCAGTTGGTCACAATGGAGGGACACTGTGAGAGAATGTGATGACGATGACGATGACGATGACGATGATGATGACATGATGACGATGACGATAATGATGATGACGATGATGATGATGACGATGATGATGTTGATGATAGAGCTCTTTAAAGTTTGAAAACACTTGATTCTCACAACAACTTTGTGAAGGAGGCATAATAATTATCCCTGTTTTACAAATAAGGAAACTGAAGCTCAGTGAGATGAATTAACTTCCCGGGGCTTGCACAGCTAGTTAGGGCCTGTCAGCATTTAAAATCAGGTCTTCCTAACTCAAAGTCCAATACTCTGGCCACTGAACCACCTGGCTGCCTACGGCAGGATTCATTTTCCTTGATGCTTCATTCATGAAATGTGTACTAGACACAGAGAGCTGTTTTCCTACTAGTAAAGAAAGAGGAAATCTCTTTCTGTCAAACTGTGTTTGTCGGTTAGAAAGGAGAATCTATCAAAGAAACCCCAAGTTATGAGTCTCAGCATATGCTGGATCTGAGTAATTTCTTGGTCAAACAGGGCCACTTACCATTCATTTTTATGAAAAATCCCAAATTGAGCATCATCAGCTTCTGCACAGATTTGCAGCTCAAGCTGAGTCTTTGTTAATGGATTGCTCTTCTCCTGCCCTGGAAGCTTTTGAGAGCTGCGATTCTCAGGCAATACCATCGTCTACTCTTCAGAACTCCTAAGAACACACTTCAAAGCTCCCATTTCACGATTGGCCTTAAACAGCCTCACCTGTAAGGTGGAGGATTAAAGTGACAGTAAGTGTTTCTCAGGTTAGGAGATTCGTATCTATGGATTGGGAGTTTTACACACTGGTTGGAGTATGCTTGGGCCAGACACATGACAGAAAGGGTTAAGAAAGTGTGACCCAGCAAACTATATTGATGGCATACATCTGTCCCTGTAATTGTCAACTGTAATTTTTATTTCTATTACATTTAATATTTAATTATAAGTATTTAATTAGAAGTCAGTAGGATACAGAGTAAGCCCACCAAATTTAACAGCATTTCTATATGCAATAACAACAAAATCTGGGAGAAAATAACAGAAAAAGAAGACTGATACATTCCAAACAACTGCAAAATGCACCAGATATCAGGGAGTTGATCCATTGAGGCACAATCGAACCCTGGACAGACACAATTGGGTAATGTTCCATAAAGAATGACTAATAAAATAACTTGCATTTCCATAGCATTTTGAGATTTGCAAAGCATTGTGTAAGCCACTACAACAACCCTCTGAAATATTTTTACAGAAAACTGTAGGCAAGAAAGATTAAGTGACTTGCACAGAGTCACATAGCTAGTAGGTGTCTGAGCCAGAATTTGATGAGATCTTCCTGACTCTGGGGATTGCTCTCTATCCACTCCACCACACTGCCTTTCACATAAAGATATCTAATAAAAGCTTATTGAATTCATACGAAGGCTTTGTGAATCTCTTGTTCAGTACGAAGGTAAAAATTGGGAAAGCTTAATCAGCTATCCAAAAACTGCTATGTTTCTAATTATTCCTACATTTGGCATAGTTGAATCAGGCTGTAAATCAGGGTTTGAATCTTTATCCACTTTCAGATATCCACTCAGCCACAGTGTAGATAGAATCCTAGGTCCTTTGATTTCACTGCCAGGGAGAAAGAGAAGTAAACATCTATCTAGTAGAGGAAATTCGTTCTCATTGCCAGAGAGAAGGAAAGTTCTGTTGATTTCTGCTCCGAATCCTAAGCTCAAAGTATGATTCATAGATGCAGAGCTGGAAGAAACCTCAGAAGCCATCTAGTCCTACTCCTCATTTACAGATGAGGAAACTGAGGCACAGAGAGGTTAAGTGACTTATTTTCCAGATCACAGAGTGAGGGCTAGAAGGGACGATCTAGTCTAACTCACACACTTCATAGCTGAAGTAACTGAAGCCCATGAAGGTAAAGTGGCTTGATTTCTGAGGTCACACAAGTCGCAAATGTGAAAGCTGAGACTCACGCCCAGGTTGTTGGACTCTGACTATACTCTCTCCAGCACATCATGATACCTCTCATTATTTTCCCATCCTACCAACCAATCACCCAACAAACACAGTTTAAAATGCTACTGGTCTTGACTTTCCCAGTTGGACTAGCCCTCCTTGGGTCCCAGAAGTAGACATCCTTTAGATCCCTTGAGTCTGGAACAGCTGTATTAATGAAAATGGTAGCCTGAAGTAAAAACTGTTGGCGTAACTGGCACTGGTGGGCCAGCTAAGGTTGACTGTCAAAGCCTGGCTTGGGGGGGAATAGTTAAAGATCCCATCTGTTCAGCAATGATCTCATAGGCCTCTCATCTCATGGGGGATACTCAGCCTTTCCAAGGGCCTGGAGTACACTTCATCAAGCCACTGGGAATCTGTGTGCTTTTCTAGATCTCAGTTGCCTAAGAACCTTAAGACAGGCTGTGGTCCTTTAAGGAAGAGCCATGGGGTCATTTTGTTTCCAAAAACTGCTCTTCAATGACCTGGGTTTTCGTGGGGTGGATCCTTTCTCTGCCCGAGCAGAGCACAACCTCTCTCTGAGAGATGTTAGCCAGAGCTCAAAAGATCATCTCTCATCCCATGGCTGACCTGGAGCTATAGTTCTCTGGCTTTGGATAGGCTGAAATTGAAGGACTTCCTCTGTATTTACACAGACCACTGCTAACAGCATGGAAAGGCCAGAGTTGGAATGTTCAGGAAAATTCAAGTAGGAGGTTATATCACACTATTTAGGGCTGACAGAAGCCCTAGGAGCCCAACTGCCTCACTTACAGAAGATGTATATATATATATAGATATCTATACTGCATATATATATTATATTACAGAAGAGGAAAGATCTAGAAAGAGCCAATTCTCAAGTCCACATTACACCTAGAGCTTGAAGGAAACTCGAGGGCCTTTTAGTCCAATCCCCTGATTTTTCATTTGAGGAAACAAAGACACAGGTCGTGAAGTACTCAAGGTCACATAGATTATAAGAAGGGGACCCATGGAGAAAAGTTGAGAAAATGTGCCTCTCTCCCCATTTTACAAAGGTAGAGAACCACAGGTGTGGACTATAGGGCAGCCAGGAGGCACCCAGTACACAGAGTGATGGACCTGGAGTCAGGAAGACCTGAGTTCAAATCCAGCCTCAAACACTTACTAGCTGTGTGAACCTAGGCAAATCACCTTACCTCTGTTTGCCTCAGTTTCTTCATCTATAAAATGGGGGTGATAGTAACAGCACCTTCCTCCCAGGGTTTTTATGAGGCTCAGATGAAATCATTGTGAAATGCTCAACATGTAGTAAGCACTGTAGAAACGTCAGCTATTTTTGGTGTTATTCCGATTGCGTATACTGTCAGATACAAGTGATGAGTCGTTTGGTTTATTAGGTGGAGGGTTTTGGTTTTCTAGCTTTAGTTTTTTCTATTTCTTTTTTAGCTTTGTTATAAGAGATGGCCTGGGGGGGAGGAGGGGAGGAGGGAAGCCTATATTCAGAAATGAAGGTGATATGGGAAAAAATATATGCTTTTTGGTTTTAAATTAGTGGAACCATGTTTAAACCGAGGTTTTCTGACCCAAAATGTAGCCTTTCTTTTCCTCAACCATGGATGCTGAGTTAGAGAAAGTAAAACTACTGGTTTTAACGGTGGGACCCTCCCAGCCCCCAAAAATGCAGCCTCTGAGTTGACTGTGAAATTGTGTCTACCTCTGAATAACAGGCATGGAAGAACTGTTGTGCATTTGCGATGATCTTCTCACACGTGGTCTTATTGGAGCCGGTCAGGGTGGGACCCTGGGAGGCAGTTCTAGGCATGGACCTGAACAAGCTCATAGGACTCTTGATGGGAAAATGTTCGGGATTGAAATTAGCAAAGGCTCCAAATCAGGGCGTGATTTAGTAGTTTGTTGGTTGTCTAGACTTGAGATAGTGAAGGACAAAATGGTAATACTGTCCATATAACTTGAAGGTATTTCAGGCGTGCATCTTTTTTTGGAGAAGCAATCGTTAAGCATCGATCAGCACTCATAGAGAGCTTCAATGGTTATTACCCCTGTTTTGTTATTGGAAATTGAGGCTCAGAGATATAAAGTTGGGAGGATCAAATCAGATAGTAATTATTAAGTGCTTAGCACAGTGTCTGGCACATAGTAGGTGCTATGTCAATGCTAGCTATCATCATCATTGTTATTGTTATGACTAAAGTGGCTTCTCCATATTCATATATCTAGCGAGTGCCAGAGACAAGATCGAAATGACTCCAAGTACAGCACTCTTCCATTCACTATAAATTACCTTACACCAAAGGATGCCAATAAATAAGAGGAAGATTCCATAGGGCATTCATTCACTCAACAAGGATTTATAGGTGCCCACTGTGTTCTGAGTGCTATAGGAAATGCGAGCGAGCGAGTGAGAGAGAGAGAGAGAGACAGAGACAGAGACAGAGAGAGACAGAGAGAGACAGAGAGAGAGAGGCAGAGAGAGACAGAGAGAGAGAGAAAGAGAGAGAGAGAGAGAGAGAGGCAGAGAGACAGAGACAGAGAGAGACAGAGAGACAGAAAAACACAGACACAGACAGAGACAGAGACAGAGAGATAGAGATGGGGGGAGAGGGAGAGAGGAAGAGAACCCCTTCAGTCTATATCAATATGGGATTCAAAATTTGAGTTTAGAGACTCATTGTGCCTTGGTTGTGAGAGCAGACGTGAGAAACTTCAGAGATGGTTGGGGGAAGGCAGTGCGGTAAATGGACTGAGTCCTGGATTTGAAATCAGTAAACTCAGGTTCAAATTCAGTCTCTGATGAATGTAAAGATCAAATAAAATGACGTGTATAAAACTGAGTTTTCCAATCTCATGGTGCTCCATAAATGCTGGTTATTATTCCTCCTCCCCACGTGACCTCTGGGCCACAGCTGTCAAACAAAGCCAGGGTAAGACTAGAGGACCTCCAAGATCCCATTGTCCTCTGTCACTTGCTTTTTTGTCTTCCCTACCATGTAACCCTTTTTGTTGCATTTTTTGCGGGGAGAGCACAGAAGTGGAGAATCTGGACCTATAAATTCCTTGTCATAGAGGATTGTGGGTAAGGGTGAGGAAACTCATACAACAGTTGCTTACTAACGTCTATAGAGTGGATTGTTTAATGAGTGAATGAACGAATCATATGCTGGCTGCTTCTCACTCTTCTGTAGCTTTGGATAAACTGCTTTTCAATGATGACCACTGAGCGGATCCAGTCACGCCAACTCCCAGAAGAGAGACTGGACAAGCGAGACACATGCAGCAACCACTTGGGTAAATGTCATGGGGCTGATGTCAATGGCCACGGTGGGAATCAGCAGTCCCTTCTCCAGTAATAAATGCTGCCCATTGGCAGCTTTCAATGCAAGAAAAGTGAGGCCCTGTGAAACCTGATAGACTGTGCCTTCTGGTGACAGAGCCATTGCCAGATGGACAGACAAAAAGTATTTGCTCCTGCTGGGCTCAGCATGTAAATATTAGCTGAAGCTCTAGAGGGAAATTAATTAGAGGCAAAAAAGAAGAAGAAGAACAAGGCATTGTTCTCTCTGATCGGAAAAGAGTCACGGTCTCAGCATTTGTAAAGCAATAAACCGAATGTGGCATTATAGCCCGCTTCCAGTATTTACTTGTATGCATGCACCCCATGTGCGGTTTCAATAAAATATTTCAAATATCTCTTTTTGCCTATCAAGACAGAATTTTAAACAGTTTTTTTCAGCTTTATTGTCAATCTGTTTCCTTTCCAGAACTGACTTTTTGCATAACCTTTGTAATGAAAATACCAGAAGCATCTCTGCCTCTACCCATTTCTAAAAATGAGATGCTCCCACTTTTGATCGATGTGCCTCTTGCATATTCATAGTCCTTGTTTATGCTCCTCTTTGGTTATTACACGCCTCTGCCCCCTCCCCATTTGCCATCAAGATAGTTTATGTTCAGAGATTTCTCCAAAATTGGAAACCACAAAAGGCGCAATTTAAGTAAAAGTCAAAATTGAAGCAAAAGCCAGGCTCTGGAAAAACATCATGGAGGTAACGTGGCCCATGGATAGAGGTCACATGGGTCAGTGCTTTCTATGAGGATCCATTGATGGGGTCATGGTCCTCATTCATCTTGAGGATGCTGGCTAAGAACTGCAGTCTTGTAGCATTATTCATGAAAGACGTACTGTTTTCTAATAATTATGGAATCACAAAATCTGAGACCTCAGTGGCCAGCTAGTACAACCCAAATTAGAATAAGAATTCCTGCTAGAGCATTCCTAACCCAAAGGCCTCCAGTGAGAGGAAACCCAGAACCTCCCCAGGCAGCCCCCTCTGCTTTGGGGTACTTGTAATAGGACTTTCTGGTTTCTGTTTCTGATATCAAGTCTGTGTATATATGTATATGTGTACCTGTTTCCCTGTCTCCCTGTTTCTCTGTCTCTCTCCTTCTTTCTTCTTTCTGTCTCTCTCTGTCTCTCTCCTCTCTTTCTCTCTGTCTCTCCTTGTCTTCCTCTGTCTATCTGTGTGTCTCTCTGTCTGTCTCTGTTTCTCTGTCTCTCCCTCTCTGCCTCTCCCTCTCTGTCTGTCTCTGTCTCTGTCTCTGTCTCTCTCTCTCTCTCTCTCTCTCTCTCTCTCTCTCTCTCTCTGTCTCTCCCTCTCTCTTTCTCTCTCTGTCTCTCCCTCTCTTTCTTTGCATCATCTACCAATTGCTCCCAGCTATCTGGGACCAGACTGAAAAAGCAGAATTTCTCCTTCACATACTCCATCTTGAGATACTTGAAGCCAGCTCTATGTCTCCTCAGAGTCTTTTCTAGGCGAAATTTACTCAGTTCCTTCAGCCAATCCTTATATGACCTGGACTCAAGGCCCTTCATATCCTGGCTGCCTCCTTGGCTACTCCCTAGCCTATCTATGCCCTTTTGAAGCTGTGGCACATAGTACTGGACACAATACTCCAGAAGAGGTCTGATTAGAGTCAAATACTACAGCAGGACTATCTGTCACTGCCCTGTGTCTGAAATCTCCTCCCCTCCTGGTGCAGCCACTTTTTTGCAGCTGCATTTCACTTCTGGCTCAGAGTGAACTTTGTAGTCCACTTAAGCCTCCAGATCTTTTCCCAAAACAATCACTATCTAACCATGTTGCCTCCATCTTGGACCCACAGAGTTAGTTTTTGGACTCAAGTATAAGATTTTATATTTATCTCTACTCAGTATCCAATTCAGTCCAGAACTCTGGCCCAGTGGTTCTCAAATCTTTTGGTCTTGAGACCCTTTGCACTCTTAAAAATGAAGACCTTCCCCAAAGAGAGGTTGTTTATGAGGGAATTATAACTAACTAGATTTATCGTATTAGAAATTGAAACATCTTAGTATCATTATTAAAATAGTATTGAAGTCCTGGACCCCTTTGAAAGGATCTCAGGGTCCCCAAAGAAGCTATAAGAACCGCTACTCCAGCCTATAGAGATCGTTTGGTACCCCAGCTATCACTTAGGAGGTTACATATACCTTTCAGCTTTGGATCACTTGCAAATGGGATGAGCATGCTATGTTTTTATCCAAGATAAAAATGTTGATAGCAGAGTCAATCGCAGATTCCTGGGGCACTCTACTAGAGACCTCCATTAGACTGTGAACTCCTTGAGAGAAATTTTTTTGCCTTTCTTCGTATCTGCAGCACTTTGCACAGTGCGTGGCATGTAGTGGGTGCTAATCAATGACTGTTGACTTGACACTGGTGTTGAAGCATTCATGACAAATTTTTGAGTGTAGCCATTGGACCATTTCTAAATCTATGTGTATTCATCATTTCCCCAAGAATAACACCAGGCTCTTTTCAGAGGTTTGTGAAAAATCTACGTAGCAAAAAAAATGAGATTAGCCTGCTATGCCTTGTTCCTGAGTAAGCCATCCATGCTTGTTCCCTGTGATCTCTGTTTCCCTTTCTACATATTCACCAACCACCTCTTTAATGACCAGTTCTATAATTCTTCTCTCTCTACTGACACCTTGTCTTTCCACATATATCCTCAGGTTGAGGGTATCTTCAAAAACAGAAAGAAAGAAAGAGAAATGCCTTGATTTTACCACCCTGTCAAGCCATATCAATCCTCTCCCAGTCCTCCTTTTCATTACAAGTCCTGACTTGAGGCCTCCGTCACCCCCACTCCTCAGTACCTTGCAATCTGACTTCCATCTCTCAAATTCTCCCAGGCTCTCTCTGAGGTGGGTCACAGGGACCTCTTAACCACCAATCCTGCCACCCTTTGATCCATTCTCCTTGTGGTCTTTATCTGTATGAAATTTTATCTTAGGGATCCTGTCTGTTACTCTAGCCCGTCAAACCTTTTTGGGTCCTGACTATCTTCCAGCGTGCACCTCTCAGCTTGGTAGGGTATGAAAAGTCCACATCCAGCTGTCCTTCCTAGCTGCATGCTACCTGCAGATTTGATACCCACGATGTCTATGACCTCATCCACGTTATTGATGAAAATGCTGAATGGCGCAAGATTAAAGATGTATCCCTGGAGCATTCCTCTATAGACTTCTTCCCTCCATTTTTCTTCCTAGTCCCCACTGGCCGGAATTTACATCACTCCATTAATAACTACGCTTTGGGTTAGGTCATTGAACCAATTCCAAAGCCATATAATTATATCGTTATCTATCCCACATTTCTCCATCTTGTCCACAATGGTGTCAGGAGTGACTTCATCATTTGCTTTTCTGAAAGCATCTGACAAATGCTCTCATCACTGCCCTCCCTAATCAATCTTCCACCTTGCTTCAAAGTTATCCTTCCAATGCATTTGTCCAGCCATCACCCTCTATGTCGCAACAGTTTTCCGTGTTTCCCTAATGCTTAAGAAATAAAATGCCAACTCCTCAGTCTCACACTCAAGGCTGCCCACATTCTGCCTCTAGGCCCTGCCACCCTTCTTTCCCAGTCGGCCCCATTGGAAACTTTATATTATAACCACATTGGCCTCCTAGTTACTCCCCAATCTCATCTTGCACTCTTTCTCCTCCCTATATTTGCTCTGGCTATATTATATGACTGGAATGCTCTCCCCCTAATCTCTGCCTGACGAAATCCTGCACGTTGTGGTACATCCAGTTCAAGCCCAAACTTCTGTGTAAAGACAAAAGTCCTTGCTCCTTCCTCAGATTTCCTTGAGCTCTTGGCTTCAATTCTCCCCTCACCTCTATTACATATCAATGAAAATATAGTTTTCTATTGATTTTATGGAGGCAGTAGAGTGTAACAAATGCAGAACCCTTCTCAGAGCCAGGAAGACCTGTGTTTAAGTCCCACCTCTGAGTGGGACTTTGATTAGCTAGCATTTATGAAGCACCTATTATGTGTTAAGCCCTGGCTGTGAGACCTTGGGCAAGTCATTTTGGTGCTCTAGGTTCTAATATACTAAGTGGCAGCAAATATGCTCACCCACCTGAGTGGCCACAGTTTCCCCATCCTGGGGTTCATTCTATCACTGAAATGACAGGTCCCATTCCTGTCCCTACTTATTTTGCTCCTACCCCTCAAGCTCTTTGAAAAGAAAAAATACTGCACCTTCAGCAGTGGGCACAGCACCCATAGCGCTGTAGATTCCAAATGGGAAGGGACCCTAGAGATCATTGAATCCAATCCTCTTATTTTGTAAAGAAGAAAACTGTCTCTCAAAAAAGTCATGACTTAGCCAGGATCGAATAGCCGCTGAATATCTCAGGCAGAATTTGAATCCAGATCTTCCTGGCTCTAAGTGCAGCATTTTATCTTCTATGCCACCTAGCTTTATAAATGTTTAAGATAGGTTGGTCTAGAAGACATTATAGAGTTTAGGTTGGCAGAGAAGAGAGGGGAAAAGTATTCAGATTTGAAAAAATGACATGAGTGTGGCACCAAGGCCCAGGAGTGTTGGGATTAGATTGGAATCACCAGTGGTGGAGTCAATTCATGATGGGCCTTAAATGGAGAATTGGAGAAAGAACTAAAAAGCAGTAGGGAGATAGGTTGTTAAAGAAGGAAATTTCACAACGAAGAAGAAGTTTTAAGAAGTGATTAATCCCATGTTTCTGTGTAGGATGGATTGACAGAAGCATCATTAGTAACAGAGTAGTTACACAGACAAGAACCACACGCTAGATGCCAAGGCCGTTACTCAAAGATTAGCCCAGTTAAGCTCAGAAAGGCCAATCATTACAAAGTAAGAACTTATCTGGGGCCAAAGCAGGCCATGAAACCATTCACTGGGACTCATAAGATCACAATCTGCATCCATGGAGGGAGTATGCACACTATTGAAATCTCATCTTCGAAATATCAAGATAAAAAACACGAGTCTAAGCAAACTACTGACACCAGTCATTTTTAAATGCCCTCTCAAGTGAGGCCAGGTTAAAAATGTTGAGCCTCAGTTTGGTGCCAGTTACTAGCCTGAATTGGGATCTGGCCCAGGACTCCATTTATGGTCAGGAAGATTTCATTTCTTTTGTGTTAGTTGTATGACTCCCTCAGGGCTCTATCTAGGAAAGTGAGCCTTGTTGTGTTGTGTCCTTTAAGGAGGGTTAGATTTTGGAGAGCTCTCTAATCTCAGCTGTCTATGAATTGGGGAACTAGACTGAATATGGAGATATTGATTATTGCTTGGTAACCACCTGTGATGGTAAGATTTGCCCGGAGGAAACTCTGTGTATACTCAAGTGAGGGATCAACCCATTTATAGTAAGGGTACATTAATAAGGAAACCTGACAAACTGGAGACAGGCAAATCAATTAGGAGGTTATTTCAATGGTCCGAGCACAAAGTGGATCTGGGTTCAAATTCTACCCATCACACTTACTAGCTATGCATAGTGCTTGTCATATAAATACTTAATAAATTCTTGTTTACATTCGAGGAAATTGAGCAAGTTACTTCAACTCTGTGCACCTCAGTTTCCACATCTGTAAAGTAAGAGTTTTGAACACCTAAGAAACAGGATTTAGTGACTGACTGTATACAAGGGATGAATTAGGAAAAAAAAAATTTATGCTTTATGTATTTGCCATATGTGTGTATCGTAATTTTATATAGTATACCTTTATGTACTTTATGTCTTACATAAGGTAATTTTTTTAAAATTCTTCACTTAACACGAAAAAGAAAAATACTTTCCCTATTCACAGTACAACAAAAAAGATGATTGTATATGAATACATGAATGACTAATGCTTTTTTAAAAGTCTCTGACAAATTCCCCTTGTTACTTTCAAAGCTGTCTGGCTCATCTGTGTTTCCTTCTGAGCGAATTTTTATAGCCAGAAAAATGCCAAATGCCCAAGAGCCCTGAGGGCTGCTCCAAGAGAAGGTGCTGATAACAGCCAGATAAAGACTCAGAGAACAATCACAAAGACTGGAAGCCATTCTTTCATCACGTAGTTAATTACGGCTTCAATTGCATCTTCCAGTCATATACTTTTCACACCCTTCCTTCTCCCTCCCATCCTCCCCCAAAACCCCAAAGCATTCTCAAAGAGATTTTCTTTCCCATGTTGCTAATTTTCACTTTGTGACCAGAGTTTTACAGGATTCCATTTTTTTCCTTTGTTAAATGCAGATGATATTTCGGAGCAGTTCATTATGAGTTGTGATATTAAAAAGAAGTCAAGGAAAGGAAAAACCATTCAGGGAACCCCAAACCCTGACTTGGAGCAAAAAAAGCCAAGGAGAAAAGATGCTTCTGCACTACACATTCCTACTTTTATGACAGGTGACTCAACACTGTCAGTTGTTCTCTCTGTAAAATGGGGCCAATTTGATTCTAGGGAACACCAGTCTTAGTTTTTCAGCTCTGGTGGGTGTGGGCACTAAGTGGGTACTGGGGAAAGGGAAAGGAAGCATAGAAACAGAATTTGAGCTGCCTTGGCAGCTTTACATCTTGGGTCAGGCTTCAAGAGCAAGACATACTTCTGGGACTGGAAGGGAGAGAAAGGGCTGGAAGAAAGAGCAAGGACTTGGGTAGCCAATCCATGGGACCACAGATTGGAAGCTAAAGGGGACTGTAAAGGTCATCCCCCAGCCCCATCATTTTACAGATGATGAAATCAAAAGGTTAAGTGAGTAACCCAGAAAGTAAGAGGCAAGACTCAAACCTAACTCTTCCTGACTCAAGCCCAGAACTCTATCCATGATACCATTTTGCATAATAAAAATAGTGCTGAATCTAGGTCTGAGAACATGAGTTTGAATCCTGACTCTGACTGTGTTACCTTAACTAAGTTACTTAACTTCCATTTCCTCATCTGCAAAATGAAAGTGTTGGGCAAGATCAAGGGATCTTAGCCTTTTGTGTGTTGAGGATCCTTTTTACAATCTGGTGAATCCTATGTAACCTTTCTCAAAATAATATTTTAAAGTTCATAAACTAAATGCATAAGATTATAAAGGAAAACAATTATATTGAAATACTGTGATCAACATTACATTAAAAAGCAAATTCCCAGAGCCCAAGTTAAGAACCCCTGAGCTGAAGAGTCTCAGAGTTTCCTCCTTGGTCTGCATCTCTGCATCTGTCATCTCATTTCTGAGGATTTGCTTTTGTGTGTGTGTGTGTGTGTGTGTAAGAGAGAATGTGTGTGTGAGAGAGAAAGAATTGTGTGTGAGAGAGAGGATATGTGTGTCTATGAGAGAGAGACAGAGCATGTGTGTGTATGTGTGTGAGAGAGAGAGAATTTGTGTGTGAAAGAGAGAATGTGTGTATGTGTGTGAGAGAGAAGGTGTGTATGTATTTGAAAGAGAGACAGAGAATGTGTGTGTGAGAGAGAGACAGAGAGAGAATGTGTGTGTGTGTTTGTGTGTGTGAAAGAGAGAATGTGTGTGTGTGAGAGAGAAAGAATTGTGTGTGAGAGAGAGAATGTGTGTGTGAAAGAGAGAGAGAGGATATGTGTGTGTATGTGTGTGTGTGAGAGAGAGAATTTGTGTGTGAAAGAGAGAATGTGTGTATGTGTGAGAGAGAGAAGGTGTATATGTATGTGAAAGAGAGAGAGAGAGAATGTGTGTGTGTGCACGTGTGAGAGAGAGACAGAGACAGAGACAGAGAGATTGTGTGTGTGTGTGAAAGAGAGAATGCGTGTGTGAGAGAGAGAAAGAATTGTGTGTGAGAGAGAATGTGTGTGTGAAAGAGAGAGAGAGGATATGTGTGTGTATGAGAGAGAGACAGACGGAGCGTGTGTGTGTGTGTGTGTGTGTGTGTGTGTGTGTGTGTGTTTGTGTGTGTGTAGCAGAGGTCTGTTTTGGGAAATCATCAGGACTACTCTGAGTACATCTCTGAGCTCTTTTGTGTGCCTCTACATAGGTGTCTAACAATTTCTCCTTCTCTGCACCTTGGCCATGCAGGTGTTCTTTCTGAGCATTTAACAAAAAGATGCGACATCAATGAGAACCCACCAAAGGGCAAACTGAGTCCAGCTCTTCGTAACAGTGACCTGGAGCAGAAAAAGCCAAGGAGAAAGGACACACCTGCTCTCCACATGTCACCTTTTGCAGCAGGTAAAAGTGCAGGAACAGGGCATTGGAAAGGTGAAAGCCCCCACCTAGTCAACAGCTTCACCATCTGGAGGAGACAGAGACACAGCCTTCACCCAGGGCTGCAGTGGCAGAGGTCAGGGCTGACACCTACAGAAGGCTTTCTACTCTTTCTCTATTTGTGATGGACAGCAATCTGGTCCTGACTTTATCTCAGCTTTTACATGGGCTTTGGCTAAAGCTAACTAGGGTCTTCTGATGTCATGGAAAGGTGGGTACTTGTAAAGCTGCTTAAGGAAAAAATCCATATAAAGATGTATGCATGTACGTATGCATATACACTTATACATATACTATATATATACATATACATATATATATATACTATATGCATATATGTATGTATCCGTGAGCAGCTTTACAAAGTGCCCACCTTTCTATAACGTGAGAACACACATGTATGCATTTATATATGTGTGCATACACATACACTATTGCTGTTATCATTCAATCGTTTTTAAGGCATGTCCAACTTGTGACCCCATCCAGGGTTTTCTTGGCAATGATACCAGAGTGGTTTGCCATTTACTTCTCCAGCTCACTTTATAGATGAGAAACTGAGGCAGACAAGGTTAAGTGAATTGTCCAGGGTCACACAGCTAGTAAATGTCTGAGGTCACATTTGAACTCAGGTCTTCCTGACTCCGGGCTTGATGATGCTCTATCCACTGCAGCGCCACCTAGTGCCATGTACATACCATTACTACTACTACTGATAGCAATGGCATATATAGAAAACTTTGAGGTTTGCCAGTGATTTACATGCATTATTTTTATTTGACCTTTTTATACATTATCTCACCATCTGGCATAATGACAACCTATCAAGCCTGCAAGGGGCCCAGCAACTGATTCTCCCAAGACTCTCAGATGGCTTTCCCATATCCTGGAAGTATTTGTATCTGCATTTATGGTTTATAGCTACTCAGATTACTGCCCCTGTCTACCAATAAATCTTTATTAATCCATATGCAATGCACTGTGCTAGAATCTGTTGGGAAAAGAGAAGGCAGTGGATCACAGACTCATTTAGAGCAAGCCTTTTTTTTTACAGGTGAAGTAACTGAGATCCAGAATCACACAGCTGGTGTCTGAGGCAGGATTTGAAACCCAATTTTTCCTGACTCCAAGTCCAGTGTCTATGCTGCCTCTAGGAAAGTTAAGTGACTTGCTCAGGGTCACACAGCTAGAAGGTATCAGGGACAGGACTTGAACCCAGATGTTCATGACCCCAAATCCAACACTCTTTCTTTTTTCTTTTAAATTTATTTATTTTTAGTTGACAACATTCAGTTCCACAAGTTTTTGAGTTTCAAGTTTTCTCCTCCTCTCTCTCCTTCCCCCTCCCCACCCAAGACGGCATGTAATCTGATATAAGTTCTACATATACCTTCACACTAAACATATTTTCACATTGGTCAAGTTGTAAAGAAGAATTATAACCAATGGAATGAACCAGGAGAAAGAAGAAACAAAACAGAAACAAAAACAAAAACAAAGAGAGGGAGAGCAAATAGTTTGCTTCAATCTGCATTCAGACTCCATAATTCTTTCTCAGGATGTGGTTGGTATTTTCCATCATGAGCCTTTTGGAGTTGTCTTAGAGCCTTGTATTGCTGAGAAGAGCCAAGTCTATCAAAGTTAGTCATCACAGACACAATGCAATACTCCTTCTACTCCCTGTGTAGTCTATTTTTGGCCTTCATCTTCATCTCTACCTCGACACAACTTTGAATTCTGCCCCTGATACGGCAAGCTCTGATGGGTGAGCTTTTGTCCTATCTTGCCCAGAACCAGCCATCCATGACACCAGCCTTCCCCACGTTGTACTGTGATAAGAGGTGCAAAATCCTTCCCACTCTCCGTATTCCACCTTTACGTGTTTTCTTTCCCCATTGGAACTCAGGCTCCTTGAGGGTAAAACTGTCCTACTTGCTTTTATTTGTGTCCTGAGCACATGGCAGAGTGACTAGCACATAATAAATATTCTCTCCCCACTCTTCTCTCTTTCTCTCTCTTTGTCTCTCTTCTTTCATTGTCTCTGTCTCTCTTTTCCCCTTTGAAATTCTCTGTCTTTCTTTGTCTCTCTATCTTTATCTGTATGTGTATCTGTCTAGCTATATACTCAACCTACTGTTTTATTTAGAGATTATATAGTGAGGGTATTACAGGACTGATGACATCAGTGCCTTGTAATACAGGCAGGAGTGATTGTAGGTTCTCCAGCAAGAGTCCACTTTAAAGCACATATGGACACCCAATTAGATGACATTTCCCACCTAACTTAGCAATTTAAAACTGCAAACAACAACAGCCTGTTTCAGCTATTCCCAATATAGCATTTCATGTAGGAATCAACTGCAGACAATTAATTCAACTCAGAGGCTCATAGACATCGAGCTAGAAGGGTCCTGTTCAACACAACCTCCTTCTTTTACAGATGAAGACATGAAGGTTCAGAAAGATCAAGTGAGTTGCCCAGGGTCCCATAGGCCATCTCAGAGGAGGGATGGGAGCCCTGGTTTTCCCAGCTCTAACCACTATGCAACAGTAACACTCCAATCCAATTAATTTGATTCAATTCAGTTCAATGTGCTAAGGACGGGTTGTTCCCTTTAATTCACTCCTGTAGCACTGAAGGCCTATTTGAAATATTTGCTTAAATGTCTCCTAGAGGAATAGGGAAGTAAAGTCATTCTATTCCTTTAATTTACACTGCACTAGAGCCAGTCCACAGCTGATGGATTTCTCAAGGTTTTGTAGGTTGTAGTAAAAATTCGGAAGAGTGTATATTGATGAAAGGGGCTTTATGGTGGTTATTGTGGTTTGGTTTGTGTGTTTGAGCATTTGTAGGGTACTGCAATAGAGGTTCTTGTTCAAGTCCAGGCTGAACTAGACGGATGCCAGGTTAGACTGAATGGTCACTGAGGTCCCTTTCAGCTGCAAGATTCTCTGGGTCGATGACCTTTAGCCAGATGACACCTCTGACGCCAATACCCAACCAAACTCCTTTTCTTTTCCTCACACCTTCCTTCTCCTGACTTCACTCTTTCTGCCTGTGGCCCCACCACTCATTTAGTTTCCCTTGTTGCTATCCTTGGGATACCATTTTACCCTTTGTTTTCCTTCATCCCTTGTATCCAATCGGTTACTGGGTCTTGTCACTTTTTACCCTATCTCTTTCATCCTTCTACTTTCCTCTATTCCTACTGCCTTCCCCACACCCCATCCCTTGTATAAATTCTTGGTACCACTTTACTATTGAAATAGCCTCTGAACAGATCTTACCACCTCCATCTCCTCCCTCCAATTCATCCTTCATTTAACTGCTAGAACCATATTTCTATATTTCTCATTCTCAAGTCACTCCTGAGATAAAAAAAAAGCTCCACTGCCTCCCTATTGCCTAATGAAAAGCACTGAAACTCTTTCAGTCAGAATTGAAGGCTCTCAGTGGTCTGCTGCCTCTTAGGCTTTCTAGCATTGCTGCACATTGCCACCCTTGCCCTCTCTAGGAGTAAACTCATGATTTCAATGGTAAAGGAAATTCCCTTTACCCATAGAAGTCTTCACCTTCTCTTTTTAAAAAATTACTTTATCTTTAATCTATGGAATAAAACAAACATCTCCATTAACATAGTATAATTTTTAAAAGATGATTGCACATGAAACTCCATAACTATTGTGCACAACTTGCTATTCCTTTAAATATATAATAAAGTTACCATGTAAATTTCTTTCTTTTCTTCTCTTACTCCCCCCCACCCTAGAGAAGGCTACCATTAGACAAACACACACAAACACACACACACACACACACACACACACACATATGTAAAATCATTCTATGCGTACTTCTTTTTATCAGTTCTTTATCCTGATGCACCTAGCACCTTCCTTCCCATGTCCTTTGTAGTTAATTTGGGTATTTATAGTAGTCAAAATGACTTAGTTGCTCAAAGTTGTTCTTAGAACATTATTGCTATCACTGTAGACATTATTCCCTTGGTTCTGCTCATTTCACTCCACTATTTCATGCAAGTCTCTGCATGTTTTTCTAAGATCATCGAGCCCATCATTTCTCATAGTACTAAATCATATACCACAACTTGTTCAGCCATTCCCCAATTGATGGGAATCCCCTCAATTTCCAGTTCTTTGCTGCTACAAATAAAGCTGCTATAGATATTTTACAACACATAGGTTCTTCCCTTTTTCCTAATCATCTTCAGAAGAAGGCCATTCCTATGTATCACAAACAAAACCCTACAGGAAGAGATAGTAAGAGATAGACCATTTAAAATAACTCTAGTCAATAAAACACCTGGAAGGATATCTGCCAAAACAAACCCAGGAACTATATAAACAAAATTATTTTTAAAAACTTTTTATTCAAATAAAATCAGATTTAAATAATTGGAGAAATATTAATTGTGCATGGGTAGGCAGAGTCAATATAATAAAAATGACAATTTTACCTAAACTAATTTATATATTCAATACCATCTCAATTAAATTACCAAAAACTATTTTCTTGAATTAGAAAAAATAATAACAAAATTTATTTGGAAGAACAAAAAGTCAAGAATATCTAAGGAACTAATGAAAAAATGTAAAGGAAGGTGGTTTAGCAGTGCCAGATCTTAACCTCTATTATAGGGCAATAATTGTCAAAACTATCTGGTACTGCCTAAGAAAAAGAAAGGTAGATCAGTGGAACAGAGTACACATACAATTTACAGCAGCTAATAAATAGAGTAACCTTGCACCTTCTCTTCAACTTAAAAGTCTCAGGGGAGTTACCTGGAGCACAGAGAGTTTAGGTGGCTTGTCTAGAGTTGCACAGCCAAGAGCTGTCAAAGATAGGACTTGAACCCAGGGCTTCCAGGCCAGTTCTCTAACACAGGCCCTAATAGGCTTCTTCTCCTACAAAGCAGGCCCAAATGTTTGTTGGTTGGACAAAGACACAAATGAATGTCAAAAAAGAAAAGAAATGGCACATTCGATCTGACTAAAGACAATGACATCTCCCATTCCTGTGGCAGTTTAAGATTTTCAGAATCCATTCCTTCTTTCATCTCATTTGATCTTCACAACACCCCCTGAGATAGGTGTTAGCATCCCCAGTTTATTGATGAAGAAAGGGAGGCCCAGAGAGGATTGGCGGAAGGAAAGGCGGAAGGAAAGGCAGCTAGGTGGCGCCATGGTGCACGGAGCCATGAGCTTTTGAGTTCAAGACCAGTTCAAATCCAGCCTCAGACATTTACTAGCTGTGGGACCCTGGAGAAATCATTTAATTTTCTTTGCTTCTGTTTGCCTCAGTTTCCTCATCCGTAAAGTGGGACAGTATTAGCACATTGTTGAGAGGATGAAGTGAGACAGTACTTGTAAAGTGCTTACTGCCTGTGGTGTCTGGCACATAGTTGGGGCTATATAAATGTCAGTTATTGTTATTACAGAAACGTGGGTATCCCCTGATTCCCAGGCCAGGGCTATTCTCTTCCACCACATCATGCAGCCTGAGGCCTCTTGACTTCTACTTGAAATCACCCTTTTTCACTTCTCCCTGGTTTTGCTTAAGTGAATGAATTGTGATCCATGCTACTGACAGCAACCCATAAAGAATGGTGGGGAGGGCAGATGTATCGATCACACAGGATTGCCTCCTACCAGCAGCACCTCCCCCCAAAAATGGAAACACATTTTTTCCTCTATTCTCTTTTCCAAGCAAACTCGTCAGTGAAAACAGAAGACCAAGTAACCTTTATTCCTCCTTCCCCAACCACCTGAGCATTCTGCAGAGGGAATAGCCTAGCCCTCCCTGCACTCATATGATTTCTTTATCACATTGTTCAGGCAGTTAAAGCTTCCCTTGACTTCTGGAAGGTGACTTAAAAGCCCCAGTAGGGAAAACAAAATAAGCTAATTCTATATGCCATGTATTATTTATAAACACATTATATAATCAATAGCCAATGGCACCACACAGCTGGCCATTTTTTTCTTTTTTTTTCTCTCCATCTCAATATAATACAAGGCCACAGCTATTTAGCAAGTGCCCACTAGGTGTTTACTGTGGGATGCTCAGCTCTCCAGATGCAAAGAGCAAGACCATGGTCCTTCCCTTGAAGAACTTATATTCTACCTGAAAGAAAACACATATATGCCATTTGCGTACACGTAGCTGCAATATCTGTGTGTTTGGGGTTTGGAGGGTCAGGAAAGGTTTGTGTACAGGGTGATGCCTACTCTGCGCTAGGGAGGAAGTTCATGATTCTGTGAGGCAAAGGTGGAAACTGCATTCTGGAAATGGGAGACAGGTCAGGCAAATTCGTGGAGGTGGGAACTTGACTGTCATGTATAGGGGTCAGCTGGAGGAGAAAGTATGTGAAAGGGAGGAACATGTAAAGAGAAAAAGACTAAGAGCAAGAAGGAGGCAAATTGTGTGTGGGGGGGGGGCGTGTATGTATATGTTAGATCCAATCTCTATGCTTTATAAAATTGTCTTATCTTAACATACACACACACACACACACACACACACACACGCACGCACGCACGCACACAAAGCAAGGACCTTGTTTCCAGACTCAAGATCAAGAGAGACCATTTTCATATTTACTGGCATATAGTAAGCATTTAATGAATAAATGTTTATTGAATGAATTAAATATTTACTGAGAGCAGGGCTAGCACTGTGAACATGATATCAGAAAAGCCTTTCTAATAATTACAGGCATTCCAAAATAGAATGCACCATGGTGGGGGTGGATTGGGGGACTGGGTGGTCCCTCATTGGAGGCCTTCAAGCAAAGGCGGCATAGCCACTTGTAATCTGTGTTAGGGGAGGGATTCTTATCCCAATCTGGGTTAGACAAGGTGGCCCTAGACTTCCTTTCCATCTCTGAGATTTGGGGGTTTCGTCATTTCTTAGAGCTCTGCTTGGGATTTAGATGAAGCAATCTCACATCTCTAAATCCCAGTGTCTTTGTTTGTGAGAATTGGGGGGAGTTCAGACTAAATGGCCCCCGGGCTCCTTTTAGGCAAAACAAATGGAATTCTAGGACACAAATGCTTTTTTCCAAAGGATCATAGCCCCACAGTGTGTCTGTGCCCTGCCCCCACACCACCCTGGGCTCTGATTAGACAGCTTTGGCTTTCTATTGCCCATACTTCTTATTTGTGTGTTGTCTTCCTCCTGTCTCCTTGAGAACAGGCGGTGTTTGCTTGCTTCTATACGTAGCCCCAGTAATTAACCATAATGCCAGGTGCTGAGTAAGTGCATAGAAATACTGTATCTAGCCATCTATCTATTCTTCCATATATCTATTTCATCACCTATCTACTTATCTGTCATCTAGCTGGCTAGCTATGTCTGTGCTAGGAAGGAAGCTCGGGGCTCTGTGAGGCAAAGGTGGATGCTGCATTCTGCAAATGAGAGACAAATCAGG
This sequence comes from Trichosurus vulpecula, assembly GCF_011100635.1. Taxonomy (NCBI): domain Eukaryota; kingdom Metazoa; phylum Chordata; class Mammalia; order Diprotodontia; family Phalangeridae; genus Trichosurus; species Trichosurus vulpecula. Next base: position 190,227,669 of record NC_050581.1, on the reverse strand, counting down.
AAAAGGCATGGAGGTGGGAACTTGACTGTCATGTCCAGGGGCCAGGCCTCTTTGACTGACCTTTATGTGTTGTCTTCCTCCTGTCTCCCTGAGAACAAGGTATGTTTTGCTTGCTTGTATTTGTTCCTCTAGAATTTAATCATAATGCCAAGTACAGAGTAAGTGCATAAAAATGCTATATCTAGCCACCTAGCCATTCACCTGTCTATCTTCTATTTATCTTATCTGTTCATTATAAGACAATAGATTTACAGCTAGAAGCATTTTGTGATCATCTAATCCAACCCTAGATTAGTTGCACTCATAGTCAGTCAGCACTTTTTAACAAATCACTATGTGCCAGGCACTGTGCTAAGTGCTGGGGACACAAAGAGAGGCAAAAGATAGTCCTTGTCTAATGGGGGAGGCAGCATGTAAACAGCTGTACAAACAAGCTAGGCAGGATAAATTGGGGATGGTCACAAAGGGAAGGCTAAGACTCAGAACTGGGAAAGGTTTCTTGCAGAAGATGCCTAAGATTTGAAGGAAGTCAGGAAAGCCAAGAGCAGGAGAGGAGGATGGGGAGCATTGCATGAATCTGAGGCTGAGAAGATCATATCCCCTGTAGCACCTGGCACAATTGTCAGTGCTCTGTAGATATTTGGAGGTCTCATGTGGAGGGGGCTGCTTACTCCAGTAGGAAGAAGAAGAAGGCAAAGAAGAGGAGGCGCTGCACTGTGCATCCCTAGATCTCCCCCGCCAACCCTGGCCATGGCCTTCTAAAGCAGAAGTTACTTAAAGCAAACAAATGCTTCTGGTACCTTCCAGCATTCCAAATGCCCTTAACAGAAGGGTCAAGCCCTTTCCCAAGGTGGAGAATTTGCTGCCCAGAGGTTTTTTTCTCTTTCTCATTATAAAAATCTGCTGATTCATGGAATTTCATAGTGTCCATTTCCCTCTATTACAGCATTCCCACACATTCTTGGCACTAAGCACTGCCTCATCAGCGACCCAACCAGATAAGACATTTTTGTAAAACATAGAGATTGTATCTAACACATGCATACATACACACACGCACACGCACACACATGCATATATACATGCACATACATATATGTATATGTGTACATGCATGTATGTGTGTGTGTGTGTAGCCAGTCTGTATTTATGCATATGCAGGGATCAATCAATGATTTCTACATTGGGGTATCCTAGTGTGGAAATACCATCCATTAAAGCAGATCTCAGCCCACCTATGACTTAGTACCGGAGTTCTTAACCTGGGGTCTGATAATTAATTTTTTTCTTTTTTTCATATTTTAAAAACTCTATTTCAATATAATCATTTTCCTTTGTAATCTTATGTACTTTATAATGTGCATTTTAAAAATATTATTTTGAGGAGAGATCCATAGGCATCCATAGACTTCCATAATCTATAGACTGCCTCAGAGGTCTGTGACACACAACAGATTAAGAACCTGGACTTAAAGGTGCCTTGAAGACATATTAGATAGTGTGCTGGATTTTGAAGTCAGGAAGACCTAAAGAAGTCAGGAAGTCCAGTCAGGACCCTGGACAAGTCCCTTGACCTTTCAGCGCTTCAATTTCCTATCTATAAAATAAGAATTCAGGACAATTTTGTAATGACTAACAATTTCAAAAGACTTGCTAGCCTGATTCCAGGAGTTCAGTGGTAAAGCAGGCTGTTTACCTCCTGGCACAGAGGTTGTGGACTCAGGATCCAGAAGGAGACATGTTTTTTTTGGATATGGCAGATTGGGGGATTTATCCTGTTTCACGAGAGATGTTTGTTGCAAGGATTTTGTTTTTATTTCTTTTTTTCCAATGGAGGTTGGAAAGAGGAAAGAATGGAGAGGAATAGAATGTTTTTAATTGAAAACATGTTTTTTAAATAAGAAGGTTGGATTCTATGGTCTCTAAGTTCCCTCTCACCTCTGAATGTATCTAGTAGATAAGCCCTGAAGCATACAGGGGTTAAAGGACTTGTTCTGAGTCATGTACCTAGTAAGAGTGGGAGACAGACTAAGAAGCTAAGACTCAATGCATACAAGCCTAAGATTCCATCCACTGGATTTCCTTAGTTCTACATTTACACACATAAAACAAGATCCTTTGCACCAGTACATTTGTATGCATAGGCAGACACAATTCTATTTATTTATCCATACACATTGTTCTATGATTCTTGTTTTTATTAGCATATTAACTGAAGTATTGTATTTTTGAAGAGCCTCCGAGTAGCTGAAGATTTGGCAGGAATGGAGTTGCTAGCGATAATGATCAGAAAATGGCCTGAGGCAGATGTTCAAAGAGTTATACATGGGTTCTAATAAGGGTGCAAAGAGGAACTCATAAGCAAAAACACTCTAGAGATGCCTCCTCCTCATTAGCCCTCAACAAACTGAAAACAGGACACCGATTCCCTTTCACCCATAAATCTCCTGCTAAGTACCCTTATTCTACAGGGCCAATGACCTTCCTCCCAGCCAGCCCCCTCCCTCTCCCCTAACACTTCCCAGAATACCCCTCCCCCAATCACAGATTGTCTCCAGATCCTGGGCCAAGCCAAGATTTGTCCCCAAAGGCCTCCAGCTGTCACCCCACCCCATCCTGATGAATAAGACATATGGTGCCCTGCTCTTAGTAAGTAGTGGCAGTTCATCTGATCTAGCCTGCTGAGCACAGCTCAAGGGTACTTCAGGCTCTTGGATTATTCTTGCTGGGGCAGAAGGAATTGATCCAAGATGAAAGTCTTTGATTAGATCTATGAAGGTAATAGTGATCCTTTGGAAATCTCAGCTGGATAGCTTAGAATTTCCTTCATCACTCTCTACTTGGAAAGCTAAACATTCTTAGACATATGTTTTAAATTAATGTTTTATTGAGCCTTTAAAAATAATCTTTATCACTTCCTTAAGATACCCTCTCCCATAATAGAATCTTCTCTTATAAAAAAGACACATAGTTGAGGGTACTGATCTAACACACTGGCCATATCTGAGAACCTATGCCTCATCAGAAGCAACATCTAGATGCAAGAGTGGACAGACTGCTGAAGCTGGAGTCAAGAAGACCTGAGTTCCGATCCTGCTTCAGACATTTACTAGCTATGTGACCCTGGGAAAATCACATCATTGCTCTGTGTCTCAGTTTCTTCATCTGTAAAATGGTGATAATAATAGCACCTACCTCCTAGAGTTGTAGTCAGGATCACATGAAAAACTATACGTAAAATGCTTTGCAAACCCTAAAGCCCTAAATAATGCTAGCTGTTATCATCGTTCTATACTTATCACACCACTACCCAGTTACCAAGATGAGGCTTCAACCTCTGGACCCAAGGCTGATCATCAATCTTGTCTTTCAAATTTTTTTCCTTTAAATTATTGTGGTCATTATATAAATTGCTCTCTTGGTTTTCCCTGTTTTGCTCTGTGTCAGTTTGTACAAGTCTTCCTATATTTCTCTGAAGTCCTTGTGTCTGTTTATTTTTTCCTTACAGCACAATGGTATTGTCTTTGTTCATTATTTTCAGTCAAGTCAGACTCTTACTGACCCAATTTGTGGTTTTCTGGGTAGAGATACTAGAGTAGTTTGCCATTTCCTTCTCTAGCTCATTTTGCAGATGAGGAAACTGAGGCAAACAGGGTGAAGTCATTTGCCCAGGGTCACACAGTTATTTAGTGAGGCCAGCTTTGAAGTCAGCTCTTTCTGGCTCCAAACCCAGCTCATTATTTATTATGCCACCCAGCTGCCCAATCATATTCCATTATTGTCATATGCCACTGTTTGGTCAGCCATCTTCCTACTGATGGATGGATAAGCACTGATTTTGTTTGGTGCATACAGATACAAAAAATGCTACAGTATTTTTGTGTCTATGGACTTTTCTCTCATTCTTTGACCTCCTTGAGTATATATTTAATAATGTTATCAATGAGCCAAAGAACATATAGTTTAGTGACCTTCTTATGTGAATTTCTGGGATTTTCCCCAGAAAGGTCAGACCAATTCACAGTTTCAATAGCTGTATGCTGCTGGTCCTGCCTTCCCACAGCCCCATCATCATTTATACCATTTTTATCCTTTTCCATCTTTGCCCATCAGATGACAAAAAATTAAAAAACAAATACAGTTGTTCAATTGCCTTTGTGTTGTTATTAGCAATTTGTAGGATCTTTCATACCTTGATAGTTTGTATTTCTTCTTGTTAAAACTACCTAGTCATGTTCTTTGACCACTCATCTATTGGGCCTTGATCACTTTAAATAGGATGACAATTTGCATTTGCTGTAAATACAGATGAAACCTAGAGTTTCCAAAGTTTTTTCCTCACAATAACCCCATGAGATTAGTAGTACAAATATTAACCTTTTAAGAAATTGTGGCTTAGAGTAATATGACTTGTCCAAGGTCACACAGCTAGTAAATGGCAAAGCTAAGACTTAGATCTAAGTCTCCTCTCTCAGTGTCCAATGCACTTTTTTCTACTCTGTCATGAGGAAGCATTCTGGACTTCCATTAACAATAGGATTAAAAGAACATGAGTTGTTTTTCAACTATGCTTATACTAGTAACCTACATATAGAAGAGTATGGCCTTTGTTTTCCATTAATGATGTGTGGTTATAGGGAGGGACTTTGGTACATTGGAAAGCAGACAAGATTTGGAGGAGTCAAGGGGGTCAAGGACAAGTCTCTTAACCTCTTTGATCAACCTCTATTTCCTCATTCATAAAATGAAGGGGTTGACCTCTGAAACACCTTTAGCTCTAAATTTACATTCAAAAAGGAAATTTTCACTTAATGTCAGGAAAAAATCTCCTAACCAGCAGAGCCATCTATGGCTGAAATGAGCTGTCTCAGAAGGTAATAGACTGATTCCCCTGCCTCACAGGTCTTTACACACTGGCTTGGGTGATGGCAAACCAGATAGGGTAGAGGAGGGGGAACTGGTGCTAAGATCTCTTCCAATTCTGAGACTGATTCTGTGAAGGCAAGATATGAGTGACAGAGACAATAACCTCTGTCTAGGACCCTAGAAAAAGGGGAGAATGATTAGAAAGGATCATAGGATCATGGAATTATAGAATTCTCTAGATCATAGGCCTTTGGGGTGTTTGAATTCAGTTCCTTCATTTTATGGAAAACAAAACTGAGGCCCAACCAGGTTAAATAATCCACCTGAGGCTGTACAGGTAGGAAGTAGCAGAAGCAAGATCAGACTCAGGTTTGAATGTCTCAAGTGAAGCATTCTACATTCAGCCCCCTTTTCTTGTACTGTACGGTCTTCCTTGGCCCAAGACTAGACATACATACGATACGGAAGAGAGGTCCCACCTCTCCATGCCAAGGTCACCACATTTTCAGCCCTGATTCCATATATACATCACAGTTGAGTCTGGACTTTGGTGGTAATTCAGAGGTGTCAGTCCCCAGGAACCTAGGGCCCATCTTCTGGATGGATTAGCTAGAATAGCGCATCTGATGAGCTGAACTGAGGCGAGAGGCCAGAAGGTGTGAGGTAGGCCTGGTCTGCTGTCTTCCAGCATTACATGAGGCAGCTAGGTAGCATGGCAGATAGAGCGCTGGGCCTGGGGTCAGGAAGAACTGAGTTTAATCCTGCCTCAGACACAGGCAAGTTACTCTGAGTTTCAGTTTGCTTATCTATAAAATGGGAATGAACAGAATAATAGCACCTATCTCCCAGGGTTGTTGGGAGGACAAAATGAAGTGATCTTTATAAAAGTACTTTATAAATCATAAAGCACTATCAAAATGTAATTTTTTATCATCATCTTTAGCATTGTCATCCTCATCTGTGGTTTCCAAAGAAAGCCTAAACCACTTTTCATTTGGCCCCAATATGAACTACCTCCTACTATGTTTCGAAAGTGAATTGTATAAAAGCTTTCATTTCAGCCAGGCTTTTGAAACTGTTTTTCTCCTCCAACAAATATCAGCTAATTGGTAAAGATCCCACACGAACCAACCAGGGACAGAATAAAATGGCTCGTCATTAAGGCAGACCAGCAGGTTCATTAATTCGCTTCTACTTTGAATGGAGTCCAGTGTTGAAGAAAGGTCTCTTGTGGGGGTGTGGCTTTGTTCAGTTTTAGACCTTGGTGAGATGATCCAAGCACTAAAAGACTGAATCATAAAAAACGTAAAGGAAAAAGACAGAAGTGCAGGTGGAAAAGGAGGGACTTGGCAGCCTACCAAGTGACAGAGGGAAACACCATGGATAGAAGTATAGAGCCTTGACCCCTGCTCATTTTCCCTGGTCCTGCTCTCTAGTGCATTTTCCTCATTCACTTAGAGTGGCAAAACCTTGGCTGACTTGTCAGATGTTTCAGAACAGCAAAAGCTAGAATCACAGAATTAGAGCCAGGAGGCATGATCAAGATGGTCAAGGCCAAGCCAACAATTTTTACAGGATGAAGAAACTGTCAGTCAAAGAAGACAACTGACTTTTCTAGGAACTGATATTGGCAGGACCAAACCTAGGCCCTAGGCCTCCTGACTCTGGAAAGCTTGACTTTCCTGATGTCAAGCTAAATTTGACCCAAGGCTTTAGAGGCCAGCTCATCTTTTCAAATAGCAAGTGATCTTGAAGCTTTTAAAAGACTATAAATGCCAAAAATCCAAGAAGAGAGAAATGGTAACCATGCTCCCTCAGTTTCCTCATCCCTTGTATAGGCAGATGTCCAAATGTATCTGATTCATCAATGTGAGCTGGTTGAAAACAAAAAACCAAGCAAACCTCCTTACCTGAAGGCAGCAAGGTGGTCCAGTGGAAAGAGTACTGGACTTGGAACCAAGAAGACCTGGGTTCAGATCCTGCCATAGACACTTAGTAGCTGAGTGGCCCCACTACCCAGGATTGTTGTGTGGACAAAATGAAAGATTGGTAAAGCACTTTGCAAATCTCAAAGCACTGTGGGCTAGCTAGTATTATCACTAGACAATAAGTTCTTAGAGTGAGATCTAAAAAGGGTCTTAGAGGTGATCTGTTACAAATTCCCATTTTATGAATGAGGAAATTGAGGCCCAGATAAGTTAGGTGACTCACCCAAGATCAAACAGTTGATAATTTTCAGGACCAATATTCAAACCCAAGAGCTCAGAATTCTTTCCACTGTCTCAAGCTATTAAGTTGACAAGCCAACTTAATACTGGACTGATTTCATTTTTGCACATCATTTCATGTGGCATCTCAGAGGTTTTCTAATTTATTCATGAAAGATTCCTAATCCCATATTTGTGCTTTGTGTTGTTTTGTTTTATAGGTGTTATTCTTCTCCAAGAAGAAACGAATAAAGTGATTATGGAAGATGAAGAAAAGGATGGAGAAAAGATTCCTATTTAAAGTATTTTTTCCTCTGAAAGTTCTTGTGAATTGGCTAAAATGGCTTTTAGTAGTGACCTAGTGTACATACGTGTCTTTCTTTCTACTCCTATTTTCCCATAGTCAATATATGTGTGTATGCACATACATACATATATACATATATACACACATATGAGATGGAAAGTAATTCAGGTTTTCTTTTTTCTTTCTTAATCCTCAATAGTATTTCTACACCATTGTGTAGACCCATGATAAGTATCAATGCCCTTCCTGACTTCCAACCTTCCCTGCCAACCTCTACTTCCACTTATTAATTACCCTGTTAATCAATGTGACTTCCCATAGTATCAATGACAGTTTGGGGGAAGGTAAAATTGGGGCCAGGTTGCTGCTGGAGCATAGAGTATTCAACCAACCTGCTATCAGACCAAGTCATGAACCAAAATAATAATATAGATCTAATGGACTAATAGAACTTGCTAAGACACATAAGTGAATGTTTGGGCTGGTGTTTTAACAATGGGGTAAGTCCACATATCTCGTACTTTGTGCAGGGCTGGAGAACTTGCGGCCTCAAGGCCCGTATGTAGCCCTCTTGGTCCTCAAGTGGGGCCCTTTAACTGAACCTAAACTTCACAGAACAAAAGCCCCACTTGAGGACCTAGAGGGCCACATGCGGGCCTTGAGGCTGCAGGTTCCCCACCCCTGGCTTAGACCATGACCTTAATGATGGTCAGAGAACATCACTTGGCTCTAGAACCCAACTCCACAGACATGAAACTTTGTCCTCACTGTCCTTAATACCAGGAATGCTCTCTTTCCTCATCTCTGCTTCTTCATTTCCTTGGCTTTCTCTACAACTACCTTCCATCTACTCTCTACACATCTTGTGTGTACCTAGTTATTAGCGTGTTGTCTCCTACATTAGAATGTAAGCTCTTAGAGGGCAGGGACAATATTCACCTTTCTTTTTCTTTCATGGGGCTTAGCACAATATCTGGCACAAAGTAGGTGCTTAATAAATGATTTTTGAATGACTACATCTCATTAACTTCATAAAACGACTCACTTTATAATCTCAACCTAAGTTCACATCAAGAGGAGACATTTGATCAGTGAAAGGCACAAATGAGGTTGCCATGATTTATTGAGATCATTAATTCAATCAGTGTCAATTGAGCTCTGACTTCTTTCCAGAGATTACGTACTGTATTAGGGGATACACTAGCACATCCTTGTACTCATAGAGAGAATGGTCCTTTGTGACCTCTAGGCGATCTGGGGGATACAGAGAAAAGTAAGAAATATCCCTTTTCTTAAGGAGAAGATAAAATATATACAAAAAGAACTCTTAAAGCAAGTTTATGTGAAAAAAATGAGAGAGGGATAGAGTGCCCTGGAAATTGAGGGAAGCAAGAAATGTCTACCCACTCCATTGAACCCCGTAAACCAAAGAGAATTTGCTTCTACTCATTGGTTACTCATTTCTGGATAATGAAAATGAATGAATGAACATTTATTAAGCACTTACAATGTGCCAGGTACTGTGCAAGACACTGGAACAGGTGAAACTGAGGCTAAGGCATTATGATATAAATATAGGCTATCAATAGTATAGTCATTAGGGATTAGAAGTACTTTCAGAGATAATTTCTCCCTTCATTTTAGAGCAAGCATTTCCTGAAAGGAACACCCACTGACATCAAAGAAAACTCTATATGTTAGTTCATTCCCAAAGAAGTTACTACCTTAATGAAAGAAGCCCCAACTCTAATTGGCCAGCTAAAGCAGGAAAATTGCTCACCAAACTTGGGTTTCCATGAGGACAGGAGACAGGCAATTTGTGAGACTTTGCTGCACTTCAAAAATGCCAAGGAACATTCTAGCCCTCCTTTGAATCCAAGCCCCCTTTCAAAGCCATTGGCAGACATCACAGCAGCCGACTTCTGATGCCTAATTATCACTTAGGCAGACTGTAGTTATTGTGGGATAATTTGGAAGGAGCAGCATAAAGGACTCAAGCAGAGTTTTCTTTCAAATGCAATTTCTTTAGATGCTTGTGTTATTGCTGATGTTGTCTTAAGCCAGAATAGATTGGGGGACCATGTGGTTTTGAAAATTGAATGCAATTATTTCTGTTAACTTAAAGTTGCCCTTATGTAATTAATATTCCAGATTCTATGCCACCCTTGGACCAATGATGTGCTCAGACCCCTTGCAAGTCATGGATGTGCAAATAGAATTCAGAAAATTCCATGATATGTATATTTTCAAAGACACAGTTAATATATAAATCTAAACTATCCCTATTCCATTACTGATTATGTGAGAGAGGCTTTGACCTAGCTTGACAGTATCCACAGAGATCCAAGACTCCACACAGACCAATTCTATTCGCCAAATATGGGCCCATCCAGCTAGTTCTGACTCTTTGAAGGACAACACAGTTTGTAACTGCATTCAATCAAGTTAAGCATTATTCTTAAACCTGGTAGGAAATGAATGTTTTAAGTATGAAATTAAATAAAAAGCAAGAAACTACTAATCAGCATGTTCTTCTGGCTATGTGACAAGAGCAAATAGGTGTTCCTTCCTATAGATACAGATACTCAATAGCTATAGCCCTGGGGGGAAAAGATACAAAATGTAAATCATGTATCATAAAATCACTCTTTTAAAAAAGGCTTTGCAAATTTAAGCCTAACCATTAGCTTATCTGCTTTGTAAATCTGTACTTTGCTTAAGGAGCATTTGGAGAACCCATATATTTGATGGTGAGCCCTCAGTAAAGACCCCAGGTTAAAAAGTTCTCTATGATTTAGTAGCCCATCAAAGCTGTATCTCATGAGCCCCCACCAGTGTGTTTATTTTTACTAGTCAGCCAGTAGACACAATTAGTTCCAGGTTAAGATATTTAATGAAATAGCATAGAAAGAAAAAAAGTAGCAGTATAATATATCCCCCACTCATAAACCTGAGTAACGTTCTCTTACAAATTCACCATTTAAGGTTAATATACATAGGAATTACAGTTTCCTTGTTTGTAGAAAACATATATGGTCAAGTCACACATGCGAAGGGGCAACTTGTGTCTGTGATGATGTAGAGCCACCGATGTCTTCTGGTAAGGTTTTTTCACTTGCATTGCTCCCCACTGAGCATCCCATTGATCCCACTCCCCACTGGGCATGGTAAGACTTTTCCATGCTTGTATTCATCCACTGTTACTTAATGAACTTCAGCTAGATTTCTCAGGGGCATGCTCCATCTTTCCCTATAGAAGGAGAAGGTTGTTCTTTTAATTAAGAGTCTAGATGGAAAACTTCAGGGTTTTTATAGAAGTGCCTTAATACCCTCTAGTCAACATTTTCACATATTACCACCAGAACCCAGCAGGAGGAGATATGAAAGAAATTCTATTTAAAATAACTATAGACATTTTAAAATACTTGGGACTCTACCTGCCAAGACAAACCCTATATATGAACTATATGAACACAATTGCAAAGCAGTTTTCATACAAATAAAGAGAGATTTAAACAACTGGAAATATATTAATTGCAGATGGGTAAGCCAAGCCATTATAATAAAATGACAATTCTACCTAAATTAATTTGCTTATTCTATGCCAAAACAATTAAGCTACCAAAGAATTATTTTATGAAGCTAGAAAAAATAACAAAATTCATCTGGAAAAACAAAAGATCCAAAACAATCAATGAAATGATCCAGGAATGGTCTAGGAATCAATGAAAAAATGTGAAGGAAGGTGGATTGGCAGTACCTGATTTCAAACTGCATTACAAAATTGTAATCAACAAGATAATCTGATACTGGCTAAGAAATAGACAGGTGGATCAGTGGAATAGATTAGGTAATAGTAATCAACTGTAGTAATCTAGTGTTTAATAACTAAAGATCTAAGCTTTTGGGCCAAGAATTTACCATTTGAAAAAGGTTTCTGGGAAAACTGCAAAGCAGTTTGGAAGAAACTTGATATAGGTCAACATCTCACACTGTATACCAAAATAAGATCAAAATGGATATGTGATTTAGATACAAAGGGAGATATCATAAGCAAATTAGGGGAGCATGGAAAATTTTTACCTGTCAAATATATTGATAAAGGAAGAATTTATGACCAAAGAAGAGATAGAGAGGCTGACAGGAGGTAAAATGGGTAAGTCTGATTGCAAGAAATCTATTTTGCACAAACAAAACCAATGCAGCCAAAATTACAAGGCAAAAAGGAAACTGGGAGAAAAGGTCACAGCAAGTTTCTTTGATAAGAACCTCATTTCTCAAACATATAAGCCAAATTTATAAAAGTAAGAGCCACTCTGCAACTGACAAGAGGGCAAAGGATATAAAAAGTCAATTTTCAAAAGAACAATGCAAAGCTATCAATAGTCACATAAAAATCACTATTGATTAGAGAAATACAAGTAAAAACAACTCTGAGGTACCACCTCATACCTTTCAGATTTGCTAACATGAGGGAAAAGAAAAATGATAAATGTTGGAGAGAATGTGGAAAAATCAGGACACTAATGCACTGTTGGTGGAGTTGTAAGCTGGCCCAACCATTAGGGCTTGAAAATTGTTGATATCCTTTGACCGAGTAATATTACACCTAGGTCTGTATCCCAAAGAGACTAAAGAAAAGGGAAAATTACCTATTGATACAAAAATATTTGTAGCACTTCTTTTTGTGGAAGCAAAGAATTGGACATTGATGGGATACCCTTCAAGTGAGGAATGGTTAAACAAATTGTTCTATAACTGTGATGGAATACTATTGTGTTAGAAGAAATGATGAATGGGATGGCTCCAGAAAAACCTGCAAAGACTTGGATGAACTGATGCAAAATGAAGCCAGCAGAACTAGGAGAACATTGTACACAGTAAAAGCAATGTTACAATAATAGACTGTGAAAGACTTAGCTGCTCTGATCAATAGAGGGGTCCAAGACAATTCCAAAGGACCCATGAGGAAAAATGTTTTGCACTTCCACAGACAGAATTGATGAACTCCGAGTGTAGATTGAAGCACACTTTTTCACTTTCTTTATGTTTCCTGTTCCTTATTGGTTTTGTTTTGCAACATGACTTATATGGAAACATGTTTGGCATGACTTTATATGTGTAACTGACATAATATTGGTTGCAGTCTCAATAGATGGGGAGGGAGAGGGAATTTGGACCTCAAAAGTTTTTTTTTAATGAATGTTAAAAAGAAATGAGGTAAAGAAGGGAGGATGGATGGAAGGAAAGAAAGAAGGGAAAATAAAGTAAAACAAAGTAAAGTAAAAAATAAAAATAAAAGAAAATGATAATAATACCTTTACAAGGTTCCCACCCCTTTGATGCCTAAGTAGCTTGTGATGGAATAATGAGTACATCATTAAGCTGGTTATCATTTATCACTGTTCCCAGTTCCCCAACCTCTTATTTTTAAATTATTTTTTTCAGCCAAGCAAAATCTGCTTTTTCTCCCTTCTACCTCCCTTCCCCCACACCTATATTTAAGAATGTAAGAAAAACAAAATTCCTATTACAAATGTATAGCTGAGCAAAATAATTCCCATATTCACCATGTTCCCCCCAAAAAGTCTTAACCTGCCCTCTGAGTCCTTCACCTCTCTATCAAGAACAGAGTTAGCATGTTTCACTGTAAGTTCTCTGGAATCATGGTTAGTTACTGCCATGATCAAATTTACCAAGTCTTTCAAAGTTATTTATCTTTATAATCTTGTTGCTATCTTATAAATTGTTCTCCCAGTTCAGCTCATTTCACTCTGTATCAGTTCACACAGATCTTCTTAGTTTTCTCTAAAACCATCCCTTTCATAATTTCTTACAACACAATGACATTCATATGTTATCACTTGTCCAGTGGATAGAGCACTGAGCTTGGAAACAAGAAGACATCTTCATAAGCTAAAATTTGGCCTCACACACTTACTAGCTGTGTGACCCTGGGCAAGTTATCTAAATATGCCTCGGTTCCTCATCTGTAAAAAATGAGCTGGAGAAGGAAATAGCAAACCACTCCATTATCTTTGCCAAGAAAACTCCAAAATGGAGTAACAGAGTCTGACAGTACTGAAACAACTTAACAGCAATAGATCACTTGTTCAGCCAATTATGGTGATGATGATGACTAATATAAGAGAGAATGTCTTCCTTGGACTTTAACAAAAGCTGGACTTCTAGAAAGACTAAAAGTATTTGAAATGTAAAAGAGAAAGCCTTCAGATTCCAAATAACACTTTCCCACCCTAGAAAAATGGCAAGGGCTTGAGTAGCTAAATTACACAGGAAGAGAACTGTGAGAATATGGAGATGTCTAGTGCCCTGGGTGCATACATATAATTGTTTCTAGTCATTCACCTGAATAATATTCCCAAAAGGAGTAGGGGAACTAGAACTGCCTGAATTAGGACTGATTCCCCCTAAAGCAGTGTGGGCTTTTGAAGGGGCTTTTGAACCAGGAAGGACCAAAGAAGAGGAGAAGCCAGACATTTCCTACCTCCTACTGGGAGGTAACAAACCTCAGAACTGGGGGTGTGAAGGGGTCAGAGAAGAGAGGTTCTTGCCAATCCTAGGTTAAAGTGTATTGCCCTGGCTTGAAGAGCACCATAACATTGCAGCTAAAAAGCACATAACACACCAGCCAAAAAGAGGCAATATCACCCAGCCAAGCCAGTGCTTCTGATGGGGTGATGAGACGTGGACCCCTAAAAGGAGAAGATGATGTCTTAGAAAGCAATCCAGTCCCTGAATTTTCCCATACACTTCAGCAGCCCACCTAGATACTTGATAGTCCTTTCACTGTCACCCTTGGCCCACCCCAGACTACTTAATATTCCTTTCACTATGGTTCTTGGCCCATCCCAGGCTATTTACCAATTCTTAATGCCATCCAGATCTTTTCACTGTCCCTTTTTTGTATGTAAGTACCATTCTCACCCACATTAAGTTGCAGATTTACTAGGAATCTAGCACCCACTATTGGCCTTACAATAAACCTTGCTACTTTGACTGGAAGACAGTTTGGGTGCATGAATTCTTTCCAGGCAGACATCGCCCTGTACCCTGACATTTCAGGGTTCCCAGCAACCTCAAACCACACCACCTGAACAGGGGAAAAGACTAATCCTAGTAAGATGTCAATGCAATAACCAAGTAATCTGCTTGCCCAAACTAGAAGAGCTGCTTATCTAGGGGAGACATGATGGCCAAACAAGGAGCCACAACTGAGCAGTACAGAGATGTGTCTATCACTGGTGCTATACCCCACGATAAACTTCTTGATAACTCTTCAGAGAGAGAAAGGACCTCAAGCCCCTAAACCTCTGGATTTGTGAATTTCTTGTGTTCCCAGGTAGCTAAGTGGCCCCATAGTGGATAGAGAGAGCCCTGGGCTTGGAGTCAGGAAGACCTGAATTCATATCCAGCCACAGACACTTCTTAGCTATGTAACCCTGGGCAAGTCATTTAATCTCTGTCTGTCTCAGTTTCCTCAACTATAAAACTGGGGAGATAGCAGCACCTTCTTCCCAGGGTTACTGTGAGAATCAAATGAGCTAATATTTGTAAAGTTCTTAGCACAGTGTTTGGCATATAGTAGGCACTATGTGTAACTGAGTGTTCTCTTCCTTTTTCTTCCCTGAACATGTGCTTCACTATTATGGTACTTTCTACTTATACTCAATTCTACTTCCCCACCTACCTCACGTCCACCAGATTTTGCATGTATTTGTGCGTGCTTCTGATTTGGAGGAAATTACTTTATAACCACTAGCCTTGCTATGCTATTTGAGTAATTGCCTTTGCAAAGAACTAAGTTAACTGACTATTTTGTGAATGGACATTGGTAGGGGCTTGTGAACTAGTGTGAGGACAATCACTCACAGGGTTATCCCTCAAATCCTTAAAGTAGTAACAGCCACCCCTCAGGACTTAACCTGACAGTGTTGGTATGGATTGGTAGAAGGAACCTAGAGATGGGAGGAGGAGGAGGAGGAGGAAGAGAGGTGGTGGTGGTGGTGATATTAGCAGTAATAAGAATAATAATAAGATGAGCCATGACTTCCTCAAGACAACTTGGCACAAATTGGCCCACCCAACTGACTTTTCTCTTTGTGTCCAACTCTGAAATAGTCTCTATCGTAAGGTATTTTAGAATATGATATCATGATCTCAGAGAACCTATTTTTCTCCTAATACAAGAAAAGTTTGTGTTTGCCAAAAAGCTGTACTCTGATCTCAGGCCTTTCCATGTTGCCATCAACCAAGAAGGAATTAATGTCCATCCCCAAAACTCCTATTCCTACCTGTTCAGAGGAGGCCCCAGGCTTCTCTCACCCATCTACCATGAAGCTGCTCTCCTTCTGGGGGTCTCCTAGGTGTGAGCATCCATGCATTAGACTCAACCTCCAGCCTCTCATGCTTAACTCAATGAGTGGCTGAGTGTATGTGTGTGGGTAATGGATGGGTTTTAATATGAGATGTTTACACTTTCAATCTGGGATGTACTCCATGCCTGCTAGAACAGGAATGAAGTCTCCCACGACTCCTCAAGCCGAGCACAAGCCAAATCTCAGCCAGGCTTCTGCGGCTCCATGCCGAAATGCAGCAATAAAAAACAGACTAGCAAATCAACTGGGTGCAGTTCTAAACAAATCCACATTCATAATTTGTAACTGTGCCGCCATTACAAAGCCCCTCCTGGAGCGCAGTGCCAACCATGGAAGAGAGGTTGTTAACGAGGACTTTGGTGAAGGATCTCTCTACCTGGGCCAAAGAAGAACACATTTTTGCCTTCCCATTTTCAATACAATTCAGCTCAACAACATTGTTTTGGAAGCAGTTGAATATCTGAACCCAGCGAGCAGTCATGAAAGACTCGTATCAATTCATTTCAATGTTTCATTTTCTGCTCCTTGTATCCCCAATGCTGAGCACGATACATTGCACATAGTAAGCATTTCATAAAGTCTTATTCATTCATTAACTCATTTACTCATTCATTTATTAAGGGCCTGTAATGTTCCAAGCACCATGCTAGGCACTGGGGACACGAAGGCAAAAAGTGAGATGCTTTTTTGCAAAGAGGAGCTTATACTTCAAAGGGGGAACAACAAGTCAATTAATCACTCAACAAACATGTATCAAGTGCTCACTTACTGTTATGTGTCCACCACTGGGGCTCCCAAGAGAAAAATAAGACAGTTCTGCCTTTGAGGAGCTCATATTCTATTGGGGTGACAATTTGTATACATACAAATATATTCAGAAAATATACGAAATAAATTCGAAGCAATATGGATTTCTATTCAATGATGGCCAGAAATATTGAAATAAAAGATTTTTGAGGATTTAGAGAGTCCTAACAACTGTTAGGAAATCATGGACATCTCAGTGTAGGGCAGGGATGGGGAACTTAAGGCCTCAAGGCCACATGTGGCCCTCTAGGTCCTCAAGTGTGGCCCTTTGATTGAATCCAAACTTCACAGAACAAATACTTTTATTAAGCCCTCAAGGCTTCAGGTTTCCCACCCCTGGGGTAGAGGATACCACTTGAGCAGCACTTTGAAGGAAGCTAGGGAGCTCATGAGGAAAAGTCAAGCAGAGCGTGCCTGCCAGGAACAGGGAATGTGGCCAGAGATTACAGGATCATGAGATTGTAGATGGTGGGCCAGACCTAGGGACCTTGGAAATTATCTAGGCCAATCCATTCATTTTACAGATGAGGAAACTGAGGCCTAAAGAAACTGAGTGACTTGTCCAAGGTCACACAGGTAGAAATGGACAAATTAACCTGAAACTCTTGGTTTCCAGATCTGGTGTTCTTTCCTGTGCTCCCCCCCAGGGCTCAGGGATAGAAGATAAACTTTGAGCCTGGATTTTTTATCATTATTTCAAGTGTAAAGTTATTACTTAGAGAGGCAAACCTCACTCATCCTCCTAAACATGGCCCCTCACCTAAATCAGCAATTGGCACAGCCTAGTTTCCTAAAGCAAAGGTTCACTTTCATTCTACATTAAGTCTTTCCTGAAACATGCCCCCTCAAAGCTGCTAGTGTGTTCCCACTAAATTCACCTCGTATAGATATCACACATGCCTATAGATGCACATCCTAGTAGATTGTAAGCTCCTTCAGGGCAGAGACTGTTGTTTCTTTCATCTTTATATCTTAGAACCCAGCACAGGGCCTGGAACAAAGCCCAAACTTTACCCCAATTCCAGAGGACTCAGGATGAAAAGAGGCTGCCTACCTCCTGACGAAGAGGCGATGGAGTCAGAGACAGACAGACAGACAGACAGACAGACATACCTGGACAATGGGGAGATTTCTTTTGCTTGACTACATTTGTTTGTAATAGGGGAGGGGATTGCTTTTCTTTCTTCCTCAGTGACAAAGGCAGATTTTCATTTAGTGAGAAAAAAATAATTTTAAAAATGCTCATTGATTAATTTGCTAAGTGAGATCCCTTCCAACAGAAATAATAGGTGGTCTTCTTGGCTTACCACAAGAGGGTTACAAGGTCACTGGTTCTGCCAACAAATTCGCATTGATTATTTAATTAATGTATCAGACTCTCAGAAACAGCCATCATGTAAGGAGAGAAAAATGTCTAGACCCATTTCATCTCCAGCGAATAGTGAAAGATCATGTACAGCCCCAGAAAGCAGGCAAGGCAAAATAAAAGATAAAACCAAAGGCCCGTTCTGTACCTGTAAGGAACAGGGGCCAACATGAATTCTTCCCTGCCTTGTGAATAATCCATTGACTGAATTGTGCCCAATTATTTGGGCTGTGAACATGTTTGGATGAAAGAAAACAGAAAACACACAGGTCAGGGATTGTAAATATAGATCAACCAATGAACGTGCATTAATTATACATTTAGTCTGTGCCATGCATGGCAGGTGGGGCCAAAGGGATGTTTGTGGACCTTAGACTACAAGCGGAGAAGTCATAGAGCTCTAAGGAGTGTGGTGCCATGATCAATATGAGAACATGGGGTGAAATCCTGACTCTGGTATTTGCTTTGCTATCTGTGTCACCCTGGGAAATTCACTTACCCATTTGGGGACTCAGTTTCCCCATCTGTCAAATGAGATGGTTGGATTTAATGTATCACAGTAAGCAATGATGACTAGGACAATGATGATAGCTAGAATGCATGTAGTGCTCAAAGGCTTGCAAAATATTTTACACGGTATCTCATTTGAGCCTCACAACAACTCTATGAGTTAGGTCCTGTTATTATCCTCACTTTACAGATATGGAAACAAAAGAGTTCAATGGGTAAGTGACTTGCCCAAGATATCACGATGAGTGTCTGAGGGAAGAATTGAACTCATGTCTTCCTGATTCCAGGCACTTTAGCACTATCTTTATTTTCTCTCCTTTGCCTTTCACATTAAATCAGTGCCCAAGTGCTTTTGACTTGTTAGGATCGTAGACTGAGAGCTGGGAGAGACCTTGGACCACCAAGTCTAGCCCTCTCATTTTACAACTGAGGAAACTGAGGCCCAGGAGATGAAATCACTTTCCCAGGGTCATGGAGATGGTGCCTAAGAGGAGATTTAAGTCCAGGTCTGCCTGAGTCCAGTGCAATGCTCCAACCACTGTGCCATTCCTGGTATCCATCACTTCCAAGCCAGCCTTCCAGCCCCAGCCATTCTCATCATGAGCATGGCCAAGTTATCTAGTCAGCAAGACCCATTCTGGGACAGCAAGCCTGAGATTGCAGCCCATTTTCATGACTATACTGGAAATCCCCCCAGCTCAGCTGAATCCACCAGCCCATTCCTCTAATACAGTCTTTAGGAGTTCCTATCCAGTCACCTCCATGCAAGAAATAGAACTCTGAGGTGGGAAGATGCTGCCTTCATCCCTCCTCCATTTTGTGTAGTTCACTTGAGCTGATTGCGACAATCTGTAAACATCTATTCAGATCCTGACGGTGCCATGCAATTTATGAGTGTGACCCCTCCTAGCTCTGGGTCATGTGAAACCAGCCTTTATCTAATCATCATTATAAAATGCTGAATGAAATGGGTGAATGAGTGAGATTTTCTCTTTTCCCTCCCCAATCAAAGCAGACAGATCTCCCATTCCTCCTCGAAATCCATTTTGCACATGAAGTGCTTGCCATGGTTGGGGTCCACGGCACCATAACAGCAAGCAGCAGGAAATGCACCCTTGTTGCAGAGACAAGAGCAGGCAAAGGAAGAGCCCATGCCAACCTGGCATCTGGCAGCTACCTATTTCATCTAATTATTCTTGCTAACTAGGCATCAAATTGTGTTGTGCCACCAGCTCCCATGGGTTCAATTATGATCTCTATACAGATGACACCCAGATCTCTATATCCAGCCTCAGTGTCTCCCCTGAGCTACCATGCGCTATCACCAACCAGCTACTAGATGTATCACACTGGATGTCCCAAAACCATCTCAAATACACGTTCAAAACAAAATCCATCCTCTTCCCCTCCAAACTCAGTATTTTCTCATCTCCATTCTCCCAAAATCACAATGCCAGTGTCATGCCCACTCCTCTCTCACACTCACACCACTGAGATCCGATCTGTTGCCATATTTTATAGATTCTACCTCCTCAATAGAGCTCACCTCAATCTCCTCTTCTCTGCTCATGCAGCCACTGCTCTCATTCAGGTCTTCTTTAACTTTCACCTGAATGCTTCAAGTTTCTCCCAAATCCCATCTACCCTCTGTCTGCTCAGCTACCAAATTGGTCAGGCATAGGTCTATATCATGCACCTCTTCCTCTACTCAGCACTCAACAACCTCCCGTGATTCCCTGCTGCTCCAAGGACCAAATTCCATTTCTCCCATTTGAAATTTTAAGCTCTTCACAATCTAGACTCTTCATGGATCCCCAGTCTTCCTATCCTTTAGTCTCCTCCTTGCCTTCTGCATTCAGCCACACTGGCCGACTTGTTCTACACATATGTCTCTTCATCTCCCGACTCCAAACCTTTGCATTTGCTGTTCCCCTTACCTAGAATATTCTCCCTCCTCACCTCTGCCTCATGGAATCCCTGATTTCTTTCTAGGACCACCCACTCAATGAAGCTTTTCCCAGTCCCCCCAGCTCCTTAGGACCCTCTCTATCCAAACCACCTGCCATTTGTTTATAAAGATTATAGGAGTATATGTTGTCCTCTTTCCCATTAGGATAGAAATTCCTTCAGGACTGTTTAACTCTGACTTTGGATCCCCAGAATAAGCACAGTGGCTTATACACAGTAAATGTTTAATAAGTACATTTCAATTATTATGTTGCTGAACAACTGAGTACAAGGGTCATCAGCTCCCTCAAAATTCCATTCCCTGAAGCATAACTCCAATTGTCCCACCTTATTTATGTATCTTCTCGCAAAGCCCAATATTGTTGTCTTTGGATCCGGGATTCCCCACAATCCTGAAATGCTTCTAAAATAAACAAATTCATTTCAGTTCCTGAAAAGAGAGTAAGGGATGGGGACCTTACAAGACGGGTTAGAATCAGGATGTCCCACAAGGCAAGGAGACCCTAGTGTCAAAACTGATTTGGGGAACTGATTTCATGACTAGAAAGAAGAGGCCCATGCTAGCCCCTGACATAGCTATTGACATTACCTGTGTGGTCTCTGTCCTGCCGAAAACAGACAAAGAGAATTAGGAGGGTGTCTCTCTACTACTGTGTAGGTAAGGAGCAAACATCAGAAATCAGGCATCAGCTGAAGAGTCTACCAGTAGACAAAGGCCTCAGCTGAGAGGGCTTTGACAAAAGGACCAGGCATTTGCCTTCAGCTTTCAAAGATTTCTTTTGGGAGAAGAAAACTGAGGCAATCTCCCAGAGGCGAGAGCACTCTGACACAAACATGAACTATGAAACAGAGAGGGAAAGGAAGGCTGGGGCTTCCCAAAGAGAGAAGCCTCAGCTCCAGCCCAGAGAGAAAGCAGGGCCAATGAAGAAAACTAGCAAAGGTTCTCCTAACCCTAAGCACTGGAAATTTATGTGTGCACCTCCTGGCTACCTGGCTCACAGTGAAAACCAATGTCAAGCCCATGGGCATCCTCAGAACTGACCCAAAGAACAAATCCTCGTGCCACCTGGTCTGCTGTGCTGGAAGCTTGGCTTTCACTTGATGTAGCCCTTCATGAAAAGGGCTGAAGTCCCTCAGGACAGGATCAAGGAGCCAATTGTTCCAGCCCAGCTCCAGTGAGGAGGCAGGTTCCTAGACCAGGATTGTACAGTTCTGAGAAGGAAACACAAAGATGAGCCAACAAGTAAAAACTGATAGCATGTGTCGTCATTGTTGTTCAGCCATTCAGTCATGCCTGAGGCTTCACAACCCCGTGGACTCAATTCTATGAGGAATCAATTCTATGAGGTTTTCTTGGCAAGGATAATCAAGTGGTTTGCTGCATCTTTTACCAGTGGATTAAGGCAAAGAGGAGTTAAGTGACTTGCCCAGGGTTATACAGCTAGTAAGTGTCTGAGAACAGATTTGAAGTCAAGTCTTCCTGACTCCAGGCCCAGTGCTCCATCCACACATAGCTGCCTCCTGATAGGACCAAGTGTCAATATCCATTGATCCAATATTTACTAAACACATCGTTGTGCAAGGAGTACCATGGCCCAGTGGCCAGGAGACTTAGGAGCAAAATGCTAGAAGGGACAGTAAGGACAAGAAGCATGTCTATCCTGCCTTCTCTTGGTCCAGAGTATGTGTGTGTGTTTGGGGTAAATGGGACAGTGTTAGGAAAGGAATGAACTAGAGAAAGTATACAGAAAGAATGCAGCACCTTTTGGTTGAATGAGTGAAAAAGATGGAAAAAACATTAGAAGAAAAGGGCTAATAGAAAGGGAAGTCTGTTAACAATAGAGTAGCATTCCAGAGGGCACAAAGAGGAGGAAAAAACAGGACAGAGACTCTGGAGGAACAGGACTAAAATGGACAAAGATCTTTGGTAGCAGTGGAAGGTGGCTTACTCTAAGGCTAGGATTTGGAAAGGAAAAGGAGAGAATTGAATAGTCATAGGATGATAGATTTGCAAACCCTTGTACCTCCTGTATCCCCAACCTCACACATATACCTTGATTCAATTTGTTCCCAAAGTCAGAATTCCTACTTATGACTTCTCCAGCTTGAGGGCTTGTAAGGATATGGTAGGGGTGGAGACAGACCAGTCCTAACAGGAAAAACCCAGGAGATAAACACACCATTGTTATCATAGCTGGGTTCAAATGAAACCCAGTGGCCAGGGCCACATGAATTATCTTGTTATCCAGAACAATCACACCATTTAATAGATGGAATATGATTTATTAATGAAAGTAGATATCCCTTGATGAAATTTTCCAACTTGTAAGATAGAGTTTGGACAGATCCTGGCTGGTGGTCAGAAAAGGCATCTGTTTAGTTTGCCTCCTTTCCCCCTAAAGATGGGTTCTCTATTAGGAAAAGGAAATATTTCTACCCACCGAAGATGGACAGAATAGAGACTTCAATCTTCTCTCACAAATCTTGAGCTGAGTGTAGCCCATCTTTCCGAGCCACCACTGCCACCTGCTGGAAACATTCTCAAACTGCCTACTCAGGAATCCTCAACACCTTGCTTATATATCTGCTGGGAAAACTCACGAATTTGGATGATGTGATCAGATGATCTTGCATATGAACTGAAGATGAAGGCAAGGACAGGCCACTGAGGATTAATGAAAGACCTTGGGATAATTCAATATAGTAGTGTCAGAAGTACTAAAAATGTATTCAGGATAGTACTCAAAATGAGCCAAGGCTGGGGAGGGAAGTTAAGGTCAATGAGAAAGTAGCTTTAGCTATTTCTGGAGGAGAAAGTCAAGGCAGATATGATGATAATAAGTGATAATAGAGATAAAGGAATTGTTAGTTTGTTTCTGTTTTCTTTGTCCAGGGGAATGACCTTTGCCCTGGAAAGGATAGGGAAAAATGGCTGACATTTTGGGGAGTGGGTGCCCATGACATGAATATAAAACACCCCCCAGCTGCTCTTGGCAACTTCAAACAGATGATGTTCTGAAAGTACTGACAAATGGGATGGCTGTCATTCTCTGTGACGTTGGAAAGATCATCAATAACAGGAGAAGTTGAAAGGGACAGGAGAGTGGCAACTACCCCAGTGTTTAAAAAAGAAGAGAGAAGATACCCTATGAATCATAAGCTAGTGACCTTGACTTAGAACCTGGGAGAAATTATGGAAAGGATCAGATATCATCAGTTAGTAAACATCTGCAAAAAGAAGTAGCAATTACAAAGACCCCCAAAGATGGTTTCATAAAGAGTAAATCACAGCACACTAACCTTACCTCCTTTTTGGACAAGGTTATTAACCTGACAGGTGAGAGGAATATGTATATGCACACATACATATATGTATACATACAGAACACACATACTTATATGTATATATTACACACATGTATGTGTGTCTATATGTGTGTATACATACACATACAGACAAACATGCAGATTAGATGATAACAATGTTAGATAGATTCCAAATAGTTTGAATGGTTGGTTTCAAGAGTAGTCATTAACAGATCAGCTTCAAACTGACAGGAGGTCTCTAGTCGAGTGGCCCAGGGATCTGTTTGGTTCTGTGCTGTTTGGCAATTTTGCTGTTAATTTGTATAAAGGTGTAGATAGAATGCTTATCCAATTTGCACTCAGCTGGGAGGGAGAGCTAACATATTGGATGATAAAGTCAGGTTCCAAAAAGATCTTAAAAGATCAGAGCATATAAATCTAATGAGGTTAATTTCATTAAGACCAAATGTAGAGAAAGAAAAAACAGCTCCATAAATATAAGTTGGGTTTAGATATTGTCCAACAACAGTTATGGAAAAGATATGGGGATTTTAATATACTTCAAGCTTAATATGAGTCAGCAGTGACTCCCCCTGCCCTTTTCTCCCCTTAGGAAAAACAAACAATGAAATCTTGAATTGTACTGAGAGGGACATAGCTGCCAAGGAATAAAGAGATGATAATTTCTCTTTACTGTGTCCTAGTCGGCATGTTTCTAGAGGACTGTGTTCAATCTTGGATGCTACAATTTAGGAAGGAGATTTATAAAGTGGCTAGTGTCCAGCAGAGGGCAGCCATGAGAGTGAAGTGTTGGCTTTATATGAATCATATGAGGATAGATTGATAAGGATGTTCAACCTGAAGAAAAGAATGCTTAGTGGGGGACATGAGAGCTGGCATCTAGTATTTGAAGGGCTATTTTGTGAAAGAGAGATTAGACTTACATTGGTGGGTGCAGGGGGCAAGAAAAGAGAGCAATAACTGGAAGTTTCAAAGGGACCAATTTATGCTGGAGAAAAGCCTTCTTCACAATGAGATCTGCTCCCACATGGAATGGCCTCAAGAAGCTCTCCTGGAAGGTCTCTAGTACTTACTAGATATATACTGGGGAGTCCTTTTGAACATTAGTCACTGGACACCTGGTCAGAAAGAGAATACAGGGGACTCCTGAGCTAACACTTGGCACAGGATCAAGAACCATTTGGTAACTCAATTGTCTATTACTCAGTTCCAAGGCAGTGAGGAGCTCTTGTGATCACAAGGGATAAGGGGCCCTATCTGATTAAGAACCAGAAAACAGACCATAAGAGCAGTGATCGGACCTCCTCCTGGATTAGACCACCTTACAAGCACCAAAAACTTACAGTCTCCAGAACTAGCTATAAAAACAGCAGGGCATAAAAGCCTGACACTTGGGACAGTTACCAACAAGATACACAGAGCCTGACTCTAACATAAAGTCCAAAGTCTGGAAAATTGGCTAGAAAATGAGCAAACAATAAAAAGGAATTTGATCATAAAAAGCTTCACTGGTGACAGGGAATCTCAAGACTCAGACTCAGAAGAAAACAATAACTTTGAAAACATCAGCAATAAAGGCTCGAAGAAAAATGCAAAGTAGATAAAAGCACAACAAGAATTCCTAAAAGCTCTAAAGAAAAAAATTTTTAAAAGCAAAAACAAAATTAAATAATAGTAGAAGAAAATAAGTGAGACCAATGCAAAAATCTGAAGAGAATTAACACCTACTGAAAGAGATCACAAAATAAAAACTCTTGGGAATATTATAGCCAAATTCCAGAGTTCCCAGGTCAAGAAGAAAATATTGCAAGCAGCCAGAAAGAAATTGTTCAAGTATCATAGAACCACAGTAAAGATCATACAAATTTACCAGCTTCTACATTAAAGGAGTGGAGGGTATGGAATACAATATTCTGGAAGGCAGAAGAGCTAGGATAACAGCCAAAAAACTGAGTATAATCCTTTGGGAGGAGAGGGGAATGGATGTTTGATGAAATGGAGGAATTTCAAGCATTCTGATGAAAAGGCCAGAGCTGAATAGAAAATTTAACATTCAAACACAGGACTCAAGAGAAGCATAAAAAGGTAAATATGAAAGAAAATTCATAAGGGCCTCAATAAGGTTAAACTGTTTACATTCCTATATGGGAAGATGATCAGTGTAACTCCTAAGAATGCTGTCATTATCAGCGGAGTTAAAAGGAATCTAGACAGATAGAGAGTGTGATATTGAGTTTATCATGTTGAGATGTTTTTTATGAACAGATGAGAAAGAGGGAGGCAGTAGGAAAAGAGGCAAGGGAAGAATGGAGGAAATTATCTCACATAAAAGAGGCACATAGTGAACAGCTTTTACAGTGGAGGAAAAAATGGGGGGAAGGACAATGCTTGAACTTCACTCTCATTGGAATTTATTCAAAGAGGGAAGAATATAAGAATAGATTCAGTTGGATATAGAAATCTATTTTATGCAACAGGAAAGGGAATTTTAAAAAGGGAGGGGTAGTAAAAGGCAAGGTGGATTAAGGGAGGCAGTGGTCAGAAGCAAAGACTTTTGAGGAGGGAAGAGTAAAAAGAGAAAGTGAAGGATAAAGAGGGGAAAATGGGATGGAGGGAAATCCACAATTGGTAATTATAATTGTGAATGTAAATGTGATGAACTCACTCACAATATGGAAGCAGATAGATGAATAGAGTAGAAACAAGAACACAACAATATGTTGTTTACAAGAAACCTACTTGAAACAGAAATGTACACATAGAGTTAGTAAAAGGGAGGAGCCGAATCTATTATACTTTAGCTGAAGTAAAAAAGGCAGGGGTAGCAATCATGATCTCAGGCAAAGGAAAGGTGAAGTTTTTCTAATTAAAAGAAATAATCATGGAAATTACAATTTGCTAAAGGGGACCATAAAAAAATGAAGTACTGGGTTGGGCTGGAGCCAAGATGGTGGAGCCAGGATGGTGGCTGGAAAGCAGGGACTTGCTTAAGCTGTCCCCCAGATACCTCCAAACATTTGTAAAAATGGCTCTGAACAAATTCTAGAGCTGAGGAATCCACACAATAGCAGAGGGAAGCAGGTCTCCAGCCCAGGAGAGCCTAGATGGTAGCTGGGAAGGGTCTATAGCACAGTGCTGGGAACGGAGTGCAGGCCAGCATGGGCCACACCAAGGCAGACCACACCAGGAGTGAGCCAGAGCAGACCTGAGGGCCATGAAACATTGAACTGTGGGAGTTACCAGACTTCTCAACCCAGAAATTCCAAAGATTATGGAGCAGGTTAGTGGGAAAACAGCTGTATTGGGGTGACAGCAGTCCAGCCCCAGCCCTGGAGGTGGCAGAGGTAGTGTGTTGGTGGCAGCAGCAGCAACAGGAAGTTCCTGCAGCTGCTTCAAGAACTCCAGAGTCAGCTGCTTCCCGAGTCCCTGGCTCACACGGTGGGAGGAATCAAGCAGCGGATGGGAGTGGGAGTGCAAGGAGCACTTTGCTGGTGCAGAGACAGCTTTGCCCTGCTTGGATCTGGGTCACAATCCTGGTTGGTGGTTCTTGGGGGAGAAGGAGTGCTGCTGTGGCAGAGCTTGCTGTGTAAAAGTAGCTCTGAAAACTGCAGTGCAGCCCCTAAAGCCTGGGACAAAGCACTCTCTACTCTACAAGGAGTACAAGCTCAAAGGCCAAGTAGTTGGCTGGGAACATGAACAGGCAGTGAAAAAGGATGCAGACTCAGACTCAGAGTCTAGAATTTTTTTTTGGTGACAAAGAAGACCAAAACATACAGCCAGAAGAAGTCAACAAAGTCAAAGAGCCTACATCAAAAGCCTCCAAGAAAAATACGAATTGGCCTCAGGCCATGGAAGAGCTCAAAAAGGATTTGGAGAAGGAAGTAAGAGAAGTAGAGGAAATATTGGGACAAGAAATGGGAGTGATGCAAGAAAACCATGAAAAACAAGTCAATGACTTGCTAAAGGATACCCAAAAACACTGAAGAAAATAACACCTTAAAAATAGACTAACCCAAATGTCAAAAGAGCTCCAAAAAGCCAATGAGGAGAAGAATGCCTTGAAAGGCAGAAATAGCCAAATAGAAAAGGATGTCCAAAAGACCACTGAAGAAAATACTACCATAAAAATGAGAATGGAGCAAGTGGAAGCTAGTGACTTTATGAAAAATCAAGATATTATAAAACAGAACCAAAGGAATGAAAAAAGGGAAGACAATGTGAAATATCTCATTGGAAAAACCACTGACCTGGAGAATAGATCCAGGAGAGATAATTTAAAAATTATTGGACTGCATGAAAGCCATGATAAAGAACCTAGACATCTTCTTTCAAGAAATTATCAAGGAAAACTGCCCTGATGTTCTAGAGTCAGAGGATAAAATAGAAATTGAAAGAATCCACAGATCGCCTCCTCAAATAGATCCCAAAAAGAAAACTCCTAGGAATATTGTCACCAAATTCCAGAGATTCCAGGTCAAGGAGAAAATGCTGCAAGCAGCCAGAAAGAAACAATTTGAGTATTGCGGAGACATAATCAGAATAACACAAGATCTAGCAGCTGCTACATTAAGGGATCAAAAGCCTTGGAATATGATATTCCAGAGGTCAATGGAGCTAGGATTAAAACCAAGAATCACCTACCCAGCAAAATTGAGTATAATATTCTCAAGCAAAATATGGATTTTCAATAAAATAGAGAGCTTTCAAGCTTTCTCAATGAAAAGACCAGAGCTGAATAGAAAATTTGATTTTTGAACACAAGAATCAAGAGAAATATGAAAAGGTAAACAAGAAAGAGAAATCATAAGGGACTCACTAAAGTTGAACTGTTTTATTTACATTCCTACATGGAAAGATGATGTGTGTAATTCATGAGACCTTTCTCAGTATTAGGGTAGTTGAAAGGAATATACATACATATAGATCGAGAGCATAGGGTGAGTTGAATATGAAGGGATGATATCTAAAAATAAAATCAAATTAAGCGACAAGAGATAAATATATTGAGAGGGAGAAAGGGAGAGATAGAATGGGGTAAATTATCTCACATAAAAGTGGCAAGGAAAAGCAGTTCTGTTGGAAGGGAAGAGGGGGCAAGTGAGGGGGAATGAGTGAATCTTACTCTCATCGGATTTGACCTGAGGAGGGAATACCATACACACTGAAGTGCGTATCTTACCCCACAGGAAAGTAGGGGAAAGGGGATAAAAAAGGGGGGGGACAATAGAAGGGAGGGCAGATAGGGGGAGGACATAATCAGAAGCAAACATTTGCAAAAGGACAGGGTCAAGGGAGAAACTTGAATAAAGGGGGACAGGATAGGATGGAGGGAAATATAATTAGTCTTTCACAACATAAGTATCGTGGAAGTGTTTTACATAATGATACACGTGTGAGCTATGTTGAATTGCTTGCCTTCTTAGGGAGAGTGGTCAGGAAGGGTAGAGGGGTGAGAATTTGGAACTCAAAGTTTTAAAAGCAGATGCCCAAAAAAAAGTTGGTTTTGCATGCGTCTGAGAAATAAGATATATAGTGAATGGGACATAGAAATCTATCCTGCCCTACAAGAAAGTAAGAGGAAAGAAGATGGGGTGAGTGGGGTGACAGAAGGGAGGACTGACTGGGGAAAGGGGCAATCAGAATATATGCCATCTTGGAGTGGGGGGAGGGTAGAAATGGAGAGAAAATTTGTAACTCAAAGTCTTGTGGAAATCAATGTTAAAAACTAAAATATTAAATAATAAAATAATTGTTGGGACAAAATGAAGTAGTGGGGTAGAGCCAAGATGGTGGAGAGAAGCCAGCATGTTGCCTGAGCTCTCCCCAGTTTCCCTCAGCAACAATGTTAAATCAAGCCTCTAAACAGATTCTGGAGAGACAGAACCCACAAATAAGGTGGAAAAAGCTTTCCAGCTTAAGATGACTTAGAAGGCCTTCAGGAAAAGTCTTGGATAAAAGGGAAGCATAGCCCAGTGCAGACAGTGTCTTGGCACTCCTGTGGGATCCTCTTAGCCACAGCACAGATCAGCAACTGAGGTCCTGTGTTCCTGGCACAGAAGGCCAGTGACACAGCAGGCCAGCTGTGAGACCTCCAGCCCCAGCACAAAATGAAAATTGCCAGCCCCCAAACCCAGGCAACAAGGAGCATTACTATGCCAGGTCATCCTGGCACAATAAGCAAGTTGTGAGCACCTGAGGCACATAAATCCAGTGACCAGACCCTGGCCCCCAGCTCAAGAAGCTTGGGACAGTTCCCAAGTTCCCCAGGAGCAGAGTTCAACTTTAAAAGCCAAGAAATAGGCCCCCAAATGAGAAAGAAATGAAAAAGAGCCTTGACCATAGAAAGCTACTATGGTGATGGAGATGATCAAAACAAAACTCCGTGAGAGGACAACATTGTCAAAATGCCTACATATAAAACCTCAGAGGAGAATACAAATTGGTCTCAAGCCCAAAAATCTTCTTGGAAGAGCTCAAAAAGGATTTCAAAAGTCAAATAAGAGAGAGAGAATAAAAACTGGGAAAAGAAATAAGAGGTAGGCAAGAGAGACTCAACAGTTTAGGAAAGGAAGAACAAAATTTCACTGAAGAAAACAATCTCTTTAAAAATACATTTGGCCAAATGGAAAAAAATTCACTGAAGAAAACGACTCCTTAAAAAGTAGAATTGGCCAAATGGAGAAGGAGGTACAAAAGCTTGTTTTATTGGGAACCAATAAAATTGTAAAGGAAAGTGGCCTAGTGGTATCAGATTTCAAACAATATTACAAAAAGGGTAATCCTCAAAACAATCTAGTACTACCTAAAAAATAGACTGGTGGATCAGTGGAGGAGATTAGGTACACAATATATAGTAGTAACTGACCAGAGTAATCTACTATTTGACAAAAACCCAAATTAAAGCTTCTGGAGCAAGAATTCACTATTTTTGAGCTCTTGCTATTAATTGGACAAAAATTTCTGGGGAAACTGGAAAGCAATTTGGCAGAAACCAGGCATAGACAAACATCTAAAACTGTATACCAAGATAAGGTCAAAGTTGATACATGATTTATACATAAAGGGTGATATCATAATAAAATTAGGGGAGCATGGAAAAATTTACCTTTTGGATCTACAGATAAGGGAAGAGTTTCTGATCAAATAAGAGACAGAGAGAATCAGGAGGAAAATGGATAATTTTCATTGCATGAAATTAAAAACTCTTTTCTGCACAAACAAAACCAATGCATCCAAAAATAGAAGGAAAATAGAACGTTTGTCTGATAAAGGCCTCATTTTTCAAATATATAGAGAACTTAGTAAAATTTAGAAAAATAAGAGCCATCCCACAATTGAAAGTGGTCAAAAATATGAAAAAAAGTAGTTTTCAGAAGATGAATTCAGTTATGGATAGTCATATGAAAAATGCTCTAAATTGCTAATAATTAGAAAAATGCACATTAAAACAACTTCACACTTCATACCTATCAGATTAACTAATATGACAGAAATGGAAAATGATGAATACTTAAGTGGAAAAATAGGTACACTAACTAACTGTTGGTGCAGCTATGAACTGGCACAAACATGCTTTAGAAGCATTTGGAACTATGCCCAAAGGGCTATAAAACTTTTAAAACCAGAAATTCTTCTATTAGGTCTATTTTCCGGGGTGATCAGAGAAAAAGGAAAAGAACCTATATGTTCTAAAATATTTATATCTGCCTTGTTTGTGGTGGCAAGGAACTAGAAATTGAGGAGATGCACATCCATTGAGGAATGCTTAAACAAGTTGTGGTATATGATTGTGATAGAAAACTACTGTGCTGTAAGAAATGATGGGCAGGTTGATTTTAGATAAAACATGGAAAGACTTGCATGAAATAATGAAGAATGAAATGAGCAGATCCAAGAGAACATTATATACAGCAATATTGTTCAAAGAGTAACTATGAATAACTAAGCTATTCTGAATATTATAAATATTCAAATCAACTACAAACAACTAGAAAGAACTAATGAAGGAAGATGCTATCCACCTCCAGAGAGCAAGAACTTATATGTATATGTGTGTGTGCATTTGTGTGTGCATGTGTGTATATGTATGTATATATACACATACACACACATATATATGCATATATATACATACACACATACATATACATATATAAACTCTTCACATGCTTAGACTCAGCAATACTGCTTCTAGGTCTGTATCCCAAAGAGATCAAAGGAAAAGGAAAAGGACATATTTGTATAAAAATATTTATAACAGCTCTTTTTGTGTTGGTGAAAAACTAGAAATTGAAGGGATGCCCATTATTGGGGAATGGCTGAACAAGTTGTCCTATGATTGTGATGGAATACAAATTTTCAGAAATACCTGGGAAGACTTAAATGAGTCTATGCAAAGTGAAGTGAGCAGAACAAGGACACAGTGACTGTAGTATTGTAATGATAATAAACTGTGAAAGATTTAGCTTCTCTGATCAATAAAATGACCCAGGACAATTCCAGAGAACTCGATGAAAAATGTTATCCACCTCCAGAGAGAAAGCTCTGAATGCATATTTTTCCAATTTCTCAATTTTTCTTGCTTTGTAAAAGCATGACTAATATGAAAATATGTCTTGTATGACTACCTGTGTATAATGAATGTCATATTTCTTGCCTTCTCAGTGAGTGGGAGAGAGAATGGAGGGAGGGAGGGAGGGAATTTGGAATTAAAACATTTTAAAAACCAGAGAAATGCAATAGTAGTATAAAAATAAACTAAATATAAAATACTTGCATCTTAAAAATAATTCTAGGGAATTTGAACACAAATAGATTAAGTAAGGTTGTTGACCTACAACACCTGTACAATAGAGGAAAATAATTTAAAATATCTGTAATAAAATGGTAAATTTTACTTGAAAAAAAAAAGCAAATTAAGTCCAAATATTTCAGCCCCAGTCTAATTTCCCATTGATGACACCTCTTTTCTTCCTGACCCCATTATCTATAGCCCCACCCCTACATGCCTCCACAGTGTCCTCTATCAGCCTAAGAAGCTAGGAGTCCAGACAACATGGGACTATGTATGGTGTAAAGTAAGTCTACAGTTGTCTAAAATATTATTAGCTGAAGATTGACGACTTTTGAAATCTATCAACTGTGGTCATTTCCTTCTGTCTATTATGTACCTAATCTACTGCACTGATCCATCACTTTATTCCTTAGCCAGTAACAGATGGCTTTCATGAATATCATTTTGTAATATAGTTGGAAATCTTGTTTCACCAAGCCATCTTCCTTCACAAATTTTTTCATTGATTTACTTGATATGCTTGACTTTTTTGATCTTCCAGATAAATTGTGTTATTTTTTCTAGCTATATAAAATATTTTCTTGGCAGCTTGCTTGATATAGCACAGAATCATGATAATAACTTAGGTACAATTGTCATTTTTATCATATTGGCTTAGCAAGTAATATTTCTCCAATTTGGATCTGTCTTTATTTGAATAACAAGTATTTCATAATTGTTTTTATATAATTTCCGGGTTTGTCTTGGCAAGTAGATGCCCATGTATTTTATATTGTAAGCAGTTATTTTATATAGAATTTCTCTGTCTACCTCTTGCTGCTGGATTTTGTTGGTAATATATAAAAATTCTGGTGATTTGTTGAAGTTTATTTTATATCCTATGACTTTGCTAAAGTTGTTATTAGCTTCAATTAAGTGTTAGTTGATTCTCTAGGGTTATCTAAATATACCATCATATCATCTGCAAAAAAAATTTTGATTCTAGTTAATAAAGTGTGTAATCTCCTTGCTAGTAATTTATTTTAAACTTTTTCATCAATATTAATTAGGGAAATTAGTATATTGTTTTCTTTCTCTGTTTTTGTTGTTCCTGGTTTGGGTAACAGAACTATATTTGTTTTATAAAAGGAATTTGGTAGGACTCCTTTGCCTATTTTTCCAAATAGTTTATATGATGTTGGAATTAATTTTTTTTTGTCCTTAAATGTTTGGGAGAATTCACTTGTGAATCCATCTGGTCCTGGGGATTTTTTTAGGGAGCTCATTTTTGGCTTGTTCAATTTCTTTTTCTTATAAAGGGTGATTTAAGTATTCTTTTTCATCTTCTGTTAATGTGGGCAATTTTTATTTCATAAATATTCATTTACTTCATTTAGATTATCAAATATATTGGCATATAATTGGCAAAATAGCTCATAATAATTCATTCAATTTCATCTTCATTGGTGTTGTGGTCATCCTCTTCATTTTTGAGACTGGTAATTTGGTTTTCTTTTTTCTAATCAAGTTAACTAATGGTTCGTACAGGGTTTTTTTTCACATAAAACAAGCTCCTATTTTTATTAGTTCAATGGTGTGTTTGTTTGCTTTTTAACTTTCAATCTTATTAATTCCTTTTTTTCTCCAGGATTTCCATTTTGGATTTTAATTGAGGATTTTTAATTTATTCTTTTTCTAGCTTTTTAAAATTCTGTGTCCAATTCATTTATCTGCTCTTTTTCTATTTTACTTGTGTAAATATTTAAAGAGATACATTTTCTACTAAGTACTGCTTTATCTGAATTTCACTAGTTTTGGTATTTTTTGTCATTGTTGTCATTCTCTTTAATGAAACTACTGATTGTTTTTATGATTTGTCCCTTCACTCATTCTTTAAACTGTTTAGTTTCTTATTAATGTTTATGTTTCCACAACCTTTTATGGAATGTAATTTGTATGACATCATGTTTGGAAAAGGTTGTATTTAATATTTATGCTTTTCTGCATTTGCTTGTAAAGTTTTTATGTTCTAATACGTGGTCAATTTTTGTGAAAGTGCCATGTACAACTGAGAGGCGTACTCCTTTCTTTTTCCATTTAATTTTTTCCAGAGGTCTATCATATCTAACTTTTCTAAAATTCTATTCATCTCCTTAACTTCCTTCTTACTTATTTTATGGTTAGGTTTATCTAATTCTCTTTCTCTATATTTTTCAGAGGGAGGGCAGGGCAATTGGGGTTAAGTGACTTGCCCAAGGTCACACAGTTAGTGTGCCAAGTGTCTGAGGTCAGATTTGAACCCAGGTCCTCCTGACTCCAGGGCCAGTGCTCTACTCACTGCGCCATCTAGCTGCCCCAGATTTATCTAATTCTGAGAGAGAAAAGTTGAGTCCTCTACTAGTATAGATTTACTGTTTATTTCCTCCTGTAACTCATTTAACCTTTTCTTTAAGAAT
This sequence comes from Trichosurus vulpecula, assembly GCF_011100635.1. Lineage (NCBI taxonomy): Eukaryota > Metazoa > Chordata > Mammalia > Diprotodontia > Phalangeridae > Trichosurus > Trichosurus vulpecula. Next base: position 190,192,683 of record NC_050581.1, on the reverse strand, counting down.
TTGGATGCTATGCTAATAATGTATTTATGTTTAATACTGATATTATTACGTTGTCTATGGTATCTTTTTGGCAAAATGTAGTTTCCCTGTTCATCTCCTTTATTTAAGCATATCTGAGAACATGAGTGCTACCCCTGACTCTTTTTTTTTTACCTCAGTTAAAGCATAATTGATTCTGCTTCAGCACCTTTTATTAATTCTGTGTGTGTTTTTCTGTTTCAAGTGTGTTTTTGTTAACAACATATTGTTGGGTTCTGGTTTCTAATTTATTCTGCTATCTAATTCTATTTTATGAATGAGTTCATCCCATTCACATTCAAAGTTATTGTCTGCATATCTGAGACTGTAGATATTTCTCCCAACATCTTTGATTCCAGGTTTTGATTCATCCAGCTTGGCATTTTGCATAATGTACTCTGAATATAAGTTAAATAAATAAGGTGACAATATACAGCCTTGCCATACTCCTTTCCCAATCTTGGACCCATAAGTTGTTTCATGTTCGGTTCTAACTGTTGCTTCTTGACCTGTATGGAAGTTCCTCAAGAGACAAATAAGATGTTCTGATACACTCATCACTTTGATGATGTGACACAATTTGTTGTGATCCACACAGTCGAATACTTTAGTGTAGTCAATGAAGCAGAAGTGAACTTTTTCCAAGAACTCTCTTGCTGTCTCCATAATGTAGGGAATATTGCCAATTTGGTTTTAGTTCCTCTGTCTCTTTCAAAACTAGTCTGTGCTTGTGTAATTCTCAGTTCACATATTGCTGAAGCATAACTTGCAAAATCTTGATCATAGCCTTTCTGGTTTGTGAAATGGGTACAATTGTTTCATAATTTGAACATTTTTTGGCATTCTTCTTCTTTAAAATTGTGCCTCTTTTACCAAGTTGCTAATTGTTTTTTTTCGTAATTTTCATCCCTCACTCTCATTTTTTACTTGAAATTTCCTCTACCACTTTTATTTGATTTTGAAAATTATTTTTAGCTCTCCCAGGAATTCTTATTGAGCTTGTGTCCATTATTGAGTCTTTTCCCCATAAGTCAGGGATCTCTGGGGTTTTCTTTTCTTTTTTTTTAATTTAAATTTATTTATTTAACATATTTGGTTTTCAGCATTGATTTTCACAACAGTTTGAATTACAAATTTTCTCCCCATTTCTACCCTCCCCCCCACTCCAAGATGGCTTGTATTCTGGTTGCCCTGTTCCCCAGTCAGCCCTCCCCTCTATCACCCCGTCCCCTCTCTTCCCCTTTTCCCTTCCTTTCTTGTAGGGCAAGATAAATTTCTGCGCCCCATTGCCTGTGTATCTTATTTTTTAGTTGCATGCAAAAACTTTTTTTGTTTTTGAACATCTGATTTTAAAACTTTGAGTTCCAAATTCTCTCCCCTCTTCCCTTCCCACCCACCCTCCCTAAGAAGTTGAGCAATTCAACCTAGGCCACACATGTATTATTATGTATAACCCTTCCACAATACTCATGTTGTGAAAGGCTAACTACATTTTGCTCCTTCCCAACCCATTCCGCTTTATTGAATTTTCTTCCTTGACCCTGTCCCCTTTCCAAAGTGTTTGTTTTGATTACCTCCACCCCCATCTGCCCTCCCCTCCATCATCCCCCCTCTTTTACTTTTTTTTTATCTTCCTCCCTCTTCTTTCCTGTGGGGTAAGATACCCAACTGAGTATGTATGGTATTCCCCCTCAGGCCAAATCTGATGAGAGCAAGGTTCACTCATTCCCCCCTCACCTGCCCTCTCCCCTCCTCCCACAGAACTGCTTCCTCTTGCCACCTTTATGCGAGATAATCCACCCCATTCTGTCTCTCCCTGTCTCCCTCTCTCAGTATGTTGCTCTCTCATCCCTTAATTTCATTTTATTTCTTTTAGATATCTTCCCTTCATCTTCAACTCACCCTGTGTCTGCTCTCTCTCTTTTACATATATTTATATAAACACATATATATACACATACATACACATACATACTTATACACATAGATATATACATACATACACATTCACTTATATATATATATACATAAACATATATATATGCATATTCCCTTCAACTACCCTAATACTGAGGTCTCATGAATCATACACATCATCTTTCCATGTAGGAATGTAAACAAAACAGTTCAACTTTAGTAAGTCCCTTGCAATTTCCGTTTCTTGATTACCTTTTCATGCTTCTCTTGATTCCTGTGTTTGAAAGTCAAATTTTCTATTCAGTTCTGGTCTTTTCACTGAGAAAGCTTGAAAGTCCTCTATTTTATTGAAAATCCATATTTTGCCTTGGAACATGATACTCAGTTTTGCTGGGTAGGTGATTCCAGGTTTTAATCCTAGCTCCATTGACCTCCGGAATATCGCATTCCAAGCCCTTCGGTCTCTTAATGTAGAAGCTGCCAGATCTTGGATTATTCTGATTGGGTTTCCACAATACTCAAATTGTTTCTTTCTGGCTGCTTGCAGTATTTTCTCCTTGATCTGGGAGCTCTGGAATTTGATGACAATATTCCTAGGAGATTTCTTTCTGGGATCTATTTGAGGAGGCGATCGATGGATTCTTTCAATTTATATTTTGCCCTGTGGCTCTAGAATATCAGGGCAGTTCTCCTTGATAATTTCTTGAAAGATGGTATCTAGGCTCTTTTTTGATCATGGCTTTCAGGTAGTCCAATAATTTTAAATTATCTCTCCTGGATCTATTTTCCAGGTCAGTGGTTTTCCCAAGGAGATATTTCACATTGTCTTCCATTTTTTCATTCCTCTGGTTCTGTTTTATAATATCCTGATTTCTCATAAAGTCACTAGCTTCCACTTGCTCCAATCTAATTCTTAAAGTAGTATTTTCTTCAGTGGTCTTTTGGACCTCCTTTTCCATTTGGCTAATTCTGCCTTTCAAGGCATTCTTCTCCTCATTGGCTTTTTGGAGCTCTTTTGCCATTTGAGTTAGTCTCTTTTTTAAGGTGTTGTTTTCTTCAGTGTATTTTTCAGTATTTTTCTGGGTCTCCTTTAGCAAGTCATTGACTTGTTTTTCATGGTTTTCTCGCATCCTTCTCACTTCTCTTCCCAATTTTTCTTCTACTTCTCTAACTTGCTTTTCCAACTCCTTTTTGAGCTCTTCCATGGCCTGGGACCAGTTCATGTTTTACTTGGAGGCTTTTGTTGTAGGCTCTATGACTTTGTTGTCTTCTTTAGACTGTATGTTTTGGTCTTCTTTGTCACCAAAGAAAGAATCCAAAGTCTGAGACTGAATCTGGGCGCGTTTTCGCTGCCTGGCCATATTCCCAACCAACTAACTTGACCCTTGAGTTTTTCAGTGGGGTATGACTGCTTGTAGACTAACGAGTTCTATGTTCCACGTTTGGGGGGGAGGTGCCAGCTCTGTCAGATCCGCACTACTCCTTCCCCAAGAACCCCCAGTCCAGACTGGGCTTAGATCTTTGGCAGGCTGTGCACCCCTGCTCTGATCCGCCACTTAATTCCTCCCACCAGGTGGGCCTGGAGCCGGAAGTAACAACAGCTGTAGCTGCCCCACCTCCGCTGCCCCCGGGGCTGGAAGCCGAACCGCGAACTCCTTCCACTCCCGCAGCTTTTCCCACTAACCTTCTCCGCAGTCTTTGGTGTTTGTGGGTCGAGGGGTCTGGTTACTGCCGCAGCTCACATATTCAGGGCGCTAGGGCCCCCTCCGCCCGGCTTCTGGTCTGGATAGTCCACACAGCTCAGGCTGGGCTCTGCTCCACTCCGTTCCCAGCTCCCCACTCCCAGCTCCGTGTGGAATAGACCTCACCCAGAGACCATCCAAGCTGTCCTGGGCTGGAGCCCTGCTTCCCTCTGCTGTTCTGTGGGTTCTGCCACTCTAGAATTGGTTCAGAGCCATTTTTATAGGTTTTTGGAGGGACTCGGGTACGGAGCTCACTCTAGTCCCTGTTTACCAGCCACCATCTTGGCTCCGCCCCCCATCTTTGGGGTTTTGTAAGCATGATTCTATTGATTGCATTTAGTCCTTGTATTGATCAGAGTTCGTGAGTTTTTCCAAAGTTTTCTTTCCAATATTGTTTTTACTGTACAAATTATTCTCCTGGTTCTCATCACCTTATTTTGCCTCAATTCACACAAATCTTCCCAGGTGTCTTTTTAAACCATCCTCTTCATCAATTCTTACAATACAATAGTGTTCCATCACGTTCATATACCCTAACCTGTTCAAACATCCCCCAATTAATGAGAAATAGCAAACCACTCCACTATCTGTCAAGAAAACCCTAAAATGGTGTCACAAAGAGTCTAACATGACTGAAATGACTCAATAACAACTCCTCATTTTCTAATTCTTTGCCATGACAAAGAGAACTACTATTTTTTCCTTTGGATATATGAGTCTCTTTCCATTTTCTTAGGTCTATTTGGGCTACTGGCCTAGTAGTGGTATCAGTGGCTCAAAGGGAATGCAGAGTTTAATAGTTTGGAGCATATAGTTCCAAATTACTTTCCAAAAGTGCTTGACCAGTTCAAAGATCTACCAAGCAAATTAAAATTTCCCACAGACCATATAGCATTTGTCATTTTCTGTTTTTTTGTAGAATTTGTCAGTTGGATTAATATGAAGTGGAAACAAAGAATTCTCTTTTAGTGATTGAGAGCATTTTTTCACATGACCCTCGATAACTTAGATTTCTTGGGCTGAAAACTGTGTTTTCCTTTTTTTAGATTTTTTTTAAATTTTTAGTTAACAGCACTCAGTTCCACAAGTTTTTGAGTTTCAAATTTTCTTTGCCTCCCTCCACTTCCCCCTCCCCCCAAGATGGTGTGGAATCTGATATATGTTCTATGTATACTTTCACATTAAGCATATTCACACAATAATCAAGTTATAAAGAAGAACCATGATCAATGGAGTAAATCAAGAGAAAGAAGAAACAAAAGCAAAAAAGAAGACAGGAAAAAAAGAGAGAGCAGAGAGTTTGCCTCAATCCACATTCAGACTCCATAGTTCTTTATCTGGATGCAGACAGCTCTTTCCATCATGAGTGCTTTGGAGCTGTCTTTGAGCCTTGTGTTGCTGAGAATAGCCAAGTCTATCAAAGTTAGTCATCACAGAATCAATATGTCTGTGGTTGTGTACAATGTTCTCCTGGTTCTGCTCATTCCACTCAGCGTCATATCATGTAGGTCTTTCCAGGGTTATTATGAAGTCCATATCATCCCCATTACTTATAGCACAATAGTATTCCATTACATTCATATGCCACAACTTGTTCAGCCATTCCCCAATTGATAGGCATCCTGTTGATTTCCAATTCTTTGCTACCACAAAAGAGCCACTATAAATATTTTATACATATATGTCCTTTTCCCACTTGTGTGATCTCTTTGGGATACAGCCCTAGAAGTGATATTGCTGGGTCAAAGAGTATGAACATTTTTATAGCCCTTTGGGCATAGCTCCAAATTGCTCTCCAGAATGGCTGGATCTGTTCACAACTCCACCAACAATGTAACAATGTTCCAATTTTCCCACATTCTCTCCAGCATTTATCATTTTCCTGTTTTTTCATGTTACCAATTTGAAGGGAGAGATGTGGTGCCTAAGAAGTGTTTTGATTTGCATTTCTCTAATCAATAGTGATTTAGAGCATTTTTATATGACTATAGATATCTTTAATTTCTTCCTCTGAAAACTGCCTGTTCATATGCTTTGACAATTTCTCAATTGGGGAATAACTTGTATTCCTATAAATTTGGCTCAGTTCCCTGTATATTTTAGAGATGAGGCCTTTATCAGTGACACTGGTTGTAAAGATTTTCCCCCAATTTTCTTCTTCCTGCCTAGTCTTTGTTGCTTTAGCTGTGTTTATAAAAAAAACTTTTCAATTTAACATAATCGAAATTATCCATTTTGCATTTTGCAATGCTCTCTATCTCTTGTTGGGTCATGAATTCTTCCCTTTCCCATAAATCTGACAGGCAAACTATTCCTTGCTCTTCCAAATTGCTTATAGTATCAGCCTTTATTCCTAAATTGTGAACCCATTTTGACTTTATTTTGGTATATGGTGTAAGATATTGGTCTATGCCCAGTTTCTACCATACCACTTTCCAATTTTTCCAGCAGTTTTTGTGAAATAGTGAATTCTTAGCCCAGAAGTTGGATTCTTTAGGTTTATCAAAGAGTAGATTTCTATAGTCATTGACTACTGTATCTTGTGTACCTAACCTATTCCACTGATTCACCACTCTGTTTCTTAGCCAGTACCAAGTAGTTTTGATGACTGCTGCTTTACAATGCAGTTTAATATCTCTTATGGCTAGGGCACCTTCCCTAGCATTTCTTTACGTTAATCCCCTTGATATTCTGGACCTTTTGTTCTTCCAGATGAATTTTGTTATTATTTTATCTATCTCTGTAAAATAATTTTTGGTAGTTTGATTGTTGTGGCATTGAATAAGTAAATTAATTTAGGTAAAATTGTCATTTTTATTATATTAGCTCAGCCTAACCACAAGCAACTGCTGTTTTTCCATTTATTCAGATCTTATTTTTTGTGTGAAAAATGTTTCGTAATTGTATTCATATAGGCCCTGGGTTTGTGTTGGCAGATAGACTCCCAAGTATTTTATAGTATCTACAGTAACTCTGAATGGAATTTCTCTTTCTATCTCTTACTGTTGGACTTTGTTAGTAATATATAGTAATGCTGAGGATTTATGTGGGTTTATTTTTTTCCTGCAACTTTGCTAAAGTTGTTTATTATTTCAAGTAGTTTTTTACTTGATTCTCAAGGATTCTCTAAGTAAATCATCATATCATCTACAAAGAGTGATAACTTAGTTTCTTCTTTGACTATTCTAATTCCTTCAATGTCTCTTTCTTCTCTTATTGCTATAGCTAACATTTCTAGTACCAAATTGAATAATAGGAGTGATAATGGACATCCTTGCCTTACCCCTGATCTTACTAGAAATGCATCTAGCTTATCCCCATTACATATAAAGTTTGCTGATGGTTTTAGGTAAATGCTACTTATAATTTTAAGGAAGACTCCAATTATTCCTATGCTTTCCAGTGTTTTTAGTAGGAATAGATGTTGTATTTTGTCAGAAGCTTTTTCTGCATCTATTGAGAAAATCATGTGAGGGGCAGCTAGGTGGTGCAGTGAGTAAAGCACCGGTCCTGGAGTCAGGAGGTCCTGAGTTCAAATCTGGCCTCAGACACTTGACACATGTACTAGCTGTGTGGCCTTGGGCAAGTCACTTAACCCAATTGCCCTGCCAAAAAAAGAGATAATCATGTGGTTTCTGCTAGTTTTGTTGTTGATATGATCAATTATGCTGATAGTTTTCCTAATATTGAACCAGCCTTGCATTCCTGTAATAAATCCTACCTGGTTTTCTCTCTCTTTAAAAATTAAATTAACCAATTGTTCATTTTATTTGTTTTCTTAAAAACAACTTCTAGTTTTATTTATTAATTCAACAGTTTTTTAAACTCTCAATTTTATTAATCTCACTTTTAATTTTTAGGATTTCCAATTTACTATTTAATTGGGGATTTTGAATTTGTTCATTTTCTACTTTTTTAAATTGTATACCAATTTATTAGTTGGTTCTATTTCTTTAGAGATATAAATTTTCCTCTAATCACTGCTTTTGCTGTATCCCTTAGGTTTTGATATGTTATCTCAATATTGCCATTCTCTTTAACAAAATTGTTGTTTCTTTGATTTGTTCTTTAACCCACTTGTTCTTTAGGATTAGGGTGTTTAATCTCCAATTAGTTTTTTATCTATGCTTCCTAGGTCCTTTATTAAATGTAATTTTTATTGCATTATGATTTGAAAATGATATTTTGATATTTACACTTTTTCTGCTTTTAATTATGAAATTTGTGTACTAATATGTGGTCAATCTTTTTAAATTGATAAAAAGTATTTATCTAAAACTACTTATTGATATAAATTTGAATAAGTAGGGGGGGCGGAGCCAAGATGGCCGCGTGAAGGCAGCGTCTTACCAGAGCTCTCTCACAAGGTCTGTCAGATTTCTATAAAAAAGTGAATTTGAGCAGATTTGAGAGAGTCAGAAACCGCGAGCAGTCTGCGTGGGGCAAATTTCCGAGCCAGGAGAGTCTGAAAGGCTGAAGACACGATCCTGTAGGCTCGGAGAGTGCTCGGCTGCGGAGCTGCTCCAGACCAAGGCGGAAGCGGCTGGCCAGGAAATCCACGTGGGAGACGGGCTGGGAGAAAGCTGGGCACCCGAAACCGGCAGAGATCCCCAGGACTCCCAACACAGGACGGCAGTCTGTGGGAGCCACAAGAGGCAGCGCAATGCCGCCACGATACACTGACTCCAGAGGTTTGCAACCCAAACGTATGAACCGTGGCTTCTTGAACTTCTGGGAGTTCTTAATGTCCAGGTAAACAGCTCTAATCCCTCCCCTCCCCACCCAGAGAATCCCTCAGGAAAAAAAAAAAGAACGCTGGAACTGAGCAGAAAGTAGTGGGGCTTCAGTGGTTAAATAGCAGAAGTTCATTAGTCCCAGAGGGGCAGAGTCGGCAGGGGTCAACGCCAACCAGACGTAACCCTGCTCCCCCAGGGGAAGTGCCAGACATCAGCTCAAACAACAAAGAGCTGAGACCATTGCTGAAAAGCAAGTGCTGGAGAGCACCCACAGGGAGTGAGACGCCAGGGAGACAGATCCCTCCCCCACACCTCAGGAAACTGAAGGTTATAATTCTAGACTCACAACCCCCAGAATAAGAAAGCTGGGACAGAAAGCCCTGAGACCTACAGATAGAAATTCGTTGTAAAGCCAGCAAAAGGCAAACCAACATGAAGAAGAACACAAAAAAACCGAGGACAATAGATTCTTTTTATGGAGACAGGCAGGATCAAAATATTAACATAGAAAAGGATAGCAATGACATGGTAGATACATCAGATACCTCAAAAGCTAATATGAACTAGTCTCCAGCCCAAAAAGCACTGCTGGAAGAGCGAAAGGAGGATTTTAAAAACCAAATTAGGGAGCTAAAAGAAAATATGGAAAAAATGGAACAAAAATTCACTGATGAAATCAAGTCCCTAAAGAATAAGATTGGCGAAAAGGATACGGAGATTCAGAATCTAGAGAGAGAAAAGGACACCCTGAGAGGCGAAATCAACCAATTGAAAATGGAGACTCAAAAGCAAAATGTAAACACTAACTCATTCAAAATTAGACTTGAGCAAGTGGAAGCTAATGAATCTATGAGGCATCAAGAAGTAATAAAACAAAACGTAAAGAATGAAAAAATAGAAAAAAATGTGAAATATCTGATTAGCAAAACAACTGACCTGGAAAATAGATCCAGGAGAGACAATTTGAGAGTTATTGGTCTACCGGAAATCCACGATGAAAAAAGGAGCCTTGACAGTATCTTCGAAGAAATTATCAAAGACAACTGCCCAGAGGTCCCAGAACCAGAGGGCAAAATAGTCATTGAAAGAATTCACCGATCACCCCCTGAAAGAGATCCCAAACTGAAAACACCAAGAAATATTACAGCCAAATTTCAGAGCTATAAACTCAAGGAGAAAATACTGCAAGCAGCCAAAAAGAAGCAATTCAAATATCGTGGAACTACAGTCAGGATCACGTAGGATCTCTCAGCTTCCACATTAAAAGACAGGAGAAATTGGAATATGATATTCCGAAGGGCAAAGGAGCTGGGACTACAACCAAGGATCAACTACCCAGCAAAACTAAGCATAATTTTCCAGGCAAGGCGATGGACATTCAATGAAATAAGGGAATTCCAGACCTTCCTGATGAAAAGGCCAGGACTCAATGGAAAATTTGATCTCCAAATACAAAACTCAAGAGAGAAATAAAAAGGTAACCAGGGGGAAAAACCCCACAAGCCTTATTAACCAATAAGGGCAGGTTGTATACATCTTTATGTGGGATTATATCATCTTATGTATGTTTATTATGTATATATATATATATATATATATATATATATATACACATATACATATACATATACATACATAAGTCATTCTTGTGAATGGTACAACTATTATGACAAATGAAAGGGATATACATAGGTTGTGAATGCCTGTATAAATTAACTGATGTAAAGATATAAAATATAAATAAGAGATATAAAGGGAGGGCTATGAGGGAAGTGATAGGGAGGTAGTAGAAAAGGGTAAATTACACCAAAGGAAGTGGCACAAAAACATATTATAGTAGAGGGAAAGAAGGTAGGGAGAAGAGCAGTATTTGAGCTTTACTGTCATCTGATCTAGTTCAAGAAGGGAATAACATACTCTGATAAGTTTAGAAATCTAACTTGTCCTACGGGAAGTGGGAGGGTAAGGGGGGAAAAAGGGAGCAGGGTGGGCAGAAGGGAGAGGAGAAGTAGCAAGTGGGTAACGGTAAGACAAGGGAGGGGAATAAAGAGGGAGGGGTAACTGAGGAAAGCGGCGGTCAAAAGCAAAACTTTGTTGAGGAGGAGAAGGGGAAAGGGAGAAATAAAAGCATAAACAGGGGGAATTAGGATGGAGAAAAAGACACAGATAGAAATCATAACCCTGAACGTGCAGGGGATGAACATTCTCACAAAACAGAAGCAGATAGCAGAATGGATTAAAAAACATAATCCTACAATATGCTGTTTACAAGAAACGCATCTGAAACAGGGGGATACACATAGGGTTAAGGTAAAAGGCTGGAGTAAAATATATTGTGCCTCAGCTAAAGTAAAAAAAGCAGGTGTAGCAATCCTAATCTCAGACAAAGCAAAAGTAAAGATAGATCTAATTAAAAGAGATAAGGAAGGACATTATATCCTGCTAAAAGGCACCACAAACAATGAAGCAATATCATTGCTTAACATATATGCACCAAGTGGTAAGGCATACAAATTCTTAGAGGGGAGGTTAAGGGAGTTACAGGAAGAAATAGACAGCAAAACTATAATATTGGGAGACCTCAACCTCCCCCTTTCTGAACTTGATAAATCTAACCTCAAAATAAATAAGAAAAAAGGTAAGGAGGTAAACAGAATTTTAGAAAAGGCACATATGATAGACCTCTGGAGAAAACTGAATGGGGATAAAAAGGAATATACTTTCTTCTCAAAAGTACATGGCACATACTCAAAAACTGACCATGTACTAGGGCATAAAAACCTCACAATCCAGTGCAGAAAAGCAGAAGTAGTCAATGCATCCTTTTCAGATCATGATGCAATAAGAATCATTTTTAATAAAGTACCATGGAAAAATAAGCTAAAAACTAATTGGATGCAGCAAAAGCAGTTCTTAGGGGAAGTTTTATATCTCTAAATGCCTACATGAATAAAATAGGGAAAGAGGAGATCAATGATCTGGGCATACAGCTGAAAAAGCTAGAAAAAGAGCAAATTGAAAACCCCCAATTAAATACCAAATTAGAAATACTGAAAATCAAAGGAGAGATTAATAAAATTGAAACCAAGAAAACTATTGAATTAATAAATAAAACAAAGAGCTGGTTTTATGAAAAAACCAATAAAATTGACAAACCTTTGGCCAATTTGATTAAAAAAAAGAAAGAAGAAAATCAAATTACCAGTATCAAAAATGAAAAGGGTGAGGTCACCTCTAATGAAGAGGAAATCAAAACAATAATTAGGAATTATTTTGCCCAACTGTATGCCCATAAATTTGACAACCTTAGAGATATGGATGAATATCTACAAAAACATAAACTGCCCAGACTAACAGAGAAGGAAGTGAAATTTCTTAATGACCCCATATCAGAAAAAGAAATTGGGCAGGCCATCAATGAACTCCCTAGGAAAAAGTCTCCAGGGCCAGATGGTTTTACATGTGAATTCTATCAAACATTTAAAGAACAACTAATTCCAATACTGTGTAGACTATTTGGGAAAATAGGTGAAGAAGGAGTGTACCAAATTCTTTTTAAGACACAAATATGGTACTAATACCCAAACCAGGTAGAGTTAAAACAGAGAAAGAAAATTATAGACCAATTTCTCTAATGAATATTGATGCAAAAATTTTAAATAAAATATTAGCAAAAAGATTGCAGCAACTCATTACGAGAATAATACACTATGACCAGGTAGGATTTATTCCAAGAATGCAAGGCTGGTTCAATATTAGGAAAACTATTAGCATAATTGACCATGTCAACAACAAAACTAGCAGAAACCATATGATCATCTCAATAGACGCAGAAAAAGCCTTTGACAAAGTACAACACCCATTCCTATTAAAAACACTAGAAAGCATAGGAATAAGTGGAACCTTACTCAAAATTATAAATAGCATCTACCTAAAACCATCGACAAGCATTATTTGTAATGGGGATAAACTAGATGCATTCCCAATAAGATCAGGGGTGAAACAAGGATGTCCATTATCACCCCTATTATTCAATTTGGTACTAGAAACATTAGCTGTGGCAATAAGAGAAGAAAAAGAAATTGAAGGAATTAGAATAGGAAAAGAAGAAACTAAATTATCACTTTTTGCAGATGATATGATGATTTATCTAGAGAATCCTAGAGAATCAAGTAAAAAACTACTTGAAATAATAAACAACTTTAGCAAAGTTGCAGGATATAAAATAAACCCACATAAATCCTCAGCATTCCTATACATTACTGACAAAGCCCAACAGCAAGAGATAGAAAGAGAAATTCCATTCAAAGTTACTGAAGGCACTATAAAATATTTGGGAGTCTATTTGCCAAGACAAACCCAGGGCCTATATGAACATAACTATGAAACACTTTTCACGTGAATAAAATCAGATCTAAATAAATGGAGAAATATCAGTTGCTCATGGTTAGGCTGAACTAATATAATAAAAATGACAATTTTACCTAAATTAATCTATCTATTCAGTGCCATACCAATCGAACTACCAAAAAATTTTTTTACTGAGCTGGACAAAATAATAATAAAATTCATTTGGAAAAACAAGAGGTCTAGAGTATCTAGGATATTAATGAAAAGACATGCTAGAGATGGTGGTTTAGCCACACCAGATATTAAACTGTACTACACAGCAGCAGTCATCAAAACTGCCTGGCACTGGTTAAGAAACAGGGGTGTGGATCAGTGGAATAGGATAGGTACACAAGTAGGTGAAATCAACAAGTTTAGCAATCTACTCTTTGATAAACCCAAAGAGGCCAGCTTCTGGGCTAATAATTCACTATTTCACAAAAACTGTTGGGAAAATTGGAAAATGGTAGGGCAAAAACTGGGCATAGACCAATATCTTACACCATATACCAAAATAAAGTCAAAATGGGTTCATGATTTAGGAGTAAAAGTTGATACTCTAAGTAATTTGGGAAAGCAAGGAATAGTTTACTTATCAGATTTGTGGAAAGGTAAAGAATTCATGACCCAACAAGAGATAGAGAGCATTACAAAATGCAAAATGGATAATTTTGATTATGTCAAATTGAAATGTTTTTGTACAAAAAAAGCCAATGCAACAAGAATTAGGAGGGAAGCAGAAAATTGGGAGAAAATCTTTGCAACTAGTATCTCTGATAAAGGCCTCATCTCTAAAATATACAGGGAGCTGAGCCAAATATATAGGAATACAAGCCACTCCCCAATTGAGAAATGGTCAAAGGATATAAACAGGCAGTTTTCAGAGGAAGAAATTAAAGCTATCTACAGGCATATGGAAAAATGCTCTGGATCACTACTGATTAGAGAAATACAAATCAAAACAACTCTTAAATACCACATCTCTCCTGTCAGATTGGCTAAAATAACAAAACAGGAAAATAATAAATGCTGGAAAGGATGTGGGGAAATTGGAACATTGTTGCATTGCTGGTGGAGTTGTGAGCTGATCCAGCCACTTTGGAGAGCAGTTTGGAACTATGCCCAAAGGGCTATAGAAATGTTCATACCCTTTGACCCAGCAATACCACTTCTAGGGTTGTATCCCAAAGAAATCACACAAGCGGGAAAAGGACCCATATGTACAAAAATATTTATAGCAGCTCTCTTTGTGGTAGCCAAGAATTGGAAATCAAAGGGATGCCCATCAATTGGGGAATGGCTGAACAAGCTGTGGTATATGAAGGTGATGGAATACTATTGTGCCATAAGAAATGGGGATGATGCAGACTTCATAACAACCTGGAAAAACCTACACGACATAATGCTGAGTGAGCGGAGCAGAGCCAGGAGAACGTTGTGCACAGCCACAGATATTTGGATTCTGTGAGGACCAACCCTGACATACTGCGCTCGTCTCAGCAACCTAAGGGGCAAGGACAACTCCAGGGGACTCACGATGGAGAATGCTATCTTCATCCGAGACAAAGAACTGCGAAGTTGAATACAGATTGAGGCACACTACATGCTCGCCTTTTTTGCTTCTTTTTTGTTTTTGTTTTTGTGGTTTTTTTTTTTGGTTCTGTCTCTTCTTTCTCATGATTCATTCCATTGGTCAAAATTCTTCTCCACGACTTGACTAGTGCATAAATTAATTCAATGCGAAGTTATACATGACAGTTATATGAGATTCCATGCTGTCTTTGGGGAGGGAGGGTGGAAGGAGGGGAGAAAAACTGGAACTCAAAACTATGTAGAACCGTGTGTGGTAAACTAAAAATAAATAAAGAAATTTATAATAAAAAAAATAAAACTACTTATTTCTGAATTTCCCTTCATCTTATCTCTACTTCCTGTTTTCCTTCTCAGTCTTTCTTTTCACCCTATCCATGTTCTCTTCTTGCCTTACCCTCTTATTCCCAACCCTCCTAATCTTGATGTATATACCCTTTTACAAATCCCTCCCCCACTCTATCCCCCAGTTTTATCACCTCATTAGAAGTTCAGGAAACTTATAAACTGTTTTAGATGTATATGCTGTTTCCTCTTAAACCCAGCTAAGAGGAAGTTTCCAACATTACCAGCCCTCTGCCCCCACCTGCTTTCTCCGTATTAGTTCTTCCCATCATGCCCCATTTTGGAGATAATTTCTTCTTTGGAGATAATTTTAGCCTCTTCCTATACAATTTTGTTTTTTTAGAATCACCTCATTATACACAGCTCAGCCCCAACCTTTCTTTCAAACCACCTTAGTAATGATAACAGTTTTAAGAATTCTCATATTGTCTTTCCTTGATCTGTTCTCCAGATCAATTGTTTCCCTAATGAGGTGTTCCAGATTATCTTCTAGTTTTTCTAGTTTTATTATAATGTCTTATAATGTCATTTGATTCCACTTGCCCAATCTAGTTTTCATGGAGTTATTTTCTTCCTGAAGATTTTGTATCTCTTTTTCTAATTGGTTAACTTTCTTTTCATAATTTTATTGGATTGCTTTCAGTTTTTCTAAAATTCCCTCATTCTGTCTTATTTGATTTTTGAATTTCTTTTTATTTTCTTCCTTATGTTTTGTATCTTTTTCCCATTGGTTAACTTTCTCTTCATAATTTTCTTGGATTGCTTTTATTTTTTTTTCCTAATTTTTCCTCATTCTCTCTTATTTGATTTTTTAATCCCCTTTAAAGTTCTTCCAAAATTTCTTTTTGGACTTGTGATCATTTGATATTACTCTTTAGGGTAGGAGTGACTTTTTTAACCTCACTATCTTCCTCTGAATATGAACTCAGATCTTCTTTTACACCAAAGTAGCTCTCAGTGGTTGGATTCTTTTTCCTTTGCTTACTCATTTTAAATTTTATTTTTAATTTGTCTTATTTTATTTTTAACAGCTTAATACTATTTTTATCAAGTTATAATCCTGAGTTGTGAGTGATGTTGTCCTAGGCCTCAGGTCCTTCTTCCTGTTGTTTTCTGGGCTTTGTCTAGAGGCTCTAGCTCAGGAACTCCTCTCTTCCTCCCTTAAGCCACAGCCATACTACCCCAAAAATGTTCATGCTCCCTCGGGTACCACACTCACTGGATTTGTGCTTGCTCCTCCTCACCCACAGCCATAGCCAGGAATTGTGACTGCTCAACACCACTAGGCCTGGCTTCCAGAAACAACAGGGGATCCTTCAATCTTCCCTTACTCAGAGTCTGCTGTTCTTTAGATGAATGTTTATGAAGTGAAAGTTTCTGAGGCTGGGAGCTTAAAGTCCCTGAGGTGAAATTTCTTGAGGCCTAGTCTGCTTTCCTCAGGGCTTACTGTTTGTTGATTCGGTGCAGCCAACCTAGAAGTGTTTACATTTCGTTCAGACCAAACCTCAGCCCCTGAGGTCCTCTCAAGAGGTCTTAGGAGGACAATTGCTTTACCCTTTTACTTTTGCTCCTCTACATTCATTTCATGGTGATTTTCTGTCTGTGGAAGAAGTCTGGAGGGTCCGGAAATTTCTGACCTACTCCACCGTCCTCCAGAGTACCCATTTTACCTCTTTTGAATCTATCTCCTGTTCCTCCGAGTTAAGGGCCTGTAACCACTCTTAATCCTGGAATACTACCACAGGCTCAGAGAACCAGCTCAATGTACCTTGGATATATCACCCTGAACTGGGTAATGAGAAACAAAGCTTCCAGCTGGCACCTCTTCCTTCACTTTGTATATGATTAAGTCCCTTTGTGAGGTTCCATAACCTTTTGCTCCTATATAAAGCCTCAGTCCTCTTTAAGTTGGTTTGTTGGACAAGGTTCTGGGAAGATGATGGAGTAGGTCAGAAAATTTCAAGCTTTCAGATTTTCCCCAACAAAAGAGATAAAATAGCACCTCAGGTGAACATAGAGGGGTAAAAATAAATAAGAGTAGGGGCAGACTAGGGGTCCTCCCAGGACAATCAAAGAAGAATGAAGTTTAGTCCTTGTGAAGAGTAAACACCTCCAAGCTAGGATCTGCTTCAACAATTAGTGGCAAGCCCTGAGGGTGGCTGGGGTGGGAGGCTGCCCCGGCCCCAGCCACAGGAACTTTTGCCGCTGGATAGTGAGAGAAGTTGGGCCACTGACCTGGGGAAGATCACAGGAACCTCTGCTGACAAGGAATGCCAGACCCATCTGTGCTGCAGAGACTCCAAGGGGTCAAAAAAGAACCAGCACAGACCCAGTGAATGCAGAAGCAGTGGGGCAGGACACAGCTGGGGGCACTTACAGGAGGCTGGAGATCTTGATTTTGAGTTCAAGGTCAGAGGGGAGAACTGAAGAGGATCAGAGGCACCATCTCCCATATCCTGGGATTAGAGGTGATTGTAAAAACTAAATTATTACCAAAAAATGTGCCAGCAAAGGAGAAAGAATCCAACCATAGAAAGCTATTGTGGTGATAAAGAATACCAGGATTCATCTTCAGAGGAGGATATTGAAGCAAAGAAACCCCCTTCTACCCGCAAAGAGTAATACCAAATGATTTCCTGCCCAAAAGGAATTCATTGAAGAACTTTAAAAAGACTTTAAAAATCAAATGAGAGAGACTGAGGAAAAAGTAAAAAGAAAAGTAAGAATAATCCAAGAAAAAAGAAGATTATGAAAAGAAAGTCAATCAATTAGAAAAGGAGATTCAGAATCTTAAGGAAGAAAATGACTCCTTGATAATTAGAATTGGGAAAGGGGAATCCAGCCAAGTTATAAGAGATGAAGAAATAAAAAAAATATATAAAGAATGAAAAAATTAAAAAATGAAATCTCATAAGAAAAGCAACTGATCTGGAAAACGGATCAAGAAGAGGAAACATAAGAATAATCAGACTGCCTGAAAGTTATAATAAAAAAAGAGTCTTGATATAATTAAAGAAAATCATCCTGAAGCATTAGAGTGAGAGGGCAAAGTAGAAATAGAAAAAAATCCACCAATCACCACTGGAAGAGATTCCTATGAGGAAAACTCACAGGAATATGATAGTCAAATTCAGAAACCCCCAGCTCAAGGACAAAATATTACAAGCCACAAGAAAAAAAACAATTTACACATAGTGGTGCCACAATTAGAATCACACAAGACCTAGCAGTGGTGACACTAAGGTCGTGAAACCCTATACGGAAGAGCAAAAGAATTGGGCTTCCAGCCAAAAATATTGTACCCAGCAAAGCTAAGCATAATTCTGAATGAAAAGAAAAAAATGGATATTTAATGAATTGTCAGACCTTTAGGACTTTGTTTAAAAACAACACCTGGACAAGTCTCCTCTCTTCCTTTCTTGTTCAGCCGGCCAAGATGCCAAAAGGGAAGAAGGCCAAGGGGAAGAAGGTGGCTCCGGCCCCTGCTGTAGTAAAGAAGCAGGAGGCCAAGAAAGTGGTCAATCCTTTGTTTGAGAAGCGGCCCAAGAACTTTGGCATTGGTCAGGACATCCAGCCCAAAAGGGACCTTACTCGTTTTGTCAAATGGCCTCGGTACATCAGACTGCAGCGTCAAAGGTCTATCCTTTATAAGCGTTTGAAAGTTCCACCAGCAATTAACCAGTTCACCCAGGCTTTGGATCGTCAGACAGCTACTCAGCTGCTGAAACTGGCTCATAAGTATAGACCTGAGACAAAGCAAGATAAGAAGCAAAGGCTTCTGGCTCGGGCTGAACAAAAGGCAGGCAAAGGAGATGTCCCCACTAAAAGACCACCTGTCCTGAGAGCAGGTGTTAACACTGTTACTACCCTGGTAGAAAACAAGAAAGCACAGTTGGTAGTGATTGCACATGACGTGGACCCCATTGAGCTAGTGGTCTTCCTACCTGCCTTGTGCCGAAAAATGGGGGTTCCTTATTGTATTATCAAAGGTAAAGCCAGACTGAGTCGCTTAGTTCACAGAAAGACCTGCATAAGCATTGCCTTCACACAGGTTAATCCTGAAGATAAGGGAGCCCAGGCTAAGCTGGTAGAAGCCATCAAAACCAATTACAATGACAGATATGATGAGATCCGTCGTCACTGGGGTGGCAATGTTCTGAGTCCAAAATCGGTGGCTTGTATTGCCAAGCTGGAAAAGGCAAAAGCTAAGGAACTTGCAACCAAATTGGGTTAAATGTATATTTGATTTTTCCCTACATAAAAATAAAAATTTAAACAAAAAAAAATAAAAAATAAAAAAATAAAAACAACACCTGAACTCAAGAGAAGATTTGGCATACAAGTCATACAAAATCCAAGAGAAATATATAGTATATACCAATGACCAATTACAAAAGACTCAATGAGGATAGAATGCTTTATGTATAGAACTTTTTATGTATCTAAAATATAAAACCTATGTCTAGGATTGTTGTTAGTAGTTAGGTGGCCTATAAGAACAGTTGTGGAAGGCCTGAGTATGACATGACTCCAAAAAGTAAAACCATTCAAGAACAGCTAAAAGATTAATTATCTGATACAAAAGAGGTATAAGTGGAAGAACTGATACAGAAGAATTAGATGGGGGGGGCGCTGTTAGTTCTGGAAACCTACTTTCATTGGGAATGGGTTCAAGAGGGAAAAATACATATATATCTAGAAGGGTATAAAAGTCTTCTAAATTTAGAAAGAAATAAAACACTAAGGGGATAAGGAGGGACAAGAGGATATAGGAGGGATATTTAAAGGTGAAAGTGAGGGAATAGGTCAGAGGGGTTTACAGAAGGGTGTTTAAATTTAGGAAAATGGGAGGATAAGGGAGGGATCACTGGAGAGAGTAGGTTAAGTAATAGGAGGGCAAGATAGGAGGTAGAAGTAAGGTAGAGGAGTTAAGAGGGATAGGAAAAAAGAGATACAAACATAAAAACAAAGATTAGAAATAGAGTCTCTTAGGGAAAGTATATATTTATATATGTGTGTATATATAAATATCTCCATGCTTAATTGTAGCCTTGGGGTGAGGGAAGTGGGGAGTAAGGGGAAAAAAAGAACAAAGGAAAAAGTGTAGAGCAGATAACAAAAGAAAACCTATGAGGAAGCAAAGAAAAAATGGACAACTTTCAACACAACACACAGTATTTAATATATAGGCTTTCTTCAAAAGAAATGTTATTGCTATATATTCTGAATCCTCTTCTATGTTTGGCTGTGCACATGGCATGTTTTTTTTTCTTTTCTTATTTTATAAGTTTATATTATGTTTCTTTTTCTTTTCTTGTTATGTATTTAAATTTTAGTATTTGTCTAAAATATTTTTTTAAATTTCTTTGATGGAGTGCTCCTGACTGAACCAACATTTTTAGTGTGTGTAGATTTCTCTGTCCTCCTATAGCCACCCTTGGCTGGAAAAATGACTCACTTTGATTTTTTTCTTTTATTTTTTAAGCAAGACCCCACCTGGTGCATTTTCTGGATCCTTGAGGAGAAGTTGTTTTGGGGAGCCAGGCTGTGTTTCCTTCTACTCCATCATCACCAATCAAAAAATATTTCTAAAGCATCTACAGTGTTCCAGGAATTGTCCTAGATGCTGGTGATACAAAAACAACAGCAAAGCAGTCATTTCTTCAAGACCCTCACATTACACCAGGGAGGCAAAACATACATATGTAGGTATATACCAAAGAAATACAGAAGATATAGTAAATAATCTGGTGTGGGAGTGGGGAAGAGACACTAGTACAGTGGGGGGTAAGAGTGTGCTCAGGAAAGGTTTAATGCAAAAGGTAGAACTTGAGCTAAGTCTTTAAGAAAATTCCAGGGACATGAAGGGATTTCAAGAGGCAGGGGTGAGGGTGACCAAGGAAATTACATCAGAGGAATGGGATACAGTAAGACACAAAGAAGAGATGGGTGGCCATGTATGAAGAATGCCAAAAGGCCAGCCTGGTGAGTCAGTAAGGGAGTGGAGAACAATAATAAAACCAGGAGAGTAGGTTGGGGACCAAGTTGTGAAGAGTTTTAAATAACAATTAGAGGAGTTTATGATGGATTTAAGGTAAGAGTGTGACACTTGAGTTTATTGACCAGGGGAATAGCATGGCTGTTTCTGAACATAACAAATGCTTGTTGAATGAATGAGCAAAGACTTATCAACCAATTCAATGAGAGAAAAACATCTCAAGTAGGTTGCTTAGTATTGTTAGATATAAAATTTAATTGAGTGACTTGAATTTTTCATTGTTCAACCAGTTATGGTGATCTCCTACAGTAATAGCTCCCTTGAGACATTTGTTTTCGTGGCTTATAATCAAAGATCTTTATAATTATAGGATGTTAGTTCTGCAAGGAAGCTTGTGGACCACCTAATCTTGTATCTTCCCCAACTATTCATGAGGGGACTGTCACTAGTTCACCTCAAATTGTTATTGTTTTTTCTTACCTATGGTTGCAAAAAAGACTCCTTTTCCTCCTTTTTTTGTCTGTCCCTACCACCCATTTCTTCATCGTTTTACCTAGCTGCTGGTTCTCTTGACCTACTGAACTGAGATTTAGGAGATCAGAGCAGTCTTAGGTAAAGAATTGAAATATTTGACTGTTTAGACACTATATACTCTGGGTTTAGAAACACTAATATGGCCCAAACGTCTCTCTGTGGTCAGAAGGCTCACTGCTACGAAGCACAGAAGAGGGACTGAAACCCAGTTTCCTCCTCCTCATGTCTGAATACTTCCCCACAAGCCTAGCTCTCTTTCCTAGACATTCTTTTTTTTAAATCATTTCTACATTTGTTCCTTCATGTAGGAAGGCAAATGAGTGATGTTGCTTTGCATAAAAGGTGACTCATGAGCTGATGATTTGGTGACAGAATTTACATCTGAATAGGATTTCAATTGCTTCTTCCAGAAGTATATCCATCAAAGAGCTCTAAAAAATTATTGGTAAAGAATCAAGATTTATTCTCCTGTAAAGACAAAATGGGAGAAGGGGACCACTCAGGTCTCAGATGATAGCTGAAAACTAATGTGCATACATACCTCAGGCGGGCCGAGGAGAAAATAAATGAAAATGACAATTGTAGGAGGGGTGTGAGAGGACTGGAACACTAATGCCCTGTCAGTACAGCTGTGAATTGATATAACTATTCTGAAAAAAAAAAACAAATTGTAACTATACCCTAAACTAGTCACTAAACTGGGCATTGCCAGCAATGCCACTAGCTGGTAAAATATTTCAAAGGGGAAAAGATTGTGTGAAAGAAATAATGTATAATATACATATGTATATATGTATATATCCATACACATGGATGCTCTTTTTGTTGGAGTAAAAAACCTGGGAGGAAAAGTAGGTAACCATCAATAAGGGGATGGCTGAACAAATTTTGTTATATGAATGCAATGGAATATTATTGCACCATAAAAATGATGAAAGGAACATATTTAAGAGATGTGGGAAAACATGTGAACCTGTGCAGAGTGAAGAGAGTACAAGCAGGAGAACAATTTACATGACGCCTACAATAATGTAAAAAAAAACCACTGTGAACTGTTAGAACTCTGATCAATTCAGTGGCCAACCACGATGTTGAAAGACTGATGATGAAGCATGCTTCCCACATCTTGACTAAGAAGTGGTGTTTAGATCCATATCAGATCTCCAAACTTCAGGTGTCCCCCAAGGCTCCATCCTGGGCCCTCTTCCCTTCTGTATCAACTCCCATGGATTGAAGTATTATCTCTGCTGATTAATCCCAGATCCTTATCTCCAGCACCAGCCTCTCTCCTGAGTTTCAGTCCCACATCACCAACTGCCTATTGGACATTTCTAACTTTATATCCTGGAGATACTCAAACTAAATGTGTCTGAAACCAAACTCATTATCTACCACCATCCCCCATCCCTCCCTGCTTCTGCACTTTGCTTTTTTATAGAATTTGAGAGGTGGAAAGGACCTCAGAAGCCATCTAGTCCAATGCATACACAAAGAAATCCCCACAATAACACACTGAACAAGTGGTCATCCAGTCACTGTTTGGACACCTCCAAGGAGTGGGAAATTCACGATTTCTGTGGGCATCCCACTATATTTTGGGATAAAGAAAATGGTAGAAGATGGCGGCTGGAAAGCAGGGACTTGCTTAAACTCTCCCCCAAATCCCTCCAAACACCTATAAAAATGACTCTGAACAAATTCTAGAGCTGCAGAACCCACAAAATAGCAGAGGGAAGCAGGTCTGCAGCCCAGGAGAGCCTGGATGGTCACCAGGAAGGGTCTATCACATGGTGCTGAGAGCAGAGGGCAGCCCAGAGTGGGCCACTAGGACTGACCAGGCTAGGAGTCAGCCAGCAGAACAGGCCTTGGGGCCATGAAATAGTGAGCTGTGGCAGTTACCAGACTTCTCAACCCACAAATGCCAAAGAGCAGTTTAGGGGGAAACTGCGGGATTGAGTTCAGAGCAGTCCTGCCGCCAGCTCTGGGGGTGGAGGAAGTGGTGCAGCAGTAGCAGTAGCAGCAGGAGGAAGCTCCTGAGACTGCTTCCAGAGCACCAGCATCAGCTGCTTCCCAAGTCCCTGGCTTACATGGTGGGAGGAATCTAGTAGCAGATCAGAACGGGAGTGCAAGGAGCACAAGGAGCGCTTTGTTGGCACAAAGGCAAATTCTCTTGCTGTGCTGTGCTTGGATAAGTATTGCGGTCCTGGTTGCCAGTTCTTGGGGGAGGAGGAGCACTGCTGTAACAGAGCCTGAGGTGTCAGTGGAGTAGAAGTAGCTCTGAAAACAACAGTGCTTGAACCCTAAAGCTTGGGAGAAAGTACTCACTACTCTACAAGCAGTCATATCTTGACAAAAAGCTCAAGGGTCAATTAGTTGGCTGGGAACATGAACAGGCAGCGAAAATGAACTCAGACTCAAACTCTAGATTCCTTTTTTGGTGACAAAGAAGACCAAAACATAGAGCCAGAAGAAGTCAACAAAGTCAAAGAGCCTATATCAAAAGCTTCAAAGAAAAATATGAGCTGGGCTCAGGCCATGGAAGAGCTCAAAAAGAATTTGGAAAAGCAAGTAAGAGAAGTAGAGGAAAAATTGGGAAGAGAAGTGAGAGTGATGCAAGAAAACCATGAAAAACAAGTTGAAGACTTGCTAAAGGAGACCCAAAAATACTGAAGAAAATAACAACTTAAAAATAGACTAACTCACATGGCAAAAGGGCTCCAAAAAGCCAACGAGGAGAAGAATGCCTTGAAAGGCACAATTAGCCAAATGGAAAAGGAGATCCAAAAGACCACTGAAGAAAATACTACCTTAAAAATTAGATTGGAGCAAGTGGAAGCTAGTGGCTTTATGAGAAATCAGGATATTATAAAACAGAAACAAAGGAATGAAAAAATGGAAGACAATGTGAAATATCTCGTTGGAAAAACCACTGACCTGGAAAATAGATGCAGGAGAGATAATTTAAAAATTATTGGACTACCTGAAAGCCATGATCAAAAA
Source organism: Trichosurus vulpecula (assembly GCF_011100635.1). NCBI lineage: Eukaryota > Metazoa > Chordata > Mammalia > Diprotodontia > Phalangeridae > Trichosurus > Trichosurus vulpecula. The sequence goes on along the minus strand of NC_050581.1, from coordinate 190,168,414 downwards.
AAGAGCCTAGATATCATCTTTCAAGAAATTATCAAGGAGAACTGCCCTGATATTCTAGAGCCACAGGGCAAAATATAAATTGAAAGAATCCATCGATTGCCTCCTCAAATAGATCCCAAAAAGAAATCTCCTAGGAATATTGTCACCAAATTCCAGAGCTCCCGGATCAAGGAGAAAATACTGCAAGCAGCCAGAAAGAAACAATTTGAGTATTGTGGAAACATAATCAGAATAACCCAAGATCTGGCAGCTTCTACATTAAGAGATCGAAGGGCTTGGAATACGATATTCCGGAAGTCAATGGAGCTAGGATTAAAACCAAGAATCACCTACCCAGCAAAACTGAGTATCATGCTCCAAGGCAAAATATGGATTTTCAATAAAATAGAGGACTTTCAAGCTTTCTCAGTGAAAAGACCAGAGCTGAATAGAAAATTTGACTTTCAAACACAAGAATCAAGAGAAGCATGAAAAGGTAATCAAGAAAAAGAACAAGAAAAAGAAATTGCAAGGAACATACTAAAGTTGAACTGTTTTGTTTACATTCCTACATGGAAAGATGATGTGTATGATTCATGAGACCTCAGTATTAGGGTAGCTGAAGGGAATATGCATATATATATATATGTATATATGTTTATGTGTATATATATATATGTATAAGTGAATGTGTATGTATGTATATATGTATGTGTATATATATATATATAGAGAGAGAGAGAGAGAGCGTGGGCACAGAGTGAGTTGAAGATGAAGGGAAGATATCTAAAAGAAATAAAATCAAATTAATGGATGAGAGAGGAATATATTGAGAGAGAGAGATAGGGAGAGATAGAATGGGGTAAATTATCTCGCATAAAAGTGGCAAGAAAAAGCAGTTCTGTAGGAAGAGAAGAGAAGGCAGGTAAGGGGGGAATGAGTGAATCCTGCTCTCATCAGATTTGACCTGAGGAGGAAATACCATACATACTCAATTGGGTATCTTACCCCACAGGAAAGAAGAAGGAAGAAGATAAAAAAGCAGGGGATGATAGAAGGGAAGGCAGATGGGGGTAGAGGTAATCAAAAACAAACTCTTTCGAAAGGGGATAGGGTCAAGGGAGAAAATTCAATAACGGGGGATAGGTTAGGAAGGAGCAAAATATAGTGAGTCTTTCACAACATGAGTATTGTGGAAGGGTCGTACATAATGATACACATGTGGCCTATGTTGAATTGCTTGACTTCTTAGGGAGGGTGGGTGGGAAGGGAAGAGGGGAGACAATTTGGAACTCAAAGTTTTAAAAACAGATGTTCAAAAAGAAAAAAAAGTTTTTGCATGCAAATAGAAAATAAGATACACAGGCAATTGGGCATAGAAATTTATCTTGCCCTACAAGAAAGGAAGAGAAAAGGGGATGGAAGGGGAGTGGGGTGACAGAAGGGAGGGCTGACTGGGGATCAGTGCAACCAGAATATATGCCATCTTGGAGTGGGGGGGGAGGGTAGAAATGGGGAGAAAATTTGTAATTCAAACCCTTGTGAAAATCAATGCTGAAAACTAAATATATTAAATAAATTTTAAAAAAAAGAAAGAAATAAAAAGAAAAAAGAAAAATATCCCAAGGGGTGAACCAAGATGGCTGCATGAAAACAGGATTTTACCGGAGCTCTCTCCCAAGCTCTGTCAGATACCTATTAAAAGGTGAATCTGAGCAGATTTAAAAGAGTTAGAAGCTGCTAGCTTTCTGAGTGGGACAAATTTCCAAGCCAGGAGAGTCCCAGAGGTCGACGGGACAGATCTGTAGTCTGGGAGAGTGCTCCGTGTGAGGAGCTGCACCAGACAGCACCAAAGTGGAAGCAGCTGCGGAAACCAGCCAGCGACCCAGGCTGGGAGGAAGCTGGACACACGAAACCTGCGGGGATCACAACGCAGAACAAGAGTCTGTAGAAACGATGAGAGGCAGCAGCGCAACACCATTGGTGGTGAGACGTCAACATCAACTCCTGAGGCTTGCAGCCCAAAGGTTTGAAATGCACCTTCTTGAATTTCTGGGTGACATGATGGCCAGGTAAATAGCTCTAATCCCTCTCCCCTGCCCCAACCCAGAGAATTCCTTGGGAAAAAAATGCTGGAATAGAGGAGACAGAAGTGGGGCTTCAGTGGCCCAGCAGTGGGAGTTCCTGAGTCCCAGAGGGGCAGAGCCAGCAAAGGTCAACACCAGGAGCCCAGACATACCTTTGCACAGCCAGGGGAAGGGGCACACACCAGCACAAACAACAAACAGCTGAGACCATTGCTGAAGAGCAACAGGCTGGAGAGCAGCCCCAGGGGAAAAGGAGACTTCAGGCAGCTTGACCCCAATCCCCACACCTCAAGAAACTGAAGGTTATAATACACAAAGCCAGTAACCAGACTCAAAATCCCCAGAACAAGAAACCTGGGACAGAGAGCCCTGAGCCCCCAAAGCAGAAATTCACTATAAAGCCAGGAAAAAGCTAAACTAACATGAAGAAGAACATGAAAAAACCGAGGACCATTGATCCTTTTTATGGAGACAGGCATGATCAAAATACCAATTTGAAAGAGGATAGCATGGCACTATACCCACATATGATACATCAAAAGGGAATGTGAACTGGTGTCAAGCGCAAAAACCATTACTGGAAGAGCTAAAGGAGGATTTTTAAAAACAAATTAGGGAGGTAAAAGAAAAAATGGAAAAAAAACCACTGATGAAATCAAGTCCTTAAAATTTAAGATTGGTGAAATGGCTATGGAGATTCAGAATCTAAATAGAGAAAATGACACCTTGAGAGGTAAAAACCAACCAATTAGAAAACGAAACTCAAAACCAAAATTGAGACAGCAACTCATTAAAAATTCAAATTGAGCAAGTGGAAGCTAATGACTATGAGGCATCAATAAGTAGTAAAACAAAATATAAATAATGAAAAAATAGAAGAAAATGTGACATATTTGATTGGAAAAACAATTGACCTGGAAAACAGATCCAGGAGAGACAATTTAAGAATTATGGTCTACTGGAAATCCACAATGAATAAAAGAGCCTTGACAGTATCTTTGAAGAAATTATCAAAGATAACTGCCCAGAGGTCCTAGAACCAGAGGGTAAAATAGTCATTGAAAGAATTCACCAATCAACCCCTGAAAGAGAGCCCAAATTGAAAACACCAAGAAATATTATAGCCAAATTTTAGAATTACAAATTCAGGGAGAAAATACTGCGAGCAGCCAAAAAGAAACAATTCAAATATTGTGGAACTATAGACAGGATCACGCAGGATTTTTCAGTTTCTACATTCAATGACAGGTGAAATTGGAAAATGATATTCCAAAGGGCAAAGGAGCTGGGACTACAACCAAGGATCAACTACCCAGCAAAATTGAGCATAATTTTTCAGGCAAGGAGATGGACATTCATTGAAATAAGGGAATTCCAGACCTTCCTGATGAAAAGGCCAGAACTCAGTGGAAAATTTGATCTTCAAATACAAAACTCAAGAGAAACATAAAAAGGTAAACAGGGGGAAAACCCCCACAAACCTTATTAATCAATAAGGCCAAATTAGTTACATCTTTATATAGGATTATATCATCTTATATATGTATATGTATATGTCAATCTTGAGAACAGTACAGTTATTACGACAATTGAAAGGGATGCACATAGACAGTGGATGTCTGTATAAAATAACTGATATAAGGATAAAAAACATAAGTAAGAGATGTAAAGGGAGGGTTCTGGGAGAAGAGGTAAGGAGGTAGTAGAAAACGGTAAATTACATCAAATGAAGAGGCACAAAAACACATTATGGTAGAGGGAAAAAAAGGAGGGAGAAGAGCAGTATTTGAGCTTTACTCTCATCGGATCTGGTTCAAGAAGGGAATAACACACCATGATAAGTATAGAAATCTAGCTTGTCCTACAGTCAGTAGGAGGGGAAAGGGGGAAAAAAAGGCAGGGAGGTAGTCAGAAGGGAGGGAAGAATTAGCAAGTGGAAAATGGTAAGATAAGGGAGGGGAATCAAGAGGGAGGGAAAAGTGAGGAAGGCAGCGGTCAAAAGCAAAACTTTGTTGAGGAGTGGAAGGGCAAAGGGAGAAATAAAAGCATAAACAGGGGGAAAACAGGATGGAGAAAAAGACACAGATAGTAATAATAACTGTGAATGTGAATGGAATGAACTCTCCCCTAAAATGGAAATGGATAGCAGAATGGATTAAAAACCATAATCCTACAATATGCTGTTTACAAGAAACACATTTGAAACAGGGGGATACACGCAGGGTAAAGGTAAAAGGCTGGATTAGAATATATTGTGCTTCAGCTAAAGTAAAAAAAGCAGGTATAGCAATCCTAATCTCAGACAAAGCAAAAGTAAAGATAGATTTAATTAAAAGAAATAAGGAAAGACACTACATCCTGCTAAAAGGCACCAGAAACAATGAAGCAATATCATTGTTTAACATATATGCACCAAGTGGTATGTCATGCATATTCTTAGAGGAGAGGTTAAGGGAGTTACAGGAAGAAATAGACAGCAAAACTATAATAATGAGAGACCTCAACCTCCCCCTCTCTGAACTTGATAAATCTAACCTCAAAATAAATAAGAAAGAAGTTAAGGAGGTGAACAGAATTCTAGAAAAGGCAGATATGATAGACCTCTGGAGAAAACTGAATGGGGATAAGAAGGAATATATTTTTTTCTCAGCGGTACATGGCACATACTCAAAAATTGACCATGTACTAGAGCATAAAAACCTCACAGTTCAGTGAAGAAAGGCAGAATTAGTCAAAGCACACTTTTCAGATCATGATGCAATAAAAATTATTTGTAATAAAGAACCATGGAAAATAAGCTAAAAATTAATTGGAAACTAAATAATCTAATCATAAAAATGAGTGGGCCAAAGAACAAGTTAATAACTTCATTCAAGAGAATGAGACAACAACTTATGAGATGCAGCAAAAGCAGTTCTTAGGGGAAGTTGTATATCTCTAAATGCTTACATGAATAAAGTAGAGAAAAAGGAGATCAACGAATTGGGTATGCAACTGAAAAAGCTAGAAAAAGAACAAATTGAAAATCCCCAATTAAATACCAAATTAGAAATACTGAAAATCAAAAGAGAGATTAATAAAATTGAAACCAAGAAAACTATTAAATTGATAAATAAAACTAAGAGCTGGCTTTATGAAAAAAACAATAAAATTGATAAACCTTTGGTCAATTTGATTAAAAAACAGAAAGAAGAAAATCAAATTACCAGCATCAAAAGTGAAAACGGTGAATTCACCTCTAATGAAGAGGAAATCAAAACAATAATTAGGAATTATTTTGTCCAATTGTATGCCCATAAATTTGACAACCTTAGGGATATGGATTAATATCTACAAAAATATAAATTGCCCTTGTTAACAGAAGAGGAAGTAAAATTTCTAAATAACCCCATCTCAGAAAAAGAAATTGAGCAAGCCATCAATGAACTCCCTAGGAAAAAATCTCCAGGGCCATATGGTTTTACATGTGAATTTTATCAAACATTTAAAGAACAATTAATTCCTATACCTTATAGACTATTTGGGAAAATAGGTGAAGAAGGAGTCCTACCAAATTCTTTGTATGACACAAATATGGTACTAATACCCAAACCAGGAAGAGTCAAAACAGAGAAAAAAAATTACAGACCAATTTCCCTAATGAATATTTATGCAAAAAGTTTTAAATAAAATACTAGCAAAAAGATTGCAGCACCTTATCATGAGAATAATACACTATGACCAGGTAGGATTTATTCCAGGAATGTAAGGCTGGTTCACCATTAGGAAAACTATCAGCATAATTGATCATATCAACAACAAAACTAGCAGAAACCATATGATCATCTCAATAGATGCAGAAAAAGCCTTTGACAAAATACAACACCCATTCCTATTAAAAAACCCTAGAAAGTGTAGGAATAAATGGAGTCTTCCTTAAAATTATAAATAGCATCTACCTAAAACCATCAACAAGCATTATTTGTAATGGGGATAAGCTAGATGCATTCCCAATAAGATCAAGAGTGAAACAAGGATGTCCATTGGCACCCCTACTATTCAACTTGGTACTAGAAATGTTAGCTGTGGCAATAAGAGAAGAAAAAGAAATTGAAGGAATTAGAATAGGCAAAGAAGAAACTAAATTATCACTTTTTGCAGATGTTATGATGATTTACTTAGGCAATCCTAGAGAATCAAGTAAAAAACTACTTGAAATAATAAACAACTTTAGCAAAGTTGCAGGATATAAAATAAACCCACATAAATCCTCAGCATTCCTATACATTACTAACAAAGCCCAACCACAAGAGCTAGAAAGAGAAATTCCATTCACAGTTACTGTAGACTCTATAAAATATTTGGGGACCTATCTGCCAACACAAACCCAGGGCCTATATGAACATAATTATGAAACAATTTTCATGCAAATAAAATCAGATCTAAATAAATGGAAAAATATCAGTTCCTCATGGTTAGTCCAGCTAATATAATAAAAATGACAATTTTACCTAAATTAATCTATCTATTCAGTGCCATACCAATTGAACTACCAAAAATTATTTTACAGAGCTGGATAAAATAATAACATAATTCATCTGGAAGAACAAGAGGTCTAGAATATCTAGGGTATTAATGAAAAGAAATGCTAGGGAAGGTGTACTATAAAGCAGCAGTCATCAAAACTACCTGGTATTGGCTAAGAAGCAGAGTCATGAATCAGTGGAATAGGATAGGTACACAAGATGGAGAAGTCAATGACTATAGCAATCTACTCTTTGATAAACACAAAGAATCCAACTTCTGGGCTCAGAATTCACTATTTCACAAAAACTGCTGGGAAAATTGGAAAACGGTAGGGCAGAAACTGGGCACAGACCAATATCTTACACCATATACCAAAATAAAGTCAAAATGGGTTCACGATTTAGGAATAAAGGCTGATACTATAAGCAATTTGAGAGAGCAAGGAATAGTTTACCTATCAGATTTATGGAAAAGAAAAGAATTCATGACACAAGAGATAGAGAACGTTACAAAATTCAAAATAGATAATTTTGATTATGTTAAATTGAAATATTTTTGTATTAAAAAAAACAAAGCAACAAAGATAAGGAGGGAAGCATAAAATTGGGAGAAAATCTTTACAACTAGTTATATTAGGAAGGCAGAATTTATGATTTCAAAGAGAATCTCATATGTGCCTAAAAGGTCCAGAACCACAGGATATAAGGAATTCTCTAGGCAGAAGGCAGGAGAACTAAAGCATGTATTTACACTCCACAATAACAAGCCCACAAACCAGCGTCCCCATTTTGATATTTTCATCAAAAGCTTCCAGGCCCAATAAGTCCGCCTTATAAGGGTAAATAGGAGGCCACAGAGAAGCGAGATGGTATAAGGCAAAATCGTATATATGCTTCCCCTCTACGGTAAGAAGATTACCCACTAGCCTCTAGTCAGCTCTGCTACCGGCAGCTCAGCTTCGGCTGTAGGTGTCTCTGGCTCCAACCGGAAAAGGAAAGGAGGATCTTCAAGCTGTCCTCTCCCCTCTTATAGAGTTTTTGACATCATCAAGCACCGCCTGAACGACCAGGGCCAATTGGTTCTTGACTTGGCCCCTCCCCCAGCATAGACCACGTTAACACACCTCCCCTCAGCCAGCGCCACGACTCATCACACAGGAAGCTCTGGTCCTGTCCCGGAAGAGCAAGCCCCAGCGTCCAGGGAAGCTCAATGAGGCGAGCTGAGTCATTCAAAGAAAACAAAGTCCATTCTGGCTACACTAGTGTTTCTGATAAAGGCCTCATCTATAAAATATACAGGGAACTGAGCCAAATTTATAGGAATACAAGTCATTCCCCAATTGAGAAATGCTCAAAGGATATGAACAGGCAGTTCTCAGAGGAAGAAATTAAAGATATGAAAAAATGCTCGAAATCACTATTGATCAGAGAAATGCAAATCAAAACAACTCTTAAGTACCACATCTCTCCTGTCAGATTGGCTAAAATGACAAAACAGGAAAATGATAAATGCTGGAGAGAATGTGGGAAAATTGGAACATTGTTACATAACTGATGGAGTTGTGAAGGGATCCAGCCATTCTGGAGAGCAATTTGGAACTATGCCCAAAGGGCTATAAAAATGTTCATACCCTTTGACCCAGCAATACCACTTATAGGGTTGTATCCCAAAGAGATCACACAAGTGGGAAAAGGACCCATATGTACAAAAATATTTATAGTGGCTCTTTTGTGGTAGCAAAGAATTGGAAATCAACAGGATGCCTATCAATTGGGGAATGGCTGAACAAGTTGTGGCATATGAAGGTAATGGAATACTATTGTGTTATAAGAAATGGGGATGATACAGACTTCATAATAACCTGGAAAAACATAAACGATATATTGCTGAGTGAGCAGAGCAGAAACAAGAGAACATTATACATAACCACAGATATATGGGTCCTGTGATGACTAACTGTGATAGACTTTGTTCTTCTCAGCAATACAAGGTACAAAGACAACTCCAAAGGACTCACGATGGAGAATGCTGTATACATCCAGAGAAAGAACTATGGAGTCTGAATGCAGATTGAGGCATACTTTGTGCTCGCCTTTTTTTCCTTTCTTTTTTTTTCTCTTTTGTTTTTCTTTTTTTTTTGGTTCTGTTTCTTCTTTCTCATGATTCACTTCATTGGTCATAATTCTTCTTTACAACTTGACTATTGTGTAAATAAGTTCAACATGAACTTATATGTAGAAGATATATCGGATTCTATACCATCTTGGTGAGGGAGGGGAAGAAAATCTGAAACTCAAAATTATGTAGAACCAAATGTTGTAAACTAAAAGTAAAAAATCTCAAAAAAAAAGAATAAGATCCCAAAAAGAAAAGTCCTAAGATCTTTTTTCCAGTTTTGTAAAAGACTGCCCAAGTGTGGTGTTCCTTTGCAATACTGTTTGGCTTCAATATCGCCTAGAAGGCCAGGAAGAGTGGCCTATTTTGGGGACTTTACAATATAATACTCTCTTGCAACTAGGGCTATACTGCTGGCGAGAAGGAAAATGGAAAGAAATTTTCTACATAATGGCCTTCGCCGAGCTCTTTCAGAACCCCGTTCTCAGAAAAGATTGTAAGATGCTCATAGCTAGAGTCCCCCCACAAAGGGGCAATGGGGGTCAACAGGACATTTTGGATAACCCCCTCCTTATGGTGCCCAGGGCTTTAGCCCCAGTCCCTCCTCCTGTTCCCCAACCACCCCGGAGCACCCTTGTTTCCTGTGCTCCCCCTTCCGTGGGCATCCCCTCTTTCCCTTGGTGTCCTGTAGTGCAACCCCTCTCTTTTCCTGCCTCCTTTAAGGTCCAAGTCTCCTACCCTGCATCTCCTCCCATGGCCCCTCCCACCTTGGTGACCCCTGCTCAGGTCCCAGTCAAGGGTCTGGTTGAGGTGCCTCCCTCTGTGGCCCCTTCCCCTGAAGGGACCCCTACTCAGGTTCTGGCCTCATGGCCTGCCCCTATTTCAGGCCCTGCAGTATCTACCACCATGGGCCCTACCCCCGAAGCAACCCCTACTCAGGTTCCAGCCTCAAGCCCTGCCCCCAAGGCAATATCTCCTCCCCTAGCCCCTCTTTCTGAGGTGGCTCCCACTCAGGTCTCTTTGGTATCTCCCTCTCTGACCCCTACCCCTCCTCAGGTACCAGGTGATCTTCTCTCTTGCCAGCCAGATGTCCTGGCCTTGCAGTGTAATCTAGGTCAGCCAGCACCCCCCAGCCCCTCCCTCACCAGAAGCAGGACTTCCTATATCCCTCCCCAAGCTCTAGGTCCCACAGCACCTTTAAGGCTTTTTCCCCTGAGGGAAGTTCCTGCCTCCCCTACTGCGACAAGGAGAGTGCATGTCCCATTCTCCATTTCGGATATCATTCAAATTAGAGAAAAACTGGGAAGATACTCAGAAGATCCCACTAAGTTTACTGAGGGTTTTATGGATCTGTCCCTACAATTTGAACTTTCTTGGTGTGATTTGCATATCCTTTTCTCTATCTGTTGTACCACTGAGAAGAGGAGAATCTGGGAACACACCCAAAAATTTGGGGATCGTTTGGCTAGCGATAACCCCATGAAATATCCCCCAGGTACAGCTGCTGTTCCCACTAGTGACCGAGTATGGGATTACCAAAAGAGTAAAGATAGGGGAAAGAGAGACCATATGATAATTTGCATGTTAGAAGGCCTAAGAACAGCATTTCAAAAGCAAACAAATTTTCAAAAAATTAGGGAGATTACTCAGGGAGAAAAGGAAAACCCTGCTCTTTTCTAGGCCCAGCTAGTAGAAGCTATTAAGAACTATACAAATTTGGATTCTGATTCTATTGAACGGGCGGCAATACTTAACATGTATTTCATTAATCAGTCTGCCCCAGATATTAGGAGGAAACTGCAGAAATTGGCCATGGGACCCCAAACACCTCAGGTCCAATTACTGGAGACGGCCTTTGGAGTCTTCAACAATAGAGACCTGGTTGCAGCAGAGGAAAGAAAATGCAGGGAAAGAGCTAGAGACAGAGAACACGCTCAATTCTTGGCTGCTGCCATGGCCAGGAAAAGACCCAAGGAGCGCCCCTCCAGGGCGCCCCTTTGGAGGAAGCCCTGTGACTTGGGCAGTGGGGAAACACACTTTTGATGCCACAAGGAGGGTCACTGGTCCAAGGAGTGCCCCTCTAGGGTGCCCCGCCCAGAGGAAGCCTCCAGGATCCATGCCTCCAAGACCATGCCCAGCATGTAGCCAGGAGAGACATTGGAGGAAGGATTGTCCCCAAAATTGGAAAAGTGGTAAAGCTTCCTCCCAGTACCCTGTCCTCCAGTCTTCTCAAGACTCAGAAGGAGGGGAAAGCCTGGGGCTTGGAAGTGCTCCCACTTTTTCTACCTCTCTCATGGAGCCCTGGGCAAAATCAAGGCTGAAGTTAAGGTTACCCACTTTATCATGGCTATGTTCTCTTGTTTTAATTAATTGCTCTAGCCCTACACACCCCTCGACCCATCAGGTCATGGGCATCAAGGATCTGTTGTTTGAACACTCCTTCCTTGAACACTCTTCTCTGGCCCTGCCCCCTTGTTGGGAAGGGACCTGGTGATGAAATTGGGAAGCCAATTTTCTCTAGTTAAACCTTATAACTTCCTTTTTCCTCTGTTTACCAGACCTCTCCATGTTCCCTCAGAGGTGTGGGAGAGGGTGGAGCCAATTGTTTGGGATCCAGGAATTCCTGGGCAAGCTACTTCTGCCACCCCAGCCATAGTTCCCCTCCATTGCCTTGAATATCCAATTAAGCCCAAGTCTTGGGAGGGACTGCAAACATTAATTGCCACTCAAGGCCCTGACTCATTCCCTCTAGAGTGGGGCCCCTACCAAGCAAAAGCTTTTAAGACTTTGAAAACTAAATTGACCATTACTTCAACATTAGTTTTACCTAATCTAGAAAAACCTTTCACTCAGTATGTTGATGAAAGGAGAAGACAGGCTTTGGGAATCCTAATACAATCCTTAGGACCAGATCCCAAGCCAGTTGCCTGTTTTTCAAAACAATTAGACACCATGGCTGCTACAGCCACTATAATTGAAGAAGCTTCTAAAGCTCTAGTTGACCAGCCTTTAGAAGTTCTGAATCCCCATCGAGTTCAGAGCATCCTACAAGCAGAGGACCACCAGTGGCTGGCTAGCCACAGGTTCACCAAATATCAAATCTTGCTCTTAGATACCCCCAACCTAATTTGGCTGTACTACACACTTCTGGACCCCGAAGCAGTGTGGTATACAGAACAAGTGGTTAGGGGAGCTAGGTATGAAATAGTCATCTTTAATTCCCTCCAGGGAAATTGTCTTTTACACCAGGGAAATTGTCCTTTTTCTGTATTCCTACACTGCCTATTTGGTGCTTATTTGCTTAACCTCCTTGCCAGGATTATTTCCTCCAGGCTCCAAGCCATCAACTTCCAGATGACTGCTCAGACTATGTACCCCTTGAACTGAACCCATCGAGGCAGGGACAGCTCTATGCCCCTTGCCAGCAGGAAGCAATTTCAGAAGCTGAGACCTTCACCCTTTATCCCAAAAGACTTTGGGTCCTATTTGTTTGAGGGGGGAATGATGAGGGTACAGTCTCTGGGAACCCCCTTGAACTCTCCTTGAATCTTCCCACTAGATCTGGCCTTCCCCTAAGGTCATGAGCCTAACATTATTATTAGGCCCAAATCTCCACCTAGCCTAGCCCCGCCTTAATCCTGATCAAAATATCTATACCCTAGCCCAGTTACCCTAGCTCTCTTATTGTCTGTCATCTCCAGGTAGCCTTCAGCTATTTCCCCACCCTGGAGTCTGACCTCATCCCAGTCTTCCTTAGACTCCTCCTCAAGACCTTACCTAAACCCCTCCTCTAGTCACCTCAGACCACCCCTCAATCCCTCCCACAGTCTTTGTGCATATAAGTCTCATCTTGCCTCCACGAAGGCACTCAGATTCAATCTAGCTCAGTAGATTGAATCTGGCCTGCTTGTGAAAACAGGCATCACAAAGGGTGGGATTTCTTAAGACAACGTATTATGGTGAATCCCTAATAAACTTTGTCTTTTCTCTCCACAAAATAAAAAAAAGTCCTAAGAACATTGTCGCCAAATTCCAGAGTTTCCAGGTCAAGGAGAAAATACTGCAAGTACCCAGAAAAAAAACAATTTGAATATTGTGGAAACGCAATTAGGATAACACAAGATCTAGCAGCTTCTACATTAAGGGATCCAAGGGCTTGGAATATGATATTCCTGAGGTCAAAGGAGCTAGGATTGAAACCAAGAATCACCTACCCAGCAAAACTGAGTATAATGCTCCAAGGCAAAATATGGATTTTCAATAAAATAGAGGACTTTCAAGCTTTCTCAATGAAAAGACCAGAGCTGAATAGAAAATTTGACTTTCAAACACAAGAATCAAGAGAAGCATGAAAAGGTAAACAAGAAAGAGAAATCATAAAGGACTTACTGAAGTTGAACTGTTTTGTTTACATTCCTGCATGGAAAGATGATGTGTGTAATTCATGAGACCTTTCTCAGTATTAAGGGAGTTGAAGGGAATATAGACAGAGGGCACAGGATGAGTTGAATATGAAGGGATGATATCTAAAAAAATAAAATAAATTTAAGGGGTGAGAGAGGAATATATTAAGAAAGGGAGAGATAGAATGGGGTAAATTATCTCACATAAAAGTGGCAAGAAAAAGCAGTTCTGTTGGAAGGGAAGAGGGGGCAAGTGAGGGGGAATGAGTGAATCTTCCTCTCACTGGGTTCAATTTGAAGAGGGAATAACATATACACTCTATTGGGTATCTTACTCCACAGGAAAGTAAGGTGAAGGGGATAAAAAAGTGGGGATGATAGAAGAGAGGGAAGATAGGGGGAGGAGGTAAGCAAAAGCAAACACCTTTGAAAAGGGACAGGGTCAAGGGAGAAAATTGAACAAAGGGGGACAGGATAGGATGGAAGGAAATGTAGTTAGCCTTTCACAACATGAGCATTGTGGAAGTGTTTTACATAATGATGCATGTGTGACCTATGTTGAATTGCTTGCCTTCCTAGGGAGGGTGGGTGGGAAGGGAAGAGGGGAGAGAATTTAGAACTCAAAGTTTTAAAAGCAGATGCTTAAAAAAAATAAAAAAGTTGCTTTTTGCATGCAGCTGGGAAACAAGATATATAGGGAATAGGGCATAGAAATCTATCCTGCCCTACAGTAAAGTAAGGGGAAACAGGATGGGGGTGGTAGTGGGGTTGAAGAGGGGAGGGCTGACTGGGGAACAAGACAATCAGAATATATTCCAACTTGGAAATTGGGGGGAGGGTAGAAATGGGGAGAAAATTTGTAACTCAAAATTTTGTGGAAATCAATGTTGAAAGCTAAAATATTAAATAAAATCACTAATACATAAAAATTGCAAAATATATATATATGGGTGATGTCTTTTCACATGGATTATCTGTGCCCGACTTGTGGTAGAGTCCTCCAAGCTCATACTGGTCTGATCAGTCACAATCAGACACACTCTACCTTGAATCCAACTTAGTGATGTCATTTCTGTCCTCTTGGAGAAGGAAGGACAACAACTAACTCTTTTCAGTAACTCTGCTTGTTAGGAAGTTCTTTGCCACTTTCATTCATTTTTCCTAGTTTTTCCTCTAAGATCAAACAATCCTTCAGGGCAAGCGATGTTAAGGACATGCTAATCTTTGTAGTGACACAGGTTCACAAGCTGTGAATTTCTGAATTCCTTGTCTCACCCCATGTAGCCTCTCGGTGGACATCTTGTTTCTACCACCACAGTGCTTCACCTTTGGCCCCTTCTCTCCACTCACACAACCACCACCCTATCTTAGGCACTCTACTTCATAACTTATTATCGAAATAGCCACCTTTTACTTCCAGGATTGAATGTAAAGTCACTGGGCATTTAAAGACCTTTGCAACCTCCTTTGCAACCTGACTAAAATCTCCTTTTGCAACTTTATTGAACAGTATTCCTCCCCATGCACACCATAGTCCAGACAAACTGCATCTCACTCCTCCATGCCTTTGTTCTGGATCTCTCCCATGCCCGGAATGCACTCCTTCATTACCCCTGACTCTCAGAACTCCTAGCTTCCTTTGCAATTCATTTCAACTGTTTTTTTCTACATGAAACTTTTCTTGATCCCCCCAACTCCCTGCCTTCCTCCCAAATCACCTCACAACTATTTTGTTTATACATGCACATGCATACATGTTGTCTCCTTCCACTAAATTGTGAATTCCTTGAAAGCAAGGACTGCCCTTGCCTTTTTCTTTATATTCCCACCACCACTGGCTAACAAACGACACTATTAGTTTTTAATAAATGCTTATTGAGTGATTGATAGACATATAGAAAGAAATTTACATATATAGTTCATGAATTGTTTTGCTTGAATATACTGAGTTGTTCAAATGGAGAGCTTCTAAGGGGGGAGCAGAGAGGGAATTGGTGGGTATAGACAGTGATGCAAAAAAAGAGGGAGAATAAAACAAAGAAATGCTTTGCTTGTATGTATATATGTGTGTGTTTATATGCATATACGTATTGTACATGTACATGTACATATATGAGAGAGAGAGTAGAGAGAAGTTTCAAAGGGGAACACAGCTAATCAGGACAAATTTTTAAAGTTGCCATTTTAAATTAAGTAAACACTTTAAAAAAACTGAATGTAACAAAAGTTCCCAGTTTCATATAGCCCTTTTTCTGTTCTTTTAATATTGAAATATTTACACTTGTTGGGGTTTGCTGAGTTCAAAGCAAAAAATAAATTTAGAAAATTGCAGATACACATGCACTCTTCTTTCCCTGACAGTTTTTACCAGCTATGACCCTGGACAGGTCCAAATAGCATATTGATGGATGAAACAGATTCCTCAGCAGGCAGCAGGTACCACATTCCCTTTTGTCATCCCCTGAACAATAGATGGCTCAATCCAACTCCTTCAATATGTTGCCTCTACATTCTGAGGCCAACTCCAATAAAATGACATACTACCAGAAGTGAACCATATCCTTACTGACTTTCTCACAATGAATGAAGCCAGAAGAGCTGGTAATCTAAATGGACTTAGACATTATTGGTTGAGAATTTCTAACAAAGTTAAAAACAATGCAAGATATAAGGACATTAACACAGTGTAACCAGAGTGATTTTTGTTTTCTTTGAGTGACTCAGCTTACCTCATTGAGCCTCGCTGGGTGCTGGGGGCTTCTCTTCCGAGGCAGGAAGCCCAGAAACCATGACAGGAAGAAAAGAACTTCCTGTGTGATGAGTCATGGGGCTGGCTGAGGGGAGGTGTTGACTCCAGAGCCACGCCCTATTGGGTGTTAACCTAGTCTACACTAGGGAGAGAAGCCAACTCAAGAACCAATCGGCCCTGGTCATTCAGGCGGCGCTTGATGATGTCAAAAACTCTATAAGAGGGGAGAGGACAGCTTGAAGAGCTCTCTTTCCTTTTCTGGTTGGCGAGGCAGCGGTGGGGAGTGTGACTCTGGGCCAGCCCTTGCTCTCGGGCAGAGCCCAGATGTTGGTAACTATGAATTGTATTGGGTCTGTCTGTTGATATTTGTAATTTGTTTGTATTTTGGTTTTGAGGTTTGGGGTGCTGGTTCTTTTCCTCCGAACTAAATGAATGTTCTGAACCTCAGGGTGCTGTTTTTTTCCCCTGAAGTATGTCTCTTGATGCTTGTGTGTATGCTCCCCTGAACTAACTGAATGCTGGTATTTTTCCCCTGAACTAAATGAATGTTGTCTGTATGTTAACTGAATGCTGGATTAAAGTAAGCTGGTCAACCCCTTCACCGTGCTTTCCTTGTTTAAGCAGATAAAAAGAACCTGTGCTTTCCCGGTGTGCCAGCAGCCTCCTGGGTGCTGACTGTGGGGGGATCTTACACCCCCACAGGAGCTGCTAGCCGGATTGTTAATACATTTGGCGACGAGGATGGGATTCTGCCTTCAACAAGAGAGCATGGCATTTTGGGGTGCTGGGTTGGTTGAATGTTTCCCCATTTTGGACTGCTCTTTGTACTTGAGGTGGCTATGGTTCTGCGGAGCCTCAGGAGCAAGGAAAACAGGTGGGTGGAAGTGCTGGGCGAGGTTTCCCAGGGGCTCAGAGCAGGAGATAATCCCTTCCTCCCAGCGCTTAAGCTGATAAGCCTGGCCCTGGAGGACTGTGCTGAAAGGGCCAACGTCCTGAGATTATATTGTACATGGAGTTTTGAAACAGGAGCAAAAGGGTCTTGCTCCATTGATAGAATAAAGTTGGGAGCTAAGGTATGGGTAAAACAGAAGTCAGTTTAAGTCATACTCGGAGGGAAGGTGACTTCAAGTGATTCACAGAAGAACTGGGGAAAGGATGGGAAGACAATCCTAGTCTCCATCTAGGGTGGGATCCTCTTGGCTTCCTCATCGTGTTCCTTTTGAAAAGAAACATTTCCCACCTGAGTTTGGCTCTGATGTTGGATCTTTGCATAACTGAAATCTCAACCAAACTGGAGATGATTTTATTTGAAGGATAATAGCCCATACTTGCCTACTCTTTTTGTTCTTTGTTTTGGTTAACTTTGTTGCTAGTTCTGTCTCCTTTAGGCTTAAGTACCCTGCACTTTCCGGTGACTGCCTAAGCATGTAGCGTTCTTGGAATTCCTGCCAGCTTGCTAAAAGAACTGACCTCTGGAATGGGACTCTATGGGGCAGGCAGAGCGCTATGTCCAATTTCAGCATGAAGAAGCTATGGAAAATGAGACCTTCAGCCTTTACCCCAAGATTTTGAGCCCCAATTGTTCGGGGGGGGGGAATGATGATAGTGTTCTATGTACTTATTTTGTGTTATCCTTGCTATATTGTTTTATTGTTACGATATTATTTATCCTATGTAATGGATACAAAGATCTAGGGGTGGACATTTGAATTATTAATAATTATTTTGGGATGATTGATTGAAGAGATTATCTTGCTGGGACCTAGGAGTGGATCACATTTGAATCGTAAACCAATATTTGGGAATGTCACTGAATGATATGTTTTGCTTTCTTGTGAATGATGTTTTAGTTTCCTTCATAATTAGATCATAATGTGTGCTCTAGGATACATAATCTAGTCAGACATGTATCCTAGAGCACAACAGGTGGAGTGTAACCAGAGTGACCTTTGTTTTCTTTGAGTGACTCAGCTTACCTCATTGAGCCTCGCTGGGTGCTGGGGGCTTCTCTTCCAGGGCAAGAATCCCAGAAACCATGACAGGAAGAAAAGAACTTCCTGTGTGATGAGTCATGGGGCTGGCTGAGGGGAGGTGTTGACTCCAGAGCCACACCCTATTGGGTGTTAACCTAGTTTACGCTAGGAGGAGAGGCCAACTCAAGAACCAATCAGCCCTGGTCATTCAGGTGGCGCTTGATGATGTCAAAAACTCTATAAGAGGGGAGAGGACAGCTTGAAGAGCTCTCTTTCCTTTTCTGGTTGGCGAGGCAGCGGTGGGGAGTGTGACTCTGGGCCAGCCCTTGCTCTCGGGCCGAGCCCAGGTGTTGGTAACTATGAATTGTATTGGGTCTGTCTGTTGATATTTGTAATTTGTTTGTATTTTGGTTTTGAGGTTCGGGGTGCTGGTTCTTTTCCCCTGAACTAAATGAATGTTCTGAACCTCAGGGTGCTGTTTTTTTCCCCTGAAGTATGTCTCTTGATGCTTGTGTGTATGCTCCCCTGAACTAACTGAATGCTGGTATTTTTTCCCTGAACTAAATGAATGTTGTCTGTATGCTAACTGAATGCTGGATTAAAGTAAGCTGGTCAACCCCTTCACCGTGCTTTCCTTGTTTAAGCAGATAAAAAGAACCTGTGCTTTCCCGGTGTGCCAGCAGCCTCCTGGGTGCTGGCTGTGGGGGAATCTTACACCCCCACAGGAGCTGCTAGCCGGATTGTTAATACACACAGAGAAGTTGATTCTTCAACTGGATGGATGGGACTTTCCTGGTAGGTATAAAGACATGTCTAGTTGCTGTCAAGAGCTTGAAGAAAAGGCAGGATTTGGAGGCAAGGAGGATCAGCATAAATAGCCTGCCTCCTGATGGGGAACATAAACAGCCAAGAATACTTCTGACAGTTAAGGATGGAGAAGAAAAATACTTATGGAATATTTGTAGGCCAGAATCCAGGATCTCTTATGAAGAACCATCATGTGCCAGGAAGAATATGACAGAGACGAAGGCCAGGCCCCCAGCAACCTGGCTCTTCTAATGCTGAGGCTTGAGAAATGGACAGGGGAGTGTCTGCACACTTTCTCCCAGCCCCACACTATCCTACACCCAATACCCAAGAAAAATTCAGATTTCCCCCAGGAAGAGATCTTTTGTAGTGTTTGAGCTTCTCAAGGATGGTTAAACAAAAGACAGTCCCCACTCTCAATTAGCTCACAGTCTAATGGGGGAGACAATTTGCAACCGACTACATCCAAGTAAGACATCAAGGATCATTTGGAGCCAAAGCTGTTAAGCATAAAGAGGACTGGGAAATACTTCATGCAGAAGCTGGGACTTTAACTAGGACTTGAAGGAGGTCAAGGAAGCCCATATATGGGAGACAGCCGGTGAAAATACGTCATGTGGGAAGATAAAGAGTCCTGTGGAGGGATCAGCAAGGAAGCCAGGGTCTCTGGATCACAGAGTACTTGAAAAGGTAGAGGGGAGCGAGGCAAGACTGGAAAAGTAAGAAAGGACCAGGGTGAAGAGCTTTAAAAGCTAAAGAAAAGATTTTATATTTGGTCCAAAAGGCAATAGGGATCCAATGGGGTTGACTCAGTAAGGAGATAACATGGTCAGGCCTGTACTTGAGGAAGATCGATTTGACAGCTGAGTGGAGGATGAAGTGGAGTGGGGAAACACTTGGGGCAGAGAGACCAGCCAGCAGCCTGTCATGATGGCTTAGAAAGGAAGTGATGAGGACTTGCACCAAGGGAGGGCCAGTGGCAGAGGAGAGAAGGGGGCATATGTGAGAAATGCTACAAAGGTGCACTTGATAGGCCTTGACAATTGATAGGATGTGAAGGGTGTAAGAATGAGGAGCTTAGGACGACCCCTAGGTTTTGAGTCTGGGTGACTAGGAGGATAGTGGTACCCTTGATAGTAACAGGTTAAGTTAGGAAAGAGGACAAAGTTGGAAGGAAAGGCAAGAAGTTCACTTTTAGACATGTTCAGTTTAAGATGTTCCAAGAAGTTAGATATGTTCAGTTTTAAGGGGTGGTAATAATTGGATCTGGGGTGAAGTTTTTTGATTTTTCTCTGTCCTTGCCACATGCTAACTAACCACAGGCTAGTCTTAGCACATCCAGCAAGTTGACACGTTGCCATTAAATGGCTATTGAAACTCATTAGGTGGCTGATGTTCCTGTGATGCACCAGATGGCAGCATTGGGCCATGAGCTCTCTCTCCTCTTCGTTTGATGGTTCCTGCTACAGCAAATCAAAATCTATTTGCTGCATGTAAAATACTGCTCATTATTTGAGGGTCGTACATATGTGTGTGCCCTCTATCTGTCCCTTCTCTAGGGAGCAGAAATCATAGCTCTACTTCCCTGGTCCAATCCAGAGAAGCCCTAGGTTAAAGCTAACCATGGGGTTCTGACCAGAGGCAGGAATGATGGAATTGTCCACTAGGGTGCCTGCAAGGAAGGCACAGGGCTATAGATAATGTTATACTATAAAGTTATTCAAACTTTTCAAGTTAGAAGTTTTTCAAGTCTCAGAGTTGTAGCTCATATCACACAAAGTGGGGTTGGGGCTCACATCTGAGCCAAGCACAAAGAAGAGATCAATCCAGGAAGTGGTAAAATTGATGCTCTCTATGATGGGGGCATGGTGATTCAGGAAATATAGCTAGCTTTTGGGTCTCCTTGGTCACAGAGGCCTGGAACTGCCACCAGGTCCTCAGCATGGCTGCATAGCTCAGTAGAATCTGACTACAATTTATTGTTCTCTTACCTTAATGAGATTGCAAACAGAGTACCATCCAAGCAGACACACCCCAAATCCTATAGCCAAGACTCCTGGTCACCAAGATAAACACTTGAAAAAATCACTGATAGCTTTAATTCTTAGATCATATTCTTTTCCCAAATGTAGTACTCTCCACATCTGTTACGAAGCAAACCTCTTGTAACAAAGATTCAAAAACAGGAAAATAGTTGAGTAAAACCAACTGGCATGTCAACTGAGTCTGATGACCTAAGTAGCTTTCTGCACCCATAGTCCCCCACTTTTCCAAAGAAGAAAGGACGTATATTTTCTTATCTCCTCCCCATAGTCCAGTTTCTTTGCCAGTATAATTACACAATATTCACTTTCAGGTTTTGGGTCTTCCTATTTATGTGCTTGGAATCATTGAGTACATTGTTTTCATGGTTCTACATGCTTCACTCTGTGTATATTCATGTAAGTCTTCCCATGTTCTGCAAATCCCAATCTTCATAATTTCCCATAGCACAACAATGTTGCATTAGCTGCATTCCTCATAGTTTGTTTAGCCATCCCTCAACAAATGAGCACGCTTTTTGGGTTCGCATCATTGCTATCACAGAAAGTGCTTCTCCAGTATCTCGGTGCATCCAATTTCACATAAGTCACTGATTTTATCTTTTATGATGCAGTGGGATGGTGTCTACATGAGCACTGATTGTACCTCTAATTATTTGTCTAGCTTCATTTTCTATAAAGAGCATTCTAAGATTGAATTGATATGTCTGGAGTGTGTTGTGGTAGATTGATGACAGATATTTTATGCCTTATGTGATTACTTGGGATGGAATGGGATGCTGCTTTCTATCATTTCCTCTTAGGTTTTGCTATCAGTATATAAAAATGCTGATGAGTTTTGGAGGCTCATCTTGTGTCCTGCTACTTTGATGAGGTGACCGTCTTAGTTGCTTTACTGACCCTCTGGTGTTTTCTGAGTAAACCAATCGATGATTTAATCAATCAACAAGAATTTATTCAGCATGGGCTAGGGTCCAACCACTGTGCTTGGTGCTAAGGACTTGAATACAAAGACAAACCAGTTCTTACCCCCAAGGAGCTTACATTTTAATGATGTGGGGGACACAATGTGTATGTGGGTGTGCGTATGCATATGTATGCATGCATATATTAACACATGGGTAGATGTGTGTGCTTATATATCATGTACACATTTATCTTATATGTCAGTATACCTGCTATATGTGGGTATATTTGTGTGTACATATAGGGCCAGCTAGGTAGCAGATGAAAGTGCCAGTTCTGGAGTTAGGAAGATCCAGGCTCAGATCTGTCCTCTGCCACCTCCTGGCTATGTGACCACAGTCAAATCATTTAACTTCTGTGTCACCTCAATTTCCTCTTCTATAAAATGGAGCTAATAAAGTACCCACCTCATGCGGTTATCGTGAAAATGAAGTAAAATAGTTGCAAAAATACTTGGCACAGTACCAGGCACATAGTAAGCAATATATAAACGTTAGCTGTTACTGTATGTGTATGTACAATCACATGTACACACAGAGAATGAAACCTTCCATCCTCCATTCAGCCATCAAAGTGACTCCTAAACCACAGATCCAACCACGTCACCCCTCCTCTCAATAAACTCCAGTGGCTCCCTATTGGCCTAGGATCAAATACAAAATGATCTGTCTAGCTTCCAAAGCCCTTCATAACCTGCCCCCCCCAATATGTTTCCAATATTCTCATACCTCCCTCACTGATACACATGTTCTTTTGATTCAGTGACCCTGCCCTCCTGGCTTCTCCACAAACAAGACCCTCCCTCTCTCAGCTCTGGGCATTCTCCCTAACTGTCCCCCAGACCTGGAGCATTCTCCCTCCTCTGCTCTGACCACTGACCTCCCTGACTTCCTTTAAGTCCTGACTAAAATCCCACCTTCAGCAGGAAGCCTTCCCCAACCCTAGTAATTCTAGGGATCTCCTTCTGTTCACTATTTCCTATTTATCTTGTATATAGTTCTTTTGTACACATTTCTTTGCTTCTTGTCTGCTGCACTAAATTTTGAGCTCCTTGAGGTCAGAGACTATCTTTTACCCCTTTTCATATCCCTGGTCCATAACACAATACCTGGCACTTAATGAATGTTTATTGACTGACTGATATCTATGTATATCCTATCTATAGTGTTTCAAAAGTTTTGGTGCTTTTGGTGCAAAAGTTAAAACAGCACTGAGACTTTTGGGACAGCCTATATAGAAATGCACACATATATGTGTGTATATGTGTTTGTATATCATATTATGTCATATTATGTATATATAAATATGTACACACATATCTAGGTATATGCAAAACATAGAAAATGTAACTGAGACCCAGACTGTGATCCTTTGCCCTGAACCCCTCTTTATTTCTCCTCCCGTGAAGTTCCACATGAATTCTGTTCTTCTTTGCCCTGCCCACCTCTGCCAGGTGGTACCTCCCTCTCATGAATACTCTATCATGCTATTTATTTTTACCTTTTTGGTGGTGTATTTATTTTATACCACTTTGTATGATCTGTAAAGAAACTTTGTCCTGACTTCTGGTGCCTTCTAGGAGGCCCATCAGAACTTTGGGGCTATTTGCATGAGTGCAGGGGATGATGGAAGGTGAAAGTACCCTAATAGAAAGGACAGCAGTAAAGGAGTACTAACGTTTGTCCTCAGGCTCAGAGAGACTCAGTAGGAAGTACTGACCATGAATGAGTTACATGCTGTTTGCACACTGGGATGAAGAAAAAGTAAATCATTTTGGGTCATCCTAACTCAAGAGAGAGGAAGTGCTCTCTCACAGGGGCAAGTCCAAAGGGTCTCCCAACTGCCTGAGTGCCAAGAAGTTTTGTTGACAACTAGGAAGGTCAGGAGTTCTTAACCTGGTGTCCATTGACCCCCAAGAGATCCATCAATAGTCTTCTTGTGTCAGGAAGGGGGTCTATAAACTTGAATGGAAGAAATGTTGCATCTTCGTTTCAATATAATCAATTTCCTTTGTAATCTTACATAGTTTATGCATTTTTAAAAATTGTGTCAATTGACAGACCTAGTTTTAAAAACCTTCTTGAGAATGGTTTCATGGGCTTCACCAGGCTATCAGAGAAGTCTGTGGCAACCTCTGGGATAGAGGGGAAGAAGGAAGATGCTTTGAGTGGCCTGAAGCAGGTTGCCCTGGAAGTCTCAAGCTAAAAGAAATAGTACAAGGCAACAGCTGCTGGCCATCTAATCGTGTTGATCTGTCTTACAACTGGACTCCGATGACTCTGGAGGAGAGAGTGAGGTTGGTAACTTTGCACAGCCCTGCCTCACTTAAATCCAATTCACACGCGAGTCAAGACATCACTCTCCTGATGTAATCGGTCCTCTTCAAGAATGAAGGATGAACAACACCACCACCACCGACAGTTCTAGGGGATGGCTTAGGGAATCCACCACCTGCAGAATGGGCCTATAGTAAGGAGTCAGAACCAGATTCTAGGAGGCTGAGCGGGGGAGGTTTGAGCCCATGTGATAGAGGAGCTGTGAGTGAGTCTGGCCCAAGGGGGGAGCTTCACCCCTGAGCGCATGGAGTGGAGAGGGAGAGAAGTACTCCAGTGCTTCTTTTTCCTTGTTATTGCTCTTTACTATCTTATTTTGTTTAAATACTATATCATGAGATTTGCAGGCCCTGCCTATTTTATTGGTGTAGGATGAACTATTGGGGGCAGAAAATAAATAATATTTGCTTGTTCCATCTGTGGTAACATGTTTTGACTCACACTCAGTTATGGGGACTATATTTCATTCACCTCTTCCTGTCCCAGGGCACAGGTCTTATGTCCCTTGTATGGTACAAAGTCAGCTTCTCTGAATCCAAACCCCACACTCTTTCCACTGGACTGTCCTGGCAAAGAGAGCAGTAGCACAATGCAGTCTTTCCACTCAGGCACATTTTCAGACAGTGGCTTCTTTTTCTGGTGGCTCTACGTGGTCAGTCCATGCATTCTGACAAGCCATAGGAAGCTGATTTTATATTATAGAACTTGCAGATGAGGCCAGTGATCTGGAGTCTTCAATGAGCTTACCTCATGCATAGGACAGCATTCCTCATTGTTTTGTTTGAATATTGCTTCAGATAATGAGCTGAATAAGAAGTGAGGTTCAGCAAGGCTTGGGAAGTCTTTGCAGCTTGCAGCCATGGAGCACTGACAAGTCCCATAATTACTGACCCTATTCTTCTTTACTGTGCTAATTGGAACACGTGCTGGGCTTTCTCCTTTCCTTCTATTTCTATCTAGTGCAGGGAGGTAGTGGCATTTGTTTCCCCTGCGTTTATTTGGTTTGGGGATTTTTTTCCCCAAGTAAGAATGGAGCCTGAAGTTGGGATCTGGAGGCCAGAACAATGAAGTATCATGGAAGTTCAGAGCTGGAATACACCTCAGATGCCCCCAAGTGGTGACCCACATGCTTAACACAGCATCATCCAGCCTTTGCTTGAAAACTCCCAATGAGGAGGATCCCACCACCCCACTTTTGAAGAGCTCAGACTGTGAGGAAGTTCTTCCTGATATCAAATCTAAGTTGACCTCTCTGTGACTTGCATATTCTTCCCTCTGGATGCACAGAACAAGAGACATCTTTCTTCCGTGAGACAGCTCCTCAAATACTTGGAGGCACTTCCATGAGTCTCACTTTTCTCTGGCTAAAGCTTGACAAGAGGAGTCATCTTGCAGTCTATAGCATCGCCAAGCCACAGTAAGTGGCTGTTCAACACAGAACATGGCACTAGGTACAGAATTTGCAGGAGAGGAGCAAAGTAAATCCACAGAGAATAGTCAGTGCCACGATGATTGCATTGCTCTCCCTTCTCCCAGAGTGGAGCCAATGCAGGATCATTTTTGTAAGAATGAAAACAATAATACCAACAACAAAGAATGATCCGGCTCTCAAAGCCAATGCCAACCCTTGCAAATTCATTGTCATTGGTAGACATATCAGCTGGTGAGGGGCCATCTCCCAATGACAGTGATTACACGGAACAAACTAGTTCTTTAATTCTTCAGACTCCAAGGCGTTAGAGGTATCAACAATCTATTCTTGCAGACTGTTAGTTATCCTTATGTCAGCTATGTTAGGGTTTCTTTATTGAAAATAGGAAAACAGAATATGATTGTGTAAACTTGTTAACTGAGGCAAACCAATCTGAGCCTTTGTGAGCTCAACTGAACAACTGGATTTCCTTTAGTCTTATATACATGAGTTGGATGTAAGTGATGTCCATTAGAGAAATTTCCAGAAGTCTTTCTTAGCAAAGCTGAGGATGGTAAAACTGTATTTCCATCCCAGGGGTACGGATTCGTAGAATTAGACCTAGGAGTAATCTCAGAGAACAACTGATCCAATTCCATCACTTCATAGCTAAGGAAACTGGGTTCCAGTGAGTTGATGTTAATCTTGCTTAACTAGGATCAAAGAGGTAGTAAGTGGCAGACTAGGAATTTGAATCTAATGGAGAAAAGTATTGCCACAGACCTACTAATTCAGTGGATTTGAATCACTTTTTGGACTTGCTCTACTTTCTTCCATAATTGTGTGTAGACAGAATCCATTTGTAAAATACTTGGAAATAATTAGCCGGGACAAAGCAGAAGGTCCAAAAATTATGAGGTGATTTTTGGATACTAGATATAATTTGGACCAATTCCATAGAAGCATCTCTAATCCCATTAGCTAACATCTGGAAATAGGTCTGCATTTTGGTGTGCATTCCATTTTAATAAAGAACCTGGTGTCCCAGGTTTCCATTTAAAAAGAAATACTGCAATGGAAATGAAGGCAATGCTGCAACATGCCTCAAAAGACAAACATTAAATTCAGGATGAATGCCATGAGCATTTTCAAAGTCTGAATTTTACCATTATGCAGCACCCAAGTCACGAGCATTGCTATAGAGATGCCATTCTCTTTCCAACAATTTGGGGACTCCCAGTATTTCAGTTTGGTAACGTGGAACTTGTTGTGAGGGGGACTTCTCAGAAAGGTTGGAAGAAGAGCATGCATCTTGCTGACCCATGAAGAAGGAGCTGGGGTGGGATGCAAGAAGGGCTCAGAGTTGTCTACCTTGTATTGGGCATCCTCCTCCTCTGGGTCCTTGCTTAGGGCTCTTGTGAGCTGCCATTATAAGACAGCAGTGATCAGTGTCATGAGGCAAGCCAAAGTCTGCCAAGAGCTGAGAATGTGGGTCCATAAGACAAACTCAACCACAGCAAACCCTTGATACCTTCCTCTCTCCCTCCTCCATACCTGGCAGGGGAGTATCTGGTAATTACCCAAGCCACCTTTCCTGTTCTCCCCTCCCAGAAGATTGAGAAGGTAACAGAAAGGAGGCATTTCTGTTTCCTTTGAAAAGCAATTCACACAACTGTTTCCTTACAATTTGGACATCAATTGTGTAACATTATTGTGGCTACTGAGACATCTACTCTTCTTCAGGAGAGTCCCCTCATCTGCCAGAATAAGGCACCCACCACTGAGCTGCTCAGATCTTCTCTGGCTCCATGGGAAAAGACTGTTCAGCACTGAAGGACTTGTTCTTTGGAATGATGCAACAATCCCTTATCAGTCTCTTGCTCCCTATGACTAGCGGTGGGGGGGTGGCGCAAATTCTACTCTCCAAATTCTATACTCTCTCTTAAAATAGGCCTTGGGCCTACGTTACTTTGAAATTAGGATTAGCTCAATTCATTCCAAGAGAATCACATAATTTTGGAGAAAAAAAAAACAGAAACAGAAAAAGCCTTTTAAAATATTTTTTACTTAGAATAAATATAATTTGGCATTTCTATACAATATAGCATGCAAATCATGACAGGGTATCTTACAAGCAATATAGAATCTCAACACATGCACTACGGCTGAATAGCGGCGTCCTCAAAGTCTAAGTTTTTTTAATGAAATCTGTGAAAAATAAAACCTTTTCAGAGTATATTTCCTTGGATGATGGCTTCCAATAGAAGAAAGCCACATGATCTAAAACCATAGAATTTGATTGAACAAATGAGCCATTTTTAAGTGTGTGTGCAGGGTCGGGGGAGAGGAACAATGAATGATGCCCTGGAGTTGCAGAGAGGCAGTTACCTTTTGGGAATAGGGGTGCATTTTGTAATGAACATGCTATTGACCATGTGACACATAATCATGAGATTGCCAATAAATGGGGAGGAACATAGAGGGAACTATTTGGGGGACTTGGCAAAAGCCCTCTGGATAGTCCCCCTCACTGCTCAGGAAGCAGCATCACTAGAAGGGAATCAATAATTTCCCTAATAAAAAAATCACAGTGATCTTTTATAATCATTGAATTCCCTAAAGGACATCATATAGACTATGATAAACAGATAGCATAAAAATATGATATGAGCTTAACTCTGGTAGCTGACTCTATTTACATTACTAGAGCTGATGATAAATATGTAGCAAGAAGGAAGAAGGGGACTGGAATCTCTGCACACTGGTGGGTGCCCAATCTGAACATTAGTGTATTTTTCATGGTGGTATTATTAGATGTGCCTTTTCTTTCTAAATGGGTGCTCCCTTCCTAGGAAGAGTATCCCAAGCTCTGGTCATTGGCTTTCCCCCAGCAATTCTGGCATTTAAGTCTTAGGAGAATCCTGAGTATAGCAATATCAGAGATGATAGCAAATGGTATTAGTGCAGAGTGGTGTGCCAGAGGATCCCATATTTTAATGACTAGCTGCTGTGTGACCCTCCCCTGTGGAAAGAGCTTATTAAACTGGACCCTTGGATGTTCTAGGGATAATGACTGGAAACTTAGCTCAAGAAATGTGAAACCTCTTTAGCTAAGAATTCCATTGATATGTCAAAGACCTGCATACATCACTGTAGAAACTCCCTTTACCATCCTAAATTATCTGTAATTTCAGTTTTAGAATAGTTACTTGAGGCTCAGAGAGATCAATGACTTGCCTGTATTCTCAAAGCTTAGTGAATGATGAAGGGGGGATAGATTTGAACTCAGACCCTTCTGACCACAAGACAAACATTATTCCCACCACAGTGCCTCTCTTGGTTAAGAAGATAATTCAAATGGAAGGCCTTTTTTGTAATTTAAGGTTTTATCCAATTTTGGGACTCCTCTAACCAAATGGATCCAAGAAAACTAGACATATTAAGAATGGGGTCTCCAGCAAGCCTTTGAGCAGCTAGCCCTTGAAATCTCTGATGCCCATGCTCTCTCAGTTGATAGCCAATGTTGCTGCTGATTTCGGATAATTGACTGCTACTGTATTTAAAGCAAACCCTCAGGCTTTAGTTCAACATTGCCTTTCTGTTTGAAATAAACAGATGATCAAACACATGTGGGCCAAAGTGCACACTGAGTAAAACTCTCGAATCTCTAAAAGACCTCCAATTTCTTTTAGATTTGGGGAGTGGGATAGGGAGCCAAAACTGGTCTCCTTTATCTGAACCAGCTTTTGCAATCCTTCATTTGCAAGGCCCTATATATTCATTATTATACACATGAGCACGTTATCATAAAATCCAAGAGATTTGGATTTGACAGGGACCACAGCAATCACCACCTGCTTCAACATATACCTGAAAGGAATCCCCAATATTGCATGCCTGACGATTAGCCATTCTCTACTATTAGGTCATGGTTTTGTCTTTTAGGAAATAGAGACCAGACCTGGAATCTCATTGGTAGAGGGAACAGCCAGGTGGGTCAGTTCCCTCCATCAATGCAGGTACACACCTCCCCCACAACTAGAAGTTTTAGAGAGTTGTCTAAGGCATTGGGAAGTTAATGACTTCTCCTCAGTCAAAGAATCAATGAACATCATAGGGAAAACCACTCAACAACACTGCCTCTTGCTTTTATTGTTATTTGACAGTATTGCTGTGTTCTTTCCATTCCTCTTTAAAAGGATGGTTTTTCTGGAATTCCAAATAAATGTCTTAGAATTAGAAACAAGGTTCATAGATTATATTCCTAAAATATGCTTATCACTAAATTATTATTCTTTTTAGAGCAGTCCCTTTGTGGTTAGAGAAAAAGCATCTTTTAAGAAGATGTTGGATTTTACAAGCAATGCTTTGGTGCCAACTACAAATGTGCATGAGCAGACAGCTTTGGCAACACCAACACTGTCCTAATATTGTTCCCTATGAACAATGAGTTTGTGACCAAACCATTCCAAGAGAGAAGAGCATCCAGACTTCACCTTGGTTTAACCCACGGCCACCATTCTCTGTGAGATCCCCATGGAACACCCACCATCAGCTAGGCAGCATCAAGAGGCAATTGGTCTCTCCTTGCTCTTTTGCCCTATTTCCTGTTCCAGTTCTGTGAGATGCTCTGAATCTTTTTGATCTTGGTCCTCTGGTCAAGCATCTTATACTTTGCTGGGTGTTCATCAGTTTTCTTTGGAACAGATGGAGCGTAGGAACCAGATGCGTATGCTGGCCTTTTGAAATGGCGCAGGGGAGGCTTGATGACTGGAGGGAATAGAGAGAAAGGTAAACCATCATTAGTCACACCAATGGATCACAGGATTGTGAGATTATGAACTCAGAGGTGGGTGAGTCAAACCTCCCATTTGAAAGAGAGGGAAACTGAGGTCCAGGAAGATGATGTGAGTAGTCCAAGATCACATAAGTACTGTCAGGGGCCACATCCTCTCATGCCAATGCAGTTTCTGCTCTCTCCAGAAAACAACCTAAAGACCTCTTGACATTTTCCTCTCCCTTGTGACCTGCTCCTTCTAATGAACAGGAGATAAAAATGATCTAGTCTATGTAAACATCTTCCTTAAAAATACATGAAGATCAATTAATCAATAAACATTTATTAAACACCTACTATGTGCTAGGCACTGTGCTAAGTACTGAGGATGCAAAAAGAGGCAAAAGACCCAATCCCTGCCCTCAAGGAGCTTACAATCTAATGAAGAGCACCTTAATACTTTAAAAAAAATAATTTAATTCCTACAGAGGGCCTTTACACAACAACAAGAAGGGGGAGGATTGGAAAGAATTGGGAGACTAAGCCTGCCTAGGGGACTAAAAACAAACAAACTCTCAAACCTCTTTCTCAGTAATATATATCAGAACATCTCTGTAAATTACCCACAACCGAGAGGAATTCACTAAAGACAGGGGCTTTGGGGCATGCATTACTGGAAGTGCCCCGATATCAGTTTCACTTTTAACTCGACCCTACAGCAGAGGCACTGAAGATGGCATGAAAACACTAACCCACTCCCACCCCCACCCAATATCTACCCAATACACTGGACTGAAGATACAAAAAAACCAAAAAAACAAAAAAACAAAGTGAGCTTCAGGAGATTTGGCCAATTCCAAGAAAATTAAAAGTAACAGGGATAAACTGAAAAGATTCTGTTTATAGTAAAGACTTGACAGCAATTCAGTTGGAAAAGATCTGGGAGTTTTCATTAGTCACAAGTTAAAGATGAGCCAATAATGCGGTCAGGTTGCATTAGCAGATGCCCCTAACCTTCCAAATAATTCCAAAGAAGAAAGAGCTGCTTTTGGGGTTTGTGGGCTCTCCCTCCCTAGAGGACTTCAAGCAAAGGGGAGGACATTCATTTGGTATGTTATGAGAAGGATTCTTTTTCACATGTGCGTTGGACTAGATTTCCCGTAACTGAAATTCTCTGATTCCACAACATAATGGTGTGCTCAAAGGAAGAAATGTTCTTAAGTTATGGCAAATAAGAATAGCTCCCTTTTAATGGTTCCTTATAGATATTCACTCATTTGAGCCTCATAAACAGCCCTGTGGGGTAGGTATTAGATCGACTTTACAGACAAAAACTGAAGCATACAGTAGTTATGTGACTTTTTCATGGTTATAGCTATCAAGTGTCCAAGGCAGGATTGGAACCCAGGCCTCCCCGACTCCCAAGCTAGTGTTCTATCCACCAGAACTGCTTCCAGCCCAGCTTTCATGGCCAATCATCCATGGAAGTAACTGCTGTGAAGGAGGGGCCAGCCATCCCCACCAAACATAGTGCAGACATGGCAGGCTGCCCGAGGTAGCAAGGTACCCTGGGAGAGAAAGGAGAGGATGGGTGCTATGTAGAAACACCAACAATAACATCTTGACCACCATTCTTAGACCTTGATGGAGCCAGTCCAGGACCCTGAAACCAGGAGCCTTGGGAGGAGCCA
Source organism: Trichosurus vulpecula (assembly GCF_011100635.1). NCBI lineage: Eukaryota > Metazoa > Chordata > Mammalia > Diprotodontia > Phalangeridae > Trichosurus > Trichosurus vulpecula. Next base: position 190,136,575 of record NC_050581.1, on the reverse strand, counting down.
GGCCTCTAGCTCAGTGCCCTCAGCCCCCATCCTGGGAAAACAGACCCCGGGGAGACCTGCTACTACAAGATCTACAGCCACAGATACCAGAGACCCAAAAAGGAGAGTTCTGGTCCCCAAAGGCCTTGGCCCTGTCCGATGGTTCAACATCAGAAACTATGATTGTATCAATGAAAATGACATCAAGAAAGCAGCATGACCATCTGCTCTCCCACTGGATTCTAAGAACCATGGGATCTTCTCATCTCACTTGCAGCAAGAACTTTCCAGATGTGTTGTTTCCATCATTAGAACTTGAGCTCCTCGAGAGAAGGGAGTGTCAGTTCTCTCTTTGTATCCCCAGAGCTTTGCACTGTGCTTTGTATACAATAAGCAGTTAAAAAATGTGTCATTCATTCTTTCATTCAAGGCCTAGGTCCAACAGTCATGTAACCTTGAGTTAGTATGAAAAAAATGGGGCACAGTAGAAAAAGTACAAGCTTTGCAGGTTCAAACATGGCTTCTTGGGGTGGAGCCAAGATGGCAGCTGGAAAGCAGGGACTAGCGTGAGCTCCCAGCCGAGTCCCTCCAAAAACCTATAAAAAATGGCTCTGAACCAATTCTAGAACTGCCAGAACCAACTGACCTGGAAAATAGATCCAGGAGAGATAATTTAAAAATTATTGGACTACCTGAAAGCCATGATCAAAAAAAGAGTCCAGATATCATCTTTCAAGAAATTATCAAGGAGAACTGCCCTGATATTCTAGAGCCACAGGGCAAAATAGAAATTGAAAGAATCCATCGATTGCCTCCTCAAATAGATCCCAAAAAGAAATCTCCTAGGAATATTGTCATCAAATTCCAGAGCTCCCAGATCAAGGAGAAAATATTGCAAGCAGCCAGAAAGAAACAATTTGAGCATTGTGGAAACACAATCAGAATAATCCAAGATCTGGCAGCTTCTACATGAAGAGATCGAAGGGCTTGGAATACGATATTCCGGAGGTCAATTGAGCTAAGATTAAAACCTAGAATCACCTACCCAGCAAAACTGAGTATCATGCTCCAAGGCAAAATATGGATTTTCAATAAAATAGAGGACTTTCAAGCTTTCTCAGTGAAAAGACCAGAGCTGAATAGAAAATTTGACTTTCAAACACAAGAATCAAGAGAAGCATGAAAAGGTAAACAAGAAAAAGAAATTGCAAGGGACTTACTAAAGTTGAACTGCTTTGTTTACATTCCTACATGGAAAGATGACGTGTATGATTCATGAAACCTCAGGATTAGGGTAGCTGAAGGGAATATGCATATATATATATATATATATGTTTATGTATATATATATATATATGTGTGAATGTGTATGTATGTATATATGTATGTGTGTGTGTGTGTATATATACATATATATATATATATAGAGAGAGAGAGAGAGAGACAGAGAGAGACAGAGAGAGAGAGAGAGAGAGAGAGAGAGAGACAGAGAGAGACAGAGAGAGACAGAGAGAGAGGGCACAGGGTGAGTTGAAGATGAAGGGAGGATATCTAAAAGAAATAAAATCAAATTAAGGGATGAGAGAGGAGAGAGATAGAATGGGGTAAATTATCTCGCATAAAGGTGGCAAGAGGAAGCAGTTCTGTGGGAGGAGGGGAGAGGGCAGGTGAGGGGGGAATGAGTGAATCTTGCTCTCATCAGATTTGGCCTGAGGAGGGAATACCATACATACTCAATTGGGTATCTTACCCCACAGGAAAGCAGAGGGAAGAAGAAAAAAAGGGGGGGGATGATGGAGAGGAGGGCAGATGGGGGTGAGGTAATCAAAAACAAACACTTTCAGAAGGGGACAGGGTCAAGGGAGAAAATTCAATAAAGGGGGATGGGTTGGGAAGGAGCAAAATATAGTTAGTCTTTCACAACATGAGTATTGTAGAAGGGTTATACATAATGATACACATGTGGCCTATGTTGAATTGCATGTCTTCTCAGGGAGGGTGGGTGGGAAGGGAAGAGGGGAGACAATTTGGAACTCAAAGTTTTAAAAGCAGATGTTCAAAAACAAAAGAAAAATTTTTGCATGCAAATAGAAAATAAGATACATAGGCAATGGGGCATAGAAATTTATCTTGCCCTACAAGAAAGGAAGAGAAAAGGGGATGGAAGGGGAGTGGGGTGACAGAAGGGAGGGCTGACTGGGGAACAGGACAACCAGAATATACACCATCTTGGAGTGGGGGGAGGGTAGAAATGGGGAGAAAATTTGTAATTCGAACTCTTGTGAAAATCAATGCTGAAAACTAAATATGTTAAATAAATAAATTTAAAAAAAATACAAAAACAACAACAACAACAAAATCATGGCCTCTTTCACTCATTACCTGTGTGACCTTGGGCAAGTCACAAACTCTCATGGCCTTCATTCATTCATCTTTAAAATTAGTGGGTTGGACTAGATGCCCTCTCAGTTCCCTTCTCTTTAGATCTATGATCCTAAGTTAGACTCCTTGTGTCTCAGTTTCTTCATCTGTAAAGTGAGATTGGACTCAGTGGCTTCTAATCTTTCTAGTTCTAAATCTGTGATCCTAAATCATTGTCTGCTTTCTAAGGTTCCTCAGCTTCCTCCTCTATAAGATGAAAGACTGAATGCTGAGCCTTCTACTTCTAGTAGTCTAGCATCAGCCCTTGGCTTAGCCTAGAGACAGGCTACGTCATAACTTTGAGTAAATGATATACCTATGGAAAATGATAAAGGGTCGAGAACAGGAGGAAGACAGTCTTCTTCTTGGACAGCTTAATTTTGTTATGAAATGTTAGAACAAACAAGTGGACCAAGGATGGATATGCTCCAGGAATAAATGTGAAAACATTTTTTTCCTGTTTTGCCAGAGAATATTCCAGCAAGTCAGGGCTTTGGAGCAAAAGCTGAATTTGGAAAATGTCGGCTGTAGATGAGTTACTGCCCCTTCAGCCCATAGCCACCCTCTGCAAGTGTTCCATTTTCGGTTCTCAGCAGGAACTCGTCCCAAACAGCCTATTCGACTTTCTCAGCATTTATTGTTGACCAGCATTCCCGTAGACAAGATCAAATATGGTGCTGTCCATTGGAGCTGATGCCTACAAAGCAGAAACTGCTGACGGATTCCTGCTACCGAGAGATCCCGTGGTTCCTAGTACCATCGGGCTCCCTCTCGGCCAAATTAGAAATAATACAGATAATGTACTTAGAGCAAAGTCTGTAGAACGCAGGGCTGGGAGCTTTGGTTCACTTTTGGATTTTGTATTCCCGAAGCCAGCACAGTGCCTGGCACATGGTAACTGTGCTTGTTTACTTGAAATAACCTGAAGTGTACTTGTATCTTACCAGGAGAAGGGAAACGTGCAGTAGTAGATAGGAGCCTGAAAGACCAAGGTGTAATTGTGCATGACTTTGTTCAATGCCTTTTTTCCTTAAGAGTGGGTTAGTGTCCTTCACAGAGATTCCTTTACAAAATTTTTCCAGTAGTGGTATAGCATGGGAGCTGGGTGAGAATCATTCCCCCTTAATTGCTAGAGAAACTGAGTCAAAGTAATCAAGTGATTTTTTTTCCAGGACAGAATTAAAACTAATACTCCTTAAAATTCTCTTTGGTATAAAACACAAACAGAAATGGTGCCATGTGCATGCATGGACCTTAGTGGCAATCTTAAAATTCTCCCTCCTTTTATCTTCTCCATAACCCCTCCCTGTTCACCTCTCCAGGTCTGGAGCCGTGATCAAGTGGACTCTATTATTGTTCCTGAATGGGGAGCATCAATCTACTCCCCTTTGCCCTGCCCCTCTGCCATATAGGTATCTCTCTTTTTCCAAACTGCTCCACTGTGGGTACCCCTCCCCTTCCTGGGCAGTTTTTCCCATTACAATGTAAACTCCTTGAGTATATGGGTTCTCTTTTTATTTGTATCCCCAGAGCATAGCACCATGCTTGGGCACATAGTAAATGCTTTTTCACTCATCTGGTTATGTCTTTTTTTTAAAGTACAAGATCCTTTGCCATAAACTAATTTGCTTTGACAATGTGCCGGGTCTGGAGTCAGGAAGACTCAGCACCATGACTTCAAATCTATCCTCAGACACTTACCAGCTGTGTGACCCTGGTCAAGTTACTCAACCCTGTTTGCCTCAGTTACTCATCTGTAAAAATAAGCTGGAGAAGGAAATGGCAAACCACTCCAGTATCTTTGCCAAGAAAACCCCAAATGGGGTCCTGAAGAGTTGGACAGGACTGAAAACCACAGAACAATAGAGATTTTGACACAAATATATATTTCTCTGCTGAGGTTAAGAAACTCATTATCTATATTACTTTTTCTTTTATGCTTCGGGGGAGAAAGGACAGTTAAAAAGATCACACAAAACCAACCATCTCTTCTGTCATTTTTTTTAACAATTTCATTAAATTGGATTCTGTACTGAGATGCTTTGCCAGTAAGAAATGTAACTTTCATTCTAAAGTACTCTTTGTTTCCAAGTACTTTTGCATTCCTCAGCTCCTCAAGGCTTCCTTCAATCACTTCTATTTCTTTCATTTTCCTTATTCGGCTGATCTTTTCCACTTCCAAAAATGTCTTCAGGCTGTTGTGCAGATGTATTGTCCCTCTTAAAGTGGAACTAAGAGCCTTCATTCCATACACTTACACAGGAAATTCAAGTCCCCAATTCAGTCTGCCCATCACATAGCCTGTGGGTATCCTGGACCAAGCACAGAGTTACATTATTATAATTCAAGGCAGGGGTTCCCCATTCATCCCCCCTGACACCACCCCCACCCCTGTGCGTTACCTCTTTCAATCAACGACTCTATGAAGCTATGAATTCATCAGATGGGGTGGCTAGATGCAGAATCTGATCAAGCTGCAAGGCATGGCACTCTATAGCTGGTGTTGCTACATGGAGGGTAGGGGTTTGGAAGGAGAGGCCAGGAATCCAGAACACAGCCCAGCTCTCCTGCCATAAGTAGTCCTGTTCATATGAAGTCCAAGCCTGCCTGCTGGAGCTGCCTCTACCAGGGTCCACAAACTCAGCTTCACTCATCTCAACCCTTTGTGGAACCAAATTTGCTCTCTCCTTTCCATACATAGACTCACTTCTTCTCTCCCACTCTCTTTACTCACTCTTTCCTCTTGTGAACACATTCAATTCCTTTACTTCATGAGCCTCCTTTCCACACTCCCAAAGGATAGTTTCTCCCATTGATCCTCTAAAGCAGAGGTTCCCAAACTTATTTGGCCTACCACTTCCTTTTCAAAAAAAATTATCCAGTGCTCCCCCTGAAAATCTACTTTCTTTAACTCCTTAATGTTTTTTTTTTTAAATTTGTGTCATTTCAAAATATATATATATATATTTTTAATAATGCATCTTAAATTTAATAATTTTTGTAAAACTGTAAATTTTTAATGCATTGAAATTTTGATGACACAATATTGTAAACAAGTCATTAGACATACATGTTCCTGCCAATGCATTCTGGACTTCCCAACAAAGCCCAACACACTCACCTGCCAACACTTGCTTGTTAAGACCTGTTGGGGGACTTCACCACTGGTCATTACAACTTGCATTTTGTGTGTTTATTTGGAAAATAATGTAATCACTACGACTTTAACTCTGTTGCACAAGAGATGAAAAGTTCAGCTTTTCGAAATTTTCTTATCTTCTTTCCTTATGCTTCCACCACCCCTTTTTGCACTCGAGGCTACTACTGCTCCCCGACTATTCCAGCAACCCCCATGGGGCAGCATCATCACCCCCTTTGGGGACCTATGCAAGTCTAAAGTAATGTCAAGAGGATCCTTTTACATCTGTTAAATAGACCTGGGGACCTCCTGTGAATAATGCTGTGCTCCCACAGATGAGCTCCCAGAGGTTACTTTTGGATCTCCAAATTACCCCCACCAAAAAAACCTAGAACATCTCCTCAGAGCAGCAGAAATAAAAATGGAGTAAAGCAGTTGTCCTCCTAAGACAATCTGAGAAGACCACAGGAAAGACCCATCCTCCAGGGGCCAAAATTCAGCCTGAGTGAAGTGCAAACACTTACAGGCTGAGTCTGAAGAATCAATAACAACAAGCCTGGGCGGCAGCTGGATTGACAGGCAGACTCAGCCTTAAAAATTTTCATTCCACAAACAGTATGGGGACCTGGGGATCTGGGGATCTGATGGCTGAGTAGAAGATCGAGGAGCCTTCCATTGTCAAGGGACACCGAGCATAGCTGTGCTGATCAGACACCTCCCAGGCTGTGGCCACAGGGAGAAGGAGCTAACATATTTGGTGAGTGCAGAAGTTGAGAGGCAGGGACTCTGCTGGCTGTGGGCACTTGCAGGGGAGCAGAGTCTCTGGTTTCAGTTCTGGGGCAGAGAGGACGTGGCTGAGAGTGCTAGCTGTGGCTTAGGATCAGAGTCCAAGGTTGAACCCTGGGACAGACTTCAGAAAATTACAGTGAGAAGGACCTGAAGTTTGGGGCATCATTCCCCATAACTCAGGACTACAAGCTGATTACACTAATAGCTTCTAAAAACAAAATAAAACAAAAATAAAAATAAGTAAGCAAAGGAGAAAGAACCCAACCGTAGATAATTACTATGGAGATATAGAAGCTCTGTGGTCACACTCAGAGGAAGATAGTGGAGGTAAAAAGTTACTTCCTTTTTCAATAAGAAATGTCAAATGGTCCCAAGCACAAAAAGAGTTCTTGGAAGAACTTAAAAAGGACTTTAAAAATCAATAAGAGAGATTGAGGAAGAACTAGAAAAAAATAGCAGTCCAAGAATATTATGAAAAGGAAGTCAACCAACTGGAAATAGAGAAGCAAAAACTTAAAGAAGAAAATAATTCATTGAGAACTAGAATTGGGTAAGGGGAAGCTAATGACATTCTCAGACACCAAGAAATTGTAAGACAAAACCAAAAGAATGAAAAAATAGAAGAGAAAGAAAAACATTTCATCAGAAAAACAACCAATCTGAAGAACAGATTGAGGAAGAATAATATAAGAATAGTTGGACTACCTGAACATTATGATAAAAAAAAGAATTTTGACACAATGTTACAAGAAATTATCAAGGACAATTGCCCTGAAGTTCTAGAACAGGCCTGCACAACATTCAGCCTGCACCCATGCACTGTTTGCACCCTGCCAAAGGATTTTAGGCAGCCTGCAAAAAATGTAGAGGATATAAAACAAGCCTGCACAACACACATGGGCTGTATATTGTGAACAAGAAGGCAAAGTAGAAATAGAAAAAAAAATCTACTGCTCACCACCTGAAAGAGATTCCAGGTGGAAAACTTACAGGAATATCACAGCCAAGTTTCAAAGCTCTCAGGTTAAGGAGAAAGTATTGGAAGCAACAAGAAAGTAATAACTTAAATATCATGGAGCTATAATAAGGATTACCCAAGACCTAGCAACTACTACATTGAAGGACCATAGGTCTTGGAATACTATATTCTGTAGAACAAAAAATCTGGGGTCATGACCAAGGGTAACTTACCCAGAAAAGTTAAATATAATTCTGAATGAAAAAATAGACAATAAACAAACTCAAAGACTTTCAGGTATTTGTGACAAACCATAGAACTTAAGGGAAATTTTGACATATAACATCCAGGAGAAATATAAGATAAACATTAAAAACCAATTATTAGGGACTGAATAAGGTCATATTGTTTACTTCATATATGTGAAAATATTGGTAGTACTCTTATGATTGTCATCATATGAGTAGTTCGAAAGAAAGGTGTGGACTGAGCTGAGTATGATGGGTGATTCTAAAAAAAAATAAAACTGTGTGGGGAGAAATAAAAAGGAGTAATTATTTCATCAAAATGAGGTATAAAAGCAAAAATTGATACGGAAGACTCTAGTTGGGGGAGAGCTGCAATCTTACTGTCATTGGGAATGGGTTAAAGAGGGAACAACATATATATCCAGAAGTGTACAAAAGTCTTCTGAATTCAGAAAGAAATAAGAGAGCAAGGAGACAGGGTGAAGGGAGAGGATAAGGGAGGGAATCTTAGCATGGTGGCTAGGTTAAGGAATATGAGGGCAAGGTATCAAGTAGAAGTAAAGCAGAGGAGTGAAGAGGGATAGGGTGAATTGGGTGAGGATAGTGAGGAAGGGTAGTGCTGTGTACATGGAAATTATTTTTTCTTTTCTCACTTTGTATTTAGGTTTAAAATTTAAAAATACAGAAAAACAAAACAAAAACTTGCATTGGGGATAAGTCGGTTTCCTTATTGAAAACTACCTTTATCAGTCTTTAGAGTCCTCTAATTCAACTTGAGAGCATTCTACACAAAACAGGGCAGAAACAACAACGGAGGGCAGTTGATACAGTGTCAGATTGGGAGTCAGGAGGACCTGGGTTTGAATCCCACCTCAGACACTAGGCCCATCACAAGCTCTCTGAACCTCAGATTCCTCATCTGTAAATGCTTAAAAACATTGGATAAATGAGATTTAGCAATGTGCTTTCCTCCCTTGAGAAGGTAACCTCAGAAAGTGGTCTTTGGAAGAGACGCACCTGGATCAAACACTCCGTCATTTGTACAAGAAATACACGGCAGCCAACAGGAGTGGAGGAATCATTTATTGTTTCTTACAAATCATGTCAAACACAGTACATTTCCCAGGAGAGTCTACATATTCCATTTTTGATAATTCCAAACAACGATGCTGTGTATTCACTTAACTCTTTCTGCTGACCTTTGGGATCCTGAACATCAGTGGATGAACTAAAAATCAATGTACTTGTTATTGATGTGTTTCTAAACGTCCAAGAAACCTGAATGCTAATGTTAACTCTCTAGAGGAAAGAAGACAAGATGTGAGCCCAAGATCTTTATTAGATTTTCCATTAGAATGTAGGCTCCTTGAGAACAGGGATGAGGCAGCTAGAGGGCACAGTGGACAGAGTTCTGTGCCTAAAGTCAGAAAGCACATGTGTGTTCAGTTGTGTCTGACTCTTCGTGACCCCATTTGGGGATTTCTTTGCAAAGATCCTAGAGTGGTTTGTCATTTCCTTCTCCAACTCATTTTACAGATGAAGAAACTGAGGCAAATAAAGCTAAGTGACTTGCCCAGGGTCCCACAGCTAATAAGCATCTGAGGCCAGATTCCACTGTGCCACCTAGGTGTTCAAAGTCAGGAAGACCTGAGTTCAAAACTGTCCTCAGACACTTATGAGCTGTGTGACCCTGGGCAAGTCACTTAACCTCTGCTCACCTCAATTTTCTCATCTATAAGATGGAAATGATGATAGTACCTACCTCTCAGAATCATTGTAAGTGTCAAATTTGATAATAATCGTAAAGTGCTTGGCATGTAGTAAAGGCTATATGAATATATGCTATGACTGCTTCTCTTTGGAACTGCAACTCTGAGGGTCCTCCCCTCCCAGATTGATTTTTTCTTCTTGTTTTCTATTTAAAGGGGCCATCCCTTGACTCACTTTTTAAAGAGGCCTATTCACTGAATGGGCTTCACCTCACTCTAAGTGAGTACATGAAAAGGCCTTGGCCTCAAAGGGCCAGGGTCTCCCATTGCATCCTGGGTCATCTCTAGTCATCCTGATGAATATCTGGCCACTAGACCCAGATGGCTCTGGAGGAGAAAGAGAGACTGACCATGCACAGCCCTCCCTCACTCAAATCAAAGTCAACTGCAAGTCGCCATCATTTCCCTGATGTCACAGTCCTCTTCGAAAACAAAGGAGAAACACAACAACAATTACCATAATTATTTGTATCCCTCAGTGCTAAGCATAGTGCCTGGTAAATAGTAAGAACTTAATAAATGTTTGCTGAAGCTCTTTTTGTGGTGGCAAAATATTAGAAATTGAGGGGATGTTCATCAATTGGGGAATGATTGAATAAATTGTGATATGAATGATATCATGCCAGAAAAAATGAAGAGCAGGCAGATTTCAGAAAAAAATCTGTAAAGTCTCATATGAATTGATGCAAAGTGAAATGAGCAGAACCAGGAAAACACTGTACACAGTAACAACAACATTGTGTGATAATCAACCGTGAATTACTTGGCTCTTCTCATCAATACAATGATCCGAGACAGTTCTAAAGAACTTATGATGAAAAGTGCTATCTCTAGACAAAAAATTGATGGACTCTAAATGCATATCAAAACAGACTATTTTACTTTATTTTTTTCATGTTTTTTTCTGTAACTTTGACTAATAAGGAAATGTTTTACATAATTGCACATATATAACCTATATCAAATTATTTACTATTTTAGGAAGAGGGGAGGGAAGGAAGAGAGGGAGAAAAAATTGGAACTCAAAATCTTATAAAAATGAATGCTGAGGGGCAGTTAGGCGGTATAGCAACTAGCACCAGACCTGGAGTCAGGAGAACCTGAGCTCAAATCCAGCCTCAGACACTTGACACACTTACTAGCTGTGTGACCTTGGGCAAGTCACAACCCCAGTTGCCTTGCCTTTGCCCCTCCAAAAGTTTTTTTTTTAAATGAATGCTGGCAATTGACTCTACATATAATTGGAAAACATAAAGTACTATAAAAATGCTTGCTAATTGATTGGTTTAGAAGAGCTATAATGGGAAAAGATTTGCAAGCTAAATCTCTTGAAAAGGAAAGGAAAGGGGAATAAGCATTTCTCTGTCACATACTATGTGCCAGGTACTATGCTATGCACTTTTTTCTCATTAATTTTATCTCATTTGATCCTCACAACGACCCTGTAAGGTACACACTATTTTTTTCTCTATTTTACAGTTAAGGAAACTGAGGAAAACAGAGATTTAAATTAGTCTGGATTTGAACTCAGGTCTTCCTGATTTGGGATGAAGGCAAGGCAACTGGGGTTGTGACTTACCCAAGGTCACACAGCTAGTAAGTGTGTCAAGTGTCTGAGGCTGGATTTGAGCTCAGGTCTTCCTGACTCCAGGGCTGGTGCTGTAGTCGCTATACTGCCTAACTGCCCCTCAGCATTCATTTTTATAAGATTTTGAGTTCCAATTTTTTCTCCCTTTCTTCCTTCCCTCCCCTCTTCCTAAAATAGTAAATAATTTTATATAGGTTATATATGTGCAATTATGTAAAACATTTCCATATTAGTCCATTATTGGAAGACATAATGAAAGAAGGAACAGTAGAAGTAAAATATTTAAAACAAAATTAATAAATTTTTCAACTATAAAAATAATTTTAAGTGATGTGGACAAAAACAATAGACCAAAGGTAAAAAAAAATTATTAGGTTTATATAAAAAGGAAATGGAAGAACAACTGCTAAGAAAAGAAGTTCATAAATGCAAAGATGCAAATGTTTATACAAAGAACTCACTACTTAACAAAAATTCTGGGAAAACTGGAAAGCAGTTTGGCAGAGACTAGGTACAAACCAACATCTCACACCATCTACCATGATAAAGTCAAAATGGGTACATGATTTAGACACAGGGGAAGATATAATAAGGCAATTAGGGGAACATGGAATGAATAACTTACCAGTCAGATCTCTGGATAAGGGAAGATTTATGACAAAACAAGAGATAGAGGAGCATCATGGGAAGTAAAATGGATAATTTTTATTACATTAAATTAAAAAGGGATTGCACAAAGCCAATGCAGGCAAGATTAGAAGGAGAGCAGAAAACTGGGGGGAGAGGGGCGGGATGGGAAATGTACAGCAAGTTTCTCTGATAGAAGTTTCATTTCTCAAATATATAGAGAACTGAGTCAAATCTATAAGAACATAAATCATTCCCCAATTTGCAAACAGTCAAAGGATTTAAACGGACAGTTTTCAGAAGAATAAATCAAAGCTATCTATAGTCATGTAAAAATGCTCTAAATCATTATTCTTTAGAGAAATGTGAATTAAAACAACTCTGAGGTACTGCCTCGCACCTATCAGATTGGCTAATAAGACAGAAAAGGAACATAACAAATGTTGGAGAGGATATGGAAAGATTGAGACACTAATGAACAGTTGGTGGAGTTGTGAACTGATCCAACCATTCTAGAAAGCAATTTGGAACTATTCCCAAAGCTATATAACTGTGCACATCCTTTGATCCAACAATACCATTACTAGGTCTATATCTCAAAGAGATAAAAGAAAAAAGAAAAGGACTTATATGTATAAAAATATACATTTGTGGTGGCAAAGAATTGAAAATTGAGCAGATGCTCATCAATCAGGAAACTGCTGAATAAGTTGTGGTGTATGATTGTGATGAAATGCTAATGTGCTATAAGAAATGATGAACAGGAGGGTTTCAGAAAAACCTAGAATGACCTATATGAATTGATGCAAAGTGCAGTGAACAGAACCAGGAGAACACTGTACACAGTAATAACCCTATTGCATGATGATCAATTGTGAATGACTTACCTATTCACAGCAATACAATGATCCAAGATAATTCCAAAGGGCTTATGATGAAAATTCCTCTCTACCTCCAGAGAAAGAACTGAGAGAGTCTGAATGCAGATTAAAGCACATTTTTTTAAACTTTCTTTATTTTTCTTTGTGTTTTGGTTGTTTGGGGGTTTGGGTATTTTTTTTTGGTTTGTGTTTTCTTTCACGATATGGCTAATATGGAGGTGTTTTGCATGACTGCACATGCACAGTCTGTATAAAATTGCTCGTCTTCCCAGGGAGGGGTGAAAGGAGAGATAGAATTTGGAACTCAAATTTTTTAAAAACAATCAATGTTAAAAATTGTTTTTACATGTAATTAGAAAAAATAGAATATCAAGTTAATCCTTGTTAAAAATAAAATAATTCCACAATTAAATTTAAGAAATCATAAAGGCATTTCCTTAGAAATATCAAAAATCTAGATTTAAAAGATTTCAAATAGACAGAATTCACCAGATAGCAATGAGACCAACCCTTAAACTCAATGCCAAGGGCATGTATTTGGTAAACTTCAAGACTACAAAGAGAAACAGATTATCATAAGAAAAACATGGGGGGAAGGGGAAGAAGTCTCACATATTTAAAAATAGTACTTAGATTTTACAAGTTTTTTCTGCAAAAAATAGAAAGGACAAAATTTAGAATGTGATATGCTGAAACTTGAGAGATACATAAGCTTTATTGTGAAATCATTTTCTGGGCAATGCTAAACATTATTGGTCTGTTAATCTTGTTGAAAATGGGAATAAAGTCAACGTGGCACAATCCATGCTTGCCCTGTGTCATCACTGTTTCCTTTTTCAGATGTTCACAAGCTATCCCCTTAATAATACTTCCTAGAGCTTTGTCACGAAATCAGACTCACTGCCCCTTAGTTTGAAGACCCCATTAACTTCTTTTTGAAAATCAAGGAAACACTTTTCCTTCTCTATTCCTATGCTGTCTTTCCTATTTTCCACAATCTTTCAAATGTATGACTGGCAGTGGCTTACTAATAATATTCAGAAAGATAGGATTCAGAGAATTAGCAAAGAATATTATCAGTTAATTTTCATGCTAAGTATTAAATAAAATGCTACCAAACATAATATAAGCATATTCATATATGTATGTATACACACATAGACTGTGTGTTCACTGAGCACGTTTTGGACATAGAGAAAGAATGATAAGTGTAATAAGCCAGATTCATTATAATTAATGTTGGACTTACACCAGGAATGGAGATATAGCTCCATGATTAAGAAAAATGGCCCAATAAATCACATCTGCACTAAAATAATAAAACCATATAATAATATAAATTTATGCAGAAAAAGACATTGATAAAACGCAATACCAAAGGGAAAAGTTTTTGTCTCAGCACTACAAATAACACTTACCTGAATCCAAATTTGGCATTATAGGTAATAAAGGAACTTTGAAACCTTTCCCAGTTCCGTAATAGCATAAAACACACCTGACCTGCTCACTGTCATTACTATTTCACACAGATCTAGACCTATGAACTATAGCAAAAGACAAGGAAAGAAATTAAAGGAATCAGCACTATTTGAATCCTAAAAATTTGGATTCTAAGATATCTCTTTTAGCAGAAAATATTGTGATTTGTTTTAAAAAAGCAAGATAATTCAATATATTTTGATAATAAATATTTTCAGCTATCTTGTACACACTCACAGAACCACCAGGATTTCCACATATCACCAAGATAAAAATATAGAAAGAGAAATACCATTCATAATAACAATGTAATATATTAACTATCTGTAAACTAATCTATCAACATAAATACAAAGTTTATACACAAGTAACTATGGATAATTTCTGGTAGAAAAAGAACTAAGTCTTTGGATATATCTTCATGGCACATGGTCAGGTCAACCTAATAAAGATGACAATACTATCCAATTATAAATTTAATTCTATGTCAAACATAATTAAATGGAGTATGTCAAAGGACTACATAAAATAACAAAATTCATAAAATGAAGAATAAAAAATTAAGCATATCTAGAGATAATGAAAAATAAAATGAAGCAATTTAAATTTGCCAGCTCTTAAATTATATTACAAAGCCATCATTGTAAAAATAAAATATGGTACTGAATAAAAATTAGTAAATAAATAAAAAGAAAATATTAGCAAATGATGAGTCAGAATCTAGTGACATTTCTATAGCATTTTATATTTGCAAAGTAATTTATATGTTTTTTTATCTCATTTGAACCTCACAACAAAACTCTGTACTACATTTACAGGTATTATTATCCACATTTTACAGATAAGGAGACTGAAGTTCAGAGGTCAAATGAATTGCCCATGGTCACCCAGATATTAACTGTCTGAGATAAGATTCGAAATCAAGTCTTTTTGTCTCCCACAGAGCACAAATCTAAATCAATACCTAATCACCATTTCACATCCTATTGGGCTGGGGCAGGGGAATCCGATCCTTTCAACTGAAAGAATGATAAGTGTTAAGGCACAAAACTAGAATCTGAAGGTAGAAGGATCTCTGCAAAGGTTCGTTTTGGAGAGTCTCCTCCCTTAAGGTCAGGGCAGAGTGACGGCCACCTGCATTTTGTTTGAATGTGATTCCATGGAACAGAGCTCCAAATAGCAAGGCTGAGGCAATCAGCAAGAACTATGGCCTCAAATCATCTTTGTGACCAGTGGTGTAAAAATGATACAAGAGTAATTAAGGCTAATTCATTTTAATATGAGAATTAATTGGTTATTATAGTAGTTCACGGATGAGAGCTATTAATACTGTGATTGACTTGTTAGTGTCCTATTTTAAAGACAATGCTTGCTACTTGGGTGCTTAGTTGTTTCTGGATAAGTGAAAATGTAGAATGTCTGTATCCTCTAAATCCTGGTGCTCTGGTATGCACTCCTGGTTGTCCCACCCTAGTTTTAGCTCTTCTTTGAATTCCTAATCTGAACACAAGAATTCAAAGAGTACATTGCGTAGTAGACTATTTGGCAGTCATCTTCACACCTGAATGATTAACCTGAACCAGCTCAAGGAGGATGTAGCATCACATTGTGAAGTGAACTCCTCTAGGAATCATACTGCACTCAGTGTTGTGCTTTTCATAAATTAGTACTTCCTAAAATGTTTTTCCCAAGAGCAGAATCGGTCACTTCTCTGTTGGGTCTTCTTCAGGTGGGCTGTTCTATCCATAATCACCTAAAAACAGGAGAAATATAATGTCACAGACAGACCAACAGACACAGGGAGAAAAAAAAATCATATTCAATGTAAAGAATGCACTCTAGCAAATTAAAGGAAGCATGGGAGCGCTATAACACCGACTACAAGACATCTGGGCAGCCTCAGTCACTACAGAGCAAGTACCTCTAAATGAAAGGAGCCCAGCAGAGAGTTTGTACTGTACCTGCCAATCTAAGGATCCCTTCAGGCCAATGATGTGGCTGAGGCTCCCTGAGGAAGCAGCCTGGGACTGGATACCAATGGACACCCTGAGTCCTTAGAGGTCAGGAAGGATTGCAGTGGCTTGCTTCAGCAGTGACAGAGAATACTTCCCCACTCCTCTGCCATTTCAAACTGGCTCTTGAAGGAAAGGCTGCTGAAGGGGCTCTTAGGAAGGATACCACACCTGGGAAGCTACTTTGCCATTGATAGACATGAAGGGTCAGAGGACACCATTATGTAACCTTGTGGTTTTCTGAATGGAAATATGTTAATTCTTACAGTATTCTGGCATGCACAATTGTTCGTCCAGGCTGGTGCATTATAACTTAATGATTTTCATTATTGATAACAATTGTCGAGAGTTTACTGAGGACAAATTGGTGTTTTCTTGCTATTTCATTTATTTTGGTTTCATACCTCTATTAGGCAAAGCAGCCTTCTTAAAACATTGTTCTCCTCAAAGGATACAGTAGATAGCATGTGCCAGGTGGATCAAATCACTGCTACCCCCTCAGACTCTTGTAAAGACACCCCAGAACCCTGAATTAGAGTCCTGGGAATAGTTGTGCCCTCAGACAAATTGCTCTGCTTCCAGACTGGACCCAATAGCAATAACCAAGGGGGGCAATTCTTGTGGAGAAAGGAGTCACCACCACCAAATGGGCAGGCAAACCAGCGTAGCTGGAGCAGCAAGACACCCTAAGGGAGGAACAAGAGGTGGCATGTGCCAAGTAGGTCAAACCATCTCAATAACCATCTCCCCTTGGACCAAGGTGAAGACATTCCCTACCATCACCAGTACCAACCACCAACCAAATGCCACCAATAGGTAAGTCCAAGAGCCCTGGAAAATCAGTGTCTCCCAGACCACAGACCCTGCTTTCACAGTCACCCCGCCATGGATTTCCACCTCTTCCCTGAAGGTACTGCAGCCCCTGCCTCCTCAGCAGCTATAGCTACTAAAGACCCAGAGAAGAAAATTCTCAACACAGAAGGCCTTGGCACCATCAAATGGTTCAACAGTAGAAACTGGCAACATCTTGTCGATAGAAATGTCTTTAAAGAAGACACATCACCCTCTGCTTTAGTCCTGAACCCTAAGGATCACCAGACCTCTGTATTTAGTTGGCAGCTGAAGCGTCCTATGTGCATCTTCTCCCCTATTAGAATGTTAGATCCCTGAGAGCAAGGGCTTTCTCCGGTTTTCCTTCTGCATCATGAAGGCTTAGTGGTATCATCTGCATATTTGTTCAGTCATTTTCAGTTCTGTCTGACTCTCTGTGACCCCATTTGGGGTTTTCTTGGCAGAGACACCGGAGTGGTTTTCCATTTCCTTCTCCAGCTCATTTTACAGATGAGGAAACTGAGGCAGAGTTAAGTGACTTAAGTCACATAGATAGTAAGCGTACAAAGCTGGATTTGAATTCAGGTCTTCCTGACTCCAAGGCCAGGGCTCTATCCATTGTGTCACCTAGCTGCCCTAATTTGCATATAGCCAGGGCTTAAATAATATTCTTTTCTTTCTCTCACTTATTTATTCATCTCTAGCTTTTTCATTACTACATTTATTCTTGGCCTAGAAAATAGATGAATCAGAGTTAAGTAGTGTTGATTTCTCTTTGTCACTTGTTACCATCTCTGAAGCAGTGATTCTCCCCCCTCCTTAGATCTTCCTCTTTCCCATGACTTAATTAAAAATTAAAAATAAACAAATACAAAGCTGTATCATGTACTTCCAGCCTCAGCTCATTCTGAACATTAGCACTCCTGTCATTTCTCATATTATGTCAAAACACCACTTTGAGGTAGGTGCTATTATGATCTCCATTTTTCAGGTGAAGAAACTGAGGCAGACAGAGTTGGAGTGACTTGCCCAGAGTCACACAGCTAGTAAGTGTCTGAGACAGGATTTGGACTCAGATATTCCTGACTTTCTAAGTCCAGTGTTCCATCTACTACACTGCCTAGCAGCCTCTGAAGCTCAGTCTGGGAGTCTCTGCCTTAGGGCTTTTTTCTGTACTGTCATGATGCTTCTCTACCTTCACTCTCTTTGCTTTGATCTGTCATTATCAGATTCCAGCCAAAGCCCTGATGCAAACTCTCTTAACTCTCATTTGCTCTCCTGGAGTAGAAATCCACTGACTAGTAACTTGTATTTTCCTTCCCTGTTCTAATTAATTGTGTCAAGCAGATTTCCTATACTGGCAGGTGCCTGCTGACTGTCCATGATGGGCTAGTCCGGGTAGACATAATTGCCAACCTGCCTGTCTTAGGTTAGCAGTGGGCACCCATTGAGTCCCGTCCAGGTCAGTTTCAAGGTTTCTCAGGCTTGATCTCACCTGATCTTCACGATGGCCCTGTGAGGTTGACACGACCTTATCATTATCTCCATTTGACAAATGAAGAAACTGAGACTTAGCCAGGGTCGCAGAGATGGCACATCTGAAGCAGGGTTCGAGCCCAGCTCTCACTTTCTCCAAGCCCTCTACCCTATCTACTCTGCCACACAACCTTTCCAGGAGAATTTCCTTAGGTCCTACGGTATTTATGTAGTGGTATTCTTCTCAATATCAAACCACTTCAACTTTTGTCCTGATCTTTCCCCTCTTCACCAAGCCATTACATCACAAGGCCATCAGTCTCGATCTGGAGGGGCCTCAAAGCTCATCTAACCCAACCCTCTTTTTACAGATGAAGAAACTGAGGTCCAGGGAAACGAGGTGCTTTCCCAAGAAGACAGAGGCAGGATTCAAGCCCGGGTTCTTTGACTCCAGAGTCAATACCCTTCCCCCTAAACCAATTGTTTTCATAATTCCCACATCAGCTTGATGAGAAAGATAGACAGAGTAATGATAGCTAGTATTCCTTTGCAGAACCCTAAGCCTATAACCCTTTAGAGGTTGAGTCGATGACAAGCTCTTCCCTACAAAAGAAAAACAACAAAAAGAAGCACAGCTTTCCAGTCTCTAATTCCTGAAACCTAAGAGAGCTAAACAGAAATGAGGCAAAGAGCCACATCCGGATACACCAGGTTTCCTTAGCTTCACTGAACAACAGTTTTTGCAGTAAAATCTAAGTTAACTCTCACTAGAGCCCTCGGTTCCTCCTCCTTTTTTGTTATTTTAAAGGATTAGTCATTCATCAAATATTAGTGAAACACTTACAGAGCATTAGGAGAATAAAATGTCCTGCTGAAACATGGCCCTTGCTGTCTTAGAGCTTGTAACCCTCTAGGAGGAGAAGAGGCCACAAGTAATGGAGGTGTTTGAAATCGCACAATACAAACAGCAGAGAGCTACAAAGCCAATGGTCTGCAGGTGTCTCGGTGATGGCCATCACTGCTGGTGAGGGCCAGGGAAGGCTTCCTAACATTGGAGCTGGGCTTTCAAGGCCAAGGAAGAATTGAGCAGGGGAAGAAGATGAGGGAGGACATTTTGGCCACAGGGTATAGCAGGAACAAAGGTGTGGGGTCTCTAATGCAATGAAAATTTGGAAAGCAGTGAGTAATCTAGGTTGGCTGGAGTCTGGAATATATGGAGAGGAGGAAGGTAAGGCTAGACAGGAAAGGGGACAACCAGAAGGTGGAGGTCTCCTAATACTGGCGTTCTTCAGTGAATTCCACACAGTGGGCAACAGAGGAGGAGAGGGAAGATGAGGAGGGGAGAGGAAAGGACAATAGAGGGGTGGGGAGGAAAAGAGGGAGGGAGAGAAGAGATAATGAGAGGAGAGGAGAAGGGAAGGGAGGAGAATGGAGTGGAGGGGAGAACAGGACAGGGGAGGACAGAAGGCAGGAGGGGAGGAGAGGAGAGGGGTGGGAAGGGGAAGAAAAGAGAGGAAGGGAGAGAAGAGGGGAGCAGAGGAAAGGGGAGGGGAGGAAAGAAGAAATGGAGAACTTCCGAATTTATGGGGTTATTCAGTCTACTGCAGATGGAGAATTAAGAGAATGAATCGATCTATTCAAATAACTACATGGGAGGTATTTTCAAAAGCATTTCAAGAATATTACTTAAATTTATTCTTTAAAAATCATACTCCTGAGGATATTGCCAAGTTGTCCAGTTCATCAAGGAACTTCATAATTTTATTCTTTCTGGTCATCCTAAATGTTGTAAGAGTGAGAGCTTGGCATAGTGCCTAACCCACTTAATAAATACTGGCTGAAGACTCACAAGGGACAAAGGCATTTCCCAAGAAGCCACCAATGTTTGGATTACAGAAATGGAGCTATGAGTATACACACACACACACACACACACACACACACACATATGTGTGTGTATGTATATGTGTACATATGTGTATACATATATTTGGATATATTTACATATATACATACATACATGTGTATATGTGTATATGTGTGTGTATGTATACATATATATCAGTGTAATATATCCTAGATGAGTGAGGGACCAGAGCTTCCACTCACAGAGTGTTCAACTCAACAACTGGGAAACCAATGCATCAGGATGGTCACATACAATGTACCGGAGTATGTTGCTAAGGACTGACCTGGCAATGTAAGGCGACTTGATGAGCCTGTGCTTGGGGCTGGTGAGCCATGAGGACGTCGCTTCATGCCTGTTATGAGAAAAGCAATGGGGAGAATAAAGAAAAGATGGAATTCAGGCCTCTTCCCTTGATCAAATGAGATAATGATGATATTAATAACAACAATAATATCTATAATACCAACTAACTCAGAGTTCTTTAACATGTCCAAAGCACTTCACAAGCATCATCTCATTTAATCCTTACAAACACCCTGGGAAGCAGGTACTATTATTATACCCATGTTCCAGGTGAGGAAATTGAGGTTCAGAGGTGAAGCGACCTACTCGTGGTTACACGGCTAATGAGCGTGATGATGGGTAGAATTTCAACCCAGCTCTTCCCTGACTCCCGGGCTCTCATTCTTTGTACTACATATCTAAAGTACTTAGTAAATTGTAACACACCACATAATTACGAATTATTATTTACCACAAGTTTTCATTTAATCCATTTAAAAATAATGTGAATATCATGAGTGAGGAAATATGGCTTTCAGAAAATGTCTCATGTGAATATGAATGTATCCTAAAGGATCCTAAGATTATAATCCTATTTCTGGAAAGAACCTCAGATGCCATCGGGTACAGAATGCTCATTTTATAGGGAAGGAAAGTGAAGCCCAAAAAGATGAGGTAGCTCTCTCCATATCACACAGGTAGTGAGGAAAGTAGGATTTGAATCCAGGTGCTATGACTCCGGAGTCAGGGCTCTTTCTACTGGCCCACACTATCTTGATTCAGCAAGCTTATAAAACAGCCAAGGGATTTTGGATCTCCAGGTTCTGACTAACACTAGAATTATAAGTAGAGGAAGAAAAACATTTAATAATGATACACATCTAAAAATTCAAAATTAACATGGGGTGGGAGTGGAGCTAACAGGCAAGGAGTTACCAGCTAAAAGCAGATCTTCCTCATTCCTGTGCTACATACATCCCACCGGACCAACTTCTATTTGGTAAAAACCCATGAGTTCACTGAACTAATTGCCGCTCCCCCCAAGAGCTTGGCCTGCTTTGTTTCACATTTAAGGTGTAAGCAGAACATAGATGACAAGGTTGACACATGCATTGCCAGAGCTAGATCAGTGTTTGGGAGGCTCCAAAGGAAATTGTGGGAGAGAAGAGATATTAGGCTGTTGTGCTGACCTCATTGTTGTATGCCTGCGAAACCTGGACAGTCCACCAGCACCATGCCAGGAAACTAAATCATTTCCCTTTGAATTGTCTTAGGAAGATTCTAAAGATCACTTGGCAAGACAAGGCACTGGACACTGAGGTCCTTTCTCAGGCTGAACTGCTAAGCATTCAAACTCTACTGAAAAGATTGCAACTTTGATGGACTAGCCATCTTGTTTCAATGACAAACACACATTTGCCTAAAAGACTGTTTTATGGAGAACTCACACAAGGCAAGCACTCACATGAAGATCAGGAGAAGCAATGCAAGGACACTTTCTGAAGAATTTTGGAATTGACTGTGAGACACAACAGACACTGGCACAAGACAATCCAGCATGGCGCACCTGCATCAAAGGAAGGCACAGTGCCCCACGAGAAAAGCAGAATTGCAGTAGCTCAAAAGAAATCTGAGATGCACAAATTTAGAGAGCTCTCCACTCCAAGTGTTCATGTGGATTATTTGTGCCTCATCTGTGCTAGAACATTCCGAGCTCGTATTGGTCTGATCAGCCAGTCAGTCATACTGTATCTTGACTCCAACATAGTGATGTCATTTTGATCCTTTTCGAGAATGAAGGACAACAATCAACCAACCATATATTCTTGGTATTGAATCATTTGACCAACCACTTGACTCTCAAGATTCATATAAAATGTGATCTTTGGGCATTATCTGGCAGTGGGAATGCACTTTGTAAAAATGCATTACACTTTGATTAAAATGGCCTTCTCTTCAGGAAGCATAGCAGGAAAACTGAGGAAAGGCAAAAGCATAAACATGGCAATGGGTGTGGGAAAGAGGGTGTGAGTGATCATTTTCTATGGAAATGGTGGCTAAAAATGGAGTCTCTGGGGGTAGAGCCAAGATGGGAGCTGGAAAGCAGGGACTTGCCTAGGGCTCTCCACCAAGACCCTCCAAACACTGATAAAAATGGCTCTAAACAAATTCTAGAACTACAGAATCCACAAAATAGCAGAGGGAAGCAGGGCTCCAGCCCAGGACAGCCTGGATGGTCGCTGGGTAAGGTCTATCGTGCAGGGAACTGGGAGCAGAGAGGAGCAGAGCCCAGCATGGGCTGAGCCCGGAACAACCAGACCGTGAGCCTGGAGGAATAGGCCCTAGCACCCTGAATCAGTGAGCTATGACAGTTACCAGACTTCTCAACCCACAAACACCAAAGACAACAGGGAACGTCAGTGGGAAAAGCTGCGGGGACAGAGTGAAAGGAGTTCATGGTAAGGCCACCACCCTGGGGGCAGCAGAGGTAGTGCAGCTACAGAACTACAGCTGCAGTTGCTTTTGGCCCCAGGCCCACCTGGTGGGAGGAATTAAGTGGTGGATCAGAGCAGGAGTGCATAGCCTGCTTAAGATCTGAGTCCGGTCTGGGTTGGGGGTTCTTGGGGGAAGAGGAGCACCAGTGTGGCAGAGCTTGCTGTATAGAAATAGCTCTGAAAACAACAGCACATCCCCTCAAGCTTGGAACAAAGTACTCTCTACTCTACAAGCAGTCATACCCCGACAAAAAACTCAAGGGTCAAGTAGTTGGCTGGGAACATGGCCGGACAGCGAAAATGCACTCAGATTCAGACTCAGACTTTGGAATCTTTCTTTGGTGATAAAGAAGACCAAAACACACAGCCAGAAGAAGTCAACAAAGTCAAAGAGCCTACATCGAGAGCCTCCAAGAAAAACATGAACTGGTCTCAAGCAATGGAAGAGCTCAAAAAGGATTTGGAAAAGCAAAGTTAGAGAAGCAGAGGAAAAATTGGGAAGAGAAACGAGAATGATGCAGGAAAACCACAAAAAACAAGTCAATGACTTGCTAAAGGAGACTCAAAAAATACTGAAGAAAATAACACCTTAAAAAATAGACTAACTCAAATGGCAAAAGAGCTCCAAAAAGCCAATGAGGAGAAGAATGCCTTGAAAGGCAGAATTAGCCAAATGGAAAAGGAGGTCCAAAAGACCACTGAAGAAAATACTACCTTAAAAATTAGATTGGAGCAACTGGAAGCTAGTGACTTTATAAGAAATCAAGATATTATAAAACAGAAACAAAGGAATGAGAAAGTGGAAGACAATGTGAAATACCTCATTGGAAAAACCACTGACCTGGAAAATAGATCCAGGAGAGATAATTTAAAAATTATTGGACTACCTGAAAGCCATGATCCAAAAAAGGAGCCTAGATAGCATCTTTCAAGAAATTATCAAGGAGAACTGCCCTGATATCCTAGAGCCAGAGGGTAAAATAGAAATTGAAAGAATCCACTGATCACCTCCTGAAAAAGATCCCAAAAAGTAAACTCCTAGGAAAATTGTTGCCAAATTCTAGAGCTCCCAGATCAAGGAGAAAATGCTGCAAGCAGCCAGAAAGAAACAATTTGAGCATTGTGGAAACACAATCAGGATAACACAAGATCTAACAGCTTCTACATTAAGGGACTGAAGGGCTTTGAATATGATATTCTGGAGGTCAATGGAGCTAGAATTAAAACCAAGAATCACCTACCCAGCAAAACTGAGTATCATACTCCAAGGCAAAATATGGACTTTCAATAAAATAGAGGACTTTCAAGTTTTCTCAGTGAAAAGACCAGAGCTGAATAGAAAATTTGACTTTCAAATACAAGAATCAAGAGAAGCATGAAAAAGTAAACAAGAAAGAGAAATCATAAGGCACTTACTAAAGTGGAACTGTTTTGTTTACATTCCTACATGGAAAGATAATATGTATAATTCATGAAACCTCAGTATTAGGGTAGCTGAAGGGAATATACATAGATAGATAGATAGATAGATAGATAGATAGATAGAGATAGATATATATAGATAGAGGGCACAGGGTGAGTTGAATATGAAGGGATGATATCTAAAAAAAATCAAATTAAGGGATGAGAGAGGAATATATTGAGAGAGGGAGAAAGGGAGAGATAGAATGGGGTAAATTATCTCGCATAAAAGTGGCAAGAAAAAGCAGTTCTGTAGAAAAGGAAGAGGGGGCAGGTGAGGGGGAATGAGTGAATCTTGCTTTCATTGGATTTGACCTGAGGAGGGAATACCATACATACTCAATTGGGTATCTTACCCCACAGGAAAGAAGGAGGAAGGAGATAAAAAATAGGGGACAATAGACGGAAGGGCAGATAGGGGGAGGAGGTAATCAAAAGCAAATGCTTTTGAAAAGGGACAGGGTCAAGGGAGAAAACTGCATAAAAGGGGATAGCATAGGAAGGAGCAAAATATAGTTAGTCTTTCACAACATGAGTATTGTAGAAGGGTTTTGCATAATGATATACATGTGGCATATGTTGAATTGCTTGCCTTCTTAGGAAGGTGCGGTGGGGAGGGAAGAGGGGAGAGAATTTGGAACTCAAAGTTTTAAAAGATGTTCAAAAAAAGTTTTTGCATGTGACTAGGAAATAAGATATACAGGCAATGGGGCATAGAAATCTATCTTGCCCTACAAGAAAGTAAGGGAAAAGGGAATGGGGAGTAGTGGGGTGACAGAAGGGAGGGCTGACTGGGGAATTGGGCAATCAGAATATATGCCATCTTGGAGTGGGGGGGAGGGTGGAAATGGGGAGAAAATTTGTAATTCAAACTCGTGAAAATTAATGCTGAAAACCAAAAATATTAAATAAATAAATAATGGGAAAAAATAAAAAAAAATAAAAATGGAGTCACTAATGGAGGACATGGAAATCACCTGCTGGGCCCCTCACTGAATCTACAAGTCAAGGAGATCATAAAGTCAAAAGTGTGGTGCGGGAAGTTAGAGAAGGTAGGAATAAGGGACCTTTAATAAATGCAGCATATTTTTTTCAATTTATATTTCATCAATAGTTTTAATAGATGTCCTATTTGTAGGGAAAGCACATGGAGACAGGAGAAAAAATCCTTTTCTTCATCAAATGCTTTATGGACATGACTCAGAATCCTCAAAGACCATTCCAGTCAATGTATGAGAAGCTCTGTCAGGTCCTACCAAGACAGCAAAGCTTTATGTATGGGCCCGACCATGGACTGTGTGTCCCTTGTGTGTCTTTTTAAAAATATTGACATTTTCTCAGCCAATGGTCATAAATAGCCATGCAGAGTTAAGCCAGGTAGAAAAACCTTGTTTGGTAATGATGATTTTCAATCACATATTATTGCTAGTTGTCTGTCATGAGTGATAGGGCTTCCACTTCATATCATTTTTCCATTACTGGCCTCCACTGATGTGAAGGCATAGACCTGAAATTGTTCCATGTTTCCCAACCAATCACTGAGTTGTCTCTTTGTCCACAATGCAAAGTCAAGTTGCTCTTTCCCAAAAGTGAGGTCAGCTGTAAAGGGGAGTGCCACTGATGCCAAGGAATTCAAGGCCTTCTGAGACCAGAAGTAAGGCCAGAATTAAGTGGTTCGGTTCTGAGCTAGAGCCAGCTGTGGAAATCACCTCAGTTATGCATTGATGTGGCTGACTGCAGGCTATGGGAACAAGGGGACAGCAAAAGGGCAGTAAAAAACATCCAATCAAGTCTAGAAGTCTTTATTAAAGACCTACTACATACAAAGTACTATGCTAGGTTCTGGAGATAAAGAGGCAAAATGATGGAATGGAAAGGTATTTATCAAGTGTTCACCATGTGCAAAGCACTGTGCTAAGCATTGTGAAGACAAATAGAAAGGTGAGACCATGCCTGCCCTCAAGGAACTCACATTCTAGTGGGGGAGACAACTCATGGAGGTTTCAGCTGCAAGTCAGATGGAAAGGTCCCATAGTCCTTAGGGAACAGTGGCAAGGCTGATGGCAAGTAATATCTATTCTTTATTTCATTTCCACCAATAAAATTCTATACCTTTCTAATGTTGAACTTTTTGACAAGGCTTGCCCTCAAGGCATTTACAATCTACTAGAACTCTTGGGGAAATCCATAAGGGACTCCTTTTCCCCATTGCTTACAACCATGTCCAGTCTCCCTTATTCCTAAAAAGCCTTCAGTTTACCGCACATCCTCTCAAGCTCTCATCCTTTATTACTCTGCTCTTTCTCCATTTCCTGCCTCTGTTTCCCCACCACTCACTCACCACTCTCCCCTCTTTGTCATTCGTATTCTGACCCCATCACCAGAATGAAATGGATCTCCTTGTGGCTAAATCCAGCAGTCCTTTCTCAGTCCTTGCTGTATCTGACTTCTATATAGCTTTGGACATCATCAGCCACTCTCTTCTCTTAGATACTATGCCCTCCCTTGGCTTCTTGGAAGTCGATTTCTCTTGGTTCTCCTCCCATCTGTATGATGTCTCCCAATGTTAGCATTTTCCTGCACTTTTGTAATAGCTCCTAATTGGTGAACCATACCCTCTGTCTTCAATCTATCCCTAACACAGCAGGCTAAAGAGGCCACTATGACACAAGTCTCAACATAGCCCTGCTCAAAGGCTTCCTGTTGTTCTTCATTGCCTTCAGCAGCAAACACAAACTCTTTGGCCTGCCATTTAAAGGCTCCCACAATCTTTCTGGTCACATCCTACTACATCCATCAATATACTATACATTCTAGACAAAGTGGGCTAGAGCTATTCCTTAAAGGGAGCAAGCATTCCATCCATCATTTGTTTCCATCCCTTCACATGGGCCATATATCACACCTGGAACCACCTCTGTCTCCAGCCTTATCCTTCAGAATCCTGAACTTGCTTCCTGGCTCAATTTAGGTATCACTGTTATCATGCCACCTTCTCTGATCCTTCCATTTGTAAGTGCCCTCTCCTTTCCCAAATGAGCAGCTAATGTGTCTCCTCCCATTGGCATCCTCACAATGTCAAGAGAAAGTAAACATGACCCTCAGCATGAGGCAGACCACCTATGGCAAATTTATGTGAAGACATGAATGAAAGGCCACAGGATGGGCAGGCAGGCATGCGATGCATGTGCATCTTTGGAAGGAATACTTGTCATAATATCAATGGAGTTTGGGGGTGTTACTTGACTGGGTCCATTTTTTTTTAATTCACACCCCCAAAAAAATACAAGATCTTTAATTGCGGGAGCAGTCTTGGCATTGTTGTGGTATTCCCATGGCCTCAGGGGTGGAAACCTGCAGCCTCAAGGCCACATGTGGCCTTCTAGGTCCTTGGGTGCAGCCTTTTGACTGAGTCCAAGTTAAATAGAACAAATCCTTTTATTTAGGGGATTTGTTTTGTGAAGCTTAGATTCAGTCAAAGAGCCACACTTGCGGAACCAGAGGGCCACGTGTGGCCTCGAGGCTGCATATTCCCACCCCTGGAGCACATTGCATCATACATAACAGGCACCTGCCACATAATAGGTGCCTAATTCATGCTTATTACCTGACTAACAAGTACTTAATAAAGATTTGTTAAATTGAAGATGTGGAAGCTGACAGGATTGGGCACAAAACTTCATTGCAGGGGAGCTTAGCATCGCAGCTGATGATGGGAGGCTGCATGGCAGCCAAGGAGAAAAGGACATGGGACTTGGGGTTAGGATGACCTGGGTTCAAATCTTTCCTCAGATGGCCCTGGGCTTGTCCCTTACCCTCTATCTGCCTCTGTCCCCTCCTATTTAAAATGAGGGGTTGAATCTGATGGCTTCTAAGGTCTCCTCTACATTGAAGTCCTTGGTCTGACTAAGTCCAGAGCAATCAGGTCAGTAGCTGCCCCAAGCAGTGCCCCTGAAGCTCGCATCGAAGGAAGACAGAGACAGCCAGGCACAAGATCATGGGAATGCAGTGACTTGGATAAAGTCACTGAAAATGATGGCCTCCTCAACAGATTTGCAGATGGGATACTAACACTGACCAAGGAGGAGGAGGAGGAGGTGGAGGAACATTTATGTGGTGCATTCTGTGTGCCCGGCACCACACTAAGGGCTTTACAATTATCTCATTTGATCCTCACAACAACCTTGAGAGGTAGGTGCTGTTATTATCCCCATTTTACAGATGAGGAAATGGAGGCAGAGGCTGGGTGACTTGGCCAGAGCCACACATCTAGTAAGTGTCTGAAGCGAGGTTTGAACCCAGATTTTTCCTGACTCCAGGCCCAGCGCTCTATACATAGCACCATCTAAGCTGTTCCTAATGAGATGCCAGTCAGGAGCCAAACAGATCTCAACAGGCAGGAACACTGCACTGAATCTAATACTATGAAATTCCATCAGGATAAATGTAAAGTCTAAAACTTGGGCACAAAAAATCAACTCTCTAAATACCCGATGAGAGAGGCTTGGTTTGGTAGGAATTTGTCCAAACTGGGGTTTCAGTGGCCTGCAAGCTCAGCGTGAGACAGTGGCCCAAAACTCTAATGTAATCTTGGTGGGCATTAAGAGAAGCCAGGCTCCCAGGAATCCAGAGCTGAGAGTCCTGCTCTGGTTGGCCCACAGCTTAGATGTTATGTTCTATTCTGGACCCTGCATTTAAAGAAGGGCATCGATAAGCTGCCCAGTGATGGGGCACCTAGAGCACAGTGGATAGAATCAAGAAGATGAGTTCAAATCCAGCCTCAGAAACTTACTAGCTGTGTAACCCTCTTTGTCTCAGTTTCCTAATATGTAAAATCAGCTGGAGAAGGAAATGGCAAACCACTCCAGTATCTTTGTCAAAAAAACCTGAAGTTGGGTCACAAAAAAGTTGGATACAACTGAACAACGACAATTGATAAGCTAGAGAATATTCAAAGAAAGGCAACCAGAATGGTGAAGGGCCTTTGGTCCAGGTCTTCCAAGGTCATGACAGTTGGGCACGTTGAGCCTGGAGGAGAGAAGACTCAGAGGGCCGTACTAGCTGGGTTTAGATATCAGCATGGCTATCACATCACAGAAGGATTCACTGTGTTCTGTTTGTCTACAAAGGACAGAAGCATGGAGCCGGCCATAGATGGAAATTCCCAGAAGGCTAGATCTGCCTGAATGTCAGGAGTTGCCCCAGAGTGGAATGGGTTGCCTCTAGGGAGAGTGGGCTCCTCCTCCTCGGAGGTCTGCAAACAGAGGCCAGACAACCCATGGCTTGTTGGGCATATCCTGGTGGGGATTCTTTTGGGTAAGGATTAGATGAAATGGGCAGCACCAACTCTTGACCTTCTGTGATTCTATGTTTCTTCAGCTCTGGGTGCCAGACACAGTGCTAAGTACTGAGAGTACCAAAAGAAAACGAAGACCACATGCTTGCCTTTGTTTTACTGGGGAGGAAGGTAGGTGATTGATGAAACACGGAAGGTAGGTGCTAGAAGTTCAGGAACACTGGACAGTGTCTAGCATATGTTTAAACATTCTCCTTGTCAGGTGCATGATGCAGAGGACTTGGGGGATCTCCTGTGTCCCCTTTTACACATGAATGAGTTTCAAATATTTCTGATGATATTTTCATTAGTTCTGTTGCAAGGCAAACATCCATGGATTTATTGAGGAAAGAACAAGAAGACTAGCTTTATGGCCTTGAAGGGAGCACCCACACTAAGAGTTATCACTTGCGGATGAAGTTCTCAATCCCAGCCCTAAGCAACTCATCCCAGTATGGACATAATGGCATCAACCTCCAAGGCTACTGAGAAAGTTTGAGAGGAATCATCAAAAACTGATTTTTCTTAATATTATTGCACACAATGTTATAACTGCATGGCTAATCATAACCTGGATTCGAGAAACAGTATGGTGCCATGGTGAACAGAGAGCTGGTCTCAGAGCCAGGAAGCCCTGACTAATACCTACTGGTCAAGTCACCTAACTTCTCAGGGTCCAAGGCAATGTTCCAGACCTGGTTTGAGTTGGGGGGGAGATCTACAGTAAGTGAAGTGGGAGAGAGGTGTTCCCACACCATCGAAATCATGGAACCTTCATTAATCTGGATATTTTAACCTTGTAAGCATAGGATTCTGGAAGATTTTCCTGAAAGATGGTGAAAGAGAGGGCAGGCATGGAAAGAGGTAACAGAGTTGGATACAAGTTGGGGAAGCAGGGTGATCTGGTTAGCTGAACTACAAACACACATTTAGCTTGGAGTTGGTCTGTTACTTTGCTATGAAAATGCATAAGAACTAAACCTCCCTCAGGAAGGAAATAGAAACTCATGGTTGGTCCAGCACGGGGCAGGGGCATTGAACCAGGAAGAGAAAGTGAATCTATCCATTCTTGCCCTTGTAGGAAGTGATGGTGAGAGGGGTAGGCTCAAGGAAATGCTGAATACTGCCATTGAGGTCCCAGAGCCACTGGCAACATATTCTAGGCCCAGATGCTAACTGAGTAACTACACTTCATCTAAATTGTCTGACCGATTTTAACAAGGAGCCAGTCAATTGACTGAAGTCAACCCAACCAGGAAAGGGATAAATGGGTCAAAGGAGAAATGGGACATACAAGAAGCCAGGGCAAGGGTGAACCCGAGGAGAAGCATCTTTGGAAGGTCAATAGGGAAAGGTCCTTCCTAGGGAGCAGAAGGGTCAGCTTTCCAAGCAGGAGAGGTGAGCCAGAATTCATTAAATATTTAAATGGCGCCCACTGCCCCAAGCGCTGTGTTAAGCACCTTGTAAATATTCTCTCATTTGATTCTCACAATACTTTAAGGTGTGTAATATCATTATCTTCATTTTACAGATGAGGAAACTGAGGCAAACAGTGTAAGTGACTTGCCCAGGTACCCAGCCTGAGGCTAGATTTGAACTTGGGTCTTTATGACTCCAGGCCCAGCACTCTCTCTAATTTGCCATCTAGTTATCTCAAAGTGCCTGAAGTCAGAGCCCCCTTAGAAGTTAGCCTGAAATTTTGGAGACAGTTAGGGAAATACCCTCCTCACCTCAAGGGCCCAAAGACCAGGAAGCAAGTTTTAAAAACCTAGAAGCCAGTTTGACTCTATAGTAGCTTGAAATCTAAGAGCTTAGTCTCAGCCATGATGAGGACTAAGTAGCAGCCAAACTTTGGGAAGTTGGCATGGTAGTATGAAAAGAGGACTAAATCTAGAGTCAGAAGAGCTAGATTCAAATCCTGTCTCTGATGTTTATACTGTGCGTGTGATTTGGGGCAAGGCATCTCACATGTCTGGGCCTCAGTTTCCTCATCTATGAGATTTCAGGGATGGCTTGCCTGACTTCTGAGGTCCTTTATATCTCTAGATCTACGATCCTCTGAACTACGGTGGGCAACTAGGGCTTTGTCTCAGGAGGCTGAATTTGGAGAGCGGAACATTTTCAGTGATTCAGAACGACAGAAATAACAGAAATAACATAGATAGAAATATCACCACACGATTCACGTGTGGACAAAAATACTTAGGTGAAATCGAATGAAGCCAGATTTCAGCAGAGTTGAGCTCCTCCTCACTCCCATCCTCGCCCCTCTCCCATCACTCAGGGATGTGCAGTAAGCTACATACCCCATGGTTCAAAATTCCTAGTTATGGCTCTGCTCATTCCAAGAAGAAAATTCAAGGCAGGGGATCTGTAGGGAAGAGAGGAGAGCTAACAAAGAGCCAGATCCATCCTTCAATGAGATCAGCACTGAGGACCCAGGATCATCTTCTCCTGTAAGCTTTTGATAATCACTTTTGGGTAATATTTCCCTTTTGAGAACTAATTGAAACATGAGCTTCTGGGGAGCTCCTGGCAGTCAGAGTCTTTGGAAACCCTAAGGGATATCTGCATGCTTATTTGCTAGACTACATGGGGAGGAGGTGGGAGATTGACCTCGGTGCAGGCAGAGCTGAGTGAGAGCCCAGGACAGGGGGGAAATCAGGTGAAAGAGATCCTCAATGGTTCTGGAGAGCCTAGCCTAGGTGTAGACAGAGGGAGCAGCAGGAGACCAAGGACAGTGCCTACTCCCAGCATAGTGTCAAAACCATGGGTGAGAAGTGGGCTCTCAAGATCATTATCACTGTTATCCTATATGTCAATCTCACAAAACAAGGGCTTATATATGTATGTATATAGGTATATATACAGAGACACTTAAAGCAGGAAGGGGGCCTTCATGCTTCTATGCCACCAAAGCCGGCCAGGAACACGAGGGAGCTCAGTGTTGTCAAACTCACAGTGTCAGCAGATCTAGAACTGGAGAGATCATGTGGTCAAGTTTCAGCAGGGAATGTTGGCAGTCAACATTTGGAACCTTCCACTGAGTTTGAGGCATTGGGATAGAGAAGATAGAGGCCAGTCCTGAAGGCACTAAGACCAGAGGACACATCTTGAATCTGCTATATAATAACTGTGAACATTAAGAAAACACTTTAACTCTTAGCACCCCAAACAGCTCTGAAAGACTCTAAGATTCTGAGGAGTGGCCAGTTTGCATTGGTTAAGGGGTGGTGGTTCCCCAATCTGACATGGAAGATTCTCCCATAACTATACACATATGTATACACATACATACATGTCCATGTGTAGGTACATACAGAAGTTTGCATGTGTTATGTAGAAACAAATATATTTTAGTGATTAAGATAGTAGCATCTCTATCCCAGGGTTGTTGTAAGGGTCAAATGAGATCATATTTATTTGTAAAGTGCTTTAACCCAGTGCCTGGCACAGAGTAAATATTAGTAAATCTTCTGTTACCTTTCCTAGAGAGGGTTTGGGGGTGGGAGACTGAGAGGTTGTGGATTATTCAGGGTCAGAGCTAGTGTCATATACAGGACTTGAACCCTGATCTAATAATTAATAATCACAGTTCTCATCAACAGTTTTGATGTTAAGCTGGGTGTAGGCACTGTTTTCAGTCTCCTGCTGTTCCCTGCTAGTCTAGGTTCTCTAGATACACACACACACACACACACACACACACACACACACACAAGTTGTTTAGTCATTTGTCAGTCGTGTCCAACTCTTCATTACCCCTTTTGAGGTTTTCTTGGCAAGGATAATGGAGAGGTTTGCCATTTTCTTCTCCAGCTCATTTTTCAGGTGAGGAAACTGAGGCAAACAGGGTTAAGACTTGCCTAGCAATCCAGTTAAAGTGTCTGAAGCCAAATTTGAACTCAGGGAGATGAGTCTTCTTGACTGACTCCAGGCTCAGTGCTCTATGCACTGCTTATCCCAGATGCCTGGAAACACTCTCCATACATATCCCTATCATTACTCCAATCACTAAACATGTGTTTCAGCACCTGGTGAATGTGGACAGTTCTTGTAACTGGCATATCTGACTGACTGACTGACTGACAGAAGTGGCATCTTGATATCTTTTTTGAATTGTAGTGTGGTGACTGCCTGGAGTCCAAGGAACAGAGACACTCAAAGCAGGTAGGGGGCCTTCATGCTTCTATGCCACCAAAACCAGCCAGGAGCATGAGGGAGCTCAGTGTTGTCAAACTCACAGTGTCAGCAGATCTAGAACTGGAGAGATCATGTAGTCAAGTTTCAGCAGGGAATGTTGGCAGTCAACATTTGGAACCTTCCACTGAGTTTGAGGCATTGGGATAGAGAAGATAGAGGCCAGTCCTGAAGGCACTAAGACCAGAGGACACATCTTGATTCTGCTATATAATAGCTGTGAACATTAAGAAAACACTTTAACTCTTAGCACCCCAAACAGCTCTGAAAGACTCTAAGACTTTGAGGAGTGGCCAGTTTGCATTGGTTAAGGGGTGGTGGTTCCCCAATCTGACATGGAAGATTCTCCCACAACTATGAATGGGAGAAATCGATAGTGACTGTGGAATACTTGTCCTTAGTCAGCACCAGATGGCCATTTTTGTAGAAGTCAATGGAAGTCCTGACCAATCACAAACTACATTTTAGAGGACAAGGAATGAGAAGTTTGAAATGCCGAAGAGAGCAGCAAGATGGTGCAAATGCCTCCCTTGCCCCGTCCCGGCAGCTGCACTCTGTGGAAGCCAGGCTAGGATGTGACGGAGGGTCTTGGGGATGTCTACGTAATTATCATCTTCCAAGTCTCCACAATATCACTTAGAACATCGTTTTGTTCTGACAAATAGGAAACAATATCGACTCATGTAGTATATCTCAATTATTCTTGAGATGCTGCTAGGTCCTGATTAGCTGGGATAATGAAAACCCTGGAGTGGTCACATTATTTGAATTCATACTGCATATTTCCACTGGACTGGAAGCAATTACTATAATTCTCCTAATTTTATTTTCAATGCTGAGAATTCAAATACATGCAACCACTTCAGGGGATTCATTATTCTCACTGCAGTATGGTATGGTGGTATGGCTGGGACAGAAAATTGTTAATATAATAGTGGAAATTGGTAACACCAAGTGTACTATTACATGCCAAGTCCCTTAAATGATGTCAGAATGCCAGCAATGTCCTCACATCCCTACCTTCAAGATAATGTCTATCAGGTTGACCTGAACTACCCTCTGGATCTTATCCTGTAAACAAAGCCAGTGTGGGCTAGACCAGTTTCAAAAGTGGTTCCTAGCGTCCTTGCACCCATTCCATTGGGATTCATGGCATGAAGGGCAAAATAGTCAGAATGCAGTCATTTTCCTTGCCTGGACTGCCAAGGATGATGAGGGTCTCATGACCAGGCCTTGCTACCTCATGCTATCCTTCCCTCCTAAAAGTATAAAAAATCTATTCCTAGTCTCCGGGTTGGGAAATCCATTGTGCTCTGCACTCATGGAACATCTCCCAGGGTGGTAGATTTGCTACCCTGCTATCTCACTCAAGGCCACTTTCTTCCTCAACTTATGGCTTTGATTTATTTTAGGACTTGACAGCTGAATTGGTGACTAAAAGATGAGTTCAAATCCAGGCTGTGCCAATTACTGCCTGCACGGTCCTGTCTGGACCTCCAATTGCTCATCTATAAAATGGGCAGGCAGAGGGATGTGAGGTTGGACTAGCTGGCCTCTAAAGTTACTTCCAGATCTGAAATCTAAAGATTCTATGTATATTTGAGGTGTGCATTTACATGAGCATAATCTCAGTGTTTGGACATGAAAGGGGTGCATGTGAAGCTTGGGGAATATTTTTAAAAATTATGGTAGAATGGACATTGGAGACACCACTGTATTAATATGGAGAACAGTTGAGGGGGAAAACAAACCAGCTCTTTCAGCATTCAAATTCCAACTGAGTGGATATCTCTGTTTTTTATTTGGTAACCAGAGCAACATACAAGTATTTCTTCTTTACTAGAACATGTTTTTAAAATGTGCTTTTTTCTGATAACAAGAATACGCTTTTTACACGAATCTCTAGTGTTTATTTTTACAATTGGAGATACAATAAGATGTCACTTGAGTGGATAAACCAGCTTCATTTAGGTGAACTATTGACCTTTAGAGTAGATTTTTATTTTCTTGCCTTGTGATGCACATCATGATGTGTATTTTCTCTTCCAAATACATTCATCTCTATGACGTTAATTAAAGATAAACTTATTTTTAATCTCATCCACCTCAAAGAAACTCTTAAGAATACAAAGAGAAACCCCCATGAAATCCCTTCAAAGAGACACTGAAATGGTGAGATTTGGGTTTCCAGTTTGGTTATTATGTCCCCCTTATCTCTAGAGCCTCCTTAACACAGGACTAAGCGTTTCCCATAGGTTCATTTGGACAGGAGAGTAGTCAATGACTAAAGTAGGGCCAATTGCTGCCTTCAGCATATGGCTTAATATCTTGTATTAAACATTCCAGCAGGGATGAGCAAGCAGCATCTTTAAAGCCAAAACAAACATTAGGATGGACAAGAAAGCTGACTGACTAAAGGAAGGCCACGTAAGTATGGCTAGCCATCCCTGAGACTCACCCCACAAAAATCAGCTGACCTTCCTTGAGCACCTTAGCTTCCACAGCCTCTGGCTGGGCCTGTTTTCTACCTTATCCATCACCTGAGGGAGGGGCTGCAATTTCAGAGGAAAGGAGCAAAAGACCACAGTTTGTTTTGTTGACAAAGTGTTTGAATGGCTTCTATCAGGGGAAGGAGGAGAAAGAAGAGAAGGAAAAAGGAGAGGAGGGAAGGGACAATGATGGGGCAGGAGGAAGAGGAGGAGAAAAAGAAAGAGCCAGAAGAAGGAAGTGGAGGTGGAAGGAGGAGAAAGGGAAGAGGAAAAAAAAAGAAAAGGAAGAGGAGGAAGTAGAGAAAAGAGGAGAACAAGGAAGAAGAAAGAAGAAGGAAGGAAGGAGGAAGTGAGGGAGAAGAAGAAGACAAGAGGGAGAAAAAAGACAGGAAGGCAGAAAGAAAGCAGGGAAGCAGGAAAAGAGACAGTGGAAGAACTTGGCTGAGTAACTGTTCCCAAATCTGATAAAAAGCCTAAGCAGAGTTCTACAAATGAAAATAGCAAATATTTTTCAATTGCACAGCATATAAAATTGTATAAAAATATCATCAAAGCAAGAAGGGAAAAAATGCCAGCTTCTTTATTCCACTACAGGTGCTTGTCACTGAACAACACCTATGGCCACGCGTTTGCAACATACATATGTTTCAGCATTTCTATTGAGGCAGGGGTTTTATGACTGTGCGTGCGCGCGCGCGCGCGCGCGCACACACACACACACACACACACACACATATACCCTTCATTCACCCAGGTGAGGTATGGGGAACAATGCACTTTCCTATTCTAACATGAATAATAAGGGAAAGAAAATGTTATACAAGGGTGTGCTTTCTTCTAGGGAAATCTTTTAAAAAGCTAACAAGCAGTAACTGGGCTTTAAATGTCTTATTATTTTAAAATCAGTTCATAAAGACCATGGAGATGACGAACTATCTGCTAGGTCTGCCCTGACCTGGCTAAATCAGCACAACTGTAAGGAGACTAGACCCAGTAGAAGGTAAGCCCCTCGATGGCAGGGACTGCTTTGTGTTTGTCCTTGTATCCCCAGGCAAAGCAGGGGCACAGTAGACACACATTAAATGCCAGCTGAATTGAATGGCCATCTATCTACTGCTTCTGGCTTATCTCAAATTGCTTTTGACAAGGATAGGGTTTTGATCAAAGCCAAAAGAACACTGGATTTGGAATCAGAGAACCCGGATTCAAATCTTGTCTCTGGCCCTATCCTATCTCCTCTCTCTCTGGGCCTCAGTTTCCTCACTTATAAAATGAAAGCATTGGGCTAAGGTGTCTTCCAGCTCCAAAGCCATGATTCCATGATGAACTTCACATCGTCACATTCTGATAGATATTCTTGTTTGTTTTTATTTGGGAATGGGAGCCGGAATGATATCTTATCTGTCTCCATTCATTTATCCATCTTTGCCCATGTTTAAGAATGCAAATCACCACTTCATCAGTGGGAAGATGAGAGGATGTAGAGGACCCAAAGAAGACTCCTCCTCTCCCACCTTGTCCTATCCTACAGAAGAAAAAGTGCCAATTTGCCTTTGTCCAGAGGTAACGGGAGGATCATAACAATACCACTGACCACTTTATTACCCTTTTTCTTTGGAGAACCTCATTCATTTATTCAAAGAACTCAGTATCAATACAGCAGTCCTTCCTTTCTCCAAACAGACAAAGAACCCTTCCTCAGGTCCTTGGAAATTTATGAAAATGGCACTTGGGAGCCCAATTCTCATTCTGACTTACCTTTCTGGTTCCCATGTTCCTTTTTTGGTGGATTTGTGTATTGCAGAAAATGTCTTCCTTAACACAAGAATGTCAGCTAGGTTGTCGTAAAGGGTTACTGTTGATCATAGCACAATGGAAGCTAAAGACTAGCCTGGGTAGTAAGGAGCCTCTTAGTTCTCAGAGAAGCTTATCAGAAACATTGACATTGGTGATTACAATTTTTCATTAAGTACTGGTCTCTGGGTGATCTGATGGTCTTTAGGCATCAATTCAATTTAACAAACACTTATCAAGCCTCTACTGCTAGAAAACTGGAAAACAAAGACATGAAGCAGCCCTGCATGAAAGGAGTTTACCTTCCCTTGGCTGAAAATGGGTGTACCCAGAAATACAAAGTAATTCAGAGAGGGCATGCAAAGTCAAAGAAAAGGTGAAGAGAAAATTTTCACAAACTACTAAATAAAAGTGTGCAGGTGGATGCCTGATGTGAAATCAGACAGGAAAGTTAGGTTGGAGCCAGATTTTGAAGGACTTGAAATACCAAAGAATGGAGTTTTGTTTCATACTGGAGGTATTAGGTAGATAATGAGGCTTCTTGAGTAGAGCAGTGACCTGCATTTGTATTCTCATGCTTGGTTATACCAAGTGGATCGAATCTTTTAATAAATGAATGCACCGGGGTAGAGGATCTCAATTTAAAAGTATTAGCTCTGCCTTTTAGAAAGGTAGGCAAAGGCCTCCAGCAACTACAGAGGGTTGGACTTTCCTCTGCCTGTAATTACTTTATATATCTTCTGTATGAATTCTGCATGCTTATTAGTGCGCATGATGTGTACCTACAATAGAATGCAAGCTTCTTGAGGTCAAGAAGTGCTTTTAGGTTTGGCCTTTGATCCCCAGGACCTAGCAGAGTACTTGGCATGGTAGGCATACATTACATGTTTGTTAAATTGAATCAAATTGTGAATAAAATGCCACTCTCATGGATTTACAACCTCAACACCGCCTCTTTTGTATCCACAGGCATAACTCTATAGCTGCCCTACTAAAGTAGCTAATTTTTATGGCTCAAAAGTCTTTGAATAATTTAATGAGGAGCAGAACTTTTTTTAAAAAAGTTATTTTTATTACATAGAAAGAGAAATACTCCATAGAAGAGAGTGTACTAAAAGAACATCTACTTCCTCCCATAGTCTGAGACCAAGGTCAGTCTCCTGTCCTGCTCCCTCTTTCTTTCCTCATTTTATTAGCTACTGATCGTATTCATTTCACTTTATCTTCATACACTCATTAAAAAAGTGGTTTGGGAGAAAATATCAGAAAAAAACAAATGGACGGATTCACTGGATTTTTTTTCTTTGATATCTAACTCAATCCAACAAGCATGGAATAGGCACCTACTATGTGGTCAGCATTGGACTCGGGGATAAAGAGAACCAAATGAAACAGTCTCCACTGGAAAGGAGCTTAAAGAATATTGACATGATCTCATTTAGATGTAGCACATCTTTAGAAGGAACCTGTCTGGTCTTTCAGGTATTTTAAAAAATTAATTAAATGGAGAATGGCAAGAAATTCCATTTACATTTAAGGTTCTAAAGTTCCTTTTACTTGATGCCACAGACTGGTGGGTAGTTCTCAGAAATCAAGAGGACTAGAGTAAATAAAGAGCTGAATAGACATAGTAGGGGCTTCATCAGTGCTTGTTTAATTGAATTAAAGACTTTGCTAAGGCTACTACAGCTGATACAAAAGCAACCAGTACAGTTACAACATCAGTCAATCACAGGAGTGAACAAGGGGCAGATAGACCAAAGCTCAGCAGGTGAAGTTTTTATTCTACAACCAGTTGGTATGGGACTTTGGTGTTAGGGAGACCATAGTCTCTAGGTCACAATGGGCTACAAACTGGTGCCACACCTAAATTCAGATTCCCAAGCCATCCCATTCACTTCTAGCAGTGATAGCTGGCCATAATATCATAGGGCATGAAATCCATGCCCCACTGGTGGCTACGACTCCACACTCGTTGATTGAACCTCCTGGGATTTCAGGTTAAGTATAAGATGGTGGAGTGGAAAGTATGCTAGATTTGGATTCAAATGACCTGGGTCCAAAGGCTGGCTCTGCAGTTTACTTCCTAAATCACCTCACCTTTATGAGCCTCAACTTCCCCAAGTGTAAAATAGGTGGATCTCACTAGATGATCTCTAAGATCCTTTCTGACCTTAAAACTACAGTCCTCGAAGTAGTGTTAAATAAAATACAAGAGATTCAGTGAGTTTAAGTCTTCCTTCTAAGTTAACCCTAAGTCTAATCAATTCAATCTTTCTAAAATACTCTTTCAGTTCTGGTAACTCTGGACATCATATGAGGCAGCATGGCATAATGAATAAAGGGCTGATCTTGGCAAGAGGAAGACCCGGGTTCAAGACCTACCCCTGACACCCACTAGTTGTATGGCCCAGGGCAAATCCCATAAGCTCTCAATGCCTTTGGCGTCTCTTTAAGACTAGAAGATATTGCTGATTGGTATCAGTGGAGGGAGTTTCCACAATGGAAATTCTATATATTGAAGAAATCCCAGCTCAAGACCAAAAAAATTCTGTTTAATCGCAAAAGCAAGAGGCAACATGGAGTTGTAGAAAGAGGGTCCCATTTGGAGGTGGAAGCCCTAGGTTCAAATTCCATCTCTGTTACTTACTGTGTGACCTGAGGGAAGTCACCTTGTTTCCCTGGTCCTTGGTTTCCTGTTGTGTTAAATGAGGGGGTTAGCCAAAATTACCTCTGAGATCCCTTCCAGTTTTTAATTTATGACCCTATCATCTCTGAAAAACATACATCAGGCAATGAAGTAGGTTTCTAAAAAATCGATCTTTAGTAGAGTCTCACTA
Source organism: Trichosurus vulpecula (assembly GCF_011100635.1). NCBI lineage: Eukaryota > Metazoa > Chordata > Mammalia > Diprotodontia > Phalangeridae > Trichosurus > Trichosurus vulpecula. Next base: position 190,095,573 of record NC_050581.1, on the reverse strand, counting down.
AAGTACATGTAAAAGGCATACACACAAAGGTCATATGAATTTTTTTGTGTGTTTTCTCACAATGTCCTTGGGAGATTCCAAGTGCAAACAGCAGGGATGGCTGGACACCCTTTCACATTCTTTTCCCCAATTGGAAACATTGCACGAGTAAAATAGCCAAAAGCATCAGCACCTTTATTACTCCTGGAGGGTGATTGATAATCTAGGAAGAAAATGGCTATATTTCCTACAGTTTTCTCCAATATTGTTTCACAAACAACATTTGCTTGCTTTTAAAAATAAGAGCCCAGGAGAGTTGATGCTGGCTGGTTTGTAAGGCTCTGTGTGCGAGGATGTGGAGAAGGAACAAGGCCGCCATTGCATTTCATGAGACCAAAAGTTGACACATACTAGGTTGGGCTCAGTCCTAGGAACTTAAAGAGACAGACAACTTCCAAAGATATACAATGACCATGGCCTCTACTAGGAACATATGGTCTGTCCTGAAAGCAGATAGAGCTACTAAACACAGAAATGGAGTGATCAAAATTAACTTAATTATGAATATAAATAGATAGAAAGCTCATAGAGGGCAGGAACTTGTTTCTTTTCATCTCTGCAGCCCCAGAATCTGTATATCCCAGGACCTGACATATAACAGGCTCTTACTAAGTGCTTGTTGAATTGAGTCAAATAACTAGGTAGTCAAATGGTGATCAGTATATGCCTGCTGTCTACACCAGAGAGGCTCACATTTTTCTACATGTGCACGGTTTGAATAGAGCAAATGGTCTTGTAGACCACTTCCTTGTGCTCTTCCCACTAAACAGAAAGTAAAAAAAGAATCTTGCATAACTCTCTTCAGAGGGAAGGTTTATTATTTTGATACCATATGGAAACAGCCATTTTGTTCTTTTAATTGTAAATTTTACTCTATCGTGGGAAGATTATCTGTAATCCCAATGATTTGGATTGTGGCCAAAGGCTATCATGAGCCCCTAAACTAGACTTTGAGATTCATATAAGGGAAATCTCAAAATCACAGCACCCAACTAGCCACTACTCTGTCATTCTGTTCTGCATACACACATGTTGTCTCCTTCATTAGAGTGTTATCTCCTTGAGGTTAGAAACTGCTTTGAATTTTTCTTTGTATATCTAGGGCTTAATAGAGTGACTGGCACATAGTGGGTACTTTTTTCCATTGATTGGGCATTCAGGCTCTACTGGAAAACAAGAGTGGATTGGTTCCCTCATCAATGGGACTATTCCCGTCTTTAATACAGACTGAAACTGACCCATGCCTGTGCAACACATCTGTATTCCCTATAAATTCAGCATGGGGACGTTGGGGGCACTCAAAGGGTTAGACGCCTTCTTTTCTTTCTTTCTCCTGACAGTGTGAGGAACCACTACAGCACATTCAATGGCTGCCCCTTGGTTGTTCCTCATTCTCTTCTAGAAGTCAGATTAAGTAATTTTCATTCCCTCTTCAGGTTTTGCCTGAACCTGTCTTTTTTATCAACTCTGTCAATAAGCTTCTATCTTGTCAAGAAAAAATAAATCCCATTGAGATGAAAATAACTAACTGGCATGATTCCCTGCCCCTCATCTCTTGGCATTTACCAGAGGAGACAAGGGGGTGAGCCATGGGTCACTCACAATGGAAACTCATAGACACAAAGCCCTAATGATGGAAGACCTCATAGAGGAAATGTTCAGGTCTCTGCTCATCACCCCCCAACTATAGGGATACTCCTCAGAGCATCCTCTCCTACAGTAGGGAGAGTAGGCACCTTCCTTTAGGTTTACTTTAATAAATGCACAAAGAAAAGTCAGATGAGGTTTGAATGAAATGTTCCTGTAGGATAAATATCCATTTACAAATCCATCATATCAGAGAACGTAGAGACGCCCACAGCTGCAGTTTAGCATGTCCTAAAGTGAGAATAGGACAGAGGATGAATATCTCCAGATCCAGCAAAAACCCAGACAGCGAGGAGATCAGAAGAAATGAGAAAAGCCTTTGAACTTCCATCAAAACCAAAATCTGTCTCCAACATCAGCAGCCAAAAAAAAGGAAAAAAAGCGGGAAAACCATATTTCCAAATGGGAACACTGGTGATGGCAGCAGTGGGGTAGGTTTCCAAGCCTTTCTCCCCAAGCCTCCTTTCTCCATCTCCATCCTGTCTGACAAGTGCCTTAGGAGCCAGGACGTTACCAGTGGGGCTGAGGCAGGCCTTTCATACAGTGATGTGTTTGTGCAAATCTCAAGTTGGTTTTTCAGTAGAAAACCCCCTCTGCCTAGAGCACAACTTCAAACCAAGCCCCAAAGAGTCGTCTCCTGTGCAGCAGCCCATGAGAGAAGGCGGAGGTGGGGGGACGTGGGAGAGGCAGCCAAGTTGGGGGTGGGGGTTATTTTTGGAAACTTGTAAGCCTCCCCCCAGAAACTGGTCTTTGCAGAAGAAGAGGGAGAAGGAGGAAGAAGCTCAGCTAAAATGATGAAAGAAATTTGCAGGTTCTTTGTGTTTGTGTGTGTGTGTGTGTACTGTTATTCTTCTGGATCTGAAAAAAAAGAAAAAGAAAAAGTGTCAATGCCACCTTCCCCCCACCCAGAAGCTGAGAGAGACAGAGACAAAGAGATAAAGAGACAGGGGAGGAGAAGGAAAGGGGAGAGTTGGAAGGGGAGAGAAAAAGAGAGAGAGAAAAAATCGGGAAGAAAAAAGGGAGTCATTTAATGTATTTAGCATAGCTGGAAAAAAAATCACCTTCTACTCATGCAAATTAATCAAATCACAATGAATAGGAAAATATCTTAAATAGTTTTATAATGGTGCAGAGGAAAGGGGACTGGCTGGATTTGGACTCTGAAGACCTGGGTTCAAATCTCACCTCTGCTATTTACTATACTTCTATGAACTCTGGAAAATCACTTCTTACTGAGACTCAGTTTCCATACTTGTGAAAATGAAGTTGAACTAGATATACCCTAAACTTCCTTCCAGAGAACGACTTTTAATCCCAAACATTGATCTGAAATCAGCCTTTCTAAATTGAAAGGACACAAGCACCTACTAGGTGCTAGGCACTGTGCAAAGAGCTTTACAAATATTATCTCATTCGATCCTCACAACGATCTCGGGAGGGAGGTGTTATCACTCCCATTTTACAGTTGAGGAAACTGAGAGAGACAGAGATTAAACATCTTGCCCAGGCTCAAACAATTAGTAAGTGTAAGAAGCTGGATTTGAACTCAGGTCTTCCTGCCTCCAAGTCTGGTGCTCTAGCCACTGCATCACCTAGCTGGCTATTGGCCCAGGGCCATAAAGCTCTTTGTTTGAGCCTAGCCCTCTACTTAGGACTGTGAACATGTGGAAGCACAATGACCAATTTTTCATTTAATGGCTCATGATGAATTGGACCTTTGCTTTTAACAATGTAGGGAATTGCCAGGATGTAGATTGGTAATTCGACCAATCACTGGGCAGCTGGCTGGTAGAGGATGGAGGAGAGGGAAGATGCTGCCTTTTCTCTCCCTCTCTGTTACTCCAGTGCCTTTCTTTGTTCTCTTGAGGAAGCTAGGTGCTGTAGTGGATTGACTGCCAAACTTGGGATCAGAAAGATCTGAGTTCAAATCCTACCTTAGATACTTATGAGCTATGAGATCCTGGGCAAGTCACCTTACTACTAATAATAGCACCTATCTCATAGGGCTGTCTTGAGGACTAAATATATGCAAATATGAGGATAATATATGCAAAATACTTTGCAAACTTTAAAGCACTATATGAATGTTAGCTATTATTGTTGTCCATCAATTAGTGTTTATTAAGTGCCTCTAATTGGGGATGTGAATGCAAAGACTGTTGACATCTCTACTTTGTAACACTCTAGCTCATCTCAAACTTGGGGTATGAGAGTTTCCTGGTGTACTTATATGATTTGCTCATGGTCATATGGTTAGTAAGTCAGCAGCAAGACTTGAACCCAGGGCTTCAGAATTCCAAGGCTTATCCTCTAGCCACTAAATAAATTTCCCTTTGGATATAAGCTCCTCAAGGTCAAGCGTTGCCTGTTTCATTTTATCTCGTATCCTCAGCACCTGGTTTTGTGCCTTGAGTGAATATTTGTTGGATTGGCTTACACTAGATTGTATGAAGTAGCCACTTGGTGAATTGGGTCGAATTCAAACCTCCTCGAAGTGGGTCAGCAGTTAAGTCAGAAGTAGAATTCATCTGTCCCAGGAGCAGATGCTCCTCTCAGACAATTTTATACATGGGACTGGGGCCATTAGTGCTAAGGCTACAGTGCTGTCCTCTAGCATGTGGCCACTGTCAAACGACCTAGATTGGAACAATTAGAATACTTTATGCCAATGAACCTCATCTCCTCAAGATGTTGTCAACAACTCCCATAAGAAAGTCTTCTATTTGGGGTGCAGTGTATATAACTGAGGAACTACCTTCCTAGGAAACCAACTGTAGCCTCCAGTCCCAAGTACTTCAAGAGATAAGGGCCAGAAGGAAACAGAGCTTATAGGCAGAGAAATCTTTTGGCTCCAACTTCCCTTCCCTGAGAAGCTGAAGTCAGGTGACATCTAGGATACTTATTAGGTGTGGGGCCCTGGGCAAGGCTCAGTTCTAGCCTCAGTTTCCATCAAACAGGGACAGTAAAACCTGTAGAATACACTTCAAATGTAACCACAAGGATCAAATGAGTTAGAGTAAATGTATTACAATCTTCCCACCAAACCCTAAGGACCACTGGGGATTTCCACCTGGCAGGCCAGTAAGTGGGCAACAAGCATTTATTAAATGCTTATTGTATTCCAGGCACTACGTGGATGGGAGGGGGCCAGGGAGATGAAAGTATCTGTATAGGGGCTTTGTGTTGAAGTCCACAAAGTCAGAAGCACAGCTGGATTTTCAAAATAGACTCTGCAACTGAACTCTCCCCTAATTAGGATTAAAGATTTAGCTCTGAAAGAGACTTTAGAGACCATCAAGTTTAACTCTTTCATTTTACAGATGAGAAAACTGAGGCTAAGAGGTCAACTAATTTTAATAGAGTCATATAACTAGTGTCTGAGTCAGGATTTGAACTCAGGTCTTCCTGACTCTAAGTTTGGCAGTTTATCCCATTATGCTATCTACCTGTCCCAAGAGAATAAGAAAATACATTAGGGGTGGTTAAAATAGAGAAAGAGCCCCATCTTTCCTGTCTCCTCCTTTGCCTCTCTTTGGTTTCCCCCTCAGTAACCATGTGCAGGATGGGATTTTGGGATTATTGAGGGAGATAGTGTATGGGGCTATTATCCTGGACCAGAAAGGGCATGAATTCTGATAGCCCAGATCAGGCCTTGTGGCTGGGCTGAAAGTGTCTTTGAATAAGATGGAGAATTGGGATGGCAGCTCCAGAAAGCTGGTCTCTGAGCTAGCTTTACCATTCAATAGAATGAATGCTCTTTGAGGGCTTCTGGTGAGGAAAGCACATGGAGAACTTCATGAAAGGTGAGTTATTCTTACCACGTTTGTTAAGTTTGTCCACAACATGGCCACCATTTATCTGCTACCTGAAAACATTTGTTACTGGGTTTGCCCTTCCAAGACAATTGATTTTTAAAGTGTTTAGTATTTACTGAGCACCAATTCTTCAGAACTTCTAGCATGGTGCAGTAGAAAGCATTTAAGATTTGGAGTCAGAGACCCCAAGATCAAATCCTGACTCCAACATTTACTTGTGTCATTTTGGGCTTCTCTGGGCCTCCGTTTTCTGATAAGTAAAGGGGTCAGACTAGATGACCCCTCTAAGGCCTCTTCCAAGTCCAATGATAAGGGCCAAGGTATTTGAGACAAAGTATGATGCTTGGAGTCTCCATGGATCTGAGCGACTTCCATGCACTGCTCGACTAAGACACTTCAATCATTGATCATCACAATCCTCTCTTTTGGCTATGTTGTGGGATCACCTTACTAGTGAGATCTCTCTACTTACTGATTACTGACAGTGTTGACCCTTCCACTCCCAAGAGAAAACAAAAATTAAATCATCTGTGAATGAGAGGGCCAATTTTAGCACCATGTTTTCCTTCATTGCTTCTTTATCTTGTTGATCTCTGGAAACATTGGAAATAAGCCAAGAGAAGAAGGGAGACAACACCTTTCCTCTCTGTCTTATTCATCTTCTTTCCATTATTCCTTCTCTTTTTTTCTTCCTCCTCTCTTGGACTTCCAACTTGAACCTCTGCACACATATGTTGGTACTTCTAATCTTTATTCTTAGTACAGTTGTGTCCCTTCTTTGTTATAATTAAAACATTATGGTATAGCTAATAATTATCTGTGACAGTGCTATGGATAGTGAAGAATTGGTATAAAGATATCAATTTCCCACCAAACCTTTGACCAGGGTTTTTGTGATGTGTTAATGAGAGATCCCTTTTGTTTTTCATCCTGTCCACTGTTGAGGGAGGAGGGGAGAGGAAACTAAGCAATGGAATGAGGCAATGTACAGTAGCAGAAAGAAGGAGAATCATGAGGCCTGGAAAATCAACCTGTTCACTCATAGTTGACTGCAAAGTAGGTTTATTTCCAATCAGCCTTCCCCAAGGGAGTGGAAATCATCTGACTTCCATAATCATCTGAATAAGCTTCATAACCTCTGCCAGGAATTTGGATGGCTAGGTGAGTGGGCCAAACATTTATTTTAGCAGTGGAGAAAATGGATCATGGTCCTCTGATGTTCCAAAGGAGGCAAAGTCTTAGGAAATCAGAGACTAAAATCTTGGCATCCAACTCCCCACCTATTGCTCTGTCTCTTAAGCCCCCCCCCTTCCATAGTCTCCAACTGGGCATCCAGGTGAAATTGATCAATAGAATTTAGACTGCAGATGCAACAGTTCCTCCATTATTCTGCTTTTCTGTTATTTCCATTGAGTTGGGAAAGGCAGCAAAGCATTCAGAGAGGAAGAGCAAAGCTAAGAAACAAAAACAACAGAGAACGCATATCCAGGGGGTTGCACTATTCCTTCTGAGGTGTCCGCTAAAGCAGTGTGAAGACCAGTCTCAGCCTTCTGTGTCTGAAGAAGCATTTGAGTGAAATGAAGGTGGTTATTTGGAGACAAGGCAGCCTTTCATGGGAGAATGCCGAAGACAAATACAGAGGAACGATGGTGGGTGTGGCACTTTAAGCAGCCTGCCTGGCATTCAGAGAGCTAGAAAAGAAACTGTGTTAATGAGCTGGGCGTTCCCAGACACTGGCTTTGGCACATTCTTCTTGTAAAGGCATACCTTGCCCATTCACATGGCATTTCCTTTTACAAAGTGAGCTCAACTCAAGATTGCAGAATGGGACAGAGTGCAATTAAACTAAAGGAAAAAAAGAGAAATATCTTCTTCATGATCCCAAAGAGTCCTGGAAGCCCTGACAGGAACATTCACTTAAAAACGTTGCATTTTCCCCAGCAGTTGGAAATTCTCAATCCTGGCTATCTACTTGTGACCGCTGAGAAGTATCGCTGCTCGTTAAGAGTGTAAAGAGATCTCCAGAAGATTGAATGGAGCAATGGAAGTTGATATTCCCCATAATTATTTTGGGAAAAAGTTACTTTTGGAAGATTTATCGTATCATTAAAAAGAGTTAAGAAGCTACCTTAATGAGACGATCCTACGACATACTTAATGGGCAGAGAACTAGACAACTTCTAGTTGGTTTGTACATGGCATGAAGTCAGATTTGGAGCTGGAAAGGGCCTTAGACATAGCCTAATCTGACTCCTTTATTTTACTGATGCTCAGAATGCCTGGGCAATTTGACCCAAATTGCATGACCAGTAACGACCAAGCTGGTCCTCTGACTCCAAATGTAGAGTTATTTTGATGACTCCAAGCTGGCTCTTTAGCAACGGCTAGTAATACCTAGCCTTGTAAGGTCTGCTGAGCACTTAAAAGATTATTATTTCGATTGGCATTCACAAGAATGCTAATAGGTACTTGGTGTTATTACTTAGTAGTTTTCTTTCCTATATTATTCAATGTATGTCATTTTACATGATCATTTACAAAACATCAAGGGGCTCGAAGCTCTAAAGTTAGAAAGGACCTTAGAGGTCACATAGTCCAAGCCTCTCAGTCTACAGATGGGGAAACTGAGACCCAAGGAGGTAAATCCAAGGTTTCATGGGTCTTGCCCGTGTTCATTATAGCTTATCAATGTTCTCCCTAAAACACTGTGATTTCCCTCCTAATGACATGGTCTAATGACTGAGTGATGAGTTGGACTGAGTTCCAAGACCTGAGTGTGAATCTCAGCACTGCCACTTAATAGCTGTGTGGCCTTTGATGAGTCATTTAATCCATAGAGACTTCAGTTTCCTCATCTATGAAATAATCTGTGAACAGTTACATAGCCCTTTACATTCTGCAAAGTGCTTTACACACATTATCTCATTTGATTCTCACAATAACCTTGTGAAATAAATGTGCTTATCTCCATTTTACATATGAGGAAACTTAGGCTGTGGAGGCTTAAGTGACTTACCCAGGGTCACACAATTAATAAGTATCTATGGCAGGATTTGATCTCAGGTCTTCCTAACTCCAAGCCCAGCACTCTCTCCACCGCACCAAGTAGACGCAGTTAAGTCAATTATTTATGTGGCCTAGATGAGTTCCAAGGTCTAGTCTAGCTCCAAATCTATTTTCTGATCCCATGAATACCATGGAGCTGTCCAAATGGACCTAACCTCAACATTGGGCAGTTCTGGTTCACCTTGGCTCTTCAAGGTGAGCATTGTGACAGCCAGGGCTGGCTCTTCCCACCTCTCTGGTACTCCAGGGAGGACCTAGATCTCATTGGACAGAACAAGTCTTTCTGGTCTGTTAGTCAGAGAGAGAAAGGTATGGCCAACAAATCCTGAAAAGTCATTAGAGAAAAACTCACAATTTTGTAGAGCCCTTTAAAGCAGAACTATTGGACTCAAGCCAGAGTTGACGCGTGGGTCAAACTCCATGGATAGGGCAACATAGTTTGGGGCACCAGAAAAGAAATAGCACCGAAGTATTTTATTCTAAATTCTAAGAACCAAAGATAGTTTTAGAAGTCATTCATTCATTGATTCATTCAAGAAGTTTTTTACAAAATACTGACTATGTGCCATGCACTGAGCTAGGTACTGGGGATGCAAAACCAGAAATGAAACAATCCTTGCCTTCAAAAAGCTTCCATTCCATTTACATGTACATGTAAATAGAAAACATATACCAGATGAAATCAAAGTAATTTTGGAGGAAGAACAAGGGAAGGCCTTATGTGGCTGCTTTTATTTGAGATGACCTGCAAAGGACGCTGGGGATTCCAAGGGGAAGCGATGAGGAGACAGCGCATTCCAGGCATGCCTGTGGATAGGCATGAGATGGGCAGTGAACTGCTGGGTACAGGGAGCAGTAAGATGGTTATTCTGGCAGGATGAGAGAGCATCTGAAGTGAACTAGCATGTAAAAGGCCTGGAAAGGCAAGATCCAACAAGTCATAAAGGCCATTAAATTCCAAAGAGACAGCTTTATCTTTGATCACAGAGGCAAGAAGGGACCCAAGGGAGCTTTCTCAGGACAGCAGTGACATGTTCAAACCTGTGCTTCGAGAATTAAAATTTAGCACCTGTGTGGAGAATTATTAAAGAAGAGAGAAATTCGATCCAGGGACATGAATTAGGAAAAGAGTTGTTGTGAAAGATCATGGTAGAGGGTAAGGCTGTTGACGAGGAGACAGGTGCTGAGTTCTAGTCCAGGAGTATGACAATAATAGGCTTATGACAAGACTTTTATTCTCTCAAAATGGACAACTGTGGAGTTCCTGCCCCCATCTGTAATGTTTCTTTAAACTAGGGTCATCCCCATATTTGGAAACAAATGCTTTATAGCTCTGGGTCCATAATGTTTGTGAGAATGGACATGTCCATGTGTCATGGAGGAATTTGTATAAATCAACTGGATCACAAAAGGTTCTAAGAAGCACTGGGCTACTGGATAGCATGGAAAAGAAGACTATAGTATTATCAAAGGCAGACAGTAATGAAGGTAGTAAGCCAAGTGTACTCCACACACATTCTCTACACGATTCTTTCTTCTACAGCTAAGGAAAATGGGACCCATGAAGATGCCAAGTCCTCCTAACTTAGATGACACACCTGTAAAACAGCTGAACATGCAGATAAATGCAGGCTAGAATTCCTATACTTCCATAGTTTCCTGTCCTACTACCCCATGGTCTTCTCTACGTGATCCTACAGCACAGGTCTGTTTATGTCACTCCTCCCCTCAAGAAGCTTCAATGGATCACTATTGCCTCCAGGATAAAGCCTAAATTCCTCAGTCTGGCACTAATGTCCTACCTCCCTTTGTGGATTTTTCATGTTATATGCCTAGTTTTCATAAAACAGTGATATGATCATGACACCCTCCTACTCCTCATTAAAGTTCAGCGGTTCCTCCAATAAAAATGCCATTGTTTGGTATGTACAACTCTTCACAAGCTGGCTCCTTCCTACATTGCCAGTCTTTTCAGACTTAGTCCCTCCCCCCACCTTCTATGAGCCAGTCACAGCGGCCTTCTTGCAACTCCTTGAAAACAACACTCCATCTCCCACCTCCATACCTTTGCACCATCTTTCCCCTTCCTGGAATGTTCTGTACCCTCACATCTATCTCTTGATTTTCTTGGCCTCCTTTAAGACTTGGCTCCAATCCCATTCTCTGCAGAAGGCTATTTCTGGTCCTGCCTTCCCCTCTGAGATTACCTCCCATCTACTCAGTTTAGATCTTGCATTTACCTGGTAATTTACATATTGTCTCTCCTATTAGACTATGAGCTCCTTGAGACAGGAAATAATTACTTTCTTTGCATCCCCAAGCACTGAGCCTGGTGCCTGGAAATTAGTAAGTGCTTAATTCATGTTTGTGGATGGATTTGGCTCTTCTCTCCAAATGAGTGCCCTGGCTGTTACAGGAACTTGAAATTCTATCTCCTGCCTCCATGGCTTTGGGTAGTTAGTCCCTCAGGCCTAGAATGCACCTGTTCCTCACCATGCCTCTTAGAATCCTCATTTACGTTCAAGATTAGTTTGCTCCAGATTTTACTGCTTTATGTTTTCTCAAATTACACGCTATGTACAGGTTTTTCTAATTTTCATCTTAATACCCTCAGCACTTAGGACAATGTTTGGTACATAGTAGGCACTTAACAAATGCTGAAGCAACAAACTCAGATTCATCACCAAGGTCGTCATGATTCTAACTCAATGAGTTCCATGATCCACAGACAAGACTATCAATAATAGTGAAATTTCCCTCATATCTCCTCTATCAAGAAGTTCAAAAGAAAACTGGGCATCTGTTGAGTATTTCTGTTATTATAAAAATGTGATATAAGTCAAAATGGGTTGAGAAGGATGGTGGTGGGAGGGAATCTAGAAAGATCCTTCAAATGACAGGATGCCTATGAAACCACTTAAAAATACGATTATTCCAATTTCAAGGTCCTATGCATGCATGAAGTGACAGGAGCCCGTACTGATCTCAAAACTTGGATGGCAAAATCATTGGCACCTGTCAGGCACAAAATATTATTTTTTTGGAGTTGGTGAAATCACAATTCTGCAAACTTAGGTATTCATGCAAAATATCGAAATCTATTCATTCATTCACTTATTGAGCAATTTTAAGAGGCTACTGTGCACCAAGCATTGCAGCTATAAAGACAAAAATGTAACAATCCCTGCCCTAAAGGAGCCATTTTTTTTCTTGTAATATCTCATATCTGTCTCAGTTCTGGCTCTACCATGAAATCATGCTATGTGGCTTTATCATTTTCTGCAGGGCCATGCACATTTATGATATTATACAACTCCTCTCTTGATTTAACCCCACTAGCTCCACCACAGAGTGAGGCAAGACATTTACCTGCATTAAAATGATGCCCAGGTGCCAATGGTTTAGCCAATTCCAATGGTTTGGATATCTTTCAGTTAGATTGATGAGACAACCCCCCAGACTTATGTATCTGATGAACTCATTCACATTTACTCTTTCCTGAGTCAATATTAGAAACTAGGAAATCAGTGAAATAAAGCACTGGTTAAGCACCTACTATGTGTCAGGTACCATGCCAGGATCATGGAGAAGTCTAACAACTCCTTGCTCCTATCCCAATCACTATCATTTGTCTACTTCATAATAGTCAGGTGAGAGAAAAAAGAGAATTTCCTAGTTCCTAAGGAGACACAATGAGGCTTATAGCAAGGTTCTGGCCCCGGCTTCCTCAGAAAGGGGATGAGTAGATAGGTGAACTAAGCTAGTGTAGATAACCCTTCCCTCAATAGCGGGCTTTTTCAGGAAAAACTAACTGAAAACTGGTTCCAGTTCCCCACTCTTCTTGCCATTGTGGCCAGAGTTCAGAAAGGGATCATTAAGTAGTAGGAATAAATTACTTGCTTATTCAAGAACTGAGCTCTCATGTTTAGTCTGGGCCTTTGTAAGCAAATTGTAACAAATGAAAAAAAATGAATGATTTCATTTAGCATATGTGGACAGTCAGTGGACCAATCCAGGTGCCCAAAATGTAAAGTTTTAGGGTTTGAAGGAGGTCGAGGGAAATTGTCTCTAAGTCACTGATAGAATTTTCTAAATTGATTTCACTGGCATAAAAATAGTTTTGTTGATTTATCTCATTCCTTGGTGAATTTTGGAGAGACTTCCAACTAGGGATAGTTAAGGTAGGGGCTAGGATCACTATAGGTTATGATAGAGCCAGCATTAAACATCAAACCTTGTACAAAGATCACATCTAACCAAGTCCGTAGGAGGCTCCACAGTTCAGCCACTTTGAGCTGACACTCAGATGTCATAAACAAGGAGCAATATCATACAGGTAATTGGAACAATCTCCCACAATTTAGGAGGAAACTGAGGCTGAGAACAAAAATCTTCGACCTGGGGGTGGAAAGACTGCTGGCTTTGGAGCCAGGTGGGCTGTGGTTGAATCACGGTTCTCCTTTTTACTTGCTGTGTGATGTTGGGAAAAGCACTTAAGCTCTCTGGGCTTCATTTTCTTCCTCTGTAAATGAGAGGGTTGGAATAAATGACTTCTAAGGCCCCTTCCAGCTCTGCTTCTGTGATCCTATGTTAGGAAGCATAAGGAGTCTATATTTGGAAAACTTCACTCCCACCACCACCACTCAAGCTAAATGGCAGATACCAGTGAGACAGGCCCCCAAAGAGAACAAGATAGAGAGAAGGGGACATTTCAAAGTGACTTCACAGCAGATTTAGCATTAGGGGTTAGGTTTGGGGCTGGGAAGGGCCTTAGAAGTCTAACAAACTTACTAATTTTACAAATAAGAAAACTGAGGCCTGAGGAGGTTATGGCCAGTCTTGGAATTCAGTGTTTGGAATAACAGGTTGCCTTTTTAAAAGTGGAAAACCTGGCATGTCCTTGACACTCATGAAAAATTGTCCATACACACTGCAATTCCATAGCACTCAGTGAGTACAGACAGAGATGTTGTAGTAATAGGATCTCTCTCTGTAGCTTGGAGATGTTTCCCAGTGACCTCTCTTCACATTTTTGAGAGTTTTGTTATTAATGTTTCTTATTTGTTACAAATTGTGTCTTCTTCTTTCTCTCCATGTGCTGGTCCTCCTCTCTAACTCTCTTCCAGGGATTCTACAGTAAGAGTATGGAGGATAGTTGGAGTGGAACTGTCCAAGGTAGTTAGAATATTGGCAAATAGAGTTGTGGGTTTTTTTCTGTTTCCATGTATTTTATTTTTAATTTACTGAATTTCCATAACATAGTACAATAAAAAAGATAATTGCACATGAAACTGCAAATCTACTGTGTACAACTTGCTATTCCTTTCAAATATACAAGGAAATTATCATGTAAATATTTTTCCTTTTTTTTCTTCCCTTCCCCCTTTCCACCGGAGAGATGGCTACCATTAGACATGGTTTCTTAGGAAATACTGCTCCGGGGCCTTATTTACTGAGTTAAGTTTTTAACAAATCATAAAAGACAAAGGAGATGTGGATGTTCTCCTCTTGAGTTCAAGCAGAGCTTGTCAGGTTTGCACTAGCTTACTAGGGCAGAATGAACCTCTAACCTAATAAGTTATATGGTGACAAATGATGCTGAGTAGGTATGTAGAAGCACTGATGGACCATTCCTAGTATCAGAGAGGATTATTTGAGGTATCAAGAAAAAAGTTTCAGATATTTTTAAGTGAATTTGAGAGAGATTTAGTGTCTCAGCTCACATTAAATGCCACAAGGATGACTAGAGAAGCCAATGCACCAAAGTACACAATTTAATTCAAACAATTATTGAATCTTTCCATAAAATATGGTTCTCTTTGCATCTGTGGAACTTAAGTATTTTGGGGCTATCCTGTTCTGCTAGGATAATCTTTGAATGTACACTATCCTTGGACTGGCCATGTTTAATGATGTTAAGTGGTACAGACAATGGAATTATTCACAGATATTGCCTTCAGATATTAACGAGAAAACTGGAAATTGATAATTCTCAGAGAAGTGCTAGACCAAAAAGTATGTTTATTGTTACCTCTCAGTATGCAAAAAGTTATGTACTTTAATTTGAAATATTAATTGATGAATAAGTTGCTTATCTTTTCTGCCCTTTGGTTTTGTCTTTTATATGAAAAGTTTGGACTGGATGGCTTATAAGGTCTTTTCTAGCTCAATATCAATATGCCTATGATCCCACTATTTTCATCATATCTAGGCTTCCATTAATGACCCATTCTCATGCCTCATCTTGGTCTGCAGGTGACCTTGGGTTCTGGAAGCCTATGCTAGTGGACCATATACTCAGATATGTCCTACCAAACTGGAAAGGTTTCAAATATTGTTTGGGTGATTTCATTTCACAAGGACCAGAGTAAGAATTTCAGAGAAGCCTTCCACTAGAATGTTATATTTAAATATAATGATTATGGGTACCTGTTGGAAATCTAGAATGGTAAGGAGTTTTGAGATTATGCTATATTAGAAAAGGCAGATGAATAAGAGAAGCATTAGGTGGCATACGAGTTCCATCTTCGTACATTTTAAGGACTGTCATGAGGAAAAGACTTGTTCTGTTTGGCCCCAGATGGAGGAACTAGGAGCAATAGATGGATGGTTTCAAAAAGATGAACTTCAATTTGATATAAGGAAAGAGTTGCTAACAATCTTCCAAAAAGAGAATGGAGGTCTTCAATGAAAGGCTGGGAATGCTTGTTAGGGTACAGATTGAACATGATGGGCTCTGAGATTCCTTGCAGACCTCAGATCCTATATTTCTCTGATACCATAATCACTTTATATAGAGAAAGGTGCAATCATTGCAAACACCTCAAGAATAGAGAATATGAGCTGCATAGAACTCTCTTTGACCTCTGTGTAACTCAAGTCTTGGTGACAAAAATTCAAGGAAAGCACACCATTTGAAAAGCAGTTCCATTCATATGAATAAGTAAGCACAGAGCTGGATGTGGGTATCATAGAAGTATTTTCTAACAAAGCTGGTGAAATGGATTTAAAAATGGCCTGAGATGAAAAACTAAGAAAGGCATGTATTCGTGTCATCATCATGAATTGGTGATCAAAGCTAAAAGTAGATGATCTCATCACAAGTTTCTCATGTCAGATTCAGATTTCTTCTCCCTTAACAACCATACTATTAACTAGGTTTTGTCCTTGAGAGTTTTTTCTAACAACAGGCATTAAAGGAGTAATTCAGCATTTGTTAACTGTTCCTGAACCATAGGGACTATAAAAATAGTGAATTAAAATAGAGTATTCAACATAAGGCAGTGACTAGAAACCCTAATATTTTATGCTTTTATGTTGATGTCAGGCACTAATAAAAAATGAAATACATTTATTCAGTGAGATAAGCACTATGGGTTAGAGTTCTAACCCTAATCCCATATATATTAGATCCAAACAACTAATGTTGATTGTCAATTAATTTTAAAATTCAGGTCTTTCAGGGAGTGATTTGACTTTTGGAGGTGAAAATCAATTTTCCATGAAAAATTTACAGAGAACAATATAATATTGATTTGGGAAGAAATGGCACTGTGCTCTTGGTGGTATACAGGACGTTGGACTGCACTTACAGACAGTATTTTATGTTCTCAGTTTTTTGGGGCTCCTTGATAACTCATCAGTGATAGCACTTACTGAACGGATTTTGTAGTAAAAGTGGGAGTCACTGAGCACCATGGAATATATGCGTATCTGCGTGTGTATTTGTACACAGATATATATACGTATATACACATTGTATGTAGCGCAGTATATTATAGTATGGTACATGGCATTTGTTACTACTTATCAATCAGTGGTGCTAATCATTCCCAATCTTAATTTGATTCCTAATATTGTAAAGTGGCAAAAGGGAGGATTAATTCAGACCTTTGAGGGGGAGGTGACAGTCAAAGAAATCATAATTCATTTTCTTAAAAAGCAATAGCTTTATCAACCATAACAAAGACTAGCTTTTTCTAAGGCCCAATATACAAATAAAGTATATATCTTTATTTCCAATTTAGCTGTAATTCTAACAAGTTTGGCTTCTTTTATGAGGAAGCATAATGGGAATTGTATCCTTACCGTCTGTTTTCTTGGAATCATTGCCAACGTTGGACTGATCCTTCTTGTCTGTCTTGTTTTTCTCATCACCTGAAAGTGACAGAATCAGCATTGTAAACAGGCTGCTAAGGAAGAAGGAGTTAGAAATCACACTAGACCTATCAAAATAGGGGTGGGGAATGAGAACAAGTGGTAACACATTACAAATATGGAACTGTGCGGAAGAAGTGACAGAGTGGATGTCATTGAAGAAATAGATGGATGGAAAAGATAAGCCAGAGAAAGAATAAGAGAGGGAGAGAGAGGGAGAGAGAGGGAGGGAGAGAGAGAGAGAGAGAGAGAGAGAGAGAGAGAGAGAGAGAGAGAGAGAGGAGGGAGAAACAGACAGACAGAGAGACAGACAGACAGAGAGAGACAGAAAGAGATAGAGAGAGAAACAGAGGGAATGAACCAATGGACAGCATTAAGTCTTCTTGTATTTTTGCAATGAATAAGTGAAATAGCATTTACTAAGCACTTACTATGTGTCCATCACTGTGCAAAACAATCAAGCAAGACATTCTCAACCCTCAAGAAGTTTACATTCTAATGAGAAAAAAACATCATTTGAAGGGGAATCAGAGTTGGAAAGGGATGGGGGAGTTGCCAATAAATTGCCAAGAAGGGCCATGGTACATTGGTTCCAGGCAAGGTAAAGGTAGAGAAACTGACGAAGAGCCCAGCATGTTAGTGCATACTCTGGGGCAAATTTCTGGAAAGACACAGACAAGAGTAGCAGAGGATGGGAAAGCCTAGGTAGATTGTGACACAGACAGGGGTGTGCAAGAGCCAATTCAAACTGGCTTATGTGAACAAAAAGTTAAATTTTTCTGTGTGAGTATTTACACCTTGAAAACTGGCAAACAATACAAATGGTGGCTTCATTTATTATTTTGTTGATGGTTTAGACTTAAGAAAGAAGGGAAAGCCTCCAGTAAAAGAACTGTGGAGTCTGAATGCAGATCGAAGCATACCATTCTGTCTCTTTTTTGGTTGTTTCTTCTTTCTCATGGCTTTTCCGTTTGGTTCTAATTCTTCTTTACAACACGACTAATGTGGAAATATGCTTAAGATGATTGTACATGTACAACCTATACCAGATTGCACACCATCTCGGGGAAGGAGGAGCACAGGGAGGGGGAGAAATTTTTTTTTTAATTTATTTAACATATTTAGTTTTCAGCATTGATTTTCACAAGAGTTTGGATTACAAATTTTCTCCCCATTTCTGGTTGCCGTGTTCCCCAGTCAGCGCTCCCCTCTGTCACCCCACTCCCCTCCCATCCCCTTTTCCCTTTCTTTCTTATAGGGCAAGATAAATTTTTACGCCCCATTGCCTGTGTATCTTATTTTCTTGTTGCATGCAAAAACATTTTTGTTTGTTTTTGAACATCTGTTTTTAAAACTTTGAGTTCCAAATTCTCTCCCCTCTTCCCTTCCCACCCACCCTCCCTAAGAAGTCAAGCAATTCAACCTAGGCCACATGTGTATCATTATGTATAACCCTTCCACAATACTCATGTTGTGAAAGACTAACTATATTTTGCTCCTTCCCAACTCATCCCCCTTTATTGAATTTTCTCCTTTGACCCTGTCCCCTTTTGAAAGTGTTTGTTTTTGACTACCTCCACCCCCATCTGCCCTCCCCTCCATCATCCCCCCCATTTTTTTTATCTTCTTCCCTCTTCTTTCCTGTGGGGTAAGATTCCCAATTGGGTATGTATGTTATTCCCTCCTTAGGCCAAATCTGATGAAAGCAATGTTCACTCATTCCCCCCTCATCCGCCCTCTCCCCTCCTCCTACAGAACTGCTTCCTCTTGCCACCTTTATGGGAGATAATCCATCCCATTCTATCTCTCCTTATCTCCCTCTCTCAGTATGTTCCTTTCTCATCCCTTAATTTGATTTTATTTCTTTTAGATATCTTCCTTTCATCTTCAACTCACCCTGTGTCCGCTGTCTCAGGGGGAGAAAATTTAGAACTCAAAATCTTCTAGAAGTGAATGTTGAAAACTAAAAACAAATAAATAAAATTTTTGCAAAAAGAAAGAAATGAAAGGAAATTTCTCTCTTAAGAAAAAACAAAGAAAATATTAATGCAGATTAAATTTAAAAGTTTTTCATGCCATACATGTTCTTTTGGAGAGCATATTTTTAAACATTTACCAGCACAATGCTGGCTGCACATGACTGGAAACTGGACCCACATTGGACCCGCTGAAATACTGGAGTATTACTTCAGAGTCATGGGAAGTAAGTGGTTTGTCTCAATTTGTTGCCGGTTAGAATTTGAGTGAATATCCAGAGATGTAATGAATAAAACTTTGCCTTTTGAACTGGTTTTTTTAGGAATGTTATCCCTGTGAGAGTTGGGGATTGACTGGATAATCATAAGATTGCAGATTTTGAGCTGTCAGGGATGTTAAAGGCCATCTAGTCCAGCACCTTCCTTTTACACATGGGGAGTTTGAAATCCAAACAGGTTAAGTCCTTTGTCTGAGATGAGAAATAGTGGAGCCAGGATTTGAACCAAGATCCTCTGACTCCAAATTTGGTTCTCTTCCCACTGTTACCCCTCCCCCAACCTTCTTAGATAAAGTCCATTAAATCATTTCCCTCAGGTGTACATGTGAACTGTAATTGAGTAAACACAAAGATCTGAAATGGTCTTTTCATATAGTTATAAATCATTTTAATTACACCACCAGGCACAACGGTCCCAAGCCAACAATGGCTAGATTAGCCATTTCTTTATATTGATTTATTTTCCCCTCCTCTCATTCGATGCATACATTCTTTTTAGTGAAATGATGGCCTGTGGCAAACGTCTATAATGAAAGACGCAGAAGACCTTGGCCTTTTAGTACACATTTCATGGCCTCATGTTTTGCTGCATATGCCATTCCTTCTTCAAACTCGATGAAAAAGGATCACAGATTTAGAAATGGGGCAGGACCTGAGAGCTCTTCTATTTCAACTCTTCCCCTAACCTCCCCTTATTTTTTAATGAGATCCAGAGAAAGGAAGTGACTTACCCAAGTTGGAACAGGCAAGGTGGCAAAGGCAATATTTGAACCCACCTCCTCTAGCTCTATATTTAATACTTCTTTCACTTCCCTAGGGTTCAGGCCCAGAAGCAGACTTGTACTTCTTCCAAAGGCCAGGAGTCTTCCTCTCTGCCTTTTCCTTACCAAACAAAGGAAAAAGGAGTGGAAAGGATCCATGCCAATTAGCACCCACCAAAGCAAGCATGTTCCCAGGCATAGTGGGATGATTCTCTGTGAGTGCAGGGCATTCTCTTTAATGACAGAAGGTCCAACCCAAGAAGAAGCCAAGAGAACTGGATGGGAATTTTCTGGATTTAATTCAAGTTCTCTGATTTAAATCTCAAGTTAAGTTGAAACTAGAGAACCAGAAGGAAGAGAGAAAGCTCAGGAATGTAATATTCAGTGTGGGAGTTAGGAAAAATTGACTCAACATCATAGATTTTGAGCTACAGAGGACCTGGGAGATCATCCAGTCCAACCCCCTCACGTGGAAGATAAGGAAATCAGGACTCAGAGAAGCAGAGGCAATTGCCTAAGGTCACACAGCTAATAAGCAACAGATCTGAATACCCTAAAGTCAAACCCAGCTCTCTTTTCCAAGCTGCTTCTCCTCCTTGACTAAAGTTGTGCCAAAGAAATCAGCGATTTGGCATCTCAGATGACCTTTGGCTCTCTCTGCATGCCAATGAAAAGAATAATTGTCAAATCCACAACAATTCCAAAGGACTATGCTGAAAAATGCTATCTCTCTCCAGAGAGAGAGAGCGGAGAAATACATGGAAACAGATTTTCTTTCACTGTCTTTGTTTTTTCTTGCTTTTCCTCCCTTTTGCAACATAGCTAATATGGAAATATATTTATATGACGTAATGTATATAATGGGTGTTGTTATTTCTTGCCTGCTCAGTGGGTATGGGAGGGGCAAGAGGGAGGGAAAGAATTCAGAGCCGAAAATATTTTTTTCAAATAAAATTTTTCAAATAAAGTTTGAAAAATAAAAAGAACATTTTTTTCATAAAATTAGTAACCATTTCATCACAATATTATGTTCACAATATAAACTTTTCCCAGAAGAAAGTAAGAATATTATTTCCTTGACCTTTTAATCTAAAATATTCTTGGTGAGAAAACCATTTCTTTAAGAAAGCAATGAAACCAATGGAAGGGTTGTTATTAGCAGAAGTATAATGGTTTTGAAGCCATACAGAGAGATTGTGAAGGTTGGCAGCTGGGAGAAGAGGGAGCCAATCACATAGTTGCCCTAGAGCAGGGAAGACCACCACTGAGGACTATACTTCTTGTACCATCTTGGCTACTTCTTGGAGTAGATGTCAAGGACAGAAAATGATCGTGAAATTCACCCAAAGCCCTAGTTCTGAAGCTATCAAGTCCAGCCAAACTTTATATAGAGGAAGAAATGGAAGCCCCAAATGGGTAAATGGTTTGTCCAGGGTCAGCCTCAACCTCTCCCTCTTTACCAGTGCTTCTCCTCTGCCTAAATACAAATTCAGGACATAAAACCTAAAACACCTAAAACAAAACAACCACCACAAAAAACTCTCTCTTGCCCATGAGGGTCCTGGGGGTGGGGCTATCTTCTGCAAACAAGAAAGCCATCTCATCCTCTGAGATAAGAGGGAGAGAAGATACAGAGAGATTGTGAAGGTTGGCAGCTGGGAGAAGAGGGAGCCAGTCACGTAGTTGGCCTAGAGCAGGGAAGACCACCACTGAGGACTATACTTCTTGTACCATCTTGGCTACTTCTTGGAGTAGATGTCAAGGACAGAAAATGATCATGAAATTCACCAAAAGCCCTGGGTTAGTGTTTGGAAGGGAGTCCTCACCTGATATTACTGCTACTTTCTTGAACTTGGAAATTCTCAAAACAGTTGGATACTCAATCTTAAGGTGAGTAAAGCAACTAACACTCAGTGACAGCAGCACAAGCCACAGAGTTAGGCCTGGCCACCAACACCAAACCAGCCAGTGCTAGAAAAGCTGTGTGCCAGACCCGAGTCTGTGTGGGACGTGGATAGAGAAGCAGAGGCTATCCACTACTTCCTACTGTGGGACCCTGAGAAGGACATAATCCCTCTGGCCTTCAGTTTCCTCACCTGTTTAATGATGGAGTTGGATTGGACAGCCTCCAAGGCCTCTTCCAGCTCTTTATCTATGACTATGACCAAATTGTTTGGAACAGATTTCTCTCCATTTGCTAAGAAGAGCTGTTATGGTTTCAACAAGGTCTGCCAAACATAGCAACTTCTGATGGTGGTTGTCTCCTCGTCTCTGAACCACAAAAATTGATTCACAAAGTGCTTCCCTAACTTATAAAAGACTAAACAACAATCATAGTTTCCTAGCAGTTTTTTTCTTAATAGGCTGATAACATGAAGGCCACTTTGTATTTGGATAGTCTGTGAGAGCCATAAGCACTTCTTCTCCAAAGCAAAAACAAGATATCGGACAGGAAAGAAAACTTACCATTTCATTCATTCATTCATTGATACATCTGTAAATATTTAATACCATAAGACATGATTATGCATACTGATATGGTGGCAGAGAGGGAGGAAAAGAGCCATACAAAGATGAATTAAAATCACAGAATTTCAGAGTTGGAATGGGCTTGAGTGGTTACCACACCCATCCCACACTTGAAAGTGAATCCTCACTCTAATATATCCAACAAGGGGTACTCTAGCCTGTGCTCAAATGCCTTCTCTGAAGAGGGAAGCAGCCCCAGCCCAGCAGCCCACTGCACTCTTGGCAGCTCACAATGTGTGGGTGATAGTTTCTTTCTCCTGAACTGTAACCCTGACTGGCCAAGCTTTTCTCTTCCTTTACTTTCCCTGGTCTTGCTATTTGTGGGGGCCAATGGGGATGTACAGTATAGATTTCAAATGCCAGGGGTAGTTCAATTATATACTGTTCATCCATTTCAAGTCTTCAGGATAGAAATGGCTCAGAGGAACATGAAGAAAGAGGAAACCTGGCCATCAAGCCAAAATTTCCCTCACTGCAACTTTGACAAAACTTCTAGCTATGTTTGTGTCCTATGCTTCCCCTTGGCCCATTTTACTTTTCAGCCAAACTAGTCTCCTTGTTATGCTGCAAACTCAGCACCCCATCTCCCATCTCTGGGCCTTTGCACAAGCTGTATCCTCTTCCAGGAATGCCTTCCCTCCTGAGCTCTGCCTCTTTAGATCTTTGGCTTCTTTCACAGTGAGGTTTAAGAACCATTTCCTATGGAAGGTTTCCCTAATCCAACCAGCTGTTCCTGATTGCTCTCCCTAACTAATTTATGCTGCACGTGCTTATCTGATTGTGTGACCCTGGGCAAGTCACTCAGACAGCCAATCAACAAGTATTTATTAAATACTTACTACATGCCCACACCATGCTAAGTGCTGGGGACACAAACCCAAAGGCAGTCCCTGCTCTCCAGGAATTTTGGGTCTAATGGGCAAGATACTATACAAACAACTATGTACAAATAAATATAGAAAGATAAATTGGGGGGTGGAGCCAAGATAGTGGCTGGAAAGCAGGGAATTGCCTAGGGCTCTCCCCCAGGACCCTCCAAACACATATAAAAAATGGCTCTGAACAAATTCTAGAATTCATAGCACCCTGAATCAGTGAGCTATGGCAGTTACCAGACTTCTCAACCCACAAACACCAAAGACAAAAGAGAAGGTTAGTGGGAAAAGCTGCAGCGACAGATTGAAAGGAGTTTGTGGTTAGGCCACCACCCTGGGGGCAGCAGAGGTAGTGCAGCTACAGAAGTATAGCTGCAGTTGCTTCTGGCCGCAGGCCCACCTGGTGGGAGGAATTAAGTGGCAGATGCCAGCGGGAGTGCAGAGCCTGCTCAGATCTGTGTCCCGGTGCAGGTTGGTGGTTCTTGGGGAAGGAGGAGCACTGGTGTGGCAGAGCTTGCTGTGTAGAAAAACCTCTGAAAACAACAGCACAATCCCTCAAGCTTGGAACAAAGTACTCTCTACTCTACAAGCAGTCATACCCCAATGAAAAACTCAAGGGTCAAGTAAGTTGGCTGGGAACATGGTCAGGCAGCGAAAACAGACTCAGATTCAGACTCAGACTTTGGAATCTTTCTTTGGTGATGAAGACCAAAACATACAGGCAGAATAAGTCAACAAAGTCAAAGAGCCTACATCAAAAACCTCCAAGGAAAACATGAACTAGTCTCAGGCCATGGAAGAGCTCAAAAAGGATTTGGAAAAGCAAAGTTAGAGAAGTAGAGGAAAAATTGGGAAGAGAAATGAGAGTGATGCAGGAAAACCATGAAAAACAAGTCAATGGCTTGCTAAAGGAGACCCAAAAAATACTGAAGAAAGTAACACCTTAAAAAATAGACTAACTCAAAGCCAATGAGGAGAAGAATGCCTTGAAAGGCAGAATTAGCCAAATGGAAAAGGAGATCCAAAAGACCACTGAAGAAAATACTACCTTAAAAATTAGATTGGAGCAAGTGGAAGCTAGCAACTTTATGAGAAATCAAGATATTACACAACAGAACCAAAGGACGAAAAAGTGGAAGACAATGTGAAATATCTCATTGGAAAAACCACTGACCTGGAAAATAGATCCAGGAGAGATAATTTAAAAATTATTGGACTACCTGAAAGCCATGATGAAAAAAAGAGCCTAGATATCATCTTTCAAGAAATTATCAAGGAGAACTGCCCTGATATTCTAGAAGCAGAGGGTAAAACAGAAATTGAAAGAATCCCCAGATCACCCCCTGAAAAAGATCCCAAAAAGAAGACTCCTAGGAACATTGTTGCCAAATTCCAAAGCTCCCAGATCAAGAAGAAAATACTGCAAGCAGCCAGAAAGAAATAATTTGAGTATTGTGGAAACATAATCAGGATAACACAAGATCTAACAGCTTCTACATTAAGGGATCGAAGGGCTTGGAATATGATATTCTGGAGGTCAATGGAGCTAGGATTAAAACCAAGAATCACCTACCCAGCAAAACTGAGTATCATGCTCCAAGGCAAAATATGGATTTTCAATAAAATAGAGGACTTTCAAGCTTTCTCAGTGAAAAGACCAGAGCTGAATAGAAAATTTGACTTTCAAACACAAGAATCAAGAGAAGCATGAAAAGGTAAACGAGAAAGAGAAATCAGAAGGGACTTACTAAAGTTGAACTGTTTTGTTTACATTCCTACATGGAAAGATGATGTGTATAATTCACGAGACCTCAGTATTACGGTAGCTAAAGGGAATATATATATATATGTATGTATATATGTGTGTCTATATATACATATATGTATATATATATTACATATATATGTATATATATATAGACAGAGGACACAAGGTGAGTTGAATATAAAGGGATGATATCTAAAAAAATAAAATCAAATTAAGGGATGAGAGAGTAATATATTGAGAGAGGGAGAAAGAGAGAGATAGAAAGGGGTAAATTATCTCACATAAAAGTGGCAAGAAAAAGCAGTTCTGTAGGAAGGGAAGAGGGGGCAGGTGAGGGGGAATGAGTGAATCTTGCTCTCATCAGATTTGACCTGAGGAGGGTAAAACATTCACACTCAATTGGGTATCTTACCCCACAGGAAAGAAGGAGGAAGGAGATAAAAAGGGGATGATAGAAGGGAGGGCAGATAGGGGGAGGAGATAATCAAAAGCAAACACTTTCAAAAAGGGACAGGGTCAAGAGAGAAAATTGTACAAAGGAAGATAGGATAGGAAGGAGCAAAAAATAGTTAGTCTTTCACAACATGAGTATTGTGGAAGGGTTTTACATAATGATACACATGTGGCCTATGTGAATTGCTTGCCTTCTTAGGGAGGGTGGGTGGGGAGGGAAGAGGGGAGAGAATTTGGAACTCAAAGTTTTAAAAGAAGATGTTCAAAAAAAAGTTTTTGCATGCGACTAGGAAATAAGATATACAGGCAATGGGGCATAGAAATCTATCTTGCCCTACAAGAAAGGAAGGGAAAACAGGATGTGGGGAGTGGGGAGACAGAAGGGAGGGCTGACTGGGGAATTGGGCTATCAGAATATATGCCATCTTGGAGTGTGGGGGAGGGTAGAAATGGGGGAAAATTTGTAATTCAAACTCTTGTGAAAATTAATGCTGAAAACCAAAAATATTAAATATATAAAAAAGAAAGATAAATTGGAGCTAATCAAGTGAAGGTACTCACAGGAAGAAGTTAAGACATGATCTTTATGGATTTGTTTCCTCTTCTCTAAAATCAAGGTATTGTCCAAGATGACTTTTAAGGCATTGTCCAGCTTGAAATCTATGAGTATGTGCTATAGCTCCCAATAGACTGTGATCCCACGGAGGGCAGGGGGTTATTTAAAAATTTTCCCTTTACTTCCAAAACATCTAGAACAGTGCATTGAATACATTAAGCACTTAATAAGTGTTTGTGGAATTGCTTATGGAAAGCATGATCCTCTCCTCCTTGGAGTTTGTAATATATAGTAGAAATGCACACTGAGCCAAATAACTTCATAGTAAGAAAAGGCAAATTTTTCCTTTAGGTGAAAAACTGTTGATGGATTACCAAAAAAATAACCCCCAAAGTCTTATGACTTCCCCAGAAGTGAATACTTGTGCTCCTAAATAAAGATAGTCAACTTTGCAATCTTTTGCTAAGCACATCAATCACTTCTTTAAAGGAATTGTTATTGACATCTATTGTATTACCACCTAGTGCATCCCTCCTCCTCCCTCAAGTATACCAATTTCAATAAAAATATGGGTTTGCCATTGAGAAAGTGCCTTTCAGAGCCTTTGAGAGGAAACCAATAATGCCAAATAAGTTTTCATTCTCACCCGCATGAGCCTGTTTATTGTCTCCAGATTTGTCTGCTTTAGATGGATGTTTCCCATGAGGGTTTTCGCTTTTGTTGGCTCGCCCTCCATTCACTTGACTCTTCCCTTCTCCAGACTTTTTCTTCTCAGGCTTGCCTGATGCACCTTCTTCAGCCTGACTTTTGGCTTCCATTTGCTTTTTCTTCTCCTCGGCCTCCTGCTTGGCTTTCTCCTCGGCTTCCCGCTTGGCTTTCTCTTCTGTTCCACCAGCCAATTACAAGAAGCACATGATGGAGAGGATAAACAAAAGCTATCGTCATTAAGAGCCCTGCCAGTCACAACACTCAGTAATTTTTGACAATCGATGAAGTTCATTAGAAATTCAAACATGAAAAAGTGCTCAAGGTGAACATTAGGGGATCTGGACCTTGTCTCATCCAGATTATTCCAGGTGTCTGCAAGGCACAATGGGCCTCCCCAAAGCTCTAGAAGTGAGAGTCACAAAGAAAGGATCACAGAATTAGGGTACTCCAGTGGAAAGAATGGTGTATTTAGAGTCAAAGGATCTGAGTTCAAATCCTAGCTCAAATTGCTATGGGGGCTAGCATGAAGCAGAGTGGATGGGGGATTGGATTTGAAACCTGGTTTTAAATACAGCCTCAGACACTGCTTTTGTAGTAAGTCATCAACGTTCTCTGCCTCAGAACTGATCTTTACAAATGAGAACATTAGACTTGATGGGCCCCCAACTCCAATCTAGACCTAAGTCTATAATCCTGTGATCTGTGTGACTTTGGTCAAGTCATTTCTTTCCTTCAGACCTCAGTTTCCTCATCTTTAAAATGGGAGTATTGGACTTGCTAGTTTCTGGCTCCAAAGCTGTGCTGAGGCCCCTGACCCTATCAATCTCAGAGGCAGAAGGAACCTCTACATCCACCAAGTGCAAACACCTGAAAGGGAGTCCTCTCTTGAAATACCCTCGATAATACACTAAACATGTAACTGTTCAGCCTGTACTTGAAGATCTCTAAGGAGGGGAGCCCACTACTTCCACAGGCAGGTGGTTCCCTCTCTTACAATGCTGTGGACAGAGCACTGGGCCTGGACTCAGGAAGACCAGAGATTCTACCTCTGACACTTAGCCATGTGACCCTGGGCAATAGCAGTGACTATTGGACTATTGGCAAAATCAAAGAGAATGTCCACTAGTTGAAAAAACTGTCTTCAATTTCATTATCACACAAACTAATTTTACAGTCCCACAATTTAATAAGATAGTGTGGTACAGTAGGTAGGGAACTGGCCTTAAAGCTAGGAAGACCTGAGTTGGAGTCCTGCCTCTGCTACATCCTGCCTACGTGACCCTGGGCAAACATTCCATCTCTTATTCCTCAGTACTCCAAGAAATCTAAAAGTCTATGTGTCTTTGAGAAGGCGCTAACCTATATTAGCACGACTTCTCTACACGTAAATTGCGCCACACGCCCAGACCATATCCCGACACTTTCTATAATCCTGCCAAACATTGCAAGCAAGTAAGAAAAATCTTCTGGACAGCTAAGTCAGATCAACTTTAGCTGGAGAATCTAAGCTCCAAAAAGAATGCTTACCACAGACAGTGCCTTCCAAATGCCTATATGATCTATGGAGCTCTGGAGCTGTTTTAGAGTCTTGACTATCATCCCTCCTAGTTTTGGGTCATCTGCACATTTGATGGGCATTCCATGTCATTATCTGATATGATTAAAAATAGTAAACAGCACAGAGCAAAACACAGATCCCTGGGGCACTCCACTGGAGACATCCCATAAGGCAGACATCAAAGTAATAACCATTGCCTGGATCAGGCCATCCAATCAATCCCTAATCCTCCGGGAGGCTGGGAATGTCTCCCTGACTCTCTTACGAACTCACTGTAGGGTCTTAATATTTACAAAAGACAATATCTTAAAACTATTACATTTCCAGCCTTGGTATTGACATATATCAGTTATGCCTCCTCCTATTAGACAAGAATATGACTTGTCACATCAATTGAAAATATGCAAAGAGAAAGAGTGGACCTTGCTGATAGAGAATGGCTAAACAAGCTGTGGTATGTGAAGGCAATGGAGCATGACTGTGCTGTAAGGAATGATATGTGCGATGGGTGCAGAGAAGCATAGGAAGACACACAAAGCTGACACAAAGAGAAGTAAGCAGCAGCAGGAAAATAACATACAGCTGATTATAACAAAGTAAATGGAATATTAATAACAAGCAAGCAAGAAGAAGTAAACGCTGTGAAAAGATAATGGTCGAGCTTGGTTCCAAACGAGAGATACAAGGCTGAGGAACGAAAGCAGAGTAGAAAGCATCAAAAGACCAAACTCAAGAAGAGATGCAGAGAGCTGAACCTTGGTGTGGAGAGGGGGAAGTGAGGTCAGGGAGGACAACTCTCCCAGCTTTTTTTCAGAGATGGACGACTATGGGTGTTGAACATTACATGCTACATCAAGTTTTTAAATATGTTGGTTAGATTTGCCTTTTTCTTCCTTTAAAATTTTTATTATCAAGAATGATTCTCTCTCTCTCCCTCTCTCTCTCTCTCGGACGGAAGAAGATACAGTGGAAAATATAGGTGACATAAAACCAAAATATCAATAAAGTTTTTTGTTTTTTGGAAGAGTGGATCAGATTTGCTTGGGGACATTGTGCTTAGAATCTTCCCAGTGAGATCAGTTACCTTTTGGAATTTTGGCCCTCCATCTCTCCCTGTTAATGTGCACCACCTCGGTCCAAGTGGCTTTAAAACTTTTATAGTCCACAGTGAGGACGGAATTATTGATCGAGGCACTTCCTTCGGACCCAGTGCTCCGGACGCTTGATCGCTTTGCATCTAACGGGCTGATGCTATTCAAGCTATGGACAAGATAACACAGAAACGGCAAGTTAATATTCTAAGTGTCTGCAGCTGAGCCATTTCAGATGGACTCACTATCCAAGTGTTAACCCCTCAGGGAAGCATAGCTTTTACACTGGTGTGGGTGTACACAGTGTCTCAGGATAGGGTCACTTGGTTTTCCAAAACAGAATTCAGAAAGTTGGATCCATATTCTGAAAAGTTTGAAAATGAGGAATTGTCTAATAAATACAAACTTCCACTCCCTCCCCTGCCCCAAAAAGTCTCAGTTCTGTATCTCTTCTCCAGCTTGGACTTTTGAAGCTTTCCATTCCCCTTACCTCCTCTAGTCTATATCTTTTCTATTATAATTTCCCATTTGGAATGAACTGGACTGATGTTTGCACCAAAGTTCTCCACTCAGCTCTGTGATCTCACCACTATCATGGGGACAAATATTTCCCATTTATAACATCCAACTGGTGACATTAACCAACTATTCATCCTTCTCTTCTCCCAGCTCCACCCTAGTTCCCTAGGACTGAGAGTTTCCCCTCACTCTGACATCTGGACTCCATGATGGACCTGGGCAATCTGTATCTCATTATCTTTGGAGCTAGAAGGCAGGGAGGTGTAAATAGCTTGGAGGTGAGGGGCCATCCCTGATGCAACATTCCCTGCTTCTCCCATCTTTTTTACTGAAAATGATGTACCTGCTTAAGGGATGGCAATTCAATATTATGGATACAAACATTTTAGAAATAGCTTTTTGGTAAAGGAATGTTCATTATATGGGTTATCCACAGATATATAAATGCTGACAAGATGAAACCCATCAAATGATAAATGAGGCCGATTAATGGAGTGCTAATATGATATAAACCCATTACTTGCCACAAATATACAGGAAATAGTGGTGGGCAGAAGCAGGCTTCTCTACTCTGCTCAGAAAATTTTAATTGGCTCACCTGCTTCTGAGAAGGTGGAGGGTATAATCCCCTCCAACATTCCCTTGTGACTTCCCTTCCCACCTTCCTCTCCTAATTCTTCCTCTTCCTTTTCTTCAACTCTCTTCTTCTCTTTTCTCTCGTCTATCACAAAACCCAAATAGATGAAAGCAGGAAGAGAGGAGCTGGGGTAGTATGGAGGACATGATGAAGGGTCTCTCACTTCCCTACCTCTCTTACCATTTTCCATTTTCTTATAATGCTGGGATGGGAGGGGGAACCTGATCATTACAACTTTGCCTGTTCTAAGAAAAAAAAATGAAGCATCAAATGCAAAACTTCCTCCTACTCCTGCCCCAGGCATTTGTAGAAATCAAACTTTGGGCACTTATCAATGGTAGAAAATAAATCCCCAACTTTAGCCATAAGTCAGTGTCCCCAACCAGAGCCCCACAAGGTTCATCACTGACCTTGAGCGCCTGTGCCCAGTCCCGCCAGGTTGGGAAGGTTCATCAATAAGTGGAGATACAATCTTTTCAGTCATGTCAGTCAACACAGTGAAGGTGGGCTCCACGATAAAGTCAATGAAACCTGAAGAGAAAGCAGGGTGTCCATAGGTGACTCAGAGTTAGCAAGGGCCTTAGCAAGCTCTTTAAAGCACACAAGGAATCTTCCCTTCTTGGGAACACAAGAACTCCAAAGTCTCAGAAAGCATACACCAATGAGCCACATTACTACTGTTATCATTATTACTACTATCAGCATCATTATCATTATCATCATTATTAGGATGTTGAGGGTTAATTTTCACAGAAGATACAATCAAATTAATTTTAAATACAAATTCAGTTGGGAGCAAGGAGTATAGGGTGGTGGTCAAATTTCAGAAAGAGATATTATAGCAACAAGTGTCATGGAATGATTGCCAGAGTCAGAGATCTTGAGTTCAAATACTTCATCTATCTTTTCTCCAGTCTAAATATCCCAGTTCCTTCAACTATCTTACTATATTCACCCTTACGGTGTAGCCTACTGTCAAGAACCTTGGGGTAATGACAATCCCACACAGCATCGTGTCATTGGCAGTTTCAATAAAGATGCTGTCTAGGCCTTTACCCACTTCAGATAAATAGTCGATTCTGATGTCATTTGGTATTCACATCTGATGACTTAAGCATATCTTCTCGGAAAAAAAAAAAGTATCCATGATGTCAATGCCTGGGGCGGATTAGAAGTCTAAATGGCATTGGCCTTTTCCTCACCTCTAATCTTGAAGTTTATACATCAATGGATCCATGATCTTGATTTACTTCCTCCAAGAGGAGAGACCATGACTTTCTCATACCTTCTCACCCCATGAGTTTTCACCCATAAGCCCTTTACCTAAAGCCAATGAGGTCTTCTTCTAGGTCTTTTCATGTGCAGAAGGCAAAAGTATAAAACATCAGTACCCTTGCCACATGATCGGCATTTTCCAATCTTACACTTCTTAGATATATTTCATGTTATTTCTTAGATGTGAGTCATCAGGGTTAATATACTGCAGCTTACTATTCTCAGCAATTATCTCTTAATTGTCCTTTGGGTCACCAATAATTTTGACTAATTGAAGACTGTGATTTTGATTATTTTGCACCCAAGTGCAAAAATCATTACATCATTAAAATCATTATATTGTGATAAAATCATTACATTTTACATTTAACCCTATTGGATTTTATCATATTAGATTTTTTTTCTCATTCTTCTAGTTTGTCAAGTGTCTGTCATCCAGTGTGCTAGCTTTCCCACCCAACTTTGCATGATCTACAAACTTGATGAGTGTGCTATCAGTATCCAGACAAAGAGGTTAAACAGCAGACGACAAGGCACACAGATCCCTAGGGCAACTCTATTGGAGCTCCTTGCTATGTTGACATCAGTTAGGAACTATTCTTTGCCATCCAACCAGTCCCAACTCCATATTATTGTACTACTATCTAAACCATAACTCCCCATAATCCTGACAGAAATAGCATGAGATATTTCATCAAAATTTTTGCTAAAAGTTTAGTTCAGAGATCTTTAACTATTTTGTATCATGCACCCTTTTGGTAAAGACTACAAACTCCTCCTCGGAATATACAAATAAACACATAAAATAAAATAAAATACATAGGATAAAAAAGGAAACATTATAGTGAAATGCAGTTATTATACACACATACATGCGTGTGTAACAAAGTTCAGGAACCCCAGAGTCAACTCACACCCTAGCCATGGCAAAGCAACATTTTCCTTCTTTGTCCACATTTTCCCTTTTCTGTAAATCGACCTTGAGAGAAAAGGGTCACTTGTGGGTGCTGGTGGGGTATGGATTTCAAGTGACAGGGTGGATGATACCCACCTACTTGAGACTGAGCCACCATGGTCGACTTGCGGTCACACAGAGGTGAGAAAGGAAGGCCGAGCTCAGCTTCCCTGTCACCCTGGGGAGAAAGGAAGGGCACAGTAGGTTAAGAGAAGGTAAACCTGGCCAACCACTGATATCTCAGCAGCTACCACATGGGGACATTGGACTTGGCCTTCATTATTTCAGTTATAAAATGTAATAGGATTTTCCATTTCCTGCTAATGTAGATAAAAAGAATCAAGAGGCCAGGACCCCTCATGGCTTAAACATGCCATCCATGGACAGGGATGTTGTTAGAACACAAGAGCCTCATTTATCTTACAGTGATTGTGCCCCTGATATAAGCCACAGATTAGCTAAGAATTCTTCAGGGAACTGTCTACCTTGGACAGCTCCGAAGCACCTCATGGCCCTGTGGGCAAGGGTGCATTACCCTGAGACTGAAATGTTGAGTTCTCATCATCTTCTCTCAGGTCATGCCAGAACCCTAGTCCATCACATGAAATTTTCCCTGGCCCTTTTAGGAAATTTCACCTACTGCCATAGGCTGAGGAGTGCCCTTGTTTTGGATGTCAGCTGTCCCCCTATTTGGGGGTCAGGTGCTAACCTAATATCCTCCTCATGTTACCCTCACCTCCCATTCTGGGCTCCCAGCATCAGTCAATCAGTCAACAAGCAATTAGGAAGTGATCACTATGTGCCAGGCACTGTGCTAAGACCTGGTGATACAAAGACAGGCAGAAAGATTCCCCCCTGCCTTCAAAAAGCTGGCATTCTAATGGGAGAGCCAACATGCAAAGAGCTAACTACCCACAATGTAAATGCCATCTCAGAGGGAAGGTCCAAGCAGCAGGAAGAAACTGAGAAAGGCCTCTTGGAGGGTCTCTGGTTATTAGCCTGTGGCCCCCCTTTGCCTGTTGCTTTTAGTCATGACTAGCTTGCTGAATTCTTCTGCAAAGCCCCCTTTAAGTCCCAGCAGTGGACAATCTCCCTCTGCAAGCTCAGAAGGCTAAGAAAGAAAGGGCTTAAGGAGCAATGAGGAATGAGCCACAGTCCCTTCCCTGGGAGGGATCTCACCATCTCCTAGGAGAGATAGAGAATAGGCACCAATAGTGAGAGTTAGATATGATAAAAACAGAAGAGAAACAAAAAGTGTGCATGTATCCATACTTGTTCTTTATACATTGAAATGTTTGCGCATGTTGAAAATTATTAAGGCAGGTAGGCAGGGCAGAGTACTGGGCCTGGAGTCAGGAACACTTGAGTTCAAATCCAATCTCAGATACTTACTACCTGGGACAAGTCAATTAACCTCTGCCTAACTGTTTCTTCATCTGTAAAATGGGGAGATAATAGCACCTACGTACCAGGGTTGTTGTGGGGACCAAATGAAATAATATTTGCAAAACCTTTGCTGGCTATTATTAAGTATATAACAAAAAAAATTAAGGATAGTAGTGTGAGATTGAGGGAGAGAAAGAGAATCATAATAGTGAGTGATTTAGTGCAAGCCTGCCATGAATGCAAGTGATAAGAGAGTAAAATAGCT
Organism: Trichosurus vulpecula; assembly: GCF_011100635.1. Lineage (NCBI taxonomy): Eukaryota > Metazoa > Chordata > Mammalia > Diprotodontia > Phalangeridae > Trichosurus > Trichosurus vulpecula. The sequence goes on along the minus strand of NC_050581.1, from coordinate 190,061,259 downwards.
GGGTCAAACAGCTGAGAGTGGCTCAAAGCAGAGCACCTTGTGGGTGAGGGTGGGTCGGGATCACCTGAACTCTAAGGGATGTTCCAACACGGATCTAAGGAATTCTGTGGGGAAGTCTCGGTGGGGCACCACTGAGGGCCAAACGTGCCTGAAGTGAACATCATTTTAATGAGTATAAATAAGTGCAAGAGAAATCAAACAGCCTGAGGGGACAGGGCAGCTCCCTGATGAGCTGGAGAGTACATTAGTCCCAGGGTCCTCCCAAAGGAGCAATGCCAGCACTCTGGGGACAATGAGGGAAGAGCCCTGACAGATGCAATCTCTGTATGCCCCAGTAATCTCCAAGCGGGGAAAAAGAAGACCCTGGGGGAGTTGGGGGGAGCTGGGGGAAGGGCAGGAAACACTAGGGAACTCCGACCTTGGAAAGCAATTCAGAGCTAACAAGTATGTGAGTGGTTCCAGAGCCACTAGAATCTAGGACACTTCATAGGCATCCATTAGATCTCATTCATAAAGACCCTCTCATGTGATCATTTGCATAAAGCAAATTCTGTAAAAATCTGAAATAAAGCTAGGTATAATTAAAGCCAAAAAGGACCCGAAAGAAATAGCCAACAGTTAAATCAAGGAGAAAGTAGGCCAAAAAATAAGACCATCCTTCCTGGTGGTGATGGAACTCTGTTTATGTTTTTGACAGTTTATTTTGAATAGAGCCCCCCATGGGGCTGTTTGTCTCTTTTTATGACTTTTAAAGGCTCGACACTACTGAGCTGTTTTCCTCTGCCTGCACAGTCTGAGAACAGGGGCCTTTGTTGTCACACCCATTCATTCTCCTGGTCCCTACTTATTATCAGCCTCATTCCAATTGGGATTTTCTGGAGAATGTACCAGACGTCAGTGAATAATAATTAGAGCCAGAAACGATGGCCTCCTCCCCAAACTACACAGTCCTTACATCTTGTTCCACAGGAGAATAAAAGGCCACAAAGTAAAAGCATGAATTTCTGCGTCACTTCCACTAAAATGCAGGAAAAGGGCTTGGTCCATGTGGAAGTTCAAGCCTAACGGCACAATGGGATGTAAGTGCATTTGAGAGCTGCAGGAATGGGAGCAGGAGGCTGGGCTTCCTTCAGGGTGCTGTTTATATTGTGTTTGTGATCGTGGCCATACAACACTTCCTGCCCTGTCTCCAGTTTCCAAGCACGCTATGTAGATGGCTGCTTGGATGGCCCTGGGTGGGGGGGTGGTGAGAGGCAGAAAGAGCCCCAGATGTGGATTCTAATGCACTGGACTAGCAGCCCAGCTGTATTCTTGATTGAGTCATTCCCCTTCTTTGAAAAAAAAAAAGGAGGCAATGAATTAGATGATCCCTAAACTCCCAGGAAGTTGTGACATTCGGTGCCTATTTGAAATGGCTGGTTGTCAGACTATGTCTGAGCTAGAATTACAAGGTAGGCAAATGAGCCATTGTTAAATAAACAGGGGCTGTGTAGATGCCTATCTGGACACCTCAAGTCAAACCTTTTTCTTTTTAATTTCTTTTTGTTGGTGTTGTGGTTAGCCTATAGAATCTTCCATTTCTGTAAACAGAAATGTTTTATTTTTATTTGATATCAATCATGTGAGAGTGAAGAATAAAGTATACTTGGCTGCCCTGGGAGTTGGAACACCCAAGAGCCAAATTGCACCACTACCACTGACATACTGGCTTAGTAACCCTAGGCAGATGGGGAATATACCTGCGACCTTTAAGTCTTAATGAGTTGCCTGAGGCACTGCCAATCAGTGAGCTGACCCACCAACTATGTGCCAGGCACCGTGCTAAGCCCTGGGCATATAAAGAAAGGCCAAAGGAGCTCCCAGTCTAAAGGGCAGACAACATGCCAACAGAGATGCACAAAGAAGATGCACACAAGGTAGATTGTGGCTAGTTGACAGAGGGAAGCACAAGAGGCATTGGGGAAAGCTTCCCATAGAAAGTCAGATTTTATCTGGATCTGGAAGGACAAGACGAGGAGAGGAAGAGGGACAGAACTCCAGAGACAAGAGAAGGCCAGTAGAAGTGCCTGGAGGCAGAAAACAGAGCCTGTTATGCAAGGAACATCAAGGCGGTCAGTGCCACTGGATCCCAGAATATGTTGGGGGAGGGGGTTGTAATATCAATTAAGTTGGGACTTTTTACTGTTTTAGAATGATAAATTAATTAAGTGTCTTTGATTGAGTCTTACTTGATGCAAAGCCCCAGGCCCAAACCCCTATCTACTAGGTGCCTATGTGGGCATGAAGCCTCCAGGGCCCTAAGGAGTGTTGCTAAGACCAGAGCCAATAGTAGGAGCCTAGGTTCTGGTCGCTCAGATGACATTTGATGACGGCTAAAGACTGTATAAAAAGAGAGAACAGAGCTATTTGCTGGGGGCTCTCACTCACTGGAAGAGTGGCATGTGACTGGAAGAGACTCTGGGCAGCTGTTAAGAGCACCCCCAGCTTGTAAACCCGGATGTTGGGACTTGGTTAAACCCTGGTAACTATGCATTGAGATTTGAATCAGACAAGGTCTGTCTGCTGATGTTTGTAATTTGTTTGTATTTGCTCTGAAGTTCAGGGTGCTGGCTTTTTCCCCTGAACTAAGTGAATGATATTTGTATGTTGGATTGAAATAAGCTTGTCAACCCCTTAATGTTGCTTTCCTTAATAAAGCAGATCAAAAGACCTGTGCTGGCAGCATTCTTGTTGTTGGGCTTGCGTTTGTCTTTTACCCCCATAGCAGCTGCTAGCCAAATTGTTGCAACAGGGGTACAGTGTCAGAAGACTGGAAAGGGGTTTGTGGAGAGAGGCAGGGTATGAAGGGCTTTGAAAATCAAAGCATTTACGTTTAATTTAGGAGCTAATAGGGAGCCACTGAAGTTTATTGAGTAGAGGCAGGGCAGGGTGAGATGGTCCAACCTGCATGGTCAGACAATATAAATGACTTGCCCAGGGTCACACAGAGTGTCAGAGGCAGGGCCTGACCCAAGCTTGCCTGACTCCCAGGGTAACCCACCATCTATTATGTTTCACTACCCCTGGTGCTGATCTGTACCCAATAAAAATATGATGCTTATTTGCTTCACTACAATATGATGCTTGCCTAGAGACAGGTTTCCAATGTTCCCCTGACTGTTCAAAGAGGTGCTTCACCCAGAGCGATAACTAGTCATTTTTGTGACTTGGGCAAGTGACAGGGGAGTCATCTGCCAGTTATGAGGGCATGATAGAGTAACATGGACCCCAGAGACTCTGAAGCCACTGCTGGGAGGGGTGCATCTAGAGCTGGCAGAGAGATAGCAAAGCCGAGCAGGCTGGGAAGGAACTCCCATGTCATGCTGGGGTAGGTGGAGGAAGCAGGACATCTCCAAGCATACTAGCTTAACTTCACCTTTTGGTTCTCTAGGTATCAGGTTCATCGACATCCCTCTGCTGAAGGATTCCAAGGGTTGTCAGTAAGCTTCTAAATGTCAACATTCCATTATCTCCATTTTCTTTGTCATGTGGGGGAGGGGCCAACAGTGCAGCAATTGAGGCAGCTTAGTCTTTGAGGTATTCTCAAATCCTGGCCCTTCTACTGTTATGGACCTTTGCAAGCCAACATTTCCAAAATCCCCCTGAGGTGTTGGCACGGAGCTTGGAAAATGTAATTATTAAAATGAGAAGATATGAGATACTCTCCCAAACACGGAAGGACTTTTTCATAGGAGCTAAGTACATTCCTTAATTTCAATGCAGAACCCAAGATTTAGAAATCACTTTTAAAAGGTTCGATGACCCCAATAACATTTGGGCTCTTATTTTTTCTTCTAACTTTAAACTTACAGTTGGGATGTCAAGTGATTTTATACCTATAGTATACTGATCATTTATTGTGGAAAGCAGAATCTCGTTTAAAATGCTGCCAATAAAAATAATGTACTAAATAATGACTACTAAGGAAATGGAGTCAGCTCCCCCAGCTGGTACCAAATTCAATTTAAAAAATCAAGATTAGATATGATGCAGCTCTTTTTAAACTGGAGGGAATCCAGGCATAGCCAATAGAAGGCCAGCCTTGGAGTCAGGAAGACTATGGCGCATGCTAGCTGGGATCACAGATTTAGTGGTAAAAGAAACCTTAGAACCCATCTGGCTCAACCCCCTCATTTAACAAATGAGGAAACTGAGACCTGAGAGATGAAATGATTTGATTAAGGTCATGGGAAGTGGTGCAGTCTAGATTTGAATCCAGGCCCTCTGACTTTAAACCCAGCATCCTTTCCACGCTGCGTTATGCTACCTCTACTCCAACGTCAATGAGCCTCAGGGTCTTTATGCACAAAATGGGTATGTTTTACAATAAGATTGTGTCTACTTCAAAATAGAAAGTATAAGAAAATTAAAATGACTCACACAGCTTAGGGTATGAGGAGAGACTCTCCCTTGCACCCGTGCAAGACTCAGTCAAAAGGCAGCATCCAAGGACCTAGGAGGTCACGGGTGGCCTTGAGGCTGCAGGTTCCCCACCCTGCAGGCAAATCACTTCACTGTCAGCCCCACTCCCCGCAAGCAACTCCCTAAGATTTTAAGTGGCAGAGAAGGTGTGGTTGGCATTGGCAGGACAAATCGGCATGGGAGGAAAGTCACTACCTCAAGGAAATCACAGATCCAGATCAGGAATGGGAATTTCCAAATTGCAGACTAAGACTAGAAAGAACTGAGGTGCCTTAGGGGTCCCTGATACTGCTATTCCCTAGTTCCAACAGTGGAGGCAGCAATCCAGAAATGGAAGAGGTCCCCATCAGTGTACCTTTCATGCCAGGAGCAATCTTCCTACACATTATCTGCAATATTTCATTGATCCTACAATAACCCTGTGAGGCAGGTGACCTAAGTCATAGATTGGGAGCAAGAAGGGACTTTAAAGATTATCTAGTCTCATTTTTAGATGAAGACACAGCAAGTTAAAGCTTGAGTAGGGATTTGAACTCAGTTCCTCTGACTTCACTGCCCCACACTCAAAGGGAAAGTGACTGATGTCTAGAGACACTGAATAACTTGTCCAATGACAAACGGCACATACTGAAGATACGGCAGACCCAGGACTCAAACACAGGCCTTCTGACTCAGAATAAAGAGTTTGGGTCACGATTCTAGAAGTCATATTGCCAAGCTTGTGTGTCGTGTTATTCTCACGTTTAGAATCCTTTGTAGGAGATGGTAAACAAGTGTCAGAGTCTAAGCTGTGCTCTCATTTGGAACTTTTGGTTTGTTATTTTAACCCTTACTATTTGTATTACCTTGGACAGATCACCTAACCTCTCTGGAACTCAGTTTCCACATCTGTAAAATGAGGTGCGTATGCTAGATGACCTCTGAGGTCAGCTTCCAGCTCTAAAGCAATGAGCCTAATTTTAAGAAATTAAAGCAATTGAAGATGTTAGGATGATAGTTGGACTAAAGGTAGTCATGTGACAAAGCTTTTGACAACAACAAAAAAAGATTTTCTAAATATTTCAACAATGCAGGAATCAGAGGGGTTGAGGTTCACAAACTCCAGAAGAAGGAAGCCTAAGAGGCTGTGAAATTTTTTTATCTTCTCCCAAGAAATGTTCTTGTTCTTTTCCCCAGCTCTAATCCATTAGGTATATCCTCAGCAGGTCATATGTATGCCAAGTTGGAAAATGTTGGTTACAGAAAGGGGAGTAATCTTGAATTCAGGGAAATTCCCTGAATTAAAAATTCCCTGCTGCATGGGTCCCAACAAGCGAAGCCAATGGTGTGACCTTGTGATTGTCCCAGTTACCTGTCTAAAGAATTCTTCCAGCAGTGACATGGTCCAGCGATGATGGAGATCCCAGGCTTTAGCTGGGTGGCTGATATCAGCTGTGTGAAGCATCAAAGATAAGGCTTTCGGCTTGTCAATTCTGCAAACCCAAAAGAACCAACCACTTCATGGCAAGCTGCCTCCATCATTTTTAAAACACTCAAAAAAATACACACATGCCCACACCCTACTTCAGCCAAGTCAAGAAAATGGCCCCAACCCATGAATGAGATCCACAATGCCCTGGTGGATCTAATATACAGAACATCCCTGAAAGATCAACTTCTGAGGTACATCTTTTTCTTGCATCTTTTGTGTGCTGATTTGGTTATTCCAAAGGCAAAGGGAAATCAATAGTCACTAGCCTCCCAATACATGGTACTTCTGCCTTGTTGGACCGGGCAAACCCTTGAAATCATGACAGTTTTGCCTAGCACTGAATTGAAACTTCTCTTTTTAAGGAAACTCCTTCCTTATGTAGCACTTACTGATAATCTGCTTTTTAAAAATAGCCAGTTCAGGTCTGTACCACCACAATGCTAATTTATCTGCACAGAATTGCCTTCCTACAGACTCAAGGAAGTTCCTTCAAAGGGAGCCAGGCTTTGGAAGTGCAATGTCAGAGCCAAGTACATTCTCTAGCTTATCTCCCACAGTAGCTCATGGGTTAATAAAGTGACTCACGCTTCTGGTTGTTGCAATGCAGTCTTCATGGCCTTGATTTGTTGGAAATGACAGGACATATCTGTGGCCATCACCATCTCAATCACCAAGGTCCGGAATTCCCTGAAGTGGAGGTGCCATATAGAAAGAGGGAAGGAGAGGGAAAGGAGAAAATAAGAATTTCCCCCCCATTCTGAACAATGCCATCTAATTATTTCTGACATATCTAATCCTTCTATAGTCATTCAAGCGTATCTTGGTGGAAGGAATGATCATGATGAAGGGATGAATTATTTAGTAAGGATGCCAGAGTCAGGGTGAAAGGAAGATTAGACAGAAGATAAATGGACAGAGAAAAAGACCCTCCAAACAACCTGAGAAAAGCATAAAGAATATTCTTATCAACTAAATTCTATGTAATAGAAATTATCTAGTCTATCTTTTGTAGTTGCTTCTATCTCATCTTTGGTTAAGAACTGTCCCTTGGCCATTGCTCAGAAAATTACCTGATTGTAATTCTATTTTGTTTTATATATTTTGTAATTCTATGTATATTATATATATAGTATAATATATATGATTACAAAACAGAATTACAGTCAGATTTTATATATATATATAAAGGTGTATATATATATATATATATACATATATATATATATGTCCCTAAAGTTTGGACACATAGGAAATCTCATTAACATCTTATTAATCGTTTCACCAGACCTTAGCCCCCTTGACTTCTTTTTCGGAGGTATGCTAAAGGAGAATGTGTACTCAATGAAAATCACAGATACAACACACTTGATTGGATGCATAAAGAGTGAATGTGCTAAAATTGCCGGCAATGTAGAGTTATTGCGTCGAGTTCACATTCTTGCAAAGCCCCTCAACCTTTGCATCACAAACGATAGAAATCATATTGAAGATGTTATTTGTTAATATTCCAATTAAATAAAATGTTGAAAATTTCATTCATTTCATTTCTTGAAAATATGCATTTTTGCCTGTGTGTCCAGGATTTAGGATGCCCCAGTAATCTCCAAGTGGGGAACTCTATATATGTAACTTCTATTTGTGGGAGGGGGGAGAATGGAGATATTAAAGGATGTCCTTTTTTATTTATGTCACACATCTACTTTGAGTCGTTTTGATACATAGTATAAGATGTTGATCTAAACCTAATTTCTACCAGAAAATCCTCCTGTTTTCCCAGAAATTTCCCAGAAATTTTCATCAAATAAAGATTTCTTCCCCCAAGTAATTTCTGTTCTCATTTTTATTGCACATTGATTGGATTATTAAATGAATGAAATCAATAAACACATCATTTATTAAAGACTGACTATGTACCAATCATCATGTTAAGTACTGGGGATACAAATGGCAGAGTAGGATACTTCCTGATCTTAATGAGCTTGCATTCTACTTAGAACAGACAACACCCTGAGGAAGCTCAAACTTCAGAGAGGATGGAAGGGGCAGGTGGTCTGAAGGGTGTAGCTACAGGATAGATGATAGGGTTCTCAAGGTGCTTTGGCAGATCAGATGGCAATACCTGGGGATAGGGAGTCTGGAGGGTGTAGTACCAAGACAGATGGTTAAGCCTGGTGGTCTTCCATGTCCATCCAAGTGATATAAGTAGTTATGTCCACTTATCAAAGTGGGAAGATGATGGAGGTGTCCTATCCCTGGCAGGAAGGAGGAAGGAAGTGGAACTGAGGGTTGGAGTAGAGTAGGGACTCTGAGATCCCTCCCACAGCAGTAGGCATGGTGGGATGGTCAAGGTCCAGCCAAGAGAGTAAAAGGAAGAAGGAGGATTGGCAAGAAGTGGATAAGCAACCCTGAAAATGGCTTGCCAAGTCTTCACACCAAACACGCTAGTCTTCCTTGAACATTCTATACATTTTCTTGGTATGTTGATTGGCACAGTACTAAATCAATCAATTAATTTAGGCAGCATTATTATTTTTATTATATTGGCAAGGCCCAACTATGAGCACAGAATGCCCTCCAATTATTAAGTCATCTTTTATTTCCTCAGAAGTGTTTTTAATCAGATCTTTCCAAGTCTTGAGTGTGCTTTCATAGACACTTCCCCAGAATTTTATGCATTTTCCAGTTACTTTTAATGGTGCTCCCTTTTTCAGCGTTTCCTCCTGGGTTTTGTTTTCACTATGTAGAAATGCTATCGATGTGCAGAGTTTGTGTATTGTTACTTTAATGATGCTTTTAGTAGTATCATTTTGATTATTCTCTGAGATTTTCTAAGTAAATTACTACGCCATCGGAAAATAAGGAGAGTTTTTTCTCTTATTTACCTATGTTTATCATTTAAATCTGTTTCTCTTCTCTTCCCATGATGTCTAGCATTTTCGAAGCTGTCAAATAACTTCAGGGCAAGGAAATCATCTTTTCTCCACTCCTATATGTCTTAGGGAAGCTTCTAGTGTTGCAGATAACTACATATTATTATTGCAAATAATACTAGCTTGGTGTTTTAGAAATATACTTTTCAGAATATTTTCTTAAGTGGCCAATCTATTCCAAAGCTACACTTAGCAGATTGTTTTTGCCATAATCGAGTATTGTACTTTGTCAAAAGCTTTTTCTGAATTAAGTGATATAAACATGCAATTGGATGTATTCGGGGTTTTAATATTATTAATGATTATTTTATCTCTGATATTAGACAATCCTTGCAACTCTGGTATAAATGTATCTAGATCATAGTGGGTTTTAAAAACATATATACATAGTTGTAATTTTTAAATTGATACTCAATGATGATATCTGTTTTTAGTCTTCTTCCCTTATTCTTCCCTGGTTTAAGTATTAGGATTATATTGGTCTCTAAAAAGGAGGTGTGCAGATTATTTTCTTGCTCCATTTTCAAGAATAGTTTGTATAGTATATATATATATATATTATAGATAGACTTTAAACATTTTAAAAAATTCACCTATAAATCCATTTGGTACAGGTATCTCTCCGCCCCCCCCCCCTTGGTAATTCCTTCATAGCTGAAATGTATTATTTAAAATCTCTATTTCCTGTTCTATTCATTTGACTCTGTATGCTTAGATAGCTAGGGAGGGAGAGAGAGAGAGAGAGACAGAGAGACAGAGAGACAGAGAGAGAGATGGATGGATGGATAGATGATAGATAGATAGATAGATAGATAGATAGATAGATAGATAGATAATAGATAGATAATCCTTTTTCTTTTACATTCTCCCATTTGTCGGCATATAATTTTACATGGTTATTTCAGATAAATTGTTTTGTTTCTTCTCTTCTTTATTTGATTTCCCTTGCTCGTTTTAATCAGGCCAGCTAAAGGCTTATTGATTTTGTTAGTCTTTTCAAAGAACCAGCTTTTCATTTTGTTTATTAATTCAATAAGTTTTTTTGGTTTTCAACATGTCTGCTTCTCCTTTAATTTCCCAGTTGTCTTAATGTTAAGTAGACACAGTCAGTGGGTGGCCTGAAACAAATGAACATAGCCCATGAGCAGGACCCATAGAGAGCACACAGAAATATGTTGTGAGATAAAGTTAAGAGCCAGCCATAAGAAAGTCTTGCTACTCCTCACATGATCACATAGCAGCTAAAGATGTCCAGTATCCAAACAACCCAACGTCCATCACCCACCCAACCATCTGCAGAGCAGTAAACACAAAACAAGCTTTTTTCAGCTCAGATGGGTTCTTCCATCAGACCTTTCAGCTACAGACAGAAAAGGCTACTTGTTTGAAGAAGGAGGCAGTGTGGGGTAATGGAAACACTCTGGAATTGAGGTCTGAAGACCTGGGTTTCAATCAAAGCCATGCTTCTTGCAACCTTGGACAGCTCACTGAAACCACTGTAGGCCTCAGATTCCCAATACATAAAATGAAGAAGGTTGGTCTAGACAACCTTGAAGGTTCCATCTAGTCTTACACTATGGTCCCATGACCCATTTGGTAAACACTGATTTAATGAAGTTTCACATCTCCCAGATGCCTCCAGGAAATTAGCACTTTTCAATGACTTGGAATTCCATTGGTTTAGAGATCGAGGAAGTAAGGACACTCTCAACCAATGAAGATTAGCACCTTCTTAGCAACTTGTTGTCTTAGAGAGTTGCATAGATAGATAAATAAAGCATTTATGAAGCATTTGCATTAGTCCAGGCAGTGTGCTAAAACTCTGGAGATACATAAGAAAGTAATCCAGACAGTCCTTGCCTTCAAGGAGTTCACACATTCTAAGGTTGTTCAGTCATTTTTAGTCATGTCCAATTCTTCATGACCCCATTTGGGATTTTCTTGGCAAAGATATTGGAGGAGACTGAAGGAAGTTTGCTACTTCCTTCATCAGCTCATTTTACATATAAGGAAACTGAGGTAACCAGGGTGAAGTGACTTGCCCAGGATCACACAATTAGTATGTTTCTGAGGCCAGATTTGAACTTACAAAGACGAGTCTTCCTGACTCCAGGCCTGGCACTCTATCCACTGTGCCACGGAGCTGCCTAACTCACATTGTAATAGGAGAAGACAAACACATAAATGTGTGCTGGATAAGGGGCATGGTGGGGAGACTGTGCAGAAGCAGTTGGTTCCTAGCTAGATAAGGCACAAGGCTCACCTAGCAGAGCTGGAGAAGGAGAAGCTGAACTCAAGTTTCCAACAGAGTAGATGGTTGGAGAAGGAGAGCAAGGCAGGGGCAGGACAGAAGTGCCTGAGATGTTGACACTGGCCACAGTCTTCTATTCTAACCCAACTGGCCAGCTTGCTGATGCCACCTCCCACCTCCATGCTTTTATCTAAGGCTAGGCTCACCACAGGTGGAGTTCTGCCTCCTCACCTTGACCTCTTCCAGTCTGAGCTCCCCATCCATGCCCAGCACACATGGCAGTTCCTACAGGATATCTTGCTTTCTATCACACAGCAAGTATGTGTGAAAGGCAGCACTTGAACTCAGGTCTTCCTGACTCTGAGTTCAACTCCCCACCCCACCACTTCACCTCTCAATAGAAAAGATATGGTCCTAAATAAAAGTAAACTTGGGGTGTCTTGGTGACCAGCAGCCCAGAGCCCTTGCCCAGGGTCACCCAGTCAGGTCTCAGAGGCAGCAGCTGGACTTTGGTCTTCCTGGCTTTGAGGCTGAATAAGGCACAGATTCTCATGCAGGCCAAATACACTCCAATACAACGAAGACGTCTTTAATATAGAAACTATAGATGGAAAGACCCAAGGAAACACGGCAATACCTTGAGGTGCCTCCATTCTCCTGGGAGGGCATAGCTTGTAAACAGATCAGTATATACAGGAATATTTGGGGCCTGGGGCAGGGGGAAAGAGCACCAATAAGAAAGGAGAACAAGGAAGGCTTCCTGTAGGAGGCAGCACCTGACCTGGGCCTTGAAGGAACGATCCAAGAATGAGAAGTGCAGGCGAGGAGGGAAACTAACCCAGATGGTCAAGTCAAGCCACACTAAAAGCATCCACCAGAGTAAAATGCACCTACGGACGTCAGCATCTGGTGCCACTGCTTCCCCTGAAGACAACTCTAGACAGATTTGTTTACATGAGTCAGATTTCTTAGAGGACTTTGCCCAGAAGCATCTAATCACGGGGAGAAAAGGGAATTAAATATACTTCTTATAGCTGGACAATGACTTCGATGAAATCAAGGGCAGGATACGAAGAAAAGAGGAAATGGAAGCATCCAATTAAAACACATCATTTTTAGAGATCCAGTCACAGGAGGGAGGGAACCTTCAAAGGTGTTGGGCGTGGGAGGGTTGCAAAGATGGATGTTCCCAAGGTGAATGTGATTGAATGTATAAGATAAGTAAACTGCCTTCTCTCAACCCAGCCAGCACCCTGCTTCAGGACCTGGGGACTCTTACAGCAGCCTCCTAATTGATCTCCCTTCTTCTGGTCTCAGCCCTCTGCCAAAGTAATCCAGCTAAAGCAGAGGCTTGACCGTGTCACTCCCCTGATTTTAAAAGAAAAAATCTTCCATGGCTCCCTATTGCCTGTAAGATAGATTATAAATACCTGACCCTCCATAGCCTGGCTCCAGCCCCGCTCTCCACACTTACTTCTCAGGACTGCCCTTCCCACACTCCCAATCTCGACCACACTGGGCTGGCTGCTGTTGCCCACACTCAGCACGCCATCTCCCACCTCCATTCCTGGAATGTACTACCTCCTCACCTCTGCCTCTTATAGCCTTTGTTCCCCTCCAAGTTCAGTCCAGGCCTCACTTCCTATAGGAAGACTTTATTAATCCCATTTCTTATAAATACGCTCTCTCTCTCCAAATTACCCTGGATTTGTTACCCAGGGTACATGGGGTGGCCCCTGAGTAAAATGCAAGCAACTTAAGGTAAGGTATCATTGCCTTTCTGTCTTTGTAGCATTAGTGCTTAGCACAGTACTCAGTAGGTGCTTAATAAGTGTTTGCTTTTCCTCAGATTAAGAGTCTCAGATATTATACATGACACACAAGCTTTCCAGGCAAGCTCTCCCTGAATACATGCATTATTGGGCAGTGGGAGGAGGTTTTCTCAGCATCAGAGCAGTAACTAGGCTAAGGCAATGGAGGATCTGTCCCAGGAAGCCAAAATGCTGAGGACCCAGAAATTACTATATTGTTTGTCCTCAAACGGTTCTCATGCCATTTTCTGATTCATCACAATGGTAAACGACAAAAGAGAAGCTTGTGACCAAGCCAGATAGTATATTGTGATGTAATAACACAGGCCTTTTGTAAAGCATTTGTCTTAAGGACACACACACACACACACACACACACACAGAGGCACACACACTCATATACTCATACATGCACACACACACACGTACATGCACACACTCACACACGTGCACACACACACACGAATTAAACAATTAAATAGGCAGAGTGCATCTCTCCAAAAGCAGTAATCTTCTCTGTCTCATTATTCCTCCTCCCAAAGATAGCCCTTTGGGGTTCTTTGCTTCTCACCTCCAGTCGTCCTTCGAAAGGTTGGACAAAATATTCATTTCCTCGTCTTCCTGCAGAAGTCGATAGGCTGCACTGATGTGGTGATTCTCTAGTACGGATCGGTCATTGTACAGAATGGCCGGATCTGAGCTGGAGACAAAAAAGGCAACAAAGTATTCAACCCCAGGGCTTTTAAGAGGTACTACAGCCTAATGGGTGGGGCGCCGGATGTGGAATCAGGAAGTTTGGGGTTCAAGTTCTACCTCAGATACTTACTAGTTTGGTGGCCTGAGCAAGGGACTGAACTTCTCTGTGCTTCAGTTTTCTCCCATGGCCCCTGGGGCCCTCTCTGACTCTAAATCTACGACCCTATGATACTCGAGGACTCCAGATGTGAACCAGTTGATTCACATCATCAGAGGGAATGTCATTCCGGACATTCTAGCAACGTCCAAGAGCACATTTGCATTGTGAGGTTTCCGGGTCACACTGGAACCTGTGGTCCACCAGCCACCCTGGACTCGATGGCTTCTAAAGTCTCTTGCTCAATATGTATTCCCATGATTTTTTTCAGGAAAGTTTTCCCACGCTGGAGTGAATATCTTATTTCTCCTTGCTTCATCATTACTTTTCCCAATGCAGAGGGCCTTTCCAACCCAACCACCAAGGCAAGGGAGAAAAAGAGAGAAGTGGAAATCAAAGATCAATAGTCAGTGATCAAGGCCTGTTGGTGTGGGGTTTGTGATGGCCATGTGGTCTGAATAGAAGGAGGAAAAGAATACTGGGTTTGAGTCAGAGGCCCTGGGTTCAAATCCCAACACTGACAACTCTTCTCTGAGTTACCAAGGGCAAGTGACTGGCATAAATCTGTTTCTTCATCTCACAAAAATTAGGGTTGTGCACCAGATCTGCAGTTTTCAAAGTGATCTGGGGACCCTTTAAGGCCCCTGAGACCCTTTGAGGTGGTCTGTGAGGTCAAAACAATTTTTATAATAATACTAAGATATTTTAATTTCTAACACACTAATTAATATGGTAAATTAAATATAGTTATAACCCCATAAGGGCAGCCAGATGGCACCATGGAGAGCACACAGGGCTTAGAATCAGGAAGACCTATCTTCATGAGTTCAAATCCAGCCTCAGACACTCACTAGCTGTGTGACCCTGGGTAGGTCACTTAACCCTGTTTGCCTCAGTTTTCTCATCTATAAAATGAGCTGGAGAAGGAAATGGCAAATCACTCCAGTATCTCTGCCAAGAAAATCTCAAATGGGGTCACAAAGAGTCATGACTGAAATGACTGAACAACAACAAACAGCTACATAAACAGAAGCTTTTGGAGGGAATCCTCAATTTTTAAGAGTGTAAAGTGGTCCTGAGATGAACAAGTTTGAGAACTACTGGATTGGATGGCCTTGAAGGCCCCTCCCAGCTACCAATTTGTGACGCCACTCATATGATAGGCCCTTAATTGTAAAGCAGAGAGGAGCCTTGGGGTCATCTCACTCAATCCCCGCATTTTACAGGGCCCAGGGGTGCTCAGGCCACAAAGCTAGTCATTAGCAAAGCTAGAATTTGCACTCATATCTTCTTACTCTAAAGTCAGCTATGTTTGCTTAAACAGTAAGCTCTTAAAAACTTCTGAAAATCTTTACTTATATTTATGTAAATATATGTAGACAAGCAGCTTGGCATGGCAGATAAATGACTGGGCTACGTGCTCAGAATAACTGAATTCAAGACTTTCCCCTGCCATCTATTTATCAGCTATGTGACCACAGATGAGGCAGTTAGCACTATAAGTTGCAGATCAACTGTTGCTGTTTATCTGTGTCAGTGAAAGAAATTTCCACACCAGGAATCTTCCAAACAATTAAAATTGCAGGTATAGATTCTCCAAACGCCCTCCCCCAAATATGCTATCAGATTTTGATATTAACCCTGAAAGTGGAGGAGTCACATGGAATGGGGATGCAAGCTGGTTAGACCCTGTTAGATCAGGCCCCTTCTTAGGAGTCATGGGGGAGGGAACAGCACATGAACAGAGAGAACCATGAGGATTAATGAGTCCATGAAGGCAGTTTATGAAGCCAAGGAAATTCTACCAGACCCTGGCTGCATTTTGACCTGTTCTTTTCATGCTAACCATAGCCAAGAGTGCCTGTAGTTTTTTTCATCCTGGATTGGGTGGCAGAGTAGTTAAAGTCCTGGGCCTGGAGCCATTCTGTGCCCTGCCTTTGACACTTATTTAACTATGTGGCCCTGGGCCCCTCTCTGGGCCTCAGTTTCCCTTAATTGTAAAGTTAGGGCATTGAACTCAATGGACATGAAAGTCCTTTCTAATTCTCTATCTCTGATCCATTTGTAGATTTGCTGTTCAAAGGAAGTGACATGGTCAAGGTGCTGTGACTTCTCCCCCATGGGAGCTCTCTCTACCCACCCCTCTATAACATAACAAATAATTCTTAGGGACTTGCCCAAGTCTCAGAGAGGTTAAGTGATTAGCCCATGGTCACACAGCATCAGAGTGGAGATATACCAGGCACTACCTGTCTTGGCCACTACAAATCACATGGAAAGAAAGGACTGCTTACTCGCAGCCCAGTGCAGTGGATAAAGCGTTGGGCCTGGAGTCAGGAAGACCTGAGTTCAAATCCAGCCCCAGACACTTAAACAAGCTGTGTAACCTTGGGCGAGTCACTTAACACCTGTTTGCCTCTGTTTCCTGACATGTAAAATGAGGATTATGATAGCAATTGCCCACTAGGGTTGTCATGAGGCTCAATGACATCTGCAAGGTGCTTAGCATAGTGTCTGGCACATAGCAGGTGTTATATTCTTATTAGTTACGATGTGAGCAGCCTCATTCTCCAGAACAAAGCCAAGATCAGACTTGATTCCTCGTATCCTTTCTGTGTGAGTCTGTCTTTCTCCATGCTTTGGATGCTCTTAAGAAACCCTGTAGTCCCTTTATTTTTTTTTGTTTGTTTGTTTTTGCAGGGGGGAAGGCAGGGCAATTGGGGTTAAGTGACTTACCCAAGGTCACACAGCTAGTAAGTGTGTCAAGTGTCTGAGGCCGCATTTGAACTCAGGTCCCCCTGACTCTAGGGACGGTGCACTACTCGTTGCGCCACCTAGCTGCCCCCCCATAGTCCTTTTAAAGGGAGGGTGTGGTTGTGTTTCTGTTCTCTGAGATTCCAAAATGGACTAACACAATTAGAGAATACAAAACACTGGGTAACTTTGATACCATTTACATTTGGTTTGCATTATGTGATTTTTTTGCAGTAAATTTCCCTTTCTGTCTAGACTTTACTTAGAGTAATATTAAAATTGGTTTGAATTCCCCACATGTGTACACCGATGATAAGAGGAAGGCTGGAAACATACTAAGGAAATTGACCTGGGATTACAAATTTTGCCAAAGAAAATCTCAGCTTCGGGGTATAAGGCATCTCTACAGCCATCCTCAACCTGAATACATTTAGTGCATCTCTCCCTAACTTGGGGCTACAAACTGGATTTGAAATCACTTGATTTCTCCTCCTCCAGCCAGCCCAGACCTTCAGGGCTCACACTACCATCATTTTTATGGTCTTTGGGTGATTTTGTGTTAAGTTTTCGTGTCTCTAGGCCAACTCAGGGACATGGATGAATTCAAAGCAGAAAGTTAAAGAGTTTTCTCGAGCATAGTGAAAACCCTTAGAAATCCATCCCTTTTACTGGGCTGGCAAAACCTAAGCTCAATCAAAGTCACTTTGGTTTCTCTTATTATTCCACAATTCCGGGCTGGGGGGTGGGGTCTGGGCTCCTCAAGGGGCCAGGAGCTGGGTCTGGGCCCTTCAAGGATGTATGTTTTACTATCAGGAAGCCCCCAGGCTTGGCTCGCCAGGGCCCTGAGTGGGTATTTGCTGCCACTAGACTCCTCCTGGTCTTGAATTTCCCTCTCAGTCTCTTCCTAGAAAGGATCCCGTTTCATCTTTTTTTTTTTTGTATTTCTTCTTCTCTTCAGTCACATTCTATCTGAAACCAGCACCCAATTCTTCACTGT
This sequence comes from Trichosurus vulpecula, assembly GCF_011100635.1. Lineage (NCBI taxonomy): Eukaryota > Metazoa > Chordata > Mammalia > Diprotodontia > Phalangeridae > Trichosurus > Trichosurus vulpecula. Next base: position 190,043,731 of record NC_050581.1, on the reverse strand, counting down.
TTTCAATGGTATTTTTGTGTTACTGCTAACTAGAGAAGTTTAAAATGATAAGCACCAATGAAGAGCCCACCTACAGACATCTTTGGGCAGCTAGGCAGCAGAATGGATAAAGCTTCAGACTTGGAGTCCGGAAGACTCATCCTCCTGAGTTCAAATCTGGCCTCAGACACTTATTGACTGTGCGACCCTGGGCAAGTCACTTAACCCTGTTTGCCTCAGTTTCCTCATCTGTAAAATGAGCTGCAGAATAAAACAGCAAACCACTTCAGGATCTCTGCCAAGAAAACTCCAAATGGGGACAGAGAGTCAGACATGTCTGAAACAACCAAACAAGAGACGTCTTTAAAGTTCATAGGACTAGAGATTTAGCACAGCAAGGGGCCTTAAAGTCACTGAGTCATCTCATTTATGGAAGGGGGAACTGAGGGGAAGAGAGGGTTAGTGGCTTGTCTAATAATTACTAATTATAATCAGAACCACAGCTAGCATTCTGGTAGGCTGGTGAGGTGGGCAAAACTGTGCACGTGACGCCTCATCTGATCTTCAGGACAACTTGCCCAGAGTCGCACAGCCAGCAAGTGCCAGAGGCAGGATTCGAAATCAGATCCTCAGGATTCCAGGTCACATGGGCACTTTACCTACTGCGTCTAGACAGTTTAGGGTAACTTAAGTGACTAAGGCAGGATTTGAATCCAGGTCTTCCTGCCTACGTATCATACACATTCACATTCATATAGACATACACATTTCAATGACTGCATTTCAATATAATTGGTTTCCTTTGTAATCCTATATATTTTATTTTACTAATTTAAAAACATACTGAGAAAGGGTCCGTAGGCTTCCCCAGACTGCCAGGGGGGTCCAGAACACAGATATCTGATCTAGGCCCACATCACTCCCTTGTCCTCTTCCTCTCTCTCTCTCTCTCTCTCTCCCTCTCTCTCTCTCTCTCTCTCTCTCTCTCTGTGTCTCTCTCTCTCTCCTCTCTGTCTCTGTCTCTCTGTCTCTCTCTGTCTCTCTCTCTCTCCCTCTCTGTCTCTGTCTCTCTCTCCTTCTCTCTGTCTGTCTCTCTCTGTCTCTGTATCTGTCTCTGTCTCTGTCTCTCTCTCTCCTCTCCTTTCTGTCTCTGGTTCCCGCTATCCTCTCCCTCTCTCTCTTCTCTATCTCTCTGTCTCTATCTCTATCTCTCTCTCTCTGTCTCTCTATCTCTCTCTCCTCTCTCTCTGCTCTCTCTCTCTCTATCTGTCTCTCTCTTCTCTCTCTCTCTGTCTCCTGTCTCTCTCTCCTATCTCTCTCTGTCTCTGTCTATCTGTCTCTCTGTCTCGTCCTGTCTCTCTGTCTCTGTCTCTCTGTCTGTCTCTCTGTCTCTGTCTCTCTGTCTCTTCTCTCTATCTCTCTCTCTTCCCCCCTTCTCTCTGTCTCTCTCTCTCTATCTCTCGTTTCCTCTCTCTCTGTCTCTGTCTCTCTCTCCCTCTCTCTCTATCTCTGTCTCTCTGTCTCTCTCTCTCTGTCTCTCTGTCTGTCTCTCTCTCTCTCTCTCTCTCTCTCTCTCTCTCTCTCTCTCTCCCCTCTATCTTCCTCCTCCCCCCCACACTCTCACTCCACACTCCACACACAGGTACCCCAGCGTCTCCAGGCTCCCTTCCCCTGCCTCACCGAGTCTGAATGTGGAAGTTGTTAGTGGTTCCAGTGTGCTCGTAATCATGGATGGCTGCTGAGAAGATGATGGCAAAGATCTCGAGCTCCGTCAGCCAGTTCTGAAGAGAGATTAGGAGGCAATCAGACTGTTGGTCATTTCTTCCCTGAGTCCTCCCAGGCTGCTGCGCATCCCTCCCTGGTTCTCATGGCAGCCTCACAGCTCTCCCTGAAGCAGACTTCCACAGCAGGTCCCCAAAAGGTGAAGCTCATAAACTAAAAGAACTCTGTGCTGTGGGGACCCTTGCGGTCATCTAGGGAACCTTCGCATTTAACAAATGAGTAAACTGAGGGCCAGAGAAGGGAACTGACAACATGGGATGACTGAGTTAAACCTTGAAGGAGCCACATTTGTCTGCAATCACATCTGAGGGCGGGGGTTGGTTCATTCTTATCTTTCTGTAGATAACATCCATGGCACAGTCCCTGTACTAAATAGTCCCTGACATGTCCCTACAGTCCCTGACATGCAGCAGGTGATTAATAAATGCACACTTGCTTGATTATTGACCCAAGTCTCCACATGGACAAACAGATTCTTGTGGTACTGATGTATGAAGCAGAACTATGTGTTAGTCACTAGAGGAACAGGCACACCTGCACACATATGCACATGCATGCACACACATGTTTTTCCTCTCAAAGCACTTTCGTTTTACCCAACAGCCCACAGTGAGGTTGTCACAACCTTTAGTTCATTCCCACAAAACCCCAGAGGAATTGTGAGGAGGGGATTCAAGGGACACGGTATGAAGCAAGAGACCAAAGGATCCCCCCTCCCACACACACACACAGGCAAAGCCATGGAGCCCAACCCCTGATTCCAAAGAGGAGGAAGCTGAGCCCCAGGGCTGCCATGACCCAGCCAAGGTCACACAGGGGCTCTGACTGAGCTTAGATTCTAGCCCAGTTTTCAGGCCCCCAGGTTCCTTGCTCTGTCTTTTCTCCTTCTGCATAGGGCAGCCCAAGGTGACTCTCTTGGTCACCGAGCAGCCCAACAGACAATGATGGGACTCCTCAGGACTATGTGACCTAGTAGAACATCTGAAGAGCGCAAGGCTTCCTCCGTGCACTCACCGCAACTCCTGTCTTGTAGAGGAGGTAGTGGACTGTCTGAGTGACATCTGCTGCATGCATCAGGTTGTGGTAGGGGTTCTTGTGTTTGCTGTAGCCCACCTCCAGTGCTTCCACAAATGAGACAAGAGCAGAGATGGGAATCTGGAAGAAGAAGAAGGCAGCAGTCATGGACACAGAGGACCAGCAGGATGAGGCACCAATGCAGATCCTTGGGGGAGGCCCAATGACAGAGTCAAGGGAAGAAGATCGGGGAAGCCTCCAAGCTCCAGCATCACTGCAGGGGCTCTGCCTTGGAAGGAAATGGCCAAGAATCCAACAGCCTGATTCTGACTGAGGGGCTGAATGGCTCTGGACTCTAGTCACCAACTGTCTGAGACTCACAACTGGACAATAAGGATGCAGAAGAGATCAGTGCTTGAAGGGCCAAGACATGGAAGAGAGAGGAGGCTTCCCCCGTTTGGCCTTGAAGGACAGAACCAGGGGCAATGGGTGGGAGTGGCAGAGAGGCCAACTTAGGTCTTTAGCCAGAGCAATCAGTAACCTTTGTAGAAGGCCACTTCTGCAGAGCCTGAGAGTTGTTTTCTTTTCTTTTCTTTTCTTTCCCTTTTTCAATATCTGCTGCATTACATATTCCAATAATTCAACAACCAGTGCTTCCTGAGGCCTGGAATACTGGGAGTACCTAATAAGTGCTAACTAATTGACTGAATAATTGGGTAAGGGGTTTGTTCATTAATCCCTTGTGGATAGCCACTTATCGATGACTGAGTTGGAGGTCAATATCATTAACCATCAGAGATGCACCAAAGTGAAATGAACTGCCTCACTAGGAACTTGGTTCTCCTAGATGTCTTTACCTAGAGCAGAGAAGTCAAACACTGCCAAACTGGCTGAGTCAGAGACCCAGATTAAAATGTAAGTGGGAAATATTAACAAAATAAGTAAAAATGTAACAAAACATAGATAATCTCAATATGTGGTTTTCCAAGTCCATGTAAGGCCTGCAGGAATCCATATATATAGGTTAATAGCCCCCATTTTAATTTGAATTTGATACTATGGATCTAGAGCATGGAAGAGAGGTGAAGCAGTGTTGCACAAGGCCTTCCTGCTTGGATTTACGTTGGTCTAAAGAAATCCTAGGCTCCTTTCTGATTCTGTGACATTCTAGTCCCATCAGAACTGACCAAAGGGAGACACTCCGGGACTCATGAGATGTTGGAGCTAGGAGATTCCTGGTGCAACCTTTTCATCCTGGAGACTTAGAACCACAGGCCCCAGGAAAGGAAGTGAAGGAAGGCCAGGCTCAGAAATGGTCACTGCCAGTGACGTCAGTGGGGCTCAGGTGAAGGGGGAAGGAGAAAGGAAAGTTTCCAGCACCCAAGTGACCCAGACTGCCCCTCCCAAAACACCGCATAGTCTTTTTCCTTGAAGTTGACTGTAATCCCTCCCATGAGAGAACTTCTCACTGTTCTTTCCTGTATAAACCCTTAATATGGAAAGGACAGTTTAGCCTTAAGATACTTTGATCTCTTCTCTTTATTGGTGTTCATGTTGGAGAAAGGGGGAGGCAGGCTGTGGACCTCACAGGCCATGAGGAAAGGTAATTGTTTGGCCAAAGTCGAAGTGGTCTGAAAAAGGATTGAGGGGAATTTCGCTGACAGTTCCTAGGTGGTCTGAAGAAGATGCTTCTGTAAGCTTTAAAGGGCACTGGCCGCGGATTCCTTCCTATGGCCCTGGCCTCTGCCACCGGGCGCTAAAATTTTGGAGAGGGGAAGGCAAGGAAATTGGGGTTGAGCGACTTGCCCAAGGTCATACAGTTAGTAAGTGCCAAGTGTCTGTGGCTGGATTTGAACTCAGGTCCTCCTGACTCCAGGGATGATGCTCTATTCACTGCATCACCTAGCTGCCCCCGCTGGGGGCTAACTTTTAAGCCCTTTAAGTCCCAATGTATGTTAGTCAGGCAAAGAGACACAGAAAAAATTATACAGAGACAGACAGAAAGAAAGAGAGGCAGAGAGAGAGGCAAAAAGACAGACAGAAACAGAGACAGAGGTAATGGGAGGAGGGAGGAAAGGGAAGGAGAGAGGAAGAGAAGAGGAAACAGAAGGAGGGAGGGGGAGAAGAGAAAGGCGGAAGGAAGAGGGAAGATGGGGAAAATAGAAAGAGAGTGAAGAAAAGGAGAAAAGGAAAAAGGAGAAGGAGAGGAAGAGGAAGACGGAGAGGGAGAGGGAGAGAGAACATAGATATATGTTGGTGAAGAAGTGGTGCAAATACTGGGTCAGTTTAGCTACGCTACCAAAGCCCAAAGCAGAAACTATTTTTCTTGGTTTCCCCCAACACATCACCTGGAATGCTTCCTAACAGACATCCCTGTGGTTCTAGGGCTCTGTGCTCCATGGACTGGCTGTAATGGCCCATCCCCCATCAGCAATACTTCTGCCAAGGTCTGAAAATGAGAGATTTCACTTCTGAAAAGGACTAACTATGGCTTTCCTAAGGCCTAAGCAGCTTTGCCTCCTACCCCTCTCCCAAAGCAAGTCAGGATGTTGGTGCAGATAATGAGAATGAGCATAAAATGTGATAAACCACATGATATTGATACTTCCAGAAGAGGGAATCAGGTGCCTAACTCAGGGCTGATCATTTGTAAGGTCAGGTCATGATGAAGGGCATTCCAACCAAAGTCCTAGGTGTGGCCCTAAGGCCCCAAGGAGGACTTCTTTTCCACATGCTTCTGAAGGGTAGGGCAAGGGGAACGAATGAGGAGCCCACAGCACACTCACTCACCTTGAAGCGGCTGATCAGATCATAGCGGGTGAGTAGTTCATAGAAAATGAATTTCAAGGCGTGATCTCCACTGGCATCATTCAGTGTGAAGACATCAAAGGACCACTTGTCCACATCCTGCAAAAGGGGAAAAGAGATGGAGAAAATGTTCTTTGCGCCCTTCGGCCCCCTTCTGTCTTCCAATGCCTGCTCCCGGAGGCTCCTGCTCCCTTCACTGTGACTTTTGTCCCCCAGAGATGCTCGCTCAGCATTCCACAGCTGATATGCTTTTTTTCTGACCACAGAACCTGCTCAAAACCTGTGGGCTCCTGGGCTAAGAATCACCGATTCTTCCTGTCTTGGCCACTGGCATCTCTATATGAAGTTTGCTCCTCACAACAATTCTGAGCAAGGCAGTGACTATCTTTATCCTCATTTTACAGATGGGAAAGCTGAGGACCAGAAAGAAGAGGTTTATAAGATAAGAAGAAGGGGCAGTATATGAACCCAAGACATCCCGACTCTAAGATCATGGCTCTACCCTGGGCTGCCACCCTTGATATCCAACTGCCCAGGAAGAGACAATATCCCTCTGTGGCACTGCCATTATCACCACCACTGCCCCTACTACTAAATCCCACTAGAGTCTATCCCCCCAGCACAGGGGAAAGAACTTTAGCTCAGGAGTGAGAGGACCCGAGTTCAAAATCTGGCCTCTGACACCAATGTTGTGACCCTAGGCCTTGATTTCCTCATCTGTAAAAGGAGGAGGGTTGAGCTAGATGGCTTCTAAGATTTCTTCCAAGTCTAAATCTGTGATCCTAGGATCCTATGGAAGCAGGAATCCTGACTCATCATTTATCTTTATAACTTCAGTATCTTAAACATAATGGGTACTTAATTAATAAAAATAAATATGTTCAGTGACCAAAAGCTGGGCAGTCACTTAGTCACCCCTCATAGAGAGATCTCAGTATTTTAATTTTTTAAGACGGAGGCTCTTAGCATTTCTTGGGTCACAGACCCCTTAGGCAGACAGTCTGGGGAGGTCTATGAGCCCCTTCTCCAAATAATATTTTTAGATGCATAACATAAAAGAACAAGGATTACAAGGAAAACCAATCATGTTAAAATACTTTAAAAAATAAATTCAAGGACCCTGGGTTAAGTGCCCCTGGTCTAAGGCATTTGGGGTCCAGTCCTTTCATTTTATCCATCTAAGAAACTGCCAATGTAGAAATTTCCTTGGAGGTATAGGACTAGCCCACTATAGGGTATCATGATTGCCCACCTACCCACCCACCCCCCAGGAAAGGAAAGGTGATGAGAATTGAAAAACCACTGAGAGATGAAAGAAAGCAGAAAGCTAGGTGTTAAGATCTAGTGAAGGGATAGAAAAGGTAGAAAGAAGAGAATTAGAAAACCAAAAAAGCCTTGGGAAAGATAGTGTGAAAAATGTCTCATATGAAGCAGGGGCTCTCTACTATGAAGTTACCTTTAGTGCTTCAATCACAGCTGGTGGGTAGCTTAGTCCAACCATGTTTGATGTCCGTCTGTACATTCTAGCAAAGTCAGGAGAAATTCAAAAAAGCAATGTCACATCACACTAAGTGGGGAAAACAGACCCCAGATCCCAAGCACTCTGCCTGAAAGATGACAAACTTGATGCATTGATGAGGTTCTGGAAATTACTTTACAGCCTCTGGAGCCCAAAGGTCATTTCAATTTCTTTTACTATCATTGTCATATGTACCCAGCTGGCTCACATTTTAAGATCAGAGGGAATTAAAGCAGCCCCAAACACCTGCATCATGGAGCATAAAAATAAAATCAATCTGTATGTTCTATGATGAAAATTAAAATGTTTAATAGCCTCTCCTGCCAGATGCCAAAGGTATAACTAGCAATTCTGATACCCAGGGCAATCTATATAAAACATGACCTCAAATCAACTTTTTAATGAGAATTTAATCAAGGTATGGGGGAAAGACTTCAGGGTATCACTCATGATGTGTGGAGACAGAGACCCCAGGGCACCATGAAAGGAAATTAGGTAGTGGGAGAAACAGGACCAGGCTGAACTATGGAGGAACTCAACCAGAAGGTGGTTGCTAACAGGACAAAAGCATTCTACCTGGTAGCTGTCTATTTCAACCAAAGGTTCTTACTACATGCTAAGCCCATTCATTTCTATGCTGTTGAAGGATTACAAGTCCTTTAAGTAGGCCCTTTAATTTTTAGGGTGGAAGGACAAAGCCTTATTTGTTCCACCTTATTTTTATGGCTCTGCCAGATACTCAATGTGACAGATAATGGACAGTGATGCTCTACCACACTGTGCGGCATTCCAAGTGAAAAGCTCCAGTGGAAGAGCAAAGAACCAAGTTAAAAACTCCCCCCTCAGTGAGATGATGCTTTAATGAAGTGAGAGTGGCATTTCAAAATAGGGAGCATATGGTTCAGCAAGGAATATGGGACAGGCTTTGGCCCTTTTCATTGTAAATAGATCAAATTCAAAGAGGAAAACATCTTATAACAGATTTTGGTTCCTTAAGCACATCACACCTCACCTGGGCACCATTTTGCTTGAATCAAAAGTCATTATGGGCATTCCCATCTTGGTCTCTTCCCCTCTTTTCATATACTTACCACTTATCCAAATTCTTTAAGAGATAATGGGCTGAAAGACCTAATCTTTCTTTCTATTAACGAGTCTGTCTCATCTTGGGCAAACATATGGAAGTTGGGACGGACACGAGTGGGCAAGGATGAGCTGAACCCAGTGACCACATGCAACCCCTGGAGCAGGATCACCTTTCCTCTCAAATTATAAGCATCCCTCTTCTTGCTTGAAAATTAAGGCCTTGATACAGATTAAACTTTTCTTTGTAATTCAAAGGACTCGAAGGGATGGATGCCATCAAGAAGCCCAAATAGGGCCCTGGTCAATTAAAGATGATACATTTGTATGACTCCTGATCAAATGAAATCAGAATTCTGTTCTGCTGCATTATTTACCTCTCCACAAAGATCCCAGCCTGCACAGCATGAACGATACTTTTGAATCGGGGCTTCTCCTCGCTCCTTCTCAGCATCATCCCCATCTGCCTGGTAAAGGTGGAGGCCAGCCAGTCCCGAACCTCAGAAGGCACGGCATCTGACTGGATGTCACTGAGCTCATCTTCTGTGTCAAGGAGTCGCCTAGGAGAGGGGAGAGGGAACAAGAAATGAACTACAGGCTCAGAGATCGAGAGCTGGAATAGTCCTCAGAGGTCACCCACCCCAACTCACTCACTTTACAGATGAGGATGAGGAAACTGAGTCCAGAGAGGTCAGAGACTCAGGATCACACATCAAGAGATAAAAGAGTCTTCAAAGGTCATCTAGACCAATGTGCTCCTTCTACAGATGAAGAAACTGACACTCGGACAGGGAAGTGACTTGTCATTTTACGGATAAGGAAACGGGCCCAGGGAACTTAAGGAACTTGCCCCAAGTCACGAAGGAAGCAATCATCAGCCTCAGGATTTGAACTCAGATTGTCTGACTCCAGAGCCAGGGTTCTCTCCACTAGGTGTATTTCTCATTTACTTATCTGGGCACATCTTTTGTCTTCGTATCATAGGACCACATCTCGGAAGTTCTTGAAGTGGTAAGGATGCTCTCAGACTAAAAGCTACAGAGGAGGTACCAAAGTACACTCCTTCATACGAGAATGTTTCCTCACCTGGGATTTCCCTATAGCCATGAGATCAAAGGCCCGGGGTCCATCCTGTATCCTTTCATAGGATCAGGGGTTAAGAACTAGAAGGAACCTTAGTATCCATTGAGTCCAAACTGCATCCCACTTCAGTTTTGCAGTTGAGGAAACTGAGGTCCAGAGAGGTTTGGTTCTGAGGCCAAAATCGAAGCCAAGGCCTCCCAGACAAGTCTAATGCTCTGTCCACTACTCTGTGCTGCCTGACACCAGGCACACAGCAGCATTTAATAAAAGCTCATTGAACTGAATTGAATTGGACTCAACCGTGGCATCAAATCCCTTTCAACAGGAGTTACCCGGGTGCAAGGAAGCTATAAACCGCACAAGCTTTAAGTAAAAGCAAAATTCATTCAGATTTGCTTCCAGTAGCTCTATAAACCTCACTAGTCCAGATTAATTGGGGAGGAACAGCAAAATTAGGCAGAAGTCTTAACCAGCACATTTGAAAAGAAATGCAATTTTACTCCTCTAAATTACACACAGTTGTCAGAAAGGCTTTAATGCCCACATTAGAATGATTTGCATTTAGTATAGAAATGCAAAGCACAAGGCTGGCAAAGGCCAGCCTCTGCTTAGACTGTAATTACACCGTTTCTACAGGAATAGAGACTTCTAGAGGGGCGGAAAGCAGCTCGTTCCCCCCAGCCGGCAAGCACAGCCCCCAATCAGTCTTGCTTCTGGGCGCCATGCTCTCGGAGTCCACATTGCTCAGAGACAGTCCAAAAGGAAGCTCTTCACCCGTCTGAATGAGCAACCTTTCCAAGCTAAAGAAATTGCTTCCCAGAGCCATTGGAAAGAAGCTGGATAACCGTCCCCAAACTCTATATGGTGTATTCCAAATTCTTACGGTTTGCAGAGCACTTTGCCTACGTTTTCTCATTTGGAGCTTCCAACAGGCCTGTAAGGCAGGTTCTGTAGCTATTACTAGTCCTGTTTTACAGATGAGGAAACCCAGGCTGAGATAGGTAAAGGTAGTAAATACTCAAGTAGGATTTGGACCCAGGTCTTCCAAGCCCAAGCCTTTCTTCCATGGTTTACAATATAAAGATTCCAATCAACCTATAGAAATCTCCCTGGGATGGGTTACCTTGTTTCATCGATGTAGACAGATTCCAGGACCGATGCTGCATGTTCCAAATTCTTCTTGAGGTCCACTACAGAAGCCTCTCCTCTTTCTAGCTGCTTCACCAAAGATCGTAACCTAATAAGAAAAAAGTGACAAAGAAAGCCAGTTGGAACAGAAAATGCCAATGGCCAATGCGGTCTTAGGTATTAGTGCTCAAAACATTGCGAAACATGTGACTGCCACTGGAAACACATTGCAAAGAGAAGAGTTCTTTGTGGCAAAGCACTTTCTTCAGCACAGTCCAGGGTCATGGAGAGTATGACTATTATTATCTTTATTTTACAGAAAAAGAAACTGAGGCTCTGAGGATTCAGGTAACTTGTCTAAGGTCATAGAATAAGTAAAGACATTATTTCAGGTGAAAATACAATTTGTTTGATGCCAAGTCCTAGCCTCTTTCCACCTCTGTGACTTTGAGTAGGCCCAACTGCCTCTGCTTCTCAAGACGCATCTGAATCACATCTGAATCACATCTGAAATGAATCACAGAATCCTAGAACCTGAGAGCTGGAAGGGAGAGCTCAAAGGGTCCTTCCTCTAGCAGGATATCACCTCCTTATTCCCGGCAGCTGAAGGTATCCCTAGAGAAATCTCTCAAAATTCATCCCAAGACTATTAGCTCTTTGTGCTGCCAGATTATTATTATATTGCCAAGCTTGTGATCCACTAAAATCCCCAGATCTTTTGTCAGACAAGTAGAGGAAGCTAGCGTTATCAACCCTTACTGAGTACTCACTGTGTGTAAGAACCTCTCTTTCCGACCAATAACTCACATTTATATCACTTTAAGGATGTTAAGCACTTTCCTCACCACAACCTGCAAAGTAGTCATTGGAAGTAGTGTGAGCTCTAAGTAGTGTGAGACTAAGGGTCTTTAAATGACTTGCCCAGGGTCACACATAGTCACACACACACACGACTCAAAATCTAGCACTCTGTCCATTATAATGAGTTGCCTTTCTGAGCAAATAAAAAGAAACTTCACAGCTTTTGACCTCAAGGAGCTTCTGAGCTTTGAGGGAAGACAAGGAACATATGTTTATACAAAACAATAAAGAAGCATCATATAATGACAAACAAGATAAATAGATGTATTAAAACTTCATTCAGCTATTACACTGTGACCAAAGCCCCCTGAATATTTCTGGATTTTTTTCTAACAGAACAAGCCCACCTTACTTTCAATACCATTTTCTAATCAGTATCCATGGAGCCAAAAGTGGAAAAAGTAGCATGCCAGCCTGCTAGGCCAGTGGGCCTGCTATTTCAGTGTCCCCTAAATCAAACAAGTGAATAGCATGATCTGTCCTGGGTAAGTCCTCTGAAGACCAAATCTTCTAAAAAAGAAACTTGAGGAAATGTTCTCAGGGGTTGTTCTCAGAGATTCTATCCATGCTTTCTGAATGATTCCTGCAGAGGAAAGAAGAAAGAAGGGAGAGAAGGAGGAAGAGAAGAAATATCCTGCTGAATATTAAAGACAAGTTGTGGAGAAAGGAGAGAAGAAAAACTAATTGAAAGACTGAATAAATATGTAAGCAAAAAGGAGGCCTCAATAATGTGAATGATCCCTAAATGGCCAAAGAAAGTGAAGAGAAACATGCCAAAAAATTGAGACTATGACAATCATAATTAGACCCACAGAACAGAGAATGGATAAATTGCAACAATACCAAGGGCACATTAGAAACTCAATAAGAGATATAAAGGAAGATCTTGCCTCTATAAGAATAGAAATAAGGCTATCAATATTAGAAAAAATTAGAATAAATAGCTTAGAAAAGGGAATGAAACATCTTAATAAATCAGTGTACTATGTAAAGAACAGAGTCCATTAAAATACAAAAATACTAGAGTAGAAGAATAATTAACAGAACAAATTTTTTAGTTTGTAGATGAAATGGGGTATTAGATCTTTACAAATCAAAGCTACAGAGGCAGAGAACAAAGCTTGACAAGACAATCAGAAAATTATTAGTTTCCTGGCGAAATATGAAGAAACAAAGTCTGATGCTATGTCAAAATCATATAGTAAAACTGCTCAGAGGTATTGAAGACAGTGAGGGGGGAAGGTGGTGGTGAGATACACACACACATGTATACATACATATATACAGAAAGAGAGAGAGCATCCATAGGACACCAACAGAGAGGAATTCTACATTTGAGACACCTCAAAATATGTTCACCTTGTTCCAGAGTTTTAATGTGGAGAAAGAGACTGTTAAAAGCAGCCAGGAAGAAACAATTCATATATCAAAAAGCATCAATTGACATCATGCAAAAGCATTCAACAAAAGCAACAGGATGTGAAAGGTGAAATGATACTGGTCACTAAAAAGTAAAAAAAATCAATGTATTCCATAAACTGCTAATCCTGAAAAGGTGAGAATACATTACAAGAAAAGATGGTTCTTCAATAATCTTGATAAATTTTATTCTTTCTTTCTAAAAAAATACAGAGCTGGACAGGGACCTTAATATGAAAACTGTCCTAACAGTACAGACACAACAAGATCCCAGGATTATTGATTTAGAGGCTAGATCATCCCCTTATTTTTACAGATGAAATAACTGAAGTTAAATGACTTGCTCAAATCACGCAAGTAATCAATGGCAGGGCCATAACTGGAAGCCATGCTTTCTTCATCTAAATCTACTATTCTTTCCACTGAACACTCTGACTCTTAAACAAGACTGGAGTGTAATTAATGACACATAATTAATGGACGCTATGAGCTGTTAAGTCTATTGTTGCTTTGACATCCTGGCTTCAATCAAGGTCGCTAAAGGCATCAAGGTTAGTAATTTGATGGGTCAATATACCTCAGAAAAGGAAAGGAATAGAAAGACTGGAAGACTGAAAAGAAGGTAAAGGAGGGAGAGGGAGCTACTGTTTTCTAAAGCAACCAGCATACGTGAAGATCAATCAAAGACAAAAGTGGGAAATAGAGATAGAAAGGGCAACCTTCATTTTTTCTCTGGTCTAAGAGGGTATAAAGGTCATGATGGGAGGATCTGGACCCCTAAAAGGAAAAGCCCCTGAACTTTCCCACACAATCTACCTAGATGATCATTAATCCTTTAAACTGTCCTTTCATTGTGGCCCTACCACTTTACTCCTTTCATTGTCTGCACCTGGCCTTCTCTAGGCTACCTGCCATTCCTTAATCCCATCCAGAGCCCCTTTCTGTTACCTCTGGACCACTCCAGGCTACTTGCCACTCCTTAATCCCACCCAGATATTCCCACAATCTTTTTCTGTATAAAAGGATCAGTCCCATCCTTATCAAATTCATGTATTTACTAGAAATCTTACCTGCACAATCAGTGTTATAATAAAACTTCACTACTCTGACTGAAAAAAGGCTTGAGGGGTCAAATTCTTTTGAGGCAGTCCCACCCTGTACCCTTGCATTTTGGGGTTCCCAGCACTCCAAACCACAACCGTCATGTAAGCAAACGTGAACACAAAAAAGGTTAGGAGCCACTCTTCAACAGATAAGTTTTCTAAAGGAAAAAAAAAACTAAAATTAACAGCAGCCATTGGTGAGGGGGAAATACTCCAAGCTGCTAATCAGGGAAGTGTAAACTAGCCCACCTCTGCCATATCATTTCCCATGTATCAAATTGACAAAGATGCTAAAAGTTCAACGTGGACAGGGCTATGAGAACACAGGCATGTTAAGCTACTGCAGATAAAACTATGATATGGTCTCCCTTCAATGGAAAACAACTGGAGACTAGGCAGGAAAAGTGATTACACCATTCATAGGCTTTGACCGAGAGATCACACTAATGGGTTTATAGACCAAAGAGATTGACAGCAAAAACAAAAAACAAAAACAAAAAATAACTTACTGTATGAAGGGATGAATTTTGGGGGTTCCTCAATCAGAAATAAAGACATCACCAATGAAAAATAACCAGTAGTAAGATTAATCATGCAACATTTTTCTGTGTTTATTATAACCATAAAATAGAGCGGTATTCCAAAAAGCTCAATTAAACATGCTTTAGGGCAGGCCTACAAATACTTTTCAAAAAGCATTAAATTGTTATTAGGTCCATGAAAATGGAATTGGCCCATCTCCACTGAATCAACAATGCTTTCCTCCTCAACTCCCTTTACTTCTTTCTATAACTTCCCCTAAGAAGAGGCAAAATGGAAGATAACTGTTGAGTGTACTAAGTGCCCAAGCAATTGCCTTTTAGCAAATATATGAGCCATCACCCACACTGCCATCAACAGAGCAAAAAGGGAATTAGAAGGAGAGGCTAATTAAAATCTCTTGGTTACCAAAGGACAGAATAACAAATGAAATTTGCTGTTGTAGTCATACTCAGCCTTCCTCTATCAGTAATCTTGCACAGTTCCCAGGTATTTCTCATCATTGTTCATGGATCCCCAGTGGAATGCAAATAAATTCGAATATTATCCTACAGAAAACATAATAATGAAAGGAAATCCTCATAAGAAAAACAACTCTTATCAGATTTCAAATACCAATGGCTTCTATTATCTTCTATTATGGATTCCCTTTCCATTGTTCCAGTTCATTGGCATGGATAACAGTTGAGGACTGAGTGAATATTCACCTTCCATTAAGCCTATTGATTTTATTTTCCTGCATTCTGTTATGCAGGAATGCACCAATTATGCAACCAATCTACAGTCTTATACTAAGTGCCTATTGTGTTGTAAGCATTGTGCTATATGCTGAGGATACAGAGAAAATAGTCCCTGCCCTCAAGGAGTTTGCATTCTAATGGGGAAGAGAACATGCCCAGAAATCAATACATACAAGATGTATTTGGAGTAGATGGAAGGAAATTTTAGGAGAGAAGGCATTAGAAGCCGGGAGACTAGGAAAGGCCTCCTGTAGAAGGTGATGTTTGAGCTAAGTGTTAAAACCAGGGATTCTAAGATATGGGGGCTATCAGAAAGTACGTTTTACATATCAGAGGTACAAGGGGGATAGCTAGTACAAAGAAACAGAGATCAGAAGTGTGACATTGTGTGTGAAGAACAGGAAGCAGACCAGTATAGCTAAGCCATAGAGTTCCAGGAGGGTGTAAGAAGACTCTGCAAAGTTTAAGAAGATTGAAAAGTTAAGAAAGCTCCTGGGCTAGAGTGAACAACACTCCCATTCTCTTTGTCTTCCCCCTCTGCACTTTAAAGAGCTCCTTCCCTAGAGCAGCAGAATTGTAAATCTCCCCCTTCCAATGGTTTTCTGTCACATCCTAGTTCCATCAGGGTTCCAAGGTTTTCTATGTGGATCCCAGGCCAAGACTGATAAATGATATAACAAAATACCTTAATTTGATTAAAAGTAAATGGTTACACAAGAAAGGCAGGACAATCCATTTTCTCTAGTCATGTGATGTTTCAACAATCCCGCTAGCAGCTGCTGTGGGGGTGTAAAACCAATGACAACCAGCTCACAGAACACTGCAAGCCCAGGTTCTTTTGATCTGCTTTACTAAAGAAAGCAACATTAAGGGGTTAACAAGTTCACTTTAATCCAGCATACAAATATCATTCACTCAGTTCAGGGGGAAAAGCCAGCACCTTGAACTTCAGAGCAAACACAATCAAATTACAAACAGACCCAATACAATTCATAGTTACCAAAGTCCCAACATCTGGGTTTATGAGCTGGAGGGCTCTCAGCTACAGCTGCCCAGAGTCTCCACATCAGCAAGCCACCAAGAGTGAGAGCCCTAAGCAAATGGCTCTGTCTTTCCATTTTTTATACAGTTTCGGACATTATCAAACATCATCTGAGCGACCAGAACTTAGGCTCCTATGATTGGCTCTGGAGTTAGCACCTCCCCTTAGGACCCCAGGAGCTTCACATGCACATAGGCTTAGCACCTAGTAATTAGGGGTTTGAGGCAAACTCAGGAGTAAAGATCTAATCAGGCCTCCCTCAGTTAGCCCCACCTGGGGCCTCACCTTAGTTACCAATTCACACCCACAAAGGTTTAGCACCTAATAGGGGTTTCTGGCCTGGGGCTTAGCCCCAGTAAGACTCAATCAAAGACACTTAATTAATCATTTTAAAACAGTAAGAAAGTCCCAACTTAATTGATACTACGTGTGATCATCATAAAAGGGAAATCTTTACAAACCAAGAGCAAACATTGTGCCCCTCCTTCTAGACTGTAACTACATAGCTTCATTCACCCAGCAAGCATTTATTATGCATTTTCTATGTACCTAGCATTGCATGCTAGAGATACAAAGAAAAGCAAAAAGTCTGGCCATCCATTATTACCATCTAACAGGAAAGGGTTAATGGAAGTGCTACCAACTAAAACCTTGTGAACACAGCAAGAGAGGCACATAGATGGGCTATGGAGGTAGCTGCCGAGGTTGCCAGAGGAGTTGGGTTCACCAGTCTCATTCTTGAGCTGGAACCACCTAGAGAGTCACTGCTCAATACTGGAGACAAGTCCTCATGATCCTTTGAGGACATGAAATTGGTAAATGGGAAGAAAAGATAAGAAGTCACTTAGTGTGTCTGGACATGTTCTTCCCAGGCTATGCATGTTCCCTAGAACTATCCTGTGTGCTGGGTCATGCTAGCTAACTTGTGGAGGTTAAGGCACCACAGTATGCCAGAGCCACTGGACCATCGTGAATCTATACCATCAGATATGGTCTATTGCCTACTGAATTCTATTCTCTCCTCTCTGAAGCATTCCTGGCAGTCAGAGGACCTTGGCTTCCTTCAAGTTCCACCTTCTGCAGGAGGCCTCTCTCAATTCCTCTTATTCTAGCACCTTCCTGCTGCTGATTATCTCCAGTCTACCTCATCTACATCTCGTCTGCACACAGCTGTTTGCATGGCGTCTCCCCTATTAGCTCCTTGAGAGCAGGAACTGTCTTTTGCTTTTCTTTGTTTCCCTAACGCTTATGGCAGTACTTGGCACATGTTGTCGTTCATTTGTTTCAGTCATGAGTGACTCTTCATGATCCCATTTGGTGTTTCCTTGGCAAAGATACTGAAGGGGTTTGCCATTTCCTTCTCCAGCTCACTTTACAGATGAGGAAACTGAGGCAACAGGGTTAAGTGACTTGCCCAGGGTCACACAGCTAGTGTCTGAGGCCAGACTTGAACTCGGGAAAAGAAGTCTTCCTAAGTCCAGGTCTGGCATTCTATCTACTGTGCCACCTAGCTGACACATAGTAGGTGCTTAATAAAATTTATTGACAATGACTGACTGACCCCTATAGTCAGAGATCACAGGACCCAGATAAAATCCACTGTTATAACCTGTGCCCTGCTCTGCAGGAAGGAAAAACATGGATCAGAAAATGCCACCATTTTCCAGGCAGGGGCTGGAATAATAGAGAATGGAGGGGCACAGCCTGCCAAAAGGTACAGAGCTTCTTGGTGTTCCTTCTCATTTGCAGCCATTCACCGGGAAGAATCAGCAGCTCATTCTTGTGCTGCCAAGCCAGGCATGTCAGAAACATCTGTCTGAAAAGCCAAAGACATGAGAGGCGCTGAGAGCAGCTTTGAATGGGGCTAATGAGAAAGAGAGCAGTTGAAATTCAATGAGGTTTTGCAGGACTTTATGAAAACACACAAATATATGTATACATGTATATGTATATATGTGTATACATGTACACACACATACATATATATGAACTTTCCCATTAATCTACCTAGCTCATTAATATCTCTCATACTCAGCCTCACCTTCCATTAGATTTAACATGTATTAAGCGCCTATTGTATGCAAGGCACCAGAGATGCAAATGTGAAAATGACAAGAGTCCCTGGCCAGTTTATAGTCTATTAAAGGAACGTACACGGAGGGATATAATGTGAGTTACAGTATGATCAATTCACAGAAGAGTTCAGATAGCATGGCTTGGAAGAGTAAAGGAGGAAGGAATCTTTTATGGCTTCTTTGATATCAAGGAAGGCTTCCTGGAAGGGTTATGGCTGATCAAGAACTAGAAGTGAAAGGGGTGGCATGTGCAAATACAAAGAGGTGGAAAAACGGAGAGAGGACAATCGATCTGTTGTGAATTTTGATTTATGGAAATCATAGTCAATAACCCCCACTCCACCTCAAACAGTAACACTAGTTCCATCAGGGCTAAAACATTTTTATCAGGGTAAACCCTAGACCAGGGTGGGGAACCTACAGCCTTGAGGCCCCATGTGGCCCTCTAGGTCCTCAAGTGCAGCCCTTTGACCGAATCCAAACTTCACAAAACAAATCAATAAATAAAAGGATCTGTTCTATAAAACTTGGATTCAGTCAAAAGGCCGCACCCAAGGACCTAGAAAGCCACAGGTTCCTCACCCCTGCCCTAGAGAGTATGAGAGGCAGTATGACATAGTGGATAGCAGCCTTTGGAGTCCTGGGACCACTTCTTGGCCATTTCCAAACCTCACTGACTCTATTCCAGTCACCCTCCCTCCCACCAGCTTCTGGACTGTGCCCCTGTGATGCTGGGCTACAAGAGGTGAGATTTCACCCCGTCTTGACCAGAACCAGTACTCGATGTCACTTCCTTCCTTTGTTCAGTCACTGCTAAATACACAAGCACAGAGATGTACTGGGTCATGCTCCCCATCACCCCTTCCATGTATGCACATGTATGTACGTACACACACACACACACACACACACACACACACACGCCACAAAAGAGGCTCTCCATCCCTACTGGTTTAGAGAGAATTAGCAACAGTCACCCAAAGGACCAACAAAAAAAGCAGTTTAGATAAAACACCTCCTTTGCCCCCCGATTATTCATTCTCCATAGCTGAAAACTATTCTTTTTGGTAGCTTTCAGAATGTTGTTGTGTTGTCAAGTGGCATTTTCCATTCCCTCAAGCACTGGTGTCAGTCTCTGTTGTAATATGATTTCCTGGTTGAACATTAAAAACATTTTAAATCTGGGCACATCTCCTTAGAAAATCTTTTCTTTTAAATGGCATCTAAATTGAAATGGCATTACCAAGCAATTTTAAAATTGCAGAATATGACTAGTGGTTTTCCAAAGAATTTTACTGGGCTTGAGACTGTAGCTTGGGGAGAAAACAGAGGAAGAAACTATCCCTTTGAATGATTTTCTATTGAAGAGGGCAGAGGCCCATAAAGAATTACATCGTGTTCTTCACTTGTTTTTATTAATTCTCAGAATTCACAGATGATATCCCAATATGCAGCCCAGCCCAAGCCCAAGCACTCTGTTTCTGTAATGAAAACCAAGAAGGAACTCAATTTTCCATGATTCAGCACTGGAAAGAACCTGTTCTTCCAGCCTGTCTCACTCCTCACCTGTATAAGCTACAGGACAAGAGGTACCTGGCAGGCCAGTGCATAGCCCTGGAACTCTCACCTTCTCCTGTTCTCTGGCCACTTCCACTGTCTTCAGGCCAAATCTAAGCCCCCAGACTCTGTACTCTCTCACTCTCTGACCACACTCTAAACACATTGATGCTTCACATTTTAACTTCTCATGGCCACACCCTCTAAACCCATTTCTTCTCATTCAAATGTTCACTATGATCAGACTCTTGTAGCATTCACTGGCTCCTTCCATGCTAACACACCCTGCACTCCCAAGGTCTTTTAAACTACCAAGGAACAGCCCGGAGCTCTGTTCTGATGCTCCCAAATGGACACCTAGAATTAACTCCAGACACTCAGAATTAGGTTTAGCAACAATTCCTACAAATCAAGAAAAGGAAGGGCAGTCTTTTATTTCTCCTATCATAGGCTCATAGATATAGAGCCTCTAAGAGGCCACTGAGGACCACACTCTTGTTTAACATATGTGGAAACTGAAGCTCAGAGAAATTAAGTGACTTGTCCAAGGTTACATGGATAGGAGGATCCAAGTTGGGATTTGAGAACTTGGATCTTCTTAACACCAAGTTCAGCACTCTAATGGTTACATCACACTGCCTCCACATTTCAGTCAGTCAACAAGCATTAATTAGGCACCTTCTATACGTCAGGCACTGTGCTAAGTTCTGCAAATACAAAGAAGGTAAAAAACATGGTCCTTTCACTCAAGGACCTCACATCCTAATTGGGGAGACAACACGCAAAAAGTCGTACATACATGCAAGATACACACAATATAAATGGAAGGTAATTCCAGAAAGGAAAGTTCTAGTAATAGGAAGTCTAGGAACAACCTCCTTCAAAGACTAGGATTTGAGATGAGTCTTCCAAGAGACCCGGGAAATCAAGAATTGGAGTTTCGTCTGGAAAGAATTCCAGGCATGTAGGATAGCTAGGGAAATGAAATCAGGAGAAACAACATCATGGACAAGGAAGAGCAAGGACAGTACAAGAAAGGGAACAAACTGGAAAGGTAGGAAGGGACCATGTTGGGAAGGGCTGCAAAATCCAAAGAGAAGAGTTTGTATTTGATCCAGAAGGTAAACAGGGAGCCACTGGACATTAGTGAGTGGTTGTATGGAGAAGGGGCATAACATTGTCAAAACTACTCTAAGCAAGATGACTCTTTGCTGAATAGAAGATGGACTCAAATGCAGACAGACTGAAGCAAGAAAACCAAGGAAAGGATTATTGCAATAGTTGAGGCATGAGAACTATTTATAAAAACAGTCTTCATAATTTCTTTGAAGAAATAGAATTGACATCTATTTTCAGGGTTTTCTGGGTAAGTATTGTCTCTTTGAAGTTCACTGAGTTCCCTGTTCTGGCATCTGAGCAAGCTGAGTGAATGGGCACTTCATCCCTTACTAAGCCAAAATGCCCACCAAAAAAAGAGTCAACATCCCAACATATAGTTAACATCCAAGTGTGTTAGTGCCTCTTTGTGGGAGCAATGGCAAACAGTTGCCCCAAACAGGGAAGAAGGACAAAATGAGTCATTTTATAAATTCACAGTGAAATATATAAGCAAAATTAATATTTGTAAGAACCTGGACCATCTTCTGTGATTTCTTTACTGCTGGTTGTGAGTCCCCAGATCCTTTTCTCTGCCATAATTCCCTCCCCCTCCCCAGCCCTGCCCCCAGCTACTCCAATGGCTCCATTTGCTAAAGAACAGTGACTCATCTCTCTTTACACAGCAATCAGTAAGGTCAATGGAAAGCTGGATCTTAGAACTTGTTTTAAGCAACCCCTCACTGTTGTAAGTAAAAGGCTGCTTTGAATGGCCTTTAGGCTTTAGCTCTCTGCTTAGTGTTTATGAGAAGAAAGGATGGGAAAAAGGCAATTATTTCTTAACCCCTGGAAGGCAGTATTTACAGGGAGGGATGGCTTTCTTTTTTCTTCCAAATATCAGATTTAGGATCCTAACACCTGCTATACAGAAGAAAAGATAAGGTAGCAGCTGAAGCCCACCTTCCCCTTTCATCTTCCCAAAGATGAAGGTACATCCGAGTGCCCTATGCCCCCAGCTCAGAAGAAGAGGAAAAGAAACTGAGATAAGGAAAGCAGGAAGAACCTTTAGGTAGGGCTGGGATGATAGCATTGGACTGAGAAAAATTGGAGAGACCATAATCCAACCTCCTCTTTTCACAAATAAGGAAACTAAGGCCTGGGAAGTAGAAACGTGAATGCTGACAATTCCCCACCACCGCCACCACCAGTTGGGGTCAAACAACTTGCTTCGTCCTTCATTTAATTCCTTGAAAGCCTTTACAAAGACAAAGCATGCTGCAATTGGAGCAACTGGAGAGAACGCCCACTGAAAGTGGCAGGTGCTGTTTCCAATCCAAGAATAAAGTGAGGAAAGGGGAAATGAAATCATGATTCTTTTCAAAATGGGATAAGGTGGCTGGATAAGGAAAATGTGGTTGTAGAGGGTTAAAGAGGCCAGCTCAGACTTGAGGGCAGAAAAAGCCTCCCAGGATCTCATGCTATTGCCAAGTAGAACTCTCTGTCCCCAGAGCTGATGGGTCCCTCTTCCTGAAGCTCTTTGAGAAGTTGGATGGCCATTGGTTGGGTATGCTACAGTGGGGATCCCTTTGGGGGGACACATCAGACCTACTGTGATTCTGTGTTGGAGGCACAATACTTGAATAAATATGGGGGGCCCTTTGGGTGAGTTCTGGCTTCCATATAAGCCAAATCTTGAGGAAAACAGCAGATTTGGGCTTTAAAAGGCCAACCCTGAATGACACTATGAATAGTTTGTTTTAGGCCATTTACATATCTATGGAGGAATTTGATGGCACCATTACATGCAGCCAAGTGGATATAAAGGAGCAAAGAGAGAGGCTAAACATCTGCTAGCAATCCCCTGGAAACCTGCTAATGGGACACTGAGCTTCCCATATGCCAGCCAAGCATGGGATGGATGGAGGGGGCTGGGGGAGAAAAGTGTGACTAATTGTATGGTGGAAAGGATCCAAAATCTGGAGCCATAGGAGCTAGGTTCAAATCCTGACTCTGCAATTTACTAGTTGTGGGAAATGAACAAGCTCCATCTATCTGCTCTGAGCCTTCAGCTCTTCACTAGTGAAATGGAGAATGGGTTGAACCGAATAGCCTCTAAAGACCCATCCAGCTCTAAATCCTAGGGTTCTGCTGATGTTTGGGCTAACAGGTTACTCTGGAGGAAGAATGGCCATGCCACAGATGATGGACTTTGAAGGAAGGGATAAAAAGTTAGGTCACTATAGGCTCTCAGCCTGTTCTTAAAAAGTACAAAGATGTTAGTGGGTCCTTGACTCAAAGATCTTGAAGCCATTCATATTTTCTCCTTTCAGGGAGTGGTATCTTGTTATTCATAACCAGTGTGGCAGAAACACATTTGGTCTTAAACTCAACACACCCAGTTTTGACTCTTACAATGGATGGAATCTCAGGCAGATTGCTTGACCTACATGAGCCTGTTTCCCTATCTACATATTGAGACTGGTAAGCCATGTTCTATGTATTCCACATTGGCATTGCATGGAAAACTGTGTTAGGTGCTATAGAGGATAGAGGGCAGGGCCTGGAGTCAGGAAGAACTGAGTTCAAATCTGGCTTCAGATACTTAACTAGCTGTGTGACCTTTGGCAAGTCACTTAACTTCTGTTTGTCTCAGGTTCTTCAACTGTAAAATGGGGGTGATGATAGCATCCACCTTTCAGGGTTGTTGTGAGGATCCAATGAGATCATTGCAAAGCTCTTGGCCCAGTACCTGGCACATAGAAAGCACCACAGAAAGGTTAGCTGGGGTTACTATTAGAGGTAGGAGTTTGGATAAGCAGGATTCTGCCGTTATGTTGTGAAGGTTATGGCGGTGGATGGCAGAGATCATTTTCAGAAGAGAGGCCAGTTGATATCCGCTGCAGCTCTACAGAGGGTCTAATTTTGCTCTACCCCCAAAAGAGGAGCTAATCCCTGGGTAATAACTCTGAAGTAGGGGTGAACACTCCAAGTGGATGAAGAATGTCTATCATCCAGCCTACACTGGGTAGCGGCATGACTTGGCCATAGAGCTGGCCCATTGGTACACTTCTCTGGAATGGGTAGCCCAGCTGGACACTTGAGAAGAGGCAATGGCACATTATCACAGGAGCACAGATTTGGAACAGGAAGGAAACCTCCATAGACATCACTTAGTCCAACACCCTCACTTTATTTTATGGATAATGAAACTGAGGAGATAATAAATTTGGCCAAGGTCACACAGCTAATAAGCAAGAGAGCCAGGATTTGAATCCAGGTCCCTGAGACCAAATCTGTTTCTCTTTCCATGATCCCATGCTGCTACTTTTGCAAAAAGGGAAAATTATTGAAGTCAAGGGTTGGTCATTTAAAGTTTTGACAAGATCCTAGGTTCTCCCACCTACGTGTCAGTGAAGTTAAAACAAGTAGAAGAACAAATCGGCTTTCTGATATCTATAGAATTTCTTTTGGGAAAACTCTCCCATAGGCCTCGCTGTACGCTCAAGAGCTGGCAGATTTATTGGCCTATCAGTCCTCTTCACAAATGATGCTGATGGACTGTGGAAGAGCACCAACAGCGACCAGAGGCAGATCAATAAGTTACCACAGAAAGAGAGCTGAACCGTCAGGACCCCCTCCATCCTCCACACAAAGCCTCTACACCTGAGTTCAAATCCAGCCTCAGACACTAGCTGTGCGACTCTGGCCAAGTCACTTACCTCTCTCAGCCTCAGTTTCCTCATCTGTAAAATGCAGATAATAATAGCGCCCACCTCAGAAGGTTGTAAGGATTAAATGTGAATAGTGCCCACCTCAGAAGGTTGTAAGGATTAAATGTGATAACCGACGTAAAGTTCTTTGCAAATGTCAAAGCGCTATGTGAATGCTAGCTGTTCGTATTGTCATTATAACGACTATAATCACTATCGCTGTAGTCATCACATTCTTGTTTCAAATCATTTTTGTGACTCCTCCACATACATTATGGGAGAGCAAACAGAGCGCAGTTTGAGAATGGAAATGGGGATGAGAATGGAGGATAAGGAGAAGGTAGTGATAGGGAGAGGCATGAACTTAGGAATAGAGATAGGGACGGGGTTAGGGATAGGGCTAGAAATAGGGATTCAGAACTCTTTCCACAACATTGTACAGCCCACTTGAGGCTTGCATCAAGACCGTCTGACAGGGGTGGGCCTAACGACTAGCCCAACAAAGAAGTAGTCTAAGCATATGCTCCCTGGGAGTCTAGCGGCCAGACCTGTGACCCTCCTGGAAGTGGAATAAGCTAAGGAGACCCTTCCTTTAAGCTGCCTTTTCACTTCCTGCTTTGCAGGTGATGACATACCAAGATGCATCAGTATGCAATGGATTTCAGTTCAGAAAGTAATCTGACCAAAAAAAATGGGAGAACAATCTGCAAATGCTGAAATGAAAACGGGGGAAAGGAAGATGCGTTTCATATGTATTTGGAGAATGAGGCCCCATCAGTAGATATTCACACGTTCATAATTTAGGCTAAATGAAGATATCTCTACAGAAAAAGGGTGACGTGTATAGCTGAGACAGAGAGAGAGAGAGAGAGCGGGAGAGAGAGAGAGAGACAGAGAGAGAGAGAGAGACAGAGAGAGAGCAAGAAAGAGAGAGAGAGAAAGAGAGAGAGAGAGAGAAATAAAGACAGAGACAGAGAAAGACAGAGACAGAGAGACAGAGACAGAGACACAGATTTGCTTTAAGGAGCAAAAATGGATTCAGAAACAAGTCCAGTAAGTCAGGAGGTAGCCACCCATAACCACAGAACTGAAATATACATTTATACACTGATATTCAGTGTATGTGTGTGTGTGTGTGTGTGTGTGTGTGTGTATAATATTCTAAAAATCTTCATGAAGTTTTAAGTTTAAACATCATCGAGACTTGCAACCACATACACACTCACTCACTCACTCACTCATACACTAACTTTTAGAGATTTGGATGACAACATAGTAGAAAGAGATGAGGCCAAAAGAAAGCAATTACCAATAGAGGCTGAGTTGAGATTTAAGCTCCAAATACAAGTTAAATCATGGAGAATCTGGGACTTCGGCTTCTATGACAGGGTCTATTTGGATGATCTCTGATTACCTGGCATCTCTTGGTATAGGAAAACCTCTGCTGTTCCCACATAGCAGAGATGACCCTCCAGAATTCTCTAGAGGCATTGAGACTCAGAGGTCTTTCTGAGGCTGTTTCTTGCTGGGTCTCCTCTGCTTTTAGATCCTCACCAGGTCATGGTCAATATTTGACGACAACACTGCTGAGCACTACATCAGGGTTGACATGCCTGAAAAGAGTAGTCTGACCAAGCCTTTGCAACATCAAGCGCACCCCAACACAACTGACAATGGCCATGGACACAAAAGGGGTCATGATCATGACTTCCTATATGCCCCTCCCTCTGGCTTCTTTGAGGTAAATGGCACTTTTTAATTCCTGTTTATAATGTTTCAAGATTTCATTACAAAGAGAATGCCCAGAATGGTTAGCAGAGTCACCCACCAAAGGAGCACCTAAGAGCAAGGTTACCTGGCTTCAAGGCTGCCTCTCAAATATTTTTTCAAGATATTCACATAGGTATATGCATACTATTTATACAAATCATAGAAATATTTTTTGTAGGGACTTATCTGGTCTCAAGAAGTAGGAACAAATGTAGGAGTATATAGCAAATACAAACATGTCACTAACAAGACATTGTCCCTGAAACTTTTACAAGACCAAAGCTGCCTTCAAGGTCAGTCCAATAGCCTCACTTTACAGTTAAGAAACAGAGGCCTAAGAAGGTTAACAGACCTGCCTCAGGTCATCCAGGAAGGAGCTGGAAAAGCCAGGATTTAAAGTCAGGTTCTGAGCATACTTGCCCTGTAATCTGTCTTCCATTTTTAAAGAAAAACTCCAGGAAACCTGCCTCTGGATACAGTGAAGAGGAAAACTTTTCTCCTCTCCCCTCCATGCCACTCTTTATATCTGTCTCCACATGATGATGTATATGTGAATGAGTACAAACAGCTACATGCTGGTTATAAGTCACTGAAATCAGGTGAATTCTGATGATAATCTGTTTCTACATATTGTTCTATCTGTATTTGGACTTGTCTAGCTATATATTTAAATCTGCAGGTACTTGGCCACTGAATAAGACATGATATAATACATATGATGTATTCACAATATCTCTGTAATCTAGATTCACAACATACATGCACACACCTATACATATATATACAAACACATATCTGCATGTACATATACAGACACTTCCCACATTCATCAGTAGGCCAAGGATGTGTGACCTCATCGGGGGAGTACTGGTGCCAGTTACGACATCTTTTTGTCAGATGATCAGAGAAAGGAGGCAAACTGAGTAAGGTCACATTGGTAATTAGAGTCAGAGGTGGAATTCAAACCTGGATCTTCTTGACTCTGAGTCCATTAATCTATCTACCATGCAAAGCTGGATCTCACTTTACTCACACACCCACACATGTGCACACCTATGCACACGAGTCATTGGGGAACAGGCAACAATATTATTCTACATTTCATCTTTTTAAAAAACTTTTATCTGATGTTTCATCATATTTCACTATAAAGTCATGGAGGCATTAAAATCAACAAGGGTTAGACAGGGAATTTGTGTGTGTTGGGGTGAGCAGAAGGAAGCCAAGTCATCAATTCAGATCTGGTCTCCCCCGCTTACCTGTGAGGCAGAAACATTCCTGATAGGCATCTCTCCTTGACGTAGAAACCACTCCTTCAACTCCACCTCCACCTTCAATAAGGCAGGAGATGACTATTCTTCATGTTATGACCCTGAGTCACTTCCGAGTTCTAAAGTTCCTTCTGAATCATCAAGGAAAGATGAAATTCTGCTTCAGGTCATTTTGGCATCGTACATTTTGCTGATTCTTTGAAACTGGCTGCCCCTGTATGGCACCCATGGCAAATGCTATTAACCAAAATATGTTATGGAGGTGAACCATAAATGCCAACTAACAGCAAGTTTATAATAATGCAAATTCAATCGATTTCCCTTTATTCCATTTTTCTCCTATGCACTGACTCATATTCCCCAACTTCCCCACCCTCCAACCATTTTCCAAGGAGGATGGAGACAAAAGGTTACTCTATTAAGGTTGTGTGGGTTGGATAATTGTGAAGACTTCACAGGGTATGTCTAATGGAGAGGTTTTGGGATTTGGCCTTGTAATTTTGGGAAGGCATGCCCTTCCCCCACCCCCCTCGGGTATTAGAAGATAATGAACTTCCTGTGAGCTATTTGTTCTCTGCTCCAGGAAGGGTCTCTCCTTCCCCCATCCCATTTCTCCTCCTAGACTTTCAGATGCCACCTTGGCAGTTGAGTTCTGATAGGGGAAAACCTGAACGAACCGGATCAATCTTGGTCCTCTGTGTAGTTTTCAGGCCTAGATTGTAAGCCCACCTCTCAGCCAATGGTGAGAAGGGATAGAGGTAGATGGGAATCTTCTTCATTAAGACTATAAATTAAGGAAGGTTCTCTTTTACCTTGCCTCCTCCCTTATGGAGGTGTGCCCAAGTCTTGCAAGGTTTGTATAATAAATTTACTTTGTTTCTCTTAAAGATGTCTCTCCTATTATTTTAAAATTCTGTCCCATACAGATTTGGAGGTCCCACCGAGATTTGCACTCCATGTGGGCAGGCACCTGGCTCAGGGCTTAGCCAGCGCGTGCACAGGAGATTTCTCCAACTAGCTGAGCGCCTGAGGGCAGGCCTGGTCTCACTGGGAAGTCACAAACTCGGAGGAGAGGAACTCGGAGAAGCAAAGTGAAAAATGGGAAATTTGAGCGCACTAGGAGCTGAGTGGAAATCAGCCGGCTGTGAAATTTTCAGTCGCCGTGTGACCGAGGGTAAGTCCTCAGTATGTCCTCTGTCTTTGCGACCCAAGAGTGTCGACTGACAGATTTAAGGACTCTGAGAAGACACTCGCGGACTGAGCTAAGATCACGAGGTCTTAGGAAATACCGAACCACCTGGCCCTGGAGTGCCAGGGGATTGGAATTTGTGGGGTTTCTAACCCAGAGACTAGGGTGACCTGTCTCGTGTAAATTGGTTGCAAATCTCAGCGCTTGGACAGCCCTGATGTGCTGTACCAGAGTAGAAAGGAATGGCCATAGAAAGAGCTCTTAATTTGACTCAGGTGGGGAAAATGGGCTTCCCCTGGTAATGTTGGAAGTGAGTCTGAATTCGAATTCGAAATTGTTCATGTGAAATGTCTGTCTGACTAATGTTTTGTCTGTGTTTTTCTGTTCTATGTTCAGGTAAAAATGTTTAACTCTAGGAGACTGAAGTGGGCTCCTTTGGTATGCTAAGGAATCAGAGCTGAAGCTGCCAGCTGGGAGGGCTGGGGGCTCTGAATTAAGGGTTGGTTAGATTCTAAAGGGAAAAAAATCTGTGTATTTTGCATTGAGTTAGCCTACCTAACATCAGGCAAGTGTTTAAATTGTAGAGGAGAGTAAAGGAGTCTGTATGAAAAATTGGATGACCACTTTAAAGAGGCTCAGTGGTCTGCTTAGGATGTGATTAAAAACTGTTGATCATAAGCAGCTCAGAAAAGGAAAGCTGGGTGAGTATGTAATTTATTACTTACTTGAAATGTTCAAGATTAGGAAAGAATGATTGAAATTGGAGGGTAAAAGAAAAAAAAAGTTAAGGTAAAAGTTTGGGAAGGAGAGAGAGACTGGTATGGAGGAGTTTGATTGTGGGGGTAGAGGCTGTCCACGTGGCTTGGGGTCCATGTGCTCGGGGGGCCACCCCCTCCCCCCACTCCACCTTAGGAGCTGAAACTTGTAACCTGTAGTTAGTGATGAAAGGTTTTATTGAATCTCTGGGTATTTACTATAAGAAATTTTCTGATTTGTATAATCAATAAGCTTTGGCCACGTAAGGTATTACTGAATTTTGTTTTCACAAAGATTATATAAAATCATGGTTTGAAGCCATCTGCTAGTGGCTAGGAATAGGAAAATTAGCATGTCTAAAAGGCTGGCTCCTTTGTTCTCAAAGGGATGCCAGGCCCAAAGTAATTTACCTGTGTCTGAGATCTTCAACTCACCTTTGTCAATCCTCCTCAGCAAGTGAAAGGGATTTTCCCCCTCTCTTGCTGAGGCAGACAAAGAGAGGGGAAACAGAAAATATTTTAGCTTGGTAGAAAGAATGAGTGGGGGAGTTGCAAGAGGACCACTCTCTCTCTCCAAAAGGTTTTGTTTTTTTTTGGTAGAGAAGTTCCTGCACCCCTCCCCACCAAAAAATCCTTTTAGGCATTTTGTTAATTGCCAGTATGCATAAGATGAAGCTTAGAGAAAGCAGGGTACCAAATTCAAACCTGGATGGTTCATGAAAGCAGATAATGATATGAAATAAAGTTTTTCTTTTTCTTTTTTTTTAAGTTCATTCATGGCCAGGCGAATATTCCTCATGCTTGGGCCAGAGGTAGTGGGTGTTAAAGAATATACAGCTGTAAGAAATGGGAGGAGGAGTTTTGTTTCCACAGAACTAAAGGTGTGCTTCCCCGCCCTCCTCCACCCCAGCTTTAGCAGAGACCAGGCCTCAAGGTCGGTCAGGTGAGAGGTCAGAGGCTTGTACACATGTGCATGCTTTTTGAGAAGGCAGTCTGGGGAATTAGAGAGGTCAAACCCACTTGAACCAGTTCAAGCTTATCTAGGGTCTGGTCTTGGTCAAGAATCCAGGCCTACTGATTTGCATCATTTGCATATGTTAAAGAGGGAAAATAGGGGAAGTAAAAGAATATAGTTTAATCCTAAACTAAGACAAGGAAAATCTAATTAACTTCACTTTTGCTTCTGTATCCTTATTATCCTATTTATATAAACTATATAACCTAGGAAAACTATGTAAAAAAACAAAGATTGTAAACTAACCATGACTCTAGCAGGAGTGGAGGGAATGGTTACCCCTGCTCCTGCAGCTGTATTGGTGTGAGTGTTCCCGCGAGCACTACACCCGCTCTCCTGGGGAGCGTAATGAAATGCCTTCCTCTGCCCACTCTGGTCCTGAATTCTTTGGGTGTGAATGGGCAAATCACATGGATTTTCCTAAGGTCAAATGAAGGGAAGCAACAGGCAGCGGAAGCTCGCCAGGCTTACTCCTGGATCTTGTCTTGGGGTGTCCTGTGATCCCCACTGCGGTGTTAAGAGGGCTACCACTCTGGATTCCCTTGGGGAACCCTGTGGTCTGCACGGCCTTCTTAAGGGGACATCACATGGGACTTCCGGCCCTGTCTCGGGAGCCTTGTGATCTTACTGCCATCCTAAGGGGCCATCACTTGGGTCTTCCTTAGGGTCTGACCCCTAGGAGGCCCTGTGATCCCCACAGATTAAGGGATGGCTACCACTTGGTCTTCCTCTGGGAGTCCTGTGGTCTGTACAGCCTTCCCTAGGGATTATCACAGGGTTCTTCTTCAGGACTTTGGCCCTGCCTAGGAAGTCCAGTGATCGCCAAAAACACGTTTCTCACACAGCTAAATAAGTAAAGTGTATTTAAGATATTAATGTATTAATACATGTTATGCATATATTTATATATTAATGTATTAATATAGGAATACCAGAAGTAATAGGATCAATAATTCCTATATGTGGTGATCTGGAAATGCAACTGATGTCATCTGAAATTTATTGTTTCTGTATTTCTAAAATTCAATTTTAATCTGAGTTTGATACATGTGAATTGGGTGCTTTTAAAGGATGTGATGAAAATTTGGTAATTTTAAACTGCCATATTTGGTTTAGAAATGTATTTACCTAGACTGAAATGAGTAGTTCAAATTTTACATACATAATAATGTTTAGGGCATTACATTTCTATAGTATAACTTTTGTTAAGAGTTGTATTAGTTTAAGAAGTTGGACTATTGCTGTAACCTAAGTTTTGTCTTTATTTAAAAGGAAATTCAATTGAAATTGTTTTTGTTATAAGTCAGGAATTTGTGCAGAGGCCCTTTGGGGTTCTCTTGTGATCTCTGTCAGTTCAGGATACATTGTGAAATGTTAAAAATGCGGTTTTATGAGCAGTAATCTTTTCTTTTACAATGCTAAGAGTATTGGGCCTTAGAAATTATGTTAATGTTACCACTAGTGATTAAAATAATTGTTCTTATAATCTAGATGTTGTTAGATTAAGAATTGTAGTTAATTAAGAAATTGAGGTTATTAACTGAAACAAGAACTTTTGAAACCATCTAGTCATGAATTCTTATCAATCTTGTGTGGTTTTCTGTGTAGAGGAATTCTTATGGGAAAAGTTTTTAAAGTCCTGGTAAACCTTATTATTGTGATAAGGTAAATTTAATTGGGTATGTAATTTATAGAAACTAAGTGTCCTCCCATTATAACACTTTTTGACTAAGGAACTTTGTAATATCTAGGAATTCTGGGCAATATTTGAGAATGAGGACATTTGGCACCAACTTAGTTAATGAATTCCAGTGTTTAAGGGTTAATTTGCTTTAAGGAAAAAGGAGATGTCTATCATTTTAAAACCTTCTAAATAATTGTCTTCAGGAAAGTTTAGCGAGCATGCCTTTTAACATCAGGATAAAAAAAATTTTAAACTGTTTTCAAGAAAGGGAAATCTAGAAATTCTGTAATAACAAAGAATTGAGTTGTTATAATATTTTGAAAAATATAGGGGTATGATTTTCAAGCCTGTATCATCTAAAGATGTATTTATGTACGTTAATCTGGAGGTTTATGGATTAATTGGTGATGGCACTTTGGGAATATGAATGAATCCAAATGTTTAAAGGTTATTTTGCTTTAAGAAGGGAAATACTTAAAAATGCTCTGTAAAATCTTTTTGTGTAATTTTCAGAAGGCCTGCTGAATTTCCACCTGTAAGCTAATTGGTTGCAGTTCAAACTACTGTGAGTTTTCCAAGTTCTGGGTGAGAACCTTATCTGTAGAAGTCTTAAATTATGTGTTTTATGTACCCCAAGAAAGGCCTATTCAATGTCTTATTCCACATTTTTGAGTAAGGAGGCAGTCTGCATTCCTTACTCATTGCCCCCCACCCCCTTAGTTTAAATAAGAAGAAAGAGTTTTCCACTGTCAGAAGAGAAGGAAGGGGGAGGGGCAACAATTACTGGGATATGAGTTTTTACTGGAAGAAAGAACATTAGGGGTCAGAAGGCTAAAAACCTGGCTTTTTAAAGTCAGCAAAAGTGATGGGTTTTTAGGATAAGACTAGGTTTTGAGAATGTGGGTCTTAAGGATACAGTTTTTATTAGTGAAGCTTGCCAACTGATGGGAAAGAACCCACCCTCAGGGGGAGATGAGATGGCAGATCTCTTTAATCAGAAATAAGCCAGTAGTGACAAAAGGGAAGTTATCTGCCAGAATCTGTTACCATTGTGAAAGAAGTTGGTTTTATGGGGAATTATGGGAAAATTGGATAAATGCAAATATATATGTGAAATCTTGTTTTTAATCAAATGACTAGTTACATTGGTACTCTTGTATAGCCAAATGAAAGATAATATGGTTTCTAAAGTATTAATGGGAATAATTTGAGGAAAAGGGAAGTTTTATGAGATAATATTGGTTTACAAATGTAAGGTTGAATCATTATCCCATAGACTAAGGCTGGGATTTTAAAGTTATATTGTACCTATGTGAGAAAGAGTTCTTAGATGTTTTAAAGCGATATGACAGCAATTAGATATTAATACAAATAGCGTAATTAATCACTGGAACTAAATCAGAGACATCTTCAGTTTAGGGAAAAGAATTTCCATGTAAGTCTCTTTAGGAGAGAAGTTGTAGAATATTTCTGTATTGATGGGAAAAGTTAAATGTAGATTTGAATTCATTCCATCATCTAAAACATAAGGATAAAGTTATATGGTTTAATTCTTTCAGATCAGGCATAATTAGAGAAGAATAGGAAAAATAGAAGAGAAACTGATGCAAATGTGTTAGAGCAATAACTTATGATTTTAATGGGAAGACTTTATGAATAAGGGAAGAAATGCATACAAGCTATTTAAAGCTAGTTTTAAGGATGTTCCTGAAGCAATGTGAGATTATATTCATTCAATCTTGCCACTCAAAGACTTTATGGGACTATTAACTGACTGTTTGTCTGAGTCTCACTCCAGGTGTGAGTATCAAGGAAGGCTGACCCAAGATGCCAGCAGCCCTGTGAGAGGGCAAGCATAAGCTGCAGGTATGATTTCTTGGCAAAGTTGAGAGGGCAACTGTTCAGCATGTACTGAGGTGGGACCCTTTTGACTTGATTTTCTTAACTGAAGCCTGACAGACTAGGCCTGGCTCAATATAGCTTACAGTTTGACATAACTTCTGCCTGGAGTTGATAGGAATCTGGGGAAAATATGGTCCCCTTACTCTGAGTCCCTACTCTCTTGGTGGCAAATTTCTATAATCAGAAGGTTTTGTAAGTACAGTAAAAAAAATCTATTAAAATATTGATTATGGAACATCTTAGATTACTATAGGACTGGGAGTAGCATTTTTGCATAGGCCCGTATATGAGTTAGATTTTCTCTCAGTAATGGTATAGAGATAATTAGGTCAAGGGCTTGTGAGAATATTATTTTGCTATTTGGTTAATATCAAGCTTGTCTAAAGCTTTGTTACAATTAGTAATGTTAAAAGAAGAATGGCTTGTGGCTTATTCTGTAAATGCCATCAAAGAAACATAGCATGACAAAAGTTTATGATATTGTATGTACTGTGATAAAAATTGGTTATTTAATGTGTTTATGTATGTACTGGAGCCTGTTAATTCCTTAAGTGAGATATCGTCCTCCTGGTGAGGAAATTAATAATGAGTAAAAGTAAAATATAAGAAACTGGGTTCTGATGTGAATTTCTTAAACAGAACAATTGGTCAAGGTTCCAATTCTGAATCTGTAAAATGGTTAGGGTTATAAGGATTAGAAATGTTAACTTAAAATTGTGCTAAGGTGACTTTTGTAGGAGAATGGACAGAAAGCTGGTTCCTATAAGAAGACAAGAGGAAGGTGCTGGGATGCTGTGCTGAGAGCAAATGCCAAGGACCAGAAGACTTGATGCTCCCTGCTGGACAGCTATACAGGAAAAGACTTTTTGAATCTTAAAGGGACAATTGCATCATCGCTTTCCTTTTGGGTCTCTGTATCTGTATTTACAAAGGGGACTGCCCCCTTTGATTTATGAATGCGTCGGAGATTTTGAGGAATGGAAACCTTAGAAAAGGGTAATGGGGATGCAACTTATATCAGCAATGATGTGTGAAGTCTTCAGATTAGTATAAAGAAGAGGGGGGACTGTGTGGGTTGGATAATTGTGAAGACTTCACAGGGTATGTCTAATGGAGAGGTTTTGGGATTTGGCCTTGTAATATTGGGAAGGCATGCCCTCCCCCCCCCCACTCTCTCTCTCTCTTGGATATTAGAAGATAATGAACTTCCTGTGAGCTATTTGTTCTCTGCTCCAGGAAGGGTCTCTCCTTCCCCCATCCCATTTCTCCTCCTAGACTTTCAGATGCCACCTTGGCAGTTGAGTTCTGATAGGGAAAACCTGAACAAACCGGATCAATCTTGGTCCTCTGTGTAGTTTTCAGGCCTAGATTGTAAGCCCGCCTCTCAGCCAATGGTAGAGGTAGATGGGAATCTTCTTCATTAAGATTATAAATTAAGGAAGGTTCTCTTTTACCTTGCCTCCTCCCTTATGGAGATGTGCCCAAGTCTTGCAAGGTTTGTATAATAAATTTACTTTGTTTCTTTTAAAGATGTCTGTCCTATTATTTTAAAATTCTGTCCCATACAAGATGGAACTAAAAACCACAGCAGGTGATACCTACCAATTATCACGACCAGTAAATAGTGATGTAATTGATAAAACTAACCCATTCCCAGACTACAGAAAACAAGGAGTGGAAAGCAGAATGTCTTTAACCAATAGCAGAAAATACTAATTGTTAAAGATAGCCTGGAGGGGGAGAGGGGGTGATAAAGGGAGAAGTCACAGAATCTCAGAGATGAAAGCGACCTCTAGGAGATCATAGCATTAGAGGTGGGAGAGACCAGGAACACCATCCACTCTATTTCCCTCACTTTATATATGAGGAAACTGAGGCTCACAGATATTGATTAGTCCAAGGCTACACAGTATGGTAGGAGCAATCATTCCTGTGACCCTGCTGGATAGGTTGGGCTGGCTTTCCCTAGGGTCCTGCCCCATATG
The DNA here is from genome assembly GCF_011100635.1 of Trichosurus vulpecula. NCBI lineage: Eukaryota > Metazoa > Chordata > Mammalia > Diprotodontia > Phalangeridae > Trichosurus > Trichosurus vulpecula. The sequence goes on along the minus strand of NC_050581.1, from coordinate 190,007,622 downwards.
CGTCTGGCTGATTCTTTTCCTTGGGAGATCCTGAAAATCTCCTTGGGACTTGATTGACTCTGGTTCAGCTTGTTGTCCTCTTCCCTGAGTACACAGGGCTTGAAGAGAGGCTTCTGACTGTGGACAGACAGCGTGACAAATCCAGAGAAGCTGGACTCAGTTGACACAAGGTTATGTCCTCACTGAATACCGTTATTGAATGACCTTCCTCTGCTATAGCTCACAGCCTCCTTGTGTTAAATGCTGAATGACCTCTGAGAGTATCATTTCATTACAAAATAGGGCCCAATGGATCAGTGGAATAGGTTCAGGGGTGGGGAACCTATGGCCTCCAGGCTACATGTGGCTGTCTAGGTCCTTGGGTGTGGCCCTTTGGCTGAATCCAAACTTCCCAGAACAAATTCCCTTAATAAAAGGATTCATTCTATAAAACTTGGACTCAGTCAAAAGGCCACGCCCAAGGACCTAGAATGCCACATACAGTCTCAAGGCCATAGCTTTCACATGTCTGGGTTAGGAACACAAGACATAGTAGTCAATGACTACAGTAATCTACTGTTTGATAAACCCAAAGACTCCAGCTTCTGGGATAAGAAGCTACTATTTGACAAAAACTACTATGAAAACTAGAAAACAATAGGGCAGAAACTAGGCATCTTACATCATATACCAAGATAAGGTCAAAATGGGTACATTATTTAGACGAAAAGGGTGAAACTACAAGCAAATTAGAAGAGCTAGCAATAGTTTACCTGTCAGATCTATGGAGAAAAGAGGAATGTATGGCCAAAAAAGAGATAGAGAACATTATGAAACGCAAAATGGATAATTTTGATTACATTAAATTAAAAAGGTTTTGCACAAGCAAAGCCAATGCAACCAAGATTAGAAGGGAAGCAGAAAGCTGAGAAACAGTTTTTCCAGCCAGTGTCTCTGATAAAGGCCTAATTTCTAAAATGTATAGAGAACTGAGTCAAATTTATAAGAATACAAGTCATTCACCAACTGACAAATGGTCAGAGGATATGAACAGGCAGTTTTCAGATGAAGAAATTAAAGCTATCTATAGTCATATGAAAAAATGTTCTAAATCACTATTGATTAGAGAAATGCAAATTAAAACAATTCTGAGATACCACATCACACCTATTAGATTGGCTAACACGACAAAACAGGAAAATGATAAATGTTGGAGAAGATATGGGAAAATTGGAACACTAGTGCATTGTTGGTAGAGTTGTACACTGATCCAATCATTCTAGAGAGCAATTTGGAACTATGCCCAAAGGACTATAAAACTGCACATACCCTTTGATCCAGCAATACCACTACTAGGTATGTGTATGTGTATGTATATTATATATGCATATATATATATACATACACATACATACATACACCCACACCCACACCCACACACACACACACACATCCCAAAGAGATCATAAAAAAGGGAAAAGGACCCATATACACAAAAATATTTCTAGTGACTCTATCTGGTAGCAAAGAATTGGAAATTGAAGGGATGCTCATCAATTGGGGATATGCATGTAATAGTTGTGGTATATGCATGTAATAGAATACTATTGTTCCATGAGAAATGATGAGCAGACAGATTTCAGAAAAACCTGGAAAGACTTACATGAACTGATACTGAGTGAAGTGAGCAGAACCAGGAGAACTTTGTACACAGTAACAGCAATATTGTATGATGACCAACTTTGATAAAATTAGCTCTTCTCAGAAATGCAAGGATCTAAGATGATCTCGAAAGACTCGTAATGGAAAATGCTATCCACATCGAGAGAAAGAACTATAGAAAGAACTGTGCAGATCAAAGCATGCTATTTTTGTCTTTTTTTGGATGTTTTTTGTTTTTTTTCTCATGGTTTTCCCCTTTTGTGCTGATTTTCTTTCACAACATGACTAATGTGGAAATATGCTTCATGTATTATCCATGTATAGACTATATCAGATTGCATGTTGTCTTGGGGAGGGAGGGCAAAAAATTCAGAACTCAAAATCTTAAAAAAGTAAATGTTAAAAATTTAAAATATATAAAGAAATTTAAGGGAAAAATAGGACCCAAATTCTTAGGGGGCCATTTTGTAAGGCAGGTCCAGCCCACAACAACAGGGAGTGAAAGAGCTGGGACTAGAACCCAAGTCCTCTGACTCCAATTCTACCCCTTCTCTTGTGTTGCCTTGACAACAACCGATACAATCAATATCTGAAAAAGCCTACCCTCTATCACATTCCAGTAAGTGGCCCAAGACCTTAAGAAACCCATCATTTCTCAGGGCAGCCAATAGAATCTGTGGGGCAACAGTGCATATAGTTTTCTCCTTATAATTCCAGGGTCTAGTAGACTGCCTTGTATACAGCAGGTTCTTAATCAATGTTTGCTGACTTGACTTGGATTGAACTGAACACAACCTCGGGAGAGCTTTAAGTGTTAGGAAATAAAAAGACAACTAAGCTGACTGGAAATTATGGTAACAAAGACTGTGTCCATCCCCTGATGCCCTGTACATTTCGGTGTCCTAGGGGAAAGCTCGAACTGCCCCACCCTAGTTATTTCTCTAGTTTTAGTCCCAATTTTACAGAACGACATTAAGGCTTAATTACTTTCAGTACAGCTAGAAGGTGTTTGTCCAGCTCATATCATAAGACATGATTAAGGATGTTTAAACCCTGTTTCCAATCTTCTCTTCATCTCCGGTAAGTGGTCAGTCATATAAATGTAATTTGCAATTAAATCTTGATGCTGCTTAAAAGGAAAGAAAATCGCAGTCCCAGGGCAGGCACTAATGTTTGCCAGTCATGGTGTCTGGTTGCATTGTTATTGTGCAGTCAGATCTGCAAATGCCATATAGACAGCCAATAAAATAGATACTGCTGGGATATTGGTACTTTATAATGAATCATCCCACCATTTGCTGCTCTCTGTACACATACACAAAGAATGAACACTTTAACAAAGTGAGCTTTCCAGAACTTACTAATGTTCTTGCTCTGGAAGCCTCCTGTATCCTGCTTCTCAGAACTCTTCTTTGTAAAAACCAAAGCCACTGTTGTCTGCTCTGCCTGACCCTTACAAGGATGGACTTAACATGTACTGGAGATTGGGAGCAATTAATAGGCCTTGAGGGAAAGAAAATTCTTGGTAGGGGAAAATATCAGAAGTCATGACGTAGAGCCAGAGCAAGGGAGGAGGTGAGCAGACACTTGGGAAGAGACTGCAAATGACAGATTGTCTCACACAAAATCATTTTGGCTTTCCTTTATGCATACAGCAAATGATCAAGCTTTATCTCTTCCCTGCCCCTACTGGGGGGCAGGGCATGCAGCAAAGATTTTCATTCCCTTTCACCGAGTGTACTCAGTTAATTTAATTTAGGTCTAAGCCATTAAAACATCAAATACTTGATGTATCTACCCTGAATCAATGTAGTTTGTTCAGACAGGTTCAAAAAAGGCTCATATGATTTTTTAAATGGCTTGTATCTTTGACTGTCCACCAAGGTTCTCTTCTTTCTCTTTGGAAACAAGTTTGGAAAGTTTCACTATATGTGTGATCTTGGAGAGGTCCCTTTACATGCCTTCCAGCTCTAGAGTCAGGAGCCTCTGATTCTCCAAATTCAGACCACCTGCAAGTTGGGAAACAGGCTGGAGGGGAAGGAAGGACGTGATAACTGTCTTCAAGGACCTAAAAGGCTCTCACATGGAGAAGAGATAAGGCTTCTTCTACTTGACTCCCACTCAGTAAGAAGCAGAAAGAGTGGGTGGGAGTTGCAAAGGGGTCAGTTAAGTTAGATATCTGGAAAACTTCCAAACAATTGAAGCCTTCCATAATTGGGATGGGGGGCCTCAGGAGATGCTCCCCCACTCCCCAATGGAAGTCTTCAGGCAAAAACTGGATGACCATGTCCCTTCCAACACTGACACTCTGCGTGATCTGCCTGCATTGACAAGGATGAAGCATTTCCCCAAGGAAATGTATGTCCAGCCTGTATCTACCTGAAATGAAGAGCTCAGCAGTGGAATAGCCAATCATATCAATGACAGTGAGATGACTAAGTTAAAGTACATAAAACTGACAACAGATGGATGATTGGGACAAGGAGGAATTCAGCATCTCTCTTCACATCTCTACTCAACTCTTCCACTCCATCCAGGAATAAAGTTGTCCCAATGATCTTCTATTTAGTTATCCCATGGAGGTGTCCATGCCATTATGAACAAATACCAGGAGAAGGAAGGAAAGATTGAATTATTTCAGTGCTGGGAAGCTGGCAACCCATTACTCTTCTTTCAAGTACTACCTACCACACTACCACACTCTTTGGTGGCTCAGAAGAAAAAAAACATCTCCCAATATCCTATTACTGTTTCATAGCTGTGGGGAGGTGAAGACTGTGCGTTGTTGAAGGCTGTGCTAGTGGATCAAAGTATAGCAAGTTCTACCAACCCCAAGTCCTTGACTATGTCCCAAGGATAGATAGCCTATCACCCAGTGAACACCTGTGGCTCAGTCAGTGAACAGTAAGAAGCATTCATTAAGTGCTTATTATGTGCCGGGAATACAAAGAAAGGCAAAAACAGTCCCCGCCCTCAAGGATTGCACATTCTAATGGGAAACACAACATACAAACTATGGAAAAACAACATATGTACAAGGTAAATAAAGGGTAGTCTCAGATGGAAGATGCTAGCAGTTGGTGGGACCAGGAAGGGCCTCTTTCAAAGGTTGTATATAGCTGAGTTTTGGAAGAAGTTAGGGAAGGCTGTGAGGAGAGGTAAGGTGGGAGAGCTTTCTAGGCAAGGGGGAGAGCCATTGGAAAGGCACAAAGAAGGGAGATGGATTGGTCAGAAGACCACTGTTGCTGGATCACAGAATTCATGGAGGGGAAGGAAATGTACGAATACTGAAAAGGTAGGAAGGAGCCAGGTAATGAAGGGCTTTCCATGCCAAACAGAAGATCTTGGAGATAATAGGGTGCCACTGGAGTATATTGAGTCAGAGGGCCAGTTCAGAAAGGTTCATCACCATTGTGTCGGCCAGCAGGTGATAATATTTTTAACCTCATTAATTCATTAAGTTGTTTATTAAAGTGGGGGGGGCATATCATTTGCACTAGTGGAAGCAATCTCCACACTGATGAAGCCACCCATGGTTAGCAGTATAAAAATAAAAAGTTGTCGACAGTAATCTTAACGCCTTATTGCCACTGCCCCCTGGGGCTTCAGCGTCTCCCTCTGAAAAGGGAGGGACTTGAAAATCTTTATATACTCCCTCTATGACCTTGGGCAAGTGTTTCTCTTCTTAGGTCTCCAATTCCACATCTGTAAAATAAAGGGGTTGGAAGAGACGGTTCTGAGGTTCTTTCCAGTTGTAAATTTATGATTCAGGATCCTTTCAAGGTCCCAGTAAATTCAGGATTACTGCTAAATCTATGTAGAGAAAAGAATCACCACTATCTTGAGACATGTCCTCTCTTCCTTTGCTTCAGTTCTAGGCTAAACAGCAACCACAATATACACAGAAAGTTCTTTTTGTCAAGAAGAATATCAGAGCATCAATCAGAGATCTGGGACTGGAAGGAAAATGGAGGCCACCTAAGCCAATTATTTTACAGAAAGGAAAACAAAGGCCCAGAAAAATGAAGTGAGTCATGTAGGTGATGATAAAGGGAAGAGTCAGAATTTGAACCAGGGTCCTCTGACTCTGAATCCTTTTACACCTCCCTGTAACCCACTGATTCTTTTGAAAGGAAGAACAGAAAACAAGCAAGTCCTAACACTACAATTTTTAAAAGGAAGAGAGAATGAGGATTTGGTGACTGCTGACTTCTCTTAAAGAGTTTAGGATAAGCCAGTGTTTGTTCACACTTGTCATAACAAGAGGATGAGACAAGTGGATTTCTTGAGCTCACGACTTCTGAGTCACAGCAGTCTGTGCTGACCAGGTGTCCACACTAAGTGTAGCACCAATAGGGTGAGCCCAGGAATTCGAGGGGTGTACATCTCCCTGTTTATCAGTAGTGAGACTAGACTAGCGAAGAGCCCCTGTACTTCTAGTCTGCTTGAAATAGGGAGACTTAGTCTTAATTTTTAACAAAACCTTTAGGATTGCAAGCCTTTGTCCCATTTAAAGCAAATTTAAAGCAAATGAATTGTGAGCATAAGCACCCATGAGTCAGATCCATGCATGGGAACATTCTGATTCATCCTGTTGCCTGGGTAGGGCCTTTGTGGAGGTCTTTCCCATATTCTGGACTTAGGAATAAGCCTCCTCCAATGTTCCACTAAACAGCATTCCTTGTCTTGGCCCCTGGTCAGATTAATAGCCTTTTGATCTCACGAAACGGGTGGGGGAATCAAGCTGAGCGAGGGACACAAAAGAACTTAAAGAAATTAATTATCCCCAATTTCTTCAATTGCCTAAAATGAATATGAATTTAAGACTTAGCAGGTTCCTGGACCCAATCTGGAGCATGGTCTTTTTTCTTCCAAATAATCACATGGCATAATGAGATAACCGTCTCAAACAAGGGCATTTGATAACTAGGGTGGTGGACTCCAAGGCTTACTTGAACATATATCCCCATAGGCTCCCTCTACTGAACAGACTGGAGCTGGGAAGAAAACACTGAAGCCATTGCCCTTGCATCAGCATGGCTCAACAATCATTCCAAAAGACCACCCATCCAAAGGATTTTCTGATGCCAGTTAATGCCAAGGCTCTTCAGAGGTTCATGGATTTATCACATCACAAATGCAGAGTTGGACCAGAGCTTAGATGCCATGTAGTCCGGTCATCATCTTTTAGAGCCAGAGAAACTGAGGCCAAGACAGGGAAAGTGACTTGTTGATTCTTCAAGCATTTTGGTTCTACATCCTCAACCCTTCCCTCTTGTGTCTGTCCTTTCTCAGCAGTTACATAGCCATCACTGCATATTGGACCCTCATTGCCTCACACCCATCTATTACAGTAGCTTCCAAATGGCCTCCATGCACAACCCTCTTCTTTCTCCAAATCATTTCCCATGCAGCTGCCAAGCTGATATTCCTTTGGTCCAGGTCTGCCGATACTGCTACCCTGCCAAAGAAGCTTCAGGAGCTCTCCATTGCCTCTCTTGGCATTCAAAGTCCTTCACAATCTGGTCCCAAGCTATCTTTCCAGGTTGTGAACTCTTTTTTTTTGGAGGAGGGAAGGCAGGGCAATTGGGGTTAAGTGACTTGCCCAAGGTCACACAGCTAGTGTGTCAAGTGTCTGAGGCTGGATTTGAATTCAGGTCCTCCTGACTCCTGGGCTGGTGCCCTTCTCACTGCCCTGCCTAGCTGCCCCCGGTTGTGCACTCTTCTTGAGGATAGGAATGGGTTTTTACCTTTCTTTGTTTCTCTAGCACTTCACATTATGGTTAATATACATAGTAAGCACTTCAAAAATGCTTATTGATTGATATTTTTTTCTTAGGAACTGTACACTCCAACCAAACTGGCCTTCTTGCTATTCCTCAGACATAATATTCCATTTCTCTCTTCCATGATTTTACACAGGCTGCACCTCACGTCTAGAATGGTCTCCCTCTTCACCTTTACCTCCTAAAATCCCAAACTCCCTTAAAGGTTCAGTTTGACCATTGCCTCCTTCCCTCTCAAGATCTTTGTTGATTCTTCCAGTGTTGATTGTCTTTCCCTGCCCTCCTCTAACTCCCACCAAAAAAAGTCCTTGATATGACCTACCTGTATATCTGTACCTGCTGTAAGCTACCGATAAAATGCAGTCTCCCAGAGATCACAAACCATTTCTTTGCTGTCTGTATCACCGGCACCGACACCTTGGATAGTGCCTTATGGACCTGCCCAAGGTCAAATCAGTGGCTAGTGGCAGAGTTGGGATGCAAACCTGGACCCTCTGACTCCAACACTGGCCCTTTTTCCACTATTTCATGACCTCCTTGGAGGATGAAATTCAGTAGACTTGCCATAATGGGGAAAGACAAGGGCTAGGCTACAAATTCATTTATTACCATTTGATTCAGGAAACATCCATTAGGCAGTGCTGCTATTTCCTCCTCCTCCTCCTCCTCCTCCTCCTCCTCCTCCTCCTCGTCCTCCTCCTCCTCCTCCTCCTCCTCTTCCTCCTCCTCCTCCTCCTCTTCCTCCTCCTCCTCCTCCTCTTCCTCCTTCTCTTCCTGCTCCTCCTGCTCCTCCCTCTCCTCCCCCTCTTTCTCCTCTTTCATCTTCTCCTCCTCCTCCTTCTGTCTCTCTGTCCACATGGGGTGGGGGTGACACCCTTACTTGTTGGTATTCTGTCCAAAGGAATATAAATTTTGATCACTTACGCTTTGTAAGGCATCTTGGGATTTGGGGACTAGATTTTTCTTCCCTGTTTATTTATTCTATCGTTTTTTTTTTTAAACTGGGACAATCAACTCTTTTATCTCATGTAGTTTCATTTATGATCTCTTGAAATATAGCTCTGAAAAACCAGGCTTTGATAAAAACCCGTTGGGATTCAAATGGAGCTACTTAGCTATGCCTCTAAACCCAAATGACTGGCTCTCACTGATGTGGGTCAATAATAGGCCCCAGCCCAAGCCTCCCTTGCTCATTGTGTAAGTTTTGATAGCTCAGAGAGAGTGTAAATAGCAATTGTTTCTGTTCTGGCCAGTAACTCTGAGGGTCTTTCCCTCCTTGACTGATTTTTTTGTGAAGTCAAAGTAGACCATCTTTTACCCCAAGTCTTACCTAACCTTTAACTACAGAATCGTTGTTGTCTCAAGCAAACTGAGACCTGGGAAAGACCTTAGCTGAAAAAGACCAGGGTCTCTCACTGCATCCCAAACTATGTCTTGCCACTGGACTGTGATGTTTCTGGAGGAAGGAGGTTGATGACTTGGCACGGCCCTGCCTCACTTAAATCCAATTCACTTGCAAGTCAAGACAACAACATGATCCATAAAGATTGAGCTGCCTCAGATTGAGTGCATTCATTCATTCAAACATTCATTCATTCATTTGATGAGCATTTATTAAGCACTTAGTGTGTATAGGCACTATGCTAGACACTAAGGAGACTAAGTCAAAACAACGAAAAAAAATAAAAATGGACCTTGCCCTCAAAGGGCTTCCACTGTCCTGCCTCAGCCCACTGGAGGACTGACTGCTGCTGTGGTTACAAAATTACCTTCTGCAGTGGAAAGCATCAGAGGGCTGTGGATGTAATTCTTAGCCGTAATTCAGCACAATGGGTCTCCTGCCCCTCCACTCTGGCCAGATTCTTCTCCCCAGCTCAGTCACCCCCTTAACATCCTGCCTCCCCTTTTAACTCAGGCTTCTCCCCCAAACCATGCCCCCAGTAGCCTGGCAACTTCTTGGGCTTAGCAGTAGAGCTCTTAAGAACAGGTCCTCAAAACAAAGCTGTACCCCCAAGAATCCTGAGATTGCAAACTCCCAGAGGATACAGACCTTACAGGATCCTCTGAGCAGTGGACAGAAGCACAGCTGTCATTTAGCACTGGTTTAAAAATTGAGATGACTTCATTGCAGGACATCATTTAGGATCCACGTGGCTGGAGCTTTCTTGGAATTAAGAGCATTCCTCTTCAGATCTATTTATTTTAGAGTCTCACTAAGTTTGGCAAACCATTGATACTAAAAGCAAGCATTCCTAACAGACTGGGGGAATCCAGCCTAGAGCAGAGGGAGAGGAGATGTGGTCTCCCAGGCCTGGACTGCTCTCCCTCCTCCTCTCCACCTACTGCTTTACCTGGCTTTCTCCAGATTCCAGCTGAAATTCTACCTTCTGCAGGAGCCTTTCTTAGACTCCCTTAATGGGACTACTGTCCTTCTGTTAATAATCTCCAATGAATCCTGTCTGTAGGCAGCATAGAGCACTGGACCTGGAGTCTGAAAAACACATCTTCATGAGTTCAGATCCAACCTCAGACACTTAGCAGCTGGGTGACCCTGGGCAAGTCACTTAACCCTGCTTGCCTCAGTTTCCTCATCTATAAAATGAGCCGGGGGAGGAAATGGCAAAGCACTCCAGTATCTCTGCCAAGAAAACTCCAAATGGGGTCACAGAGAGTGAGACACAACTGAAAAGCCTGAACAACAACACCATGTAAGACACAACTGAATAATACCATATCTTGTCTGTACATAGTCATTTGCAAGCTGTCACCCCCATTAAGCAGCTAAGTGTCACAGTGCAAAGAGACAGGAAGACCTGGTTCAAAACCAGCCCCAGACACTTACGAGCTGTGTGGCCCTAAGCAAGTCACTTGACTTCTGTCTGCCTCAGTTTCCTAAACTGTAAAATGGGGATAATAATAATTATTATTATAATTATAACATCTACCTCCCAGGGTCGTTGTGAGGATGAAATGAAATGGTATTTGTAAGGAGCTTGACACAGGTTCTAGCACATAGTAGGCCCTTAATAAATGCTTCCTCCCTTCCTTCTCTATTAGACTGTGACTTCTATCAGCAGTGCTTAACACAGGGCCTGGTAGTACATAATAGGCACTTAATAAATGCTTAGTGAGTAACTGGTTGAAGGATTGTCACATGGTAGAGGGAATATAGTTTTTCTGCTTGGCACCAGAGGGCATAACTGGAGGAAAATGCAAAGTGACAAAGAAACATCCTTAGACTACATGTCAAGTACAACCTATTAATGATTGGAGCTGCTAAAGGTGGAATAGACCAATTCTACAAGTTATGGCTTCCTGTCTCCCTGGAGGTCTTCAAGCCAGAGCCAGATGGCCCCTTTTGGGGGATGTTACAGAGCAGATCCCAGGATTCCCGGCTGCCAAATCTGAGATTCTATGAAGTCAGGCTATTATCAGTGACAGAACCAGGAAGGGATAAGCAACCCAACTGGGGTTACTTGGGCATCTTTCACACCAATTGGGGAAAAGAGAGGGCGAGAGATCTTTATGAATGCTTGGGCTGGTAAAGTCTCCCAAAATATTTTCCGAAGCTCTAAATGGACTCTAAGATAAACAGTAGGAGATTAAAGAATTGAGATTCATTTGGAGGGTGTGGTTTATGGAAGCTGTCAAGGTACTTTATCAACATGGTTCATACATCTCAAATATCAATGGCCTATTGGCATTCCATATCTCAAAAAAAAATTGATCCTATACCCAGGAGGAGTTTCAGATGGATGAGGTTGAAGGTAAATACTCTCCTCTTGCCTTAATTTAGTCACATTCTAGCTTCAAGGTTTCAGAAATAGCCTACACCCAAATTCCTGGCAGAATCTAAATTGGCAACATGTAGTCCTACTAACAGGTTCTATATGCAAAATATCCATGGAATTGGAATATACAAATATAGAAGCAATTCATAGTAGAGAACTCTGCATCCCTAGGGGAAAAAATGAATGTTAACCTCATCCATAGATCACTGATTCTTGAAAACTTAACGCACATCATGGTTTTCATCTCTCCCCTCCATTTTTTTGGCCAGACCTCTGATATAATCTTGGAGAGAACTCCCAATAAGGCAATCCCCTCTTCCAATTCCAAATTGCCACCATCCAACGAGCCATACTGCTTTAGAGAGCTGCCCCAGGCACTAAGAGGTAGAAGGACATGCTCTGCATCACAGGCAGGATGTTGGGGATGCCAAAACATAAAACAAAAATGAATGGAAATAAAACAGACCCTTCCTATAAGACAACCCATTCTACCTCCAGGATATCCTAGCTCTTTCCAGGTTATAATGAGAGTGAGCAAGGTAGCATGGCTTGTGATGGGAGTCCTGGATTCCTTTCTTTGGATAGGATCCTGCAGGACCATCAAAGTCCAATTTTATTTTACAAATGCAGGATCCACGACCTAGAGAGGTCGTATATGGCTGCTGTCGCAAAGCCAGCCAGTGTCAGATCTAGGACTACAACCCACACTGAGAGGTCCAAAAAAATGCACGCCCCTCATGCCACATGGCCCTTACTTGTTGGTTCCTAAGATGAGAGAGGAGTAAATCCTAAATTGAAGCCAAGGACCTGTCTGCTCTCTCAGGTCCTTAGCCCAACAGGGGATGATAAGAACACTCCCCTTCCAGAGCTGTTATGAGGATCAGATCAAGATAACATGTGTAAAGTGCTCCATATGCTGGCTGCTGCTGCTGTTGATTCTCGCCCGTGGCCTTTGGAAGAAGAGGATTTATGTGCTTCTGGAAATGACCCACACTCGGACTGGGCGCAGACATTCCACATGTCCAGCTCGCACCTGGCTTTACTCCACAATAAAATATTATAGACGAGGAAACTGGACCAGGACACTTAATCACTTTGAAATGCCTACAACTGACATGGCTTCCATTCCCTGTCCAAACACTGGCCCCAGATCACAAAGCTCCCTGGGAAAGAAAGAGGATGTTTTACCAAAGCTTTGTCTCTCAACAGGACCCCAAATATACAGGACACACAGAAATCAAGCCACCTCTCCTGGCCTGCTACACTTCTACCCAGGCCTTCAGGTGGAATAGACAAATGAGAGAGGGAAGGAGGGAGAGAAAGAGAGATATAGAGACAAGGAGAGACAGAGGGAAAGGAAAGGGAGAGGGAGGGGGAGGGAGAGAAAGAAAAAGAAAAGAGGAGAAAGGAAGGGAGAGAGAGAAAGAGAGATACAGAGACAGGGAGAGACAGAGAGGGAGAGGAGAAGAGGGAGAGGCAGAGAGGGAGAGGAAAGGGAGGAAGAGAAAGAAAAAGAAAAGGGGAGAAGGGAGGGAGAGAGAGAAAGAGAGACACAGAGACAGGGAGAGACAGAAAGGGAGAGGAGAGGGAGAGAGAGGAGGGAGGAAGAAAAGGAAAAGAAAAGGGGAGAAAGGGAAGGAGAGGAGGGAGAGGATGAGGGAGGAATAGACAGAGGGAGAATGTGGAGCATTTATTAAGCACTTCCTATGTGCCAGTCACTGTGCCAAGGGCTGGGGATACAAATACAAGCAAACAAAAGAAGGCCATCCCCTCAAGGAGCTTACTTTCTTATGTGTTAATAGGGGGGAGCTGGGAAGACCAAAGTGGGTGACTGTGAGGCAGTAAGGCCTGGAAATAGCTTCAAAGTGAGGCAGAGGCCTCCATTCAGACAAGACAAGGTGAACCTTCACCTAGCAGAGCACAGGGCACTTTGAGGGATCATCTGCCTTTCACCACCTGCCAAGCAAGCTATCACCTTTTCTTTGCTCCCCTTCTATACATATACAGGCAGCTAGGGGGTGCCACAGTGCACAGAGCACTGAGCCTGGAGTCGGGAAGATTCATCTTCCTGAGTTCAAATCCAGCCTTGGACACTTACTAGCTGTGTGACCCTGGGTAAGTCACTTAACCCCATCGGCGTCAGTTTCCTCCTCTGTAAAACGAGTTAGGGGAAGAAATGACAAACCGCTCCAGTATCTCTGCCAAGAAAACCCCCAATGGGGTCACGAAGTGTTGGACAGGACTGAAATGACTGAATGACAACTCCTTCTCAGCTAAGCTCCTTGAGAAATCTGTCTACACCAGCTTCCTCCACCTCCTCTCACTCTCTTCAATCTGGCTTCCTATCTGAATGTCCCACCGCGCTCTCCAAAGTTAGCAGGGCTCTCTTAACTGCCACACCAAAGGACCTGGTGAAGCCTCTGATACTGTCAGTCTCCTTTTGCTCCTGGATATTCTCTCCTCTCTAGGTTTTTATGACAAGAGCCTGGTTCTCCTCCTACCTGACCACTTGTTCTCAGTCTCCTTTTATGTAACCCCAAATTCTACAAACCCATTCACCTTTGAAAACTTTAGAGCCATGCTTATAAGTATCCCCCAAGGGTCTGCAGAGGGCCCTGAAGGTCAGTGTAGCCATCATGAGGAAGCCAGGACAAGATTTCCAGAGAATTACACTATTAAAATCTGAACATGCCTGCCCTTGGCAAAGAGGTTTCTAAAATCAAAGCCAGATTTTGCATCTCTTCCAATGACTTTCCCTCCATCATTTGCATAGTCATATAGCTTTTAGAGGGTTTTAATTCAGATTTTATAATCCTGAAGTATCAAAAGGAAGGTTGCGATTCTGCTCTCTGCTGTAGGACCAAATGCATCAGTAGCAAAACACAATCTGGGTATACGAACAGGTTGTCATAAACCTTTATTGGTATCAATGTCATTGGGGATGCTTTCCATGCATATAGTGCTTTTGATTTGCCTTATGGTTTTGTCCATATTTCATTGGGGGCCAACCCCATCATATGGCATTTAAGGAAAAGGAGACTCAGGGAGGTGTACAAGGCCACACAGGTAGGAAGTGTCCCTGCTGGGATTGTTCTACTAAACTTTGCCATCTCCCTAAGAAAGAGAGATTCTTTCAAGGGTAAATGAAGAATGTTTGGAAATTTGAGAAAAATGAATTACAATCACTAGACTTAGGTGCAAACAAGGCATGAAAGGCGTCTGGTTTATAACTTTGTTTTTTGCATTTCTACTGAAGGATGTTAAAGAAGGCGATAAAGCCAATCACCAAGCGCTTCCCTGGCCAAGAAAACCAAGAGTCATCATATTTCCCCAAAATGAACCAGAGGAGTTAAGGCAACAAAGCAAGGATTCCTGAATCACTCCATCTTAAAAGAAGGCAAGGAACCACACAATTCAAGTCATGCCAGGATCTTAGGGTCAGTGCTAATCCAACCCAATAGTAGCCCCTGTGGAGATTCCACTTTGGGATGGCTCTGGTGGTGAGGAAGGCAGCTTTTTTTCTGATTTCAAGTCTACACTGTCCTCTTGGCAGCTTCCCCTTCACTGTTCCTGCTTCTGCCAGAAGATCTAACAGCCCTTTGGATGCTTGAAGTCAGCTGCCAAAGCCCCTTGAGACTTCTCCACTATCTTCTACCAAGCCTCATATGACATGGACACAAAGCCCATTGTCATCCTGTCTGCCCTCCTCTGATCATTCACGAAACTGTCAGAGTCCTTCTTAAACCAAGGCACTCAGAATCGACCAAGGCTCCAGATGCAGTCTGGAGAGGGCAGAGGGACCATCACCTTCCTGTTCCTGGAAGCTTTGCCCCTCTTAACCCTGGCTAGGGTTACATTCCTTTGAAGGCGGCTGCTGCCCCATACCTCACTGCTGACTCAAGGGGTGTGTTCCACTCAGACTAGCAGATCCTTATCAGATCTGCTTCCCCAGGTTCTCCTAGTGAAGTTTTTAAAGTTATGCCCAGGGCAATACTCTCCATCTATCCATATTGAATATCATCTAAATGGATCCATCCCAGTCTTCCAGCACTTAGGAAAGTTTTCTCTAATCGAGGTGAGTGTTAGCCCTTCCTGGTTTGGGACTCAATAAATGCCCTTTTTTCCCAATACCCAGCCAGACAAGCAGGGTGTGAGGGATGGTGTAGAGATAGTGTGAGATTCAGCATGAAGGAGTGAGGAATAGACAAAAAGAGGCAAAAAAGAGGAGTGGGGGGCAAGGATGCCCCCCAAAGCTGAAAACATGGTGAGTGTAATTGTGCCCTGAGGGGCACAAACCTAGTGGAATCCTCACTGGTCCTAGAGTGAGAGGATCTAGGTGCCTTACAACATGAGCAACCTTGAGTTATTCATTTTACTTTCTATGTAAAAGGAGATGGGATGGTTTAGCTGACCCTGAAGGTCCCTTCCAGCTCTCAGTCTATGATCCTGTGAGGGCTGAGACATGTAGGAAGGACCTGGATGCTTTCATCAATTTTTGTTCTTTCATTCTGTACATGTCATCCTTATCTTTCCATAAATTTGCAATGGGGCAGGGGGTGCAGAGCAGGGTCTATCTAACACAACAGGAGCTTTCCTTTAGTTCTCTTAGCATTGATTGGCTGCCTGAGGAACATAGGAGCTGTCCTTTGTCCTTGATACATTACTAACTCACCTGCATTTACAATCTTAGAGCTCTCAGATAACATCCTTGGTGCTGTTTCTCCTGTTCTTTTCTTTACTGGCAATGTGTCACTGCCTTCTTAAGTTCTTTGGATGACCTACACCTTGGATACTTTGGAGATGGCAGTATTCCTTCCATGACTCTAAGTCATGGGGTATCACTTGAAGAAGTGACATCAAAGCAGAAACTAGATATAGACTAATTATCTCACACCATATACCATGATAAAGTCAAAAGGGGTACATGATTTAGACAAAAAGGATGATACCATAAGCAACTTAGAGGAGGATGGAATAGTTTACAAGTCAGATCTATGGATAAGGGAAGAATCTATAACCAAAGAAGAGATGTAGAGCATTAAAGGATGTGAAATGGTTTTTTATTACATTAAATTAAAAAGGTTTGCACAAACAAAACCAATACAACAAAGACTAGGAGAAAAGGAGAAAATGGAGAGGATTTTTACAGCAAGTTTCTCTGATAAAAGCTTCGTTACTTAAATGTTTAAGGAACTGAGTCAAATTTATAAAAATACAAGTCATTCCCCAATTGATATATAGTCAAAGGATATGAATAGGCAGTTTTCAGAAGAAATCGAAGCTATCTATAGCCAAATGAAAAATGCTCTGAATCACCATTAGAGAAATGCAAATTAAAACAACTCCGAGGTATCACCTCACACTCATCAGATTGGCTAATATGACAGAAAAGGAAAATGACAAATGCTAGAGGGGATGTGGGAAAATTGGGACACTAATGCACTGTTGGAGTTGTGAACTGATACAACCATTCTGGAGAGCAACCTCGAACTATGGCTAAAGGGCACTCAAATGGCACATACCCCGCAACCCAGCAATAGCACTACTAAGCCAAAGAGATTCAAAAAATTGGAAAAGGACCTATATATACAAAAATATTGATAGCAGTTCTTTTAGTGGTGGGGAAAAAATTAGAAATTGAGGGGATGTCCTTCAATTGGGAAATGGCTGACCAAGTTTTGGTCTATGATTGTGATGGAATATTATTGTGCTATAAGAAATGGCAAACTGGATGCTTTCAAAAAAACCTGCAAAGACTAACATAAACTGATGCAAAATTAAATTAGTGGAACCAGGAGAACATTGTACATATTAACAGCAATACTCTAGGATGACCAACTAGGGCTTGCTTAGCTATTCTTAGCAATAGGATGATCTAAGACAATTCTGAAGGACCCATGATGAAAAATGCTCCCCAAAGTAATGAACTTGAATGCAGATCAAAGCATACTATTTATTTCCTTTTTCATGTTTTTGTCTGTATTTTCATTCGCAATAAGACCAATATGGAAATATGTTTAGCATGACTATCCATGTATAACCTATATCAAATTGCTTGCCATCTTAGGGAGGAGAAAAGGATTGGAGAGAATGACAGAATTTGTAACTCAAAACTTGAAAAACTGAATGTTACAAATTGTTTTTACATGTAAATGGAAAAAAATATTTTTTTAAAAAAGAAGTGACATCAGAATGATGGGACATCATTGCAGGGAGAAGCATGGGGTCATTAGAAGCAGAGTGGAATTTCCCCAAGGCAACTGAACCTACCACAGGGCTCTCCCAAGGGGTAAAGTGATTTCTCTAAATATGAAAGGCAACTTTAATGAGCCATGACGCTACAGGAAATAAGAGCCCACTGGAACCAGAGCAGGCTATTTGGGATTATTTGGTTTTCAGTGTTGTGTATCCTTCCTCTCTCTGGTCATTTAAGTCTGGGCACAAGGCTGAGAACGATTTCCATGTAATTTTCATTTGGCTCAAATTTGGCTTTCCTTCTTTTGATAAAAATGCCGTAAAGGACTATTGACCTACTCCTGCAGCATTTTGGAGGAGACTCATTATACGTGTTGCCTTACACACAGTAGGTGCCTAATTGACGATTGTTGGATTCAGTTGAATTTTCAAACCTGTTTGTCAGTAAGTCTTGTTTGAGCACCTGTTGCCATTGATGGCTTCCACTGGTGAGTCAACCAATTCAGGATACAAAGCCACAAACAAGTTCTTGCCCTCAGGGAGGGAGATGACACATGCATAGACAAATATCGACAAAATACAGGGTAATGGCAGGGGAGCCACTACAAAAACATGGAGATGGGAAAGGCAAGAAGTGCCCCAGGACAGATTTTGGAGTTTTTGCTGTTTGGAAAACTATGAAGTTCTCCTATAATCACTGCTTCAGAAGAATTCATATTCTTTGCTTTCCATATGCTTTATCCTCTTCTTCCGAGAGACCCACAGCCCATACTTGGGAAGTTTGGCATAGTGAAGTCAAAATGGATTCTAGTTCAATTCCTGCCTCTGACACTTAACTGTGAGACCTAGACAAGTCATTTATCCCTTTCTGCTCCTCAGGCAATGTCTTACAATTTATCTGCTCAGAGGCAATTGTTATGGCATCACTGTAGAGAATCCCCACACCTGGAGTTCCTCTGGACTGAAGGAGGGGGAAAATGAGATCACTTGAACTAGTCCAACCCCCTTATTATACAGATGAGGAAATGGAGAGCCAGGTAGAATAAGGTATTTATCTGAGTTCACACAGGTAGTATCAGATGGTATATGAACCCAGATCCTCTGACTAGCCTTGGCTAGTCCATGGATCTTTTCCCCTTTATCCCGCAAGTCTTCCATGTGTTCAGTAGAGCCTTGGCCCATACTGTCAGCAGCTCCCTGTGTGGCCTTGGGCATGTCACTCCTCTGGGCTTTCCTGCTGGCATCTATCACTGAGCTGGGTTTCTAGACCTCTATTTCTGTTTCTTCTGGGCCTTGAGCTCCTGTTAGTCATCTTGGCCTTTCCCTAGGTCTCTCCCCTCTCTCCTTCCCTTTTCTTTCTCCCATCTGTGGACCTCTAAGAGCTTAGACTTTGGAGTCAGAGGACCTGGGTTCCAATTCCAGCTCTGCCTCTTGCTAGCTGTGGGTCACATCCTGCCCAGAGCAGAGACATTGCATCATACCTTGGCGAAATTTCCACCCCCAAATGATTCCATCTCAGTTATCTGTAACATTCACTTATACAAAATGGCTCACTCCCTGGTGGTGCTACGGATGTTCCTGCCTCTCACTCTGGGAAGAATGGCCATTGCCAACAGGGATTAATGAAGGGAGAAGTAGGGTTCATCCCCAACTATCACAGACTTTCCACTAAAGGGGACTCTCAAAGTCAGCAAGGCCAAGCCACCCTCTATATCAGATGATGGAGTCCCAGAGAGGTTGACTTGTCCAAGATCATACAGCTAGGGTGTCACAGGGCTGGGATTTGAAAGAAAACCCTTCAACTCCCAGTCCTACATTCTCTACTGAAATAAGCTGCCTTTATAGGAAAACATTTTAACTAATAAGCCCTTTTACTTTAATTCAACAAGCATTTATTTAAGTACTTACTATGTGCCAGGTACCAAGGTAGGTGCTTGTGACCCAAACACAAGCCCCACCCTCCCAGAGCTTACATTCCACTCAAGGGTGGAGCTGGAAGCAGGGCAGGGCTTCCAAAGCTTTGCACAGCTTACCTGACTGGATGGGAGTGCACTTTTCCTCCAAATAGATCCCCTCTGGGTCTTTGACCACTGACAGGGTATGCAACCACCATCAGGATCACCAACCTGGAGGACTGAGGCTCTTCACTTGGAGGGATGAGCTGGAATCTCTGGGAAATAGGTCATCCCTTCTAGCCCAGCTGCACCCAGGGTCAGGCTGTCTCCTGCCTACATCAGCTTGGCTCTGGCTTCTCTAGTCATTTCATAGGTTTTGATGTTGTCCTTGATGTCAGCAGGTTTCTTACCACCCATACTTTTCCTTTGGTAGGCTTGGGAGGCTGGGTCTCTCCCCCAAGTCCTGCAGTCTATTCTCCTTTCTCTCAGATCCCAGGGTTGGATGAGATCCATGTCCACCTTCTAGGAAGTGGGAAGACCCATGGGGACACTGATGCAGAGACTCTCTGCAAGGCCACTTAGCTGGGCCCAATATCCTTTAGTCCCTAGGCTGACTAGAAGGATAAAGGGGAAGAGTCAGGGTCAAGGTTCCTCCCACAAAAGGGTTGGGAGAAGACTCCCAAACACCCTCCAAAGGAGAGTTTCCAAGATGCCTTTGCACCATTAGAATCTATTCTCCCCTTCTCTCATCCCTCTGTCAACTGGCCATTCCTCCAGGGCAGACCCTGTCCAGACTCCTTCCTCTTTCCCCAGAGCCCCATATTCCTCCACTGCTTCCACTTCCCTTTATCTCAAGCTTCCAAGTTGAGAATATTAGCCAGACCTCACCTTTCTAGGGGGTGGGGAACCCCTTTATCAGCAGCCACCAGGGCTATGGGGACCTCTCAGGGCAGTTTGTCTGCCGACAGAAAAAATAAGTGGTATGGTGATATGATCTTCAGTTTGAGATATTTTTGTTTTCTTTTGTTTTCTAGTAAGGATAACTTAGAGGTGGGTTCTTTCCATTCTCCCCATCCCATCATTTTTTGATGCAGTTTAAGGTGTTAGTATACCCTAATTTAGATCTGACATCTTGGTGTAGCTAAATACAACAGAACTGAGGAAGGGGCCCTAACGATGAAGGTCATCAAAACAGGCTTCCTGCATGAGGAGCCTCCTGAGCAGAGCCTTAAAGGAAGCTAACATTCTAAGAGGAAGAGGGAAGGAGGAAATGCACAGTCTGTGCAAAGGCCTGGAGGTGCGAGATGGTATCCCTGGGAAGAGCAAGGAAACTCTAGGGCTGGAATAGAGAAGGGGAAAGTTATGAAATGGACTGAAAAGTTGGACCAAGTGGAGACACGAGCCCTTTTTAGTCTTCCATCATCCAGACCCATCATCTACACTGATTGTCTTATTGGCTAATGGAATAGTTATGGCCCAATTCTCCTTGCACTGCATATGGTATACTTCATTATTTCAGTCCAATCCAGTGTTAGCACTAGCCTTTCCCATCCCCCATTGCATGAGGTAAATGTGAAATTCCCTGTTATCCAAGGTTCTCAGGCATGATAGAAGAACATGCTAGAAAATTTGCATTTTCTATCCCTCCACACATTGAGTCCATGCTTTTTAAGCAAAGAGGTTTTTCCTCCAGGGGAACATTGAGTTGCAGGCTACAAGTCCTTATTCTGCTCAACTTTCTTTCTTCTTGACCACCTCCAGGCTAGAAGAGGGCAAGCATTATCAAAAGAAACTCATGCCTTCAGCATGACAACCATGTTGTTGTGTTCAGGGGATAGACTGTGATCAGGGAAATGCCATGTTCTCCTGGGGGCTCATATCATCAGGCGCCCGCCCCTCCAAAGCCTCATTCTGCCAGCCCAACCCCATTCTTCCCAAGGGACATCTGTAGCCACTGTCCCCTGGGTGGGCTCATTCCAGGTGCAGCCCTTTTCTCACCATCAGGGGCCATAGAGAGGTGCATGGTTGGACTTGATCTTGTCCCTCCAGTGGTGGCTCAGTTGGGTTTTGGTGCATGGTGTGGGTCAGCAGCTAGGAGAGATTCAGAATCTGCAAGAGTCAATTCCACAGACACTGATTAAGCACATACTATGTACATAGCACTGACATGGCTCAGAACAGGCACCATTGTTAGAAAGACCCAGAGGAAAGCCCTGACCTGATACAGCTTGAACTCTAAGGTGGGGGGACATAGGGAGAGGCAGGGCTCCAGCACTGAAAGTCCATCTAAAGTCACCCCACCTGACAGCTCAGGGTGGAAGCAGGTGGCAGTGAAGATTCTCCAGACAAGTTGGCACCAGGGCTCAGCCTTGAATAAAGCAGATGAGGATTCTGCAAGGTGGACAAGAGTAGATAATGCATTCCACAAATGAGAAAGAGCCTAAGCAAAAGTGTGGAAGAGATGGAGTATCAAATTGGGAAGAAGTAAGTGGGCTTGTTTGGCTGGAATGAAGAGTATGTGTGCATGTGTGTGCATGTGTGTGTATGTGTGTGTATGTGTGTGTGTGTGTGTGTGAGAGAGAGAGAGAGAGAGAGAGAGAGAGAGAGACAGACAGACAGACAGACAGAGACAGAGAGACAGAGAGAGAGAGAGAGAGAGAGAGAGAGAGAGAGAGAATGTGTGTGTGTGTGTGTGTGTGTGTGTGAGAGAGAGAGAGAGAGAGAGAGAGAGAGAGAGAGAGAGAGTATGTGTACATTAGAAGGGTGGAAGGTGCAGGGCAGGGAGGGGAGAGTCCTATGAAATTAATCTGAAAAGTTGGATCGGGGCCAGACTGCAGGCACTGCAAATGGCAGATGGAGGCATTTCTAGTTTATTCTTATCAATCAATCAGTCAGCAATCCAAGATTTGTTAGAGCAGAAGTAGTAGACTAGATCCTGGGGTCCCAGGTGAAAAAAGGAAACCTTCTCTCTCCTCAATGACCTGCATCTCAAAGCAATGGGCAGCCCCTTCCAGCATCTCCCAGGGCCCTGTGGATGTTGCTGTCCCCTTCCTCTGAGCCCATGATCAGCCCTGGGCTTCAACAATACAGATGGGCAGCTGTGAATGGTGACATTGGGGAATAGAGAGCCTGGAGGCAGGACGGCTAATTTGAGGCTGTTGTAATAGTCCAAGGAAGTGGAGACGAGGGCCTGAACTGGGGTGCGCTCATGCAAGAAATGTTATGGAGACTGACCATACAAGATGCAGGCACCAGTTGGATAAGATGGAGCCAGGGAGCATGACTGAAAAGCTGGACAGGTGACTCTGCCCCCTCCTGAATCCCGATGTCCTAGAACATTGGCAGAAGGCCAACTGTCCCAATCTGTCAACATTTTCCTGGGTTTGCTCTTCCTGAGCCAGGTATAAATCTTCCTTTCCTCTTAAACACAAATTCAATTTTCTCAGTCCCTCCCCTTTGCCTGGTGCTAAAGTGATGGCTGGCATGAGGCTGCTCTCTCTAGTCTCATGCTTCTTCATATACTACTGTGCCAGGAAATGGTGTTCTACTGAGCAGTGGTCCAGCTGGTCACTGAGTGTCCTCCCGCTGTCCCAACACAATACACATCCCCATCCCTAGGCTGCAGAACAGCACACTAAGGCATGTGTTAAGCATGTTGCTACCTCTGGAAGAAAGGATGCCCTTGTGGGGATCTCTCACTCCCTTGCCTAGCACATGCACTGCCAAGCTCACCAATGGGTTGGGTGATGTGCCAAAGGCCTCCTCCCCCTCCTTTCCCCACTCCCAGGGACTCCAGAGGAGGAAGTACTCATTGACTGTTTAGATGCTCTGAGCTGCCCCATGACTATAGAGAAAGCCCATGCACAATGCCAATCAGCAAAGGCTAGACCAGCCCTTCTGCTCCAGAGAGGCCAGGTAGACATCGACTAACTGAGAAAAGCCCAGGACAGCTCTTGCCCCACTTCTCCTTTCCATCCCATCATGGTTTTCTGGGAAATGATGTCTCAGACTCCTCATTAATCGCCAGTCACCAGGCCCTTGTTTAGCATTTGCTATATGCCGCAAAGACTGAAACCAAACAGTCTTTGCCCTCAAGGTTCTTACATTCTATCCAGGAGGAAACCCAATGGCATGTAGATTAAGGAAATAGACACTAAATACAAAGTAATGGGGGAGGGGTAGGCAATAGCAATGAACACAGGAGGGAGGATCAGAAAAGGAGCCTGAAAAAGATGGGGCACCTGAGCTAAGCCTTGCAGTAAAATGGAGGCTCTCCAAGGTGGAGGGAAGGAGACAGTGGATTATGGAAGAGACAGACACTTTCTGCTGTAGGGAACCACTGAGGTAGGAAGGGGAAAAAGGAGAGGTGAGAATGGGAAAAAGGATGAGGGGGGAGTTGGGGACAGGGATAGGGACAGGGATGGGGAGAGGTGGAATAGAGAAAGGGATGTGGACTGGGATGGGGGATAGGAATGGGGGTGGGGATGAGCATGGGGATGGAGATGGGGGTGGGCATGGGAACAGAGACAGGGATGGGGATGAAGAAAGGAATGGGAGTTGGGATGGATTGGGGATGGTGATAGGAATGGGGGTGGGGATGAGGATGGGGATGGGGATGGGGGTAGGACCAGAGACAGGGCTGGGAACAGGGATGGGGATGAAGAAAGGATGGGAGTTGGGATGGATTGGGGATGGAGATGGGGGTGGGAATGGAAACAGATACAGGTCTGGGGACAGGGATGGGGGTGAAGAAGGGATGAGAGTTGGGATGGATTGGGGATGGGGATAGGAATGGGGGTGGGGTGAGGTTAGGGACTCAGATGGGGATGAGGATGGAGATAGCGATAGGGACAAGTGTGTCTCTGAGTAAAGGGAGCCAAGGAGGAAATGGGAAAGTGGGTGAGCATCTTGTAAATGTTTAAAATATGGAGGAATCTCGTCTTTCTCAGTGCCTCTGCCTTCATTCTAGGCCCCTGACCCTCCATACTATGTCCCTGTCACCAGACGAGAGGCAGGGGCCCCAGAGGCTCTTTTAGCTGCATGGGAGTCACCTGCCATCCCTTAATAGTGCAATAACTACAAGGGCCATCTTCTGTTGCAAACACTCCAGCATGAATATGTGCTTGATGCCCACAAAACCCATCATCTCTTAGCAACTAAGTACCAAGTATTGATTAAGTGCCTATGTGCTGGGCACTCTGCGAGGTGGCACTGGAGATACAAAGACAATCAAACAGACCCTAGTCCCAAGGAGCTCATGTTTCATCTTGTGAGAGAACACTCATGTGTAGACATGGTGTATCTAAAGTCAATTTGGGGGAAAAAGCACTAGCAGCTGGCAAGGGGTGGAGGTGGTCATAAGACCTTCGTATGGTGGTGCTAGAGCTGACTTTTGATCCTAAGAGGGGGAGGTAAAGACGGAGAATATTTCAGGATAGGGGACATTCATTGCCAAGGTCCAGAGACAGAATATGGACTATCATGTGTGAAGGACAAGAAGGGCCATCTGGC
This sequence comes from Trichosurus vulpecula, assembly GCF_011100635.1. Taxonomy (NCBI): domain Eukaryota; kingdom Metazoa; phylum Chordata; class Mammalia; order Diprotodontia; family Phalangeridae; genus Trichosurus; species Trichosurus vulpecula. Next base: position 189,982,803 of record NC_050581.1, on the reverse strand, counting down.
TAGACCACAGAGTACAGGAAGGAGAACAATGGCTCACAAGTTTGGAAAGTTAATGTCAAACAGAAGGGTTTGGTTTTGATCCTACAGGGATTGGGAGCCATCTGAATTTATTGAGTTGGGTGGTGGGGTGATGTGCTTATACTTGAGCTTTCAGAGAAATCCCTTTGACATCTGGGTGGACAATGGACTGGAATGGAGACTCGAGCATAGGAGGGGGTACTCTGGCTATTGGGAAGCAGGGCCACAGAAAGGCTTTATTAACCCATGAGTCGAGAGAACCTCAGTCCCATTTCCCTCTGATGTTGGTAGACCAACAAGCCATGGAGTTTTGCCAGTTACAACTGGGCAAATCTTTCTGTCTCCACCCTCTTGTTCTCTGCCCTCCCTTACTGCCCAGCTGTGAAGCATGGAGTTAATTGACCCCACAGTTCCTGTTCCAAGATTTCATTCTCCCGCAGGCCTTTGCATCATTCCTCCCAATACCTTTGTCCCACCCATTAGAAGCCCTTCTAATCACTATCTATCCCAGTCCTGTTTCCTCCTTCCCATGTGATTTAATTGAATTCAATTCAACAAATATTTCTTCAGCTCCAACTATGTGCAGGAACCATGGAAGGATCTGAGCAAATGAAAACAAAAATGGAACAAGTCTTGCCCTACTGGGACTTAAATTTTAGTGAGGGGGGGGGCCGGATACATTCCAGCTTTGCAGAACCAAGTCTTAGGAAGAAGGGCATAATGGAGAGAAGACTGGCCTTGAAGTCAGGTTCAAGGTCCACCTAGGTCACTTCACTAAGCATGACCCTTGGTAAGTCACGACCTCTCATGCTCAGCTGCTCATCTGTAGATGAGGAGGTTGAACTAAAAGGCCATTAAGGCCCCATCCAGTAGCTGGACAGCTGCCCCAGCTCCAAATGATGGCAGCACACAGAGTAGCAGAAGCACTTACCAAGCCATTTGGAACTAGAACAGAGAGGGCATGAATTATGGGAAGTGGTCCCATTGTCTGATTTAGAAATATCTATTTCAATTGGGCTGGAACCAGGTGCCACTCATCATAACTTCAAATAGTGGGAATTCAAACACATGGGGCCACTTCACAGAATTCATTATAGGGACTAACTGGGACCTAGGCATAACATGAAAAAGGACCAGAAAGGCAAGTGAGAGCCAGACTGGAGTGAACTTTGAAGGCCATGCAGAGAAGCTTGCATTTCATCTTAGAAGCAATAGGGAGCCACAGAAGGTCTTTGAGCAGGAGAATAATGCAGTTGTACGTGCGCTGTAGTAAATCATTTTGGCAGCTCTCAGGAAGATGGGTCAGCATGAGGAGAGATTGGAAACAGAGAGATTATTGGGAAGCTATTGCAATAGTCCAGACAATACTAGATGAGGCAGGGGGTGGGGTCAGAAGTAGAAGAGAAATTATAATATGTAGAGGGAAGGGGATAGAAAGCATCTGTGTTGTAAAGACAGAATTGAGAGGATCTAACAACTGACTGGACATTGGGGTGGGGACAGGGGAGTGAAGAAGTCAAAAGATAACTCAGATTGTCAGCCTGGGCAACCAAAGGAGGGCAGCACCCTCAACTGGGCTTTTAGAAATAAACTTTGGAGAAGATCAAGGTCTATGGGGTAACCCATCCCTTCTTACTACTAGCTTTGGGGGATGGACTTTGATTTATTTCCACAGAAGAAGCAAACCAGCCAATGTCACCAACAGCATCCAAGTCTTTTCTTACGGATGCATTTTATCTCATTTGAGGGAAGAAAATCAGCTTTAGGGCCTCTTCAGGGGAGGGGAGAGCAAAGGAGGGGAAAAGGCACAGGACTCCAGATTTCAGGGCAATGTAAGGTCTAGGCCCAATGGGGGATGAAAGGGATCAGTAAGAAGGGAAGATTATTCTCCTGTTCAACTTCGCAGCTTAGCCCAGGTTCTTGGCCCCTTCTCCAATGTGAGGCTTGCTCCTCCATCCAGAAGAGGGACTGGAGATCACTCAGGTGTATCTGATTGGTGCCCTCCCCGATGTCACAGGCAGGGGTTGGGGCAGGGCACCCATTAGCAAGGTGGCATGATGCGACATGTGGGAATTTGGTGCAGGAAGATCCCAAATTTGGGGAGAAGGAAGGAGGCCAATGGGCAGATTAGCCAAGAGGAGGGGGCACATCTGGACAAGGGCCATCTATCATCCAATCGAGGTCCAGGAAACCAGAGGCTTCTGACCTACCATGTCACTGCCTCCCCTCCCCAGCTGGCCTCCCCAAGCCTGCTGAGAGCAGTTCAGACAGCTCTGCACAACCACCAGAGCTGGGAAGAGCTGTCCAACATATGCAGGAGATAATGACACGGGATGGGCAGGAAGTAAACCCCACAATCAGGATGAGTTCCCATCATCAGTTTTGCTTCTGAGATAGGAGCCTTAAAACTCTTGCCCGGGTTTCTTCATTCATTGGGGAAGCAAGAGGGGAGAGGGAAAACAATAACAAATTGGGGAAGACTTTTTGGGGGAACCAGTTATGCTGGACCCCTTTCCCATCCAGCCCTACACCAAGCATCTGAACCAGTGGAGAGATGGGATTTTACTCCCTCTCATACATCCTGGGACCTCATCCTTGGTCAGTGGCATCCCTCCCCATGGAGCCCTTGGCCACCACTCTGTCAGGGGAACTTGTTTCATCCTCTCCGGACCAGCAAAGGTTCCCTTAGTGACACATATCCTGACATATTCTACCTGGATCCCAGAGATATTTGGGGTTCAGAATTGCCAAGCCATGCACTGTATCTTCACAAGATCCAAGGAGAAGACCAAGTCAAGCCTATAGTCTACCAGGCCTGGGTTACAGGCGGTAGTGAAGACAAAGAGGGAGGGTTATTGGAAAAGAGCAATCAGCCCCTTGCTGGAAGAGGGGGGGACTCATCTGACCCCCGGGACAAATTCAATACTCAGATGTGCCCCTCAGGGCCATCATCCATGGAACTTATCCTGATGCATGAGCAATCCTCCACGATACTGTGCTCTACCAACATGGAGCTGGCCACCATTCAATCCAGAGCATCCCAAGGGAGCAGCAGTGACCCTGTCCCATGACCACAACTCAACAGTGACAGGGAAGCACCTTCTATGAGGGGGAAAACGCCTTCACCTTGACACTGAATCTGAGTGTCAACATTGTCCAAACATCGTCTACCTTTCTCTGGCAATGTGAGCTACTCTGGCATTCACCCCACAAAGTGCCAGAGCACCCAGACTGCTGATATCTTGGTGACTCTTGGAGTTCCGAATTGGAGAAAGCCAGCTCCAAACCCAGGAGCACCTCCTCTCCCACCCCCAGCTCTGCTCTGCTGTCTCAGTCTGAGCAAACACTTCTAGTCAGGACCCAATAGCTCCATAATCCAACTTTCCTAAGGTGGGAACAAAGTTTCAGAGGTTTTGAGGGATGGGGAGAAATGGAGGGCAAGGGAATCCGTGGATAACACGGCAGGCGGGGAAGGCTCCCTTGCGAATCAGTTTCTCCCCATGCCCCAACCTGGCCCACCACACACTGCACTTCCTGACGGACCACAGGAGCAAGCACGCATGCACGCATTCATTCATTCATGCATTCATTCATTCAACAAGCATTTATTAAGCAAACTTTGAGCCAGGCATTGACTTTTCCAAAGGGCTAGGAAGGTCAGGCCCCCAAAACCCACTAGAGGGTTGAGGTGGGAGAATACTGGCTAGGACCCTCCCAGAGCTCTCAGCCCTCTACTAGGCCTCCACACTAGGGAAGGATCATCCCCCAAAGTGGTCATAGTTTAATGTCCAGAGGACAAGCACAGCCCATCCTTTCTTCACATGTACTGGGAATTCATCCTTGGTCAGCAGCATGCCTCACTGGAAGGCCCTTTGCCACCCCTCACCTGAGGACCTCTTTTCACATCGTGGCAGAGGCAACTGGGCATTTCCCTAAGCAGAGGAGGAGGCAATGCCAAGGTCAGAGGAGAAAAGACCTGGACCGACCTCCCACCTCCACTGTGAATGTGCACTTAGCATGGTCCCCAAAGGAGGAGCCAATGGGATGAAGAGCTAAACTAACAGGCAGCACTCCAAAGGTCAAAGTGCCAGGGGACCACATTAAAGAGTCTTTTCTCATTGGTCTCAGACACCCCCATCCTCCACTCTAAACTGCATCTCCTCCATTTTCTCTTTTCAGTCACCTTTCTCTTCCTCCTCCCATTGTAAAGGCTCATACTCTGTACATATGAGGGGAGGAGGGGCTCAATGGCCTTCTGGTCTACCATGGTCTCCAACACACTACCACCACTCCCTTCAAAACACAGAGCCCTAATTTCCCCCCTTAAGTCTCTCTCTTTCTGAACAATGGATGTGAAGTCAGAAGCCCTGGGGTCAAATCTTGGCACAGTCACTACTTCTATGTGGCCTTGGATGAGTCATTACTTGGTCATTAATGACTAATGAGTAATAACTAATAAGTCATTAGGGGAGACCTCAGCCTCTGTTTCCTGGAAAATAGGGGTTGGCTGGGGCTGGCCCCAGTGATCACTCAGGGATCTTCCAACTTGACCTATGAGTGATCCTGTCCTCCTTACAAGAAAGTGATTCCCAACTGCTTAGCCAATGAATCTTAAAATTTCCAAAGGTCCTCCCCTTCTTAAATCTAAAAGCTTCAGGTAATGAGTCTTGACCAACAAGGAAAAATAGGCCCAAATTCCATGTGGGGAGTGGAAGGAAGCCCTAAGTCCCATCTGCAAAATGGAGGTCGTCATGCCCCCAGTTTTCATTTCCCAGGGTTGTTGGACCTAATGACATACAAATACGCTAACGTCTTTGTCAACCTGATAGCATTACATAAGTGCCCTCTATTACTAGCATTATATGTCCATATAAGTAATATATGTGTAGGTAATTTAATATTTGATAGGCACATTTGCCTACATAATTTACATATTCTGTTCCACCTACAATTTTAACTGTTCAGGATAGTAAATTCAGATATTTTTGAACAAATTTGCTGGAAACACTGTTCTATAACCCCTCCTTTTTCCAATTTGACTACGCCCATGTCTCTTAAGGTACACATCTTCTGAGAGGAATATACTGGGAGAAGGAGAAAGCGAGAGGTAGAATGGGGTAAATTATCTCACTTAAAAGAGGGAAGAAAAGCTTTTACAGTAGAGGGGAAGAGAGGGAGCTGAGAGGGAACAAGTGAACCTTACTCCCATTGGAATTGGCTTAATGAGGGAATAACATACACACTCAATTGGATATGGAAATCTACCCCACCCTGTAGGAGAGTAGGGGGAAGGGGATAAGAGAGGGAGGTTGATAGAAAGGAGGGAAGATTTGGGGAGGGGGCAATCAGAAGCAAACACTTTTGAGGAAGAACAGGGTCAAAAGAGAGAATAGAATAAATGGAGGGCAGGACAGAATGGAGTATAGTTAGTCTTTCACAACATGACTATTGTGGAAGTATTTTGCATGACTACAAATGTATAACCTATATCAAATTTCTTGCTTTGTCAATGAGGGTGGGTGGGGAGGGAGGGAGGAAGGGAGAGAACATGGAACTCAAAGTGTTAAAAACAAATGTTAAAAAATGTTTTTACATGCAACTGGGAAATAATGTACACAGGCAATGGGATATAGAAATTTATCTTGCCCTACAGGAAAATAGAAGGAAAAGGTATAAGAGTGGAGGAGGGGGTGATAGAAGGAAGGGAAGATTAGGGGAAGGGATAATTAGAATACACACTACCTTGGGGTGGGGAGAGGGGAGAGGTGAGGAGAAAATTTGGAATTCAAAATCTTATGAAAGTGAAGGTTGAAAACTAAAAATAAATTTTAAAAACACAAATTTAAGATACATGTCTTCTCCCCATTTTTACCTGGGCTCCTCCTCTCTTTCTGTCTTCCCAGATTTCTCCCCCTATGGCTCAGGGCCATTTGTGGTGGTTGTTGTTTTCAATTTCCTCACTGGATTGATCTGCCCAGCTGAAATCATCTGGTGGCTCTGGGTTCAAATCTCACCTCTGACTACCCGTGTGGCCTTGGGTAAGTCTATTCTGAGTCTAGATTTTCTCATCCATTGGACCAGTAACTTTGCAGACATTCCCAGCTCTAGATATGGATCTAAGAGCTTTTAGCTGGATCCTCGAAACACTCAACAGGGAAGATGCCACCTGAGCCTTCCCCCAGCCAGGAACAGAAAAGCAAATCCCTGAGCTCACCCCCTCACCTCCCCACCATGCCTGCCACACCTGGCCCCCCTGCCTGGCTACTCAAAGCCTCCACCATTCCCCACCAGCAGGGTGTAAGAGAGGCTGGGGCACTGGGACAGCAACCACACTGGAAGTGGGAGGGCCTGGCTCATAGTCCTGGCACTGCCACTTTTCCCCAGGGTGACTAATTACTTTCCCCAGGTGGACTAATTACTTTCCTCTCTGGGCCTTAGTTTCTTCATCTGCAAAATGAGGGGCTTGGACTAGGTGGTCCCAAAGTTCTTAGGAGCCTTTGAGGATCACTCCTGAGCCTTGGGGTCCCCCCCTTCCTCAGGGAGTACCCTTTCCTCCTCCTCCTCAGTCAAACATCCAGGCTTGTGCTCAGCTCCCCTCTGAAGACTGTGGAAGAGGCTCAGTTTGGCAGCCCCCTACCACCAAGGCTGCTGTCCTACCCCACCGGCTCAGGCTGGTACCATGACACTGTGGCCCCAGGAGGCACGTCCCCGCTCTCCCCTTGGTTCCACTGACAATCAATGGGCAGCAGACCCAGCCCACCTCAGCAGAGCCCCTACACCCAAGGAACAACCGGCATACAACCCCTCCTGTGGTATGAAACAAATGACCTTCTCCATGCCATTCTCCCTAGCCAGTGTCAAGTGAGCATCATTTGCTCAACAAACTGGTAGTCAAAGCTCATCTGCTAGGTAGGTGGGGTGGCCCCAAGCCCATGCCAGATCCACCACCCTGGCCCCCTCTTGCCCACTCCAGTCAATGACAAGACAGCTCTCAAGGCCTGCAGACCCCTCTTGGCTGCTGGCACAAACAGTAAAGCAAGCTGAAGGCAGCCCAGCAGGAAGGGCCCTGTCTCCATCAAACCACCCAGGAGACCCTCCTGCTCCTCTAGGTCCCAGGCCCCTCCAGAGCCATTCTCTCACTAAGGCTTTGGGATATGATTTCCCTCATGCCTCTCAAGGACTCATTCAATCTTCTCATTCTTCAACCTCACCCCCAACTGCTCCCCCAGTCTTATTGTTTAGGAGGAGGGAGGATGGAGGCCCACATAAGACAGGCTCAGGCCCCAGTCAGACTTGTTTTCTCTTTGCTCCACCATGGTGTCTCCCCCTCAGAGCTCCCTCTCTTCCATTCATCATGACCACCCTGTCCCCCATCCCCTCCCAGGGAGGGTCCTGTCAGACTGCTGTGGGGACAACCCAAGAGCTAACTCCCACCACATACCAGCATGAGGTCCATGTTTGTCCTTTCTGTTGCCCCTGTGGAAAGGTGGCCAAGTCGAACATCCCTCCCCTCCACTCCACACACAAAATATGATAATATATGAACAAGGATTTTGCAAATGAGGAAGCCCTACACAATTAAAGCAAGGACTCATCTTCCTGTATCAAGGGCTCAATCAACAAACATCGATTAAGCTCCTTCTTACTACTTTTACTCTTCTGGACATTATTTTGTTTGGGAAAAGGCCCTTCTTTCCTGCCTCTCTAAGATACAATTTCTCTACCTTCCTAATGAAAAAGGCAGCCCAACTTTTCCCCAGCCTTCCCAGGGTGGAGGGAGGCTTATAGTACCACCAAGATAGAGAGGCTGCCCAGAGCTTACGGACGAGCCTGAAGGAATGCAGTGGTAGGGAAGAGAGACGAAGAAATGCAGTTGTAGGGAAGAGAGACTGTGGCTTTGAATGATACAGAAGGTGTTCATCAGTGCTGCAGAATGCTTAAAACAACCAAACCCCTGACTCTGCCCCATTTGTGGGGTGAAGGAAGGGCATGGGTTAACATGCTATTGGGCAGGGGCAGAGAGGGGAGGGAGAGTAAAGCATTCCTTCTTCTCTACAAGCCTACCTGAGCTTGCTTCTCAGTATTCATTCAGTCAGTCAGCAAACATTTATTAAGCCCCTACTATGTGCCAGGCCCTGGGCTAGACACTGGGGATACAGAGACAAAAATGAAAGTCTCTCCCCTCAAGGAGCTCCCATTCTAGGGGCTGGGGGAGGGAGGCCGAGAGCAGGTCAGAGGATCATCCATTTGGAGCTGGAAGGGACCTTCAAGGCCAGCTGCTCATGGCCCTTGAGCCAGTCCTGCTTTGCAGGCCAGCCTGTGCTCAGTTTGTCCGCAGGGGCAGCTGGAGTGAGCCAGTAGGCCAAGGTCATGTTTGCTCCCTTCTCCAGGGTGAGAACAAAGGCCAGAAGCCCGCTGGGACCTCCTCAAAGCAAGAGAAGAAGCCCTAAAAAGCTCACTTTGGCATCCTGCATCTATATTGATGCAGTTATGGATTCCTTAATTGGTTTCTTCTATTTAAAGACTTGAACCCAAACACTTTCCTCTGCCAAGCCACCCTGCCTGTTGGCAGAATCATGTCCCTTACACCACCAGCTGGTCATGCCATTTCTCTGCTCAACAAGCTTCAGAGGCTCCCTGTTAACCTACTCTGTTCAATAAGCATTTATTAACCCCTACTATGCGCCAGGCACTACATTAAGCAATGAACAGAAAGACAGAAATGAAACCATCCCAGGCCTACTTCCCGTGAGTCCAAATGCCTCCGTCTGGCATTCTAAGGCCCTCCACCATCAGAGAGAAGCCCCTCCCCACATATTCTCCTCGGCAGCCCCCATTCCGATATGCACATGTATGATGCTCTGGTAACTCTATCTCCTCCTCAAGTTGGTCCATGGCTTCCCTCTCACTCTCTTCCCATTGAATTGTGGAATATCTTCAGTAGAGATTTTTTTTCTGGGCACATACTGGACAAGGTCACTGCTAAAGTCCCTTCCAGCTCTATGACTATGAATCCTGTCCAGCCAGATTTGGACTCAGATCTCACCTCTGATACTACACGTGTGACCTTGGGCAAGTCATTCTCCAGGGCCTCAGTTTCCTTATCTGTGAAATGGGGGGCTCAGCCTGGGTGGTCTCTCGAGTTCTCCTCTGGCTCTTGACCACATGCTCCACCAAGCCCTCACCAGGCTCTTGTTTGAGCCTCGGCAGCGTGCCAGTGTTGGGAGCTCACGCACTATTAGGCCATCTTAATCAGTGCTTTCTTCCCATAGCCCCTCTTGCCAGTAACAAATCAGTGCCATCCATCAAAGAGAGGCGTGATCCACCAGCCTCTAAACCCGTAAAAGGCTGGAGTCAATCAATGAACTCTGCCAGGGCCAAAGACATCTGACTACTGAGATAAAAAATCCAAAATTAAGTATGGCAATGAGGAACACTTCCCCACAGTCACCGCCCCCAGAGGCCCAACTGAGAATGCTGATGGAGATAATAGGATTATGGGTCTAGAGCTGGAAGGAACCTTAGAGGACACACATTTTAGAGATGAGGAAGCTGAGGCCCCTACTTGGCCTGCTTGTAAAGGTCCTCTGACAAGACCCCCTCTGGCTCCTGCCACCTTACTAGAGCTCAGCCGTCTAGAGCTCTTTCTGACCGAATCATTCCCCCAGGTAACTAACATAATCCCAGAGAGATATTTGCCTTCATTTGGTCAACATCGGACTCCTATGCTCCACCCATCACCTCATGGGGCTGTCTTGTCTTCCACTATTTCAGTACCCATTCTTTTCTCTTTTCACCTAAAGTTGTGAGACAGTCTCAGAGGCTCCCCCCAGAGGAAGAAACAGGCAGAAACAGCCAGCCTTCCTAAGGAGTTACACATGTAACTACTAAGGATCCAAAGAATTGGACAAAGGCCGCATGCACCATCATGGCAGGATCTATTCAAAGACTGGGCCTATGCTGATACCTGGGAAAGGGGCTACAGATTCCTTGGGTTCAACTTATAGCCCAGTATTGGGGAGCATCTTGGGACACACTGCCAGATTGGAGGGCCTGGCTAGCTCCTATACATGCTGTGGCATGCCCCATATCAGAATGAAAGGGACCCTGAGGATAGGAGAAGGAATGGGGGGGTGGAGAAGAATGGGAAGCAATGTGGGAGGGGGAAGGGAAGCCATTAGCTGACCACATGGCCCAGTTGTTTTGCTACCAATTTGTCCTCAATTAGCTAAGTTTTCTGAGAACATGAACTAGTCCTTGAAATCTTGAATTGGGCCCAAAGAAGCCATAAACCTAATTCAAGCTTTAACTACATCATCCCTGAACAAAAGCAGCAATATTTACCCTGGCCTTCCTATCATTGGACTCCTTGACACTCTCTCCCTCCCTCTCTCCAACTAAATTCTGTAAACAGCAGCAAGAATCCCCATTTTCCCACAATCCCAGCCATTTCTTCCTCAAAAGTTTCAAAGTCAAACAAATTCACTATAAGACTTGGTTAGCTTTTCACCATGTGAGTTCCATGCAAATTTCCTGCTCCTTTAAGCAGCACTATGTGTGGGGATGCAGACACAAAAATGAACCCAGTGCCTGCCCTCAAGGAGCTCCCAGTCCAAGGAGGGAAGGATGTGCTACATTCAGCTGGAGTGCATGGGGCTGATGCGGTTCCCTCAGACTCCTTCACAGTCCTGGTCTATTGCTTCTGCTCCTCCTCCATGGCACCCCAGGATCCCTGCTTCACAGGAGCTCTTCCCCCAAAATTCTGCCAACAGACATGGTTTTTACAACATAAATGCCTTTCAAAAAACATCATGACTTGAAAAGTCTGTGAATCTCATCCCTTGTCTACTCAGTAATTTTAGAACTTGTAAGCAAATTCCCTGTGTCTCCTTTCACATCAACAGGCCATTTTTCACTCCTGTCCCTTTCCTTCACAAAAGTTTTCTCTATTTCGCAATTGGCTACAAAGTCACATTTGTACTTTCAAAATGAGGATTCCATTCTAGGACCATTTATCAGGCACCTACTAACCATAAGCAAAGGCAGTGTACTAGGTGCTAGAGACACAAAGGGGAAAACAAACTTGTCCTGGCCCTCAGGGGGCTTACAAGCCACTTCATTTAGCATTGTTATTAATACTATTATTTTAAATCAAACAGACAAATGCCTGTGGGGTTTTTTAAGTGGTGTTCTTATGAGAATAATTCAAAGTGAATACGCTTTTAGAAACCTTCCTCCTCCCCAAACCTAGGGGAAACTTAGAAGCAGTATAGAGCATCTGCCCACTGATGTTGGAAACCTATAAAGGCTACAACAGCAACATCTCTCCTCAATGCTCCAAGAAGAAGGATGCACACACATCAAACACTGTCCCCTTTGCTTCTTTTTCTTTTTCACAGAGTCATTCCAGAGTACTTTATTTGTCCACGGTTAACCCTGGCCACCCTCTGCTTGGTTCCAAGGACCTGGCAATTTCCCCCAAGCCTCTTAAGTCCAATGCGTGACTCAGGCAGGGAGGTCCAGGGCCATGTTATCAGGACCATGCATATTTCCACCTGTCCAGGGGAAACTAGAGGATTTACCACTATGCCGAGGAACAGAGAGATCCTTGTGTTTGTGCACAGGGCAAAACAAAAGACTCTTTTCCATTGAGCATATGCTAAATCTATTACAACATTTATCACCTTTGGCATTAAATTCATTAGGAATAACAAGGAAAATCAGGAGCCCCTCAATAGCCTAATCTATGTCCTTTGTGCAAGACCATTTCCAGAAGGTTTGGACTATAAGAAAACAACAACACACCTCCAAGATTCACTTTGTGGCTGTGAATTCTTGTATATACATTATATCATTTGATCTTCAGAAAAAAACCTTATAAATAGTTCGTAATAGTCTGTATTCTGCTTTAACAATCCCAGGACCCTAGAATTATATATTTAAAGCAGAGAGGGATTGGCTCAACTAGTCAAAAAAAATCCCCCTGACTTTCCTCACAACAATCCTATTAGATGTACAATGCCAATCTCGTTATGCCATATGAGCAAAGGGTGAAGGGATTCCCAAGGCTACAATGGCTAATGGGTTGTGGAGCTAGCAGCTGAAGCCAGGGCTGTCACTCCCAAGTTGTCTGCTCTTTCTACTAAATTGTGCCCAAACAGGAAGGCTTCCTGGAGCACTGAGACCAGCAATGATTCCCAAAGGAGGGGGAGGGGCTGGATCTCATTCCAAGCAAGAGAAATATGATGAAGAGAGCTGAGTCAAACCCCCATCACAATCACGGGATGTGTGTGCTTTAGTCCTGGGGGGAAGGCACGTACACACACAGGGACCAGCCAGGCAGCTCAAGAGAGTGACCTATTCATACCACCCTGACCCCTGCCATGACTCCCATCATCTCCCAAATCCTGTAGGGGATTCTCAGTGGGGAAGAGGTGCTGGGCAACCCTTCCTGTCTCAATCTGGACTGGGAAGAAAAGGAGCGTTGGGGAGAAATAGCTCGTGAGGACTTGTGAGCAGCAGACTATAGATGTCAGAAAAGGTAGAAAGCAGGAGATGGGGAACTGTTTCCATGGATACCAGAAGCCCAAGGCCCACCCCACCCTCAATCTACAATCAAGTACCTCTCAGGCTCAGTGATTTCCAATCATGTTAAGGCTAATGAAGCCAAGCCCATGGACTCCCTATTCCAGTACAATTGGAGTTCCAGGTAGCAAGCAATTCTCTAGCCCAGGATCATAGCCTGGACTCCTAGCTCCAGTCAGCCAACTTATCCTTAGGGAAGGGTGATCATGTCACTGGCATTTTCAATAACATCAGGCCGTGAAGAACATTTTACAAGCTGATAGCAGAACACCTGGGAGCCACACCAAGGACAGGCCCTCAGCCCTGCCTGACCATGGACACAAGTAACCAGATAGACATTGAAAAACAAGACTGGAGATGACATCTGGGGAAAGGAATGGGTTGGTGACTAGAAAGGGTCCATGGCACCCAAGCCACACACATCCAACAAGCCCGTTCCCCCAACTGATTTTAGCCAGAGTTTGGCAGACTCGGGGAAGCACTGGAATAAATCCAGCTTTCCTCTACCTTACTCCTGGACCCCAGAGGGCCTTGGCACAGGGGTGGCCCAGGGAGAGACCATGTGCAAATCCATCATTGTTTCTGGCAAAGTAGCCAAGCACATGCTTTACTAATGGCGGGTCAGTAGGGTCATCTTAATACCCTCTGACTGGCATTGCTGAGGTTACCAAGAGGCCAAGACCCCGCAAGGCTCTTGGGGTCAAGGAACTTCCAAACCCCACTTAGGTGACCTCTATTAACCTAGTGTATACTAAGAACCTGTGACACATACTGAGGTACTATGGGGGATAAAATTATGACCAAAATGTGCTCAAAATCCAACTGGAGAGACAAGACAAGCAACCAGAGAAGAGATAATTAAAGAGAAAAGAGAAGACTGAGGGTCAAGATTGGTAGAGGGGATAGTGCTTAAAGGAATTCAGAGAAAGGTGGTATCAAGTATGGGCTGGAAAGATTCAGGAGGTGGGACCTGGACTGAAGTCTTTCAAACAAACCCTCCCACAGTTTTCCCCTTTCTCTGCCCCTGGTTACTAGCTTCTTTTTACCTTCTGCTACCTTCCTATGGCTCAGTACTTACGTTAAATGGTTGTTTTTTTCCCCTATTTGCCTAGTCTGATACAATTGGAGCTCCATGTACAACTCAGTTATTTAAAAGTTATTTATCCAGCAGAGTGATAAGCAAAGATGCCCTGTGAGGTGCCAAAGGCCAATGTCATTGAGGTCACGCCTGGTACACTTCAGAAAATACTGCCCCACCCCAACCCAAACCTAAACAGTTCATTTAACTCTTATTTGTGAACAATTTAATACATTTCTCACACCTTTTCTTATTTCCCAGATCATGACAGATTGTAAGTAGCAACTAAAAGGACATGTTGGATGGCAAGTGTCCTACAATTGCAGAGAATACCCCTCCCCTCCCCTCCCCAAAGAGTGTTAAGGACACCAAAAATTTATCAGAAGCAAACAGAACAAAGAGGAAGCATGTCAAGTGGGAGCCGAGATTGTAGGGACAAGCAGCCACCCGAGAATCCTACCGGGTCCTTGAGAAGAGGATAAATTATGTTTGTCTGTGTGCTATTTAAGGAGGCAATTGGATTTGCAATACATTTTTGAATTATTTCAATCAAAATTAAAATGTTTTTTCTTAAGAGTTTGAGCAGGTAAAAGAATTGCAGGGTTCAGTTACTTGGAAAATTCACTTGCGTGAATTAGCTACTGTCCTTTCGAGCCCTGCCTTGGGTATTTGTGATGCACGTGCTTGTGCGTTTTGTGGAGGAGGTGCAGAGTCAATCTGTCCTGGTGTAAGAACCTTCTCTGGCTCAGACCAGTGGATCCAGGACGAAAATGATGTAAACTACAGTCAGATGTTTTAGACATGAGCCACCAAGCTCTAGAAGCCAAAAGTGGGAAAGGATGTCACTACATCCAAGATCCAAGACCCAAGCATTGAGCCCCAGAGTCTGAGCAAAAGATGGGCCTGAGGGCCAGGAGGCAGGAGGTCTCAGTCAGGTTCCAAAGTCAAGTTCAAAAGCAGGCCCAGAGGGAATTTCTTTAGTCTGCTGCCCACTTTACCGGGGAGACTCACTTCCAGTTCCTTTATTTTCCTCAGAAAAAAGCATCTCCAAACAGCAAGGAAGAGAACCCTCCCCTTCCCCCCGACAAACACACACACACACACACACACACACACACACAGCTAAAGGACATTAGTCTGTCCTTGTTTGTGGAAGCTACGGCCTAAACCTGAGAGCTTCTAAGAGAGGAGGCAGCTTCCTGTAATAAGCCAGAGCCAAGAATCTTCGGGGCCTCTCCCTTCTGCTATACCCCTTCCAAAGCACAGGTCTCAACACATCACTCCCCCACTCAAGAATTGTCCCTTACTCCCTGAGACCTCAGAACAAACACTGCCCCCTCCGTCAGGGGATCGAAGAGTCCTTCGGGATCTGGCTTCCACAGATCCTTGCTGTTCCTCCGCCTCACGCCGTCTACATTTCAGCCAAACTGGCCGGCTCCTGCTGCCTTCCACACGGGCCTTGAAGTAAGCTGCCTTCCGAGCCTCGAATGCTCTCTCTCTTCATTCGGCCTCTCGCAGCCTTCAGTTCCATTCAAGGCTCAACTCAAGTCCCATCTCCCACAGAAGGCCGCCCCCCGCCCCCACCATGCCCACAACCCTAGCATTCCTTCCTTTGTCTCCTTTGTGCATTTCCTTATCTATGGACACGTCTCCCCTCCCCACCACCCCAGCATAACACAAGCTCTTTGAGCGAATGGGGCCACTTCATTTTTGTCTTTTTAGTCCCTAGAATCTAGCACAGTACCTGGCACACAGCCAGCGCTTAATAAATGCTTGTCGAAATGAATCATCGGGACTTGAGGGGCCCAGACTAGAAACCAGTGTCTGAAAAAGAGAGTCACTACCAGGACTGGAGCATAGCCAGAGCCCACTCTGCCTCATCATGATTGTTTGGGGCCTGATGCATGTATGAACAAACAGCCGTCTTTGAGAAATACCCTTGCCAAGTCCCTCACCACCCCAAGACCTTGTGATTTCAAAAAGCAGTGTGGCCCCAAAGACCAAAGTGGCCTTTGAGAGCTTCCCTTCCCCTCCTTTCTCTCCCCATGAAGAGAGACAGATGGAGGCCATGAGGGGAACCACCCTACAGACTGGTCCGTGACCCCTCCAAAGGCCCAAAAGTCTTATTAAAAAGGAGCAAATGGTGTGCTCCCCCCCAGGTACCAAGGTGCAGATAGAGAAGCAGAGATCAGAGCTAGCATTCTCCAAAGAGACAAAGAAGAGCCATGGGATGGTCTGACTGAGGGGTGGCCATCCTTGGTGGGCTGATCCTCAATAAACACAAGCCTGTGTCACCTGCACTGGTGTCGTGGGCCTCTGAGGAGCAGGGGCCACGATGCAAGGGCTGCCTGAGGCCCTTGGCATCCAGAAGTAACTCCTCATAACCCAAAGTCAGCCAGTCACTGGACTCAGGGACTGGATGAGGAAAGCAGCACCTGGAGGAAAAACTACCAGGATCAAGAGTAGAGGCTGAGGGGGCACATATGGGCATGGTGGATGGAGGCTCAGTTAGAGCAGAGTCCAAGAATCCATGGAGAACTAGAGCTGAGAGCCCCCTCTCTTCACAAGGCTACCCTTTAGCATTCCTATAAATATGTCATCAATAAACACTCTGCCCTGCCAGCCTGAGTGCAAGCCCAAAGCTCAGCCCCCCAGGGCCAGGTAGCTGAACTCGAAGCCTCAGTCATCCCCTCCCACCCTGCCCCCCATCAAAAGAGGAAAACCATGTCCGTAGGCAAAACGTAAAGCTTGTGTTTGCTAGAAAAAACCCTGGCATGTGCCTTTCTGAAAGGGGCTGGGATGGAGAGGGGGCAGTGGAGAGAGTGCTGGATTTGGAGTCAGAGGACCTGGGTTTGAATCCTGACTCTGCTTTTTACTACCTGTGTGATCATAGACAAGTCACTTAGCCCCTTGGGAGACCTCAGTTTCCCCATCCATAATATGAAGGGATTACACTAGGTGACCTCTCAGGTCCCTTCCAGCTCTGAATTCAATGATGCCAAGAGGATGCTGATTGATATAATGGGAGAGTTCCTGTTTTCCAGGGTAACAAAAACCCTTTTAACAAGAGGAAGCAGAGCACCCCAAAGAGGGGGGATAAGGAGGTGAGACTGTACTGGGGTGGGTAGGACTCCCAAGAAATAAATTGATCATCCCCTAAATGTGTTCTAACATCTCACTTGGGTGGAGTTTTTTTCATGCCCAATTTCTTCTTTCCTTCTGCCTGATTCATTAGTCTCCCCCCACCTGCTGCCCATGTCCCTGTAATGAACTGAACCTCAGTTAGGAGAGGAAAGGACCCCTGCATAGATCTATATTTCCTGACTTTGGCATTAAAAAGTTTGAATCCATTCATTCCCCACCAATGAAGGAATCTCATCCATTTCAGCATTCCACTAAGGAAAAAAAAATCAATCCTATGAAGGTGTTTCTTTTATAATAATTTACTTGGACCTCAAAATATCCCATGACAAGTATGTAAATTGAGACCCAAGAAGACTTATTTGAAGGAACAGGGAAAATCAGCCACAGAGCTGATTTGATTCTCCAGCTAAGAGGGGCCCAATTCAAAATGGCCTCTCAGCCTCATATTTCTGAGCTCTTTCCTTTTTCCTCTTGGAGCCAATGAGTCTCTAGACTCATTGAAAAAAGTTCCATTTATCTGATTTGTGGCAGCCACCAGTGAGTGGAGAAGGCATTTGGAGGCTGTTGGGCCCTGGTGGTCACCTGAAATAACACCAAGTAGATCAGGTACCCTTGCCATGTAAGAGAGGCTAGAAATACCACTGCCTTTCCTCCAGGAGTGTGGCTACAAAAAGAAAGCTGACATCAAATTTCTGCCACCCAGGATAGGATTTGTGATTGAAAAGGAAAATATAGGGGTTGGGGAGATAGCTGTCAGTGATGACCTGGAATCTAGATCCAGCGTCCAGGACTGGCCCTATTGAAAAACCATGCGGCAGGAGGTACAGCTGTTCTTCAGCAGCCTAGCCTCTCCATCGGTCTTCTTCTATCCATCCGTGCCCTTTCATTGATACCC
This sequence comes from Trichosurus vulpecula, assembly GCF_011100635.1. Classification (NCBI taxonomy): domain Eukaryota; kingdom Metazoa; phylum Chordata; class Mammalia; order Diprotodontia; family Phalangeridae; genus Trichosurus; species Trichosurus vulpecula. The sequence continues at coordinate 189,965,083 of NC_050581.1, read as the reverse complement.
ACTTTCCACACACAGCCAACCCCCTTTCCCTCAAACCCAGCCCAAACAGTGGAAAGAGTGTCTGATTTGGAGTCAAAGGACCTGTGTGCCCTTGGGTCAGGTATTTAAACCTCTCTGGGTCTAGGTTCCTTTCATGTGAAAAATGAGAGGACTGGACAAGATGATTTCTAAATGACTCGAAGCCAAGGAGCCCATAACCCTGGCTTTTCCACCTCACTTTGGAGTAAAACTGATTCACAGGACGTTACTCAAAGCTCATTCATCTGAAATGTTATACTTCCCAGAGGTGTTTGTTTTTCCATGGGCTATAAAATCTGAAGCCAAAGGGATGAATTTCTCACTGGATTTAAGAAGTGGATTAAAGAGATCGGCAGAGTGGTTTGCAGGGGAGAGGAGAGAGGCTGAGGGATTTTTCGGTCCCTTGAAGTAACGTACAATTAGTCATGTCCAAAAATGGCCAACCAAGAATGACTTTTGTTCCTTCTAGTCTTTGCTTTTCCTAGCACATGTCCAAGGATGGTAGAAAATATAATTCAAATCCCCACACACCCCGCAAGGTTCATACTCCACCTGAACCAGGAGATTCTTAGCTAAAATCCCCCTCAGGGAGAGATGTGTTCCATCCAGTGATGTAGACAACCCACTGATGTCAACATATCTATTAAGTGCCAATTATATTCAGGGAACTCGACTAGGTGCTGGGGATACAAAAACAACCAACAGTCTTCTCCTACAAGGAGGAAGAATGACCTATCTACCAGATAACCTGATACGCCGCTCCCTCCCATTAAAACAAGACCCTAGAGATAAATATGGTCCTCAAGTTATCTAGAGAGAATCAAGGATGACTGAACCTGGCATAGGACAATGATTTTGTTAGTCATTCCCTCCCCAAGCAGTGACCCTAGGCAGAGGTCAAGGATGACCCAGGAAATGTCTTGCTTCCCCACCAACCTGCTTGCTCTCCCATTCTAATGAATCAGCTGCAAGTGGCTAGCAGCTGGCCAAGTATGTCTAACCAGTCAGGCAAAGGAAAGAATCTGTTAAAGATAATCACAGCTCAGTGTAAAAGAATTGCTATTATTGAGTAAGGATCTTTTAAGAAGAAAGAGAACAATTGTGTCTTTGGTCCATTTTGGATTTCATCAGTGAGGGGATTGATATTTCATCAGTGAGGGGAACTCCCAGTGGGAAAACACACTCCGCCAATGCAGGCTGGTGATACTCTGTAATTTAGAATCTTCAACAGTTACCCCAGGTACCTTGAACAGGCTAAGTGGCTCATCCATGGTTACACAGCTAGTATGTATCAGACGTGGGACCTGGGCTCAAGTCTTCCCGACTCCGGGACCCAACCTCTTATCCACTACCTCACGCCATATGAGAAAGATGCTCGTAAGAAGCAAATAAACACCCAAGAACTTAAGCTGGACTCTGTGGTATTGCTGTTTTTCTATCTGTCCTCTCAAAGGACCAGGTACTCCCAGAATCCCAGAATGTCAGAGCAAGAAGAAATTCAGAGGCCATCTGAAACCATCCCTGAGCTTCAAAATACCTTGCCACAATCTCCCTCACAAGTGATCATCTCACCCAAATTGAAGTCATCTGGGGAGGGGGGGAACCCACAACTCCCCATTTCCTTTGGGGAGAGTTCCAGCCATGATCTGCCTAGGGCAGAAGAAGACAACCTCCTTGCTCATTTCCAACTACCTCTTCATCTTAAGACTAACCTCTAAAATCTTGTGCTCAGACTCAATAGCCAAGCATTTCTCCCTTCCCCCAAGAGAACACCTTCCCTTATATTTCTAAGGGACGTTCATACGGCTCTTCAACGTTTACCAAGGACTTTTGTGAACCTTATCACATTTGAACCTCCCAACCAGTGGTAAGGAAGATGCTCATGGGAAAGTTTAGTCTCATTTCACTCACGTGGAAACAGGTTTCGAGGAGGTCTGGGGTCTCCTAAATGTCTAAGTGTCTAAAGTTGGATAGGAACTCCAGTTTCTCCAAATTCTAGACAACACAGGCCCTTTCTCTGGGATCATTCTTCATTCTGGGAGGGAGGAAGGTGTTGGGATTTTTTTTTGTCTTTTCTTTATTTGGCCTGAGCCCTGTTCCTCCTTCCTTTCAACCTCCCTGACCCCACCTCAGCAATCTATCCCTCTTCTCTACACATAAAGACTGCCTCTCCCTAACCCCATACCAACCTCCTATTACCAACGGCCACAGAATGTCTCCCTTCCTCTCCTGAGGGAGATGGCTCTTTTTAAGCCCTCCCTCTTCCTTGGGCCTTTCACAAAGGAGAAGGAAATCAGGCTTGCCATTGACTACTTAAGCTGCTTATCTTGCAGTCAGCCATTTAAAAGATACAGACAAGATTCAAAGCAACCTATGATACTTACTTAATATTAGCTCAGCATAGCTTCAGGAAAATTTATACTTTGACTAGATACTAGTTAGCAGGAAAGCACTGACATTCATTGGCTGTTATTTTAGACTAGTCACTGAGCCTGACTGGGACTCAGTTTCTTCATCTGAAAAACCGGCCCTGATCAGTTCTCTTTTACCTGCTGCTGAGCATAAATAAAAAGATAATGGCTGTGAATTGGCTTTGCAAAAATAAGAGCACAAAGTGTGACAAGGACATACATGTTTTGTTTTTGGTACAAGACTTGGGTTTGAATGCCAGCTCTGCTCCTTACTGGCTGTGTGATCCTGGGCAAGTGTGCTAAGCTTTGTTTTCCTATTCCTAAAAATAAAGAGGTGGGTGGGGGGAGGAGCTGAGCCATTTTATCTGGTATCCTCATTCATATGCATGTTTCAAGGCCCATCTCAACTGGCACCACCTTCAAAAAGCCTGTACTTTCAAATCTAAGATGATCTTTTGGTTTGTAGGATGATAGAGAAATGAGAAAGGACTATCCCTTCCAATTCCCTATTTTACAGATGAAACATAATTTGTCTTTTTGCATCTTATAACCTCCTCTATTCCTTGGCTTGTTAGAAGTCTTTGCGATAGTTTTGAAAGATATAAAAACCTTTCATTAATCTTGGTTACTTGGAATTATGGAATATGGTATAAACCAATCACTAACCTGGGTCGCTGAACTTGAGCATTGTAGTTGTTTCAATAGAATTGGTCTCCTTAAGGGGATGGGGGCAGTGGGTGATAGAAGAGAGGACAGACTGGGGAAAGGGACAATCAGAATACGTGCCACCTTGGAGTGAGGGGAGGGTAGAGATGGGGAGAAAATTTGTAACTCAAAATCTTGTGGAAATAAATATTGAAAACCACCAATAAATTTTTAAAAATTTAAAAATTAAAAAAATAATTTGTTTCCTTATTTTATTTTTGTTCATTTAAAGACATGATTGTGAAAAGGGGTCCATAGGCTACCATACTGTAGCCCAAGGGGCCCAGCACCCAAAAAATGGCTAAGAAGCTCTGCTCTCAACTTGTTTAAGCCAAATGAGCAATTCTTGTCAAATAAATAGCCCCTCCCTTGATAATTTATATTCTTGGGCTCATCAGCTTAAAGATTACTATATTCATTTGCCTCAGGTTCTAAACCAATTTCTAATTTTTTAATCAATATCAAATACTTTGAGATAATTACTGTTGTATGACACGACATCTGGTGTCTCTAGTCAGCCTTTGTTCCTACTTTTTTACTTCCCTTCATATTCTTGACTTTTTATTTCTCCATCTCGAGTTGTATTCTTTGGTCAAACTCTTTAAACAATCCCCTTGGTCATTTGATTGATACAGCACTGAATTAGAGAACTGAGGTAATATCACCCCTTTTACTATGTATCTGTGATCCATCCATGAATATTAAATACATCTCTAACTATACAGGTCTTCATTCATTTCTGTAAAACACTGTTTTGTACTTAGGAAGCAAGATAGTGAAATACAAAGACCCTCAACACGCAGCAGCACACACAGCCCACAGCCCTCTTGATGGCAGACCAAACCAGATGAAAATGTAATTGGAAAATATTTAACAAAATAAATAAAAATACAATAAAACCCAGGTAACATTAGAGTTTAAAACTAAGTCAATATGCATCCCACAGAAATCTTATGTGTGGTTTGGTGACCCTTATTTCTATTTGAGTTTGAAAACACTGGTGTAGTAGAGTATCAGACTTGGAATCCAGAAGAGTTGAGTTTGAATCCAGCCTCAGATACTTGCTAACTGTATGATCACTTAACTTCTCTGTCTGCCTCAGTTTTCTCTTCTGAAAATGGGGATGAGATAATACATGCAAAATGTTTTGCAAACTTTTATAAGCATTATATAAATACTTTTTAAAATCCTGTGTGTATCTTTTAACTTCTAGTAATTATGTGCATTTGTAAGATACATGGCATTTCTCTTTTATCTTTCCCTTCTGTCATTTGTTAGGAATATACAGAAATTTGAATAATATCTGTGGATTTGTGCTTTTATCTCCAGTTACGTTGCTAAAGTTATTAATTATTGCAAATCATCTCTGCATTAATTCTCCACTATTTCCTCAACAAACCATCATATCATTTGCACAAACAGATAATGGTGTTCATTTTCTTTATTTCATCTTCTTACTAAAGATGGTGTATCAAATAATAGCAGAGAGCGCTTTAGTTTTATGCATTTAAAGAGTGCATCTATGCTTTGCCATTAGCTGGTTTGGTGTTTTCTCCACTAAAATGGAGTAATCATAAAAATCAAAAGCTTTACCAAAAATGCTCTTGACCAAATTGAGGAAAAGTCTGTCACTTCCATGTCTACGCATTGAATTTTTAACATAAATGTATACAGATAGTTCTTACTTTACTGTGTTGGTAAGCAAAATGGGCTCCTTAGCACTTAGTTCAACAAGTGCTCTTGAAGAGTTTGATTTGTTTCCTTTGAGTAATTCAGTGTATTTCATTGAGCCTTACTAGGTGCTAAGCCCCAAGCCCAAACCTCTATCAGGTGTGGAACCTATGTGTGGTGTGGATTGGTGACTGGGGTGGGGCCCAAGGTGGGGCTGGCTAAGGGGAGATGCTAACTCCAGAGCCATGCCCTATTAGGTGTTAACCTAACCGATATGGATGTGAACCTCCCAGGGTCCTAAGGGGAGGGGATAACTCAAGAGCCAATCATAGCAACCTAAGTTCTGGTCATTCAGATGACATTTGATGACATCTGAAGCCATACAAGGGAGGACAGAGCCATTTGCGCAGGGCTCTCGAGATGGTGTTGATGAGGAGACTCCAGGCAGCTGTAACTAAGGAGCCCTCCAGCTTGTAAACCCAGATGCTGAGACTTTGTTCAACTATGGTAACTATGTATTGGGATTTGAATCAGACAAGGTCTGTTTGTTGATGTTTGTAATTTGTTTATATTTTATTCTGAAGTTCAGGGTGCTGGCTTTTTCCCCCTGAACTAAGTGAATGATATTTTTGTGCTGAATTAAAGTAAGCTTGCCAACCCCTTTAACATTGCTTTCCTTACTATAGCAGATCAAAAGAACCTGTGCTTTTTCGGCGTGCTTGTTGTTGGGGTTGTGTTGGTCTTACACCCCCCACAACAGCTGCTAGCCGGATTGTTGAAACATTTACACAAGTGGACCTTTCTGAGGACCTTTCAGCAGACCTCTACATGGAGATTTTTCATAATGCAAATTTGCTCCTACTCACCCACTTTACTTAGTCTCTGTAACAAAGGCACAGAAAAAATAATATCTTCATGGAAGTCTTAAAATTTACTAAAATGCAGACATATTCAATACTGCACCATGATAATAAACAGAATTATGAAATAAAAGGTAAAGTTAATGATAAAATGTGCATGGTACTATAATGTAAAATTAACACGGTGTGTACTATGTTGCCCCTCCCCCACCCACCACACCTAGCCCTCATCACTGATGGCTGGCTGTGTGATTTTTTTTTTTTAACAAAGCTATGCAGAGTTTTTTTGGACAGCGGCTCTCTTTTTCCTTGTATATCTGACAATAACAAGCAATATCTTCTTCAACTAGTCTTTGAAAGAAAGAAAACAAATGATGAAATGCTCCTGCCAACTGTTTCATTCCTTTTTGGTTCGACCTTGGCTTCCAAAGCTTCCCTTTCTTCTTCTGCAATCTTTGTGGCAAGTAGCTCAGTGACATCCCTATTCCACAGTTCTTCTCCATGGGGCTCCATCAGTTCCTCCACATCGTTCTCGTCCACCTCTAGCTCCAGTTCTCATGCTAATTTTATAATCTTCTTCAAACACTTCATCTTTGTTAAATCCACAAAAATCAGAACAAACTCCGGGCACGTTTTTCCATACTCTCTACCTCCATGTTTCTTTTACATCTTTCCACGCCTTTCCAATATTCCAGATTGTGTGGTAAATATCATAGGACTTCCAGAAATCTCTCAATATCAAGGTCTTACCCACATCCAAAACTGCAATTGTCTGGGCAAATATAGTGCATAAATAATATGCCTCGAAATCTGCAAACGCTCCCTGATCTCTAGGTTGTGATAACAAGGTAGTGTTAGGGGAAAGATGGCGCACTTGTACACTTTCATTAAAATCATCTAGATGGGGCAGGTGACTGGGGCATTACCCAAAACAAGTAGAATCTTGAAAGGAATGCCATTATCCTTATAAAATTCCTTGGGTTAGAGATGCAATGCCCAAGTAGCGTTGCCTTGCTGATTCCTTTCAATGCTCTGGGATTTTCTGTGTGGTTCACAAGAACAGGTAAAATCCCAGATACCTTCCCTCCAAGCAGAAGAGAACTCTTTTTGGAAACTTTATGACTTCGCATAGTTTTTTCTTCCACCAAGTTTAGGGTCAAGATGTCATCCTTGGATAAAAAGGGCTGGTTTCATCTACATTAAATAAAGATTTGCTCTGGCAAGTAGGGTCCTTCATCTATTACTTTTTGCAAGAACTCTGGGAACTTCTTTGCTGCTTCAGTATCTGCACCAGCAGCATCTCCTGACACTCGCACATTAAGAAATCCTACACAAATCATGGAAAGCAACCACTGCTTGGTGTAAATACCCATGTTTCTTCAGGGTACTTTACCTGCGAATCTTCAAAGAGGCTTCAAGCCTTGGTTTGAATTGTCATCAAGTTTAAAGAACTATTCTTCTGAGTCTGGTCTCCTATGCATAGAGTTGATTGTCTATTTCTAGAAGAGCACTTTCTCTTTGTTTCAACAGGTAAGCCAGCTTCTTGCAAGTACTGCCTCCTTGCTCCTTTTGTCAGGGCAGCATCCTTCTCTGCAGTGTTTACAGTCTTTATCTCAAGACTAAATTCATGTACTATCGATGACAATTTTTGTCTTCCACATTTTCTAATTATTTTCATTTTCATTTCTAAGGCTTGTGAGATGACTCACTTTTCACCTCAAGAGAACCTTTGCCACCAGACATGGTGAAAATATAAAAATCACTATTTGAACACCAATTGAGGCACAGGAACACTCACTGTCGCAGACTCACTTCTCAGCTTCCCACCACCCTTTACACTGCCCTCATCATACAGCGTCTGATCAGAAAACACCTGCTTTGCATAAGGGATTTTTATAATTTTTTGGAATTATATATTCTTTCAGAATCTTTACATACAAATTTGTGTAATGCAAATATAATAAAGCTAGAACTGTCTACCATCAAAAGCTTTTTCAGCATCAGTATAATCATGTGGTTTTCATTAAGTGAACATGGCAGTTGTTTCCCTAATACTGAACCATATGCATTTCTGTTATAAGCCCAAATTGATAACAAATGAATTTTTTCTGGCTATGTGCTTACTACTTCTTTGCTAGAATTTAATATTTTTCACTAATATGCATAAGTAGTCTATGGTAGTCTACGGTTATTTTTTGCTGCTTTATCCCTCCTAATTTTAGGTATTGGTACCAAATTTATCTCATAAAAAGAAGTTTGATACAATTTCTTTTTTAAGAATTTATGTAGCATAGGAACTGATATCTTAAATTTTACAGAACTCACTTGCAAACATTTCTGGTATAGGAATTAGTGGTGATTGGTTTTATTTCATTTTCCTTTGAGAGGTCATTTTCCAATTGACCATTTTCTCTTTCTGAGATGAGGATGTTTAGGATCTCCTCTTTTCAGTTCTTTTGGGTTATTTTATATTTTTGGTCCTCTCCATACATAAGCATTGACTTATCAATTTCCTCTAAATTCTCTCTCTTCACAGCATGTAATTGGGCATGGTGGTTTGCCTTTAGCTCCTGGGAATGTGAATCAACTATGTTCATTTTTTTCTTTTGGAAATGTACTTCTCTTTTTATCAAGGTAATCAATTTTATTAGTCTTCAGAAAATAGCTCTTTTCTTGATGTATGCGATAGTCATTTGTTTTCCATTTTGTTTCTATTTCACTTGATATTCTAAATTTCTTTTGTGAATTTTGAAAGTTTGTTCATTAATTTTCAAATTTCTGATCATACACTCAATTCATCAATTCAGTCTTTTTCTGTTTGACAAAAAAAAAATACGCTTTCAGAAAAATAAACTTTTCTTTTCTCCAGAGCTTAGGTATACTACAAATACTTTGGTATGTTGTTAACCTGTCATTGTTCTTCATGAGAATATCTATGGTTTCTACAATTTGCTCTCAGACTTCTTGTTTAGGGCATCTTTGCTTAGTCACCTTTTATGTTTATTATATTATTCCTATTTCTTTTATCAATTACTATTGTTGGTTTGTGGTCTACATGGGACATAGTAAACATTTCTGCCTTTCTACATTTACAATTTCTTCATGCCATTGAATACAATTTGCAAAGGTTCTGTCTAAGGTAGCAATGCACTGGTGCTCCCATTTCTTCGAGTTAGTGCTGGAAGTCAATGAACTCTGGTTGTTGGGGTTTTTCTTCAACACCCCACGTAGAGCTATAGTTTGTTAATTTGTTTATCTCTCTATTAGAGTTGAAAGCTTTGGAAAAGGAATACCAAAGTCTTCAGCAATGACTGCTTTACTACAAAGGTGATTTCACATTTGATTTAGTTTCTCTTTTAAGAATTTAGATACTGCACCATAGAGTGAATGCATATTTAATAATTATATGATTTGGGAAGAATGCTGTTGTGGAGAGGTCTTACTTTGGAGTTCAGTAAATCTATCACCCTCTGAAGATATTTTATCAAATGAAAGCAAAACTTCCCTGACATCTGGAAAGAAATATACACACTTAGCAAATGGGCCAATCACGTCTGATTATTGGTTTGCTTCTCTTCTGCTTCCCCAAAAATTTCTGGAGATAAAAAATAAACTGTCTTCTAAAATCCAAGCAAAGCCACCAACTGGTCACTCACTGAATCTTATATTCAGGGAGGATGCCACCTGAGCTATCCCTGAGCCAGGAACAGGAAAAAGCAATTCCCTGCATTGAAGCTCTGCGCCCCCACCCCCACCATGCCTGCAGCACCTGGCCCCCTGCCTGGCTGCTCAGAGCCTCACCATTCCCCACCAGCAGGGGGTAGGATAGGCTGGGGCACTGGGACAGCAACCACATTGGGAGTGGGTGGGCCTGGCTCACAGTCCTGGCACCGCCACTTTTCCCCAGGGTGACTAATTACTTTCCCCAGGTGGACTAATTACTTTCCTCTCTGGGCCTTAGTTTCTTCATCTGCAAAATGAGGGGCTTGGACTAGTTGGTCCCAAAGTTCTTAGGAGCCTTTGAGGATCTCTCCTGAGCCTTGGTGTCCCCCCCTTCCTCAGGGAGTGCCCTTTCCTCCTCCTCCTCAGTCAAACATCCAGGCTTGTGCTCAGCTCCCCTCTGAAGACTGTGGAAGAGGTTCAGCTTGGCAGCCCCCTACCACCAAGGCTGCTGTCCTACCCCACTGGCTCAGGCTGGTACCATGACACTGTGGCCCCAGGAGGCACGTCCCTGCTCTCTCCTTGGTTCCACTGACAATCAATGGGCAGCAGACCCAGCCCACCTCAGCAGAGCCCCTACACCCAAGGAACAACCGGCATACAACCCCTCCTGTGGAATGAAACAAATGACCTTCTCCATGACATTCTCCCTAGCCAGTGTCAGGTGAGCATCATTTGCTCAACAAATTAGTAGTCAAAGCTCATCTGCTAGGTAGGTGGGGTGGCCCCAAGCTCATGCCAGATCCACCACCCTGCCCTCCTTTTGCCCACCCCAGAGCAAGACAGCTCTCAAGGCCTGCAGACCCCTCTTGGCTGCTGGCACAAACAGTAAAGCAAGCTGAAGGCAGCCCAGCAGGAAGGGCCCTGTCTCCATCAAACCACCCAGGAGATCCTCCCCCTCCTCCAGGTCCCAGGCCCCTCCAAAGCCATTCTCTCACTAAGGCTTTGGGATATTTCAGTCTTCAATCTTCTCATCCTTCAACCTCACCCCCAACTGCTCCCCCAGTCTTATTGTTTAGGAGTAGGAAGAATGGAGGCCCACACAGGACAGGCCCAGGCCCCAGCCAGAAGCCAGACTTGTTTTCTCTTTGCTCCACCATGGTGTCTACCCCTCAGAGCTCCCTCTCTTCCATTCATCATGACCATCCTGCTCCCCATTCCCTCCCAGGGAGGGTCCTGTCAGACTGCTATGGGGATACCCCAAGAGCTAACTCCCACCACATACCAGCATGAGGTCCATGTTTGTCCTTTCTGTTCCCCTGTGGGAGAAACAGAGTGAAAGATTTCCTTGATCAAGAACTTGAGTTGTCCTCTTGACCTGTGAAATGGCCATGAAGAGGCCCCTTTTACCTTTTATGTGTCCAACACCCACTCCATATCTTTAGCTTAGGTGTATACCCCTCCCATTGCTGCTTTCACCTAAATATTCCCTCCGAGGTCCTTTCTGTCACCCCCAGTAATAAATCATGCAAGCAGGGTGGTGCTGCTGATGGCTGGCACCCCTGGCACGTGCCTGACCATGCACCATACAGTGATCAATGAACCCCTACCCTTGTTTGTGGTTCCAGATCGAGGCATGTATCACTTTGTTCCTTCTTAGGGACAGGCAATTATGCTATCGATAAAGAATGCCTACAGGCTAGAAAGAGAGCCCGAGTGTCTGTCCCTCCTCTTCAGACTCAAGGGCATTGTATGAGCCAGATGGAGTCAGTAGGGGAGCACACAACTCCAGATGGAGGCTGCTGAGGGGCTGGCCATTTGGCACTGGATGGGTGTGGATCAGCATGTGCTCAGCCCTTTATTAAAGGAGGTGGGTGATCAGACGGGTTTAGAGCAGTGTCCTCTACGACCGGACAACATAGGGCTCGCAGCATACCTCAGAGTGCAAGAAGCTAAAATGCCAAGGCAGGAGCGCTGGGGCAGGGCCCCAGGTGGCACTGCTCCAGAGCCACTGGGAGCAGACCACCGGGATGATTTCTACCTGATCCTGTGGCTCCATCAATAAGAACCTCTAACGCTGTGGTCAAAAGACATCCTCTTTTAGTCATTTCCAGCACCTTGTAATTTGAACCCCAGCACTAAAAGGGTGGTTGGGTAGTCTCACCAAGACTTAATGTCCCCTTCCATTCCCACCATGTAAAAGAAAATCCCACAGGCTGAACAGATCCTTTCCCACCACTCTAGGCTGCCTCTGTTTCTCTGGGGCAAAACCAGGGGACAAGAAAGACAATTCATCTAAGCCTGAACCCATCCTAATAAAAGCTCAGAACTCAGCAAGCTAAAAAGCAAAGCACCTCAGCTCCTTTTTGGCAGAGCCCTGGGAAGGCCCCTAGAAATGCAATCACATGAGGAAACCTTGGTCTTGCAGGAAATGGTTTAAAAGGGTATCAGAATTATCTCACACACACCCGCTGAGCCTGGAGCATCTGTGGGCAGGTGTGTGTGTGTGTGTGTGTGTGTGTGTGTGTGTGTCTGTGTGTGTGTGTGTGTGTGCTCATGTGTGCACATCTGTATGTGGGAGGGTGTATTGTGGAAGAACCAAAAACCCCACTTGCTGCTTTTCATTCACAAGTTCAGGTGGGTGAATTCCTTCCAAAACTTTCTCCTATGGACAAGTGAGCAGAGACACTAAGCCATAAGCATGCATTCTGGACTCCCATTGAGTGCTGAGCCGGGTAGATGCAGAAACACCATAATCTCCAAAAAAGTCCAACTCGCAGGTCACCCAAAGGGCAATGGAGAGGCGCATGGCGGGTGTGAGCAGGCTGCAGCATACTACCAACAAAGAGATGTGCAGGAGGGGCCCAGAGGGATGTTAAGACAGCCAGGGGTGGGGGATGGAGGGACAGTTACTCCTAGGAGGGTTGGGAGTGGCGTCAAATCGTACACAAGGATGAGGCTATGGATCCCATTCCAAGCAAGGGAATCAAAATGAAGAGAGCCCATGAATCATCATCCTAACCATGAGATGCATCTAGGAGATGTCTCTTAATTCTCTCTGGAGAGGACAGCAATGCCCACAGGGTGTCCTCCCACTAGGCTTTAGACACAGCACAGGCAGGCTGCCAAAGGGGATGCCCACAGTCACCACTGACACCTGCCCTGATCCCATGGGGTCTACCACCAGTGAGATCCAAGAGATAGGGCACTCCAAAGGTGGGGGGGGTCATCAAGCTCCTTCTGTAAAAGCACCTGATCTGGCATGGCAGAAGGCTCCAGGGGACATGGGGTGGCTATAGCAGGTGCTCGAGAATAAGGGAAAGGACAGGTAAGTTAGAGTGGAGTTGGCTTATCCAGAGTGGAAGAAGAGGCATGTCCTTGAACACCAAGAGAGAACAGACCTCCCCAGCCACCTATAGCTACTCCTCTTCTCCCCCTGCCCCATCCCCACACTCCCCAAGGGAGGTGTTGGGTCTCGGACTGAAGAGCAGTCCTTCGGCTCTCAGCCACAGCACTGCAGCCCATCTTCTGCCGGGATGGCTTTAATTGCTAAGAAGATTTTCCTTACATCAAGCCCAAGTTTGCCTCTTGTAGCTCTGCCCACTGTTCTGAGACTAATCCTCTGAAGCCAGAGAAAACAAGCCCAGGCCTCTTCCCCAGGACAATCTTTCAAATACTGGAAAACAGTCATGATGCTGTCACCCTCCCTGAGTCTTCTCCAGGCAAAGCATTAACAATTCCTTCAACCAAACCACATAGGCCATGAAGTCCAGATGCTTCCCCATCAGGGCCACCCAGCTTCAAAGGTCCTCCCTCCCAAACACCAAGGGACAGATGGGCCCTCATAGGGTGGATTCCAGCAGAACTAGCATTGTCCTATTTCTGAGGAACTAAGTTCAAGGTTCCTTTTTTCGGTTTTGTTTTGGGGTCTGGAGGCTATCATGTGACCCTTCTGACTTCTTGCGAAGTCACAGTTCCCTAACACCTAGATCTTTTTCAGACAAGTTGCTATCAAGTCATCCCTCTTCTGTGATAAGCATATAGAACTGATTCTTTTAATCCAAGAGCAAGACTTTCTATTGATCCTTACAAAACTGAATCCTAGGAAGATGTGGTCCAGGACTCTAGCCTATCAAGATCTTTCTGGAGACTGACCATGTTCAATCTCCTCCCAGCATTACGTGATCCGCAGTTGGATCATCGTGCCTTCTAGGCTTTTATCAACACATCGATAAAAACCTCCAACAGCTAAGCATGAGGCCTAAGCCTCTCAGACTATGTCACTTGAGACCTCTCCAATCCAGCTCCTTGTCCCCAGTGTTTGCTTCACTTCTCTGATCAGTCAAGGCTGGAAGCCTCTCACCAATGGAAGTTGCTTGCCTCTGGCTCCGCCCATTCATCCAGAAGCCAGGCCAAAGTCCAGACATTTCCAAACACTTCAAGGCTAATAAGGAAGCCAAAGCCCTTGGATTTCATTCTATCATGGCTGCTTTTGCTCTCCCACAGCCCCACTTGATAGAACCAGTTAATTCCCCTCTCCCCACCTCAGGTCAGGCTGCAGACCCTAGGGAGGCAAAGGAAGCAGCCCCTCAGTGGCATTTGCAATAACAATTGATCAGGCCATGAGGAACATTTCACAGGCAGATAACAGAACACCTGGGAGCCACACCAAAGTAAGGCCCTCAAGCCCTGCACACAATCTGACCATGTACACAAGGAACCAGATAGGGGCTGGAGAACAGGACTTGAGGGTACACAGAGTGGGGGAAGGGTGGCATCAGGGGAGAAAGATAGTTTTGATTATAAGAAAGTGCTAACCCCTTAAGGGTCATTGGGGCCCAAGCCGTACATTTCCGATAAGCCCGTCCCTCCATTGATTTTAGCCAGAGTTTGGCAGACTCAGGGAAGAAAATGGACAAATCCAGGTTTCCTCTACCTTACTCCGGGACCCCAGAGGGCCTTGGCACAGGTAAGGCCCAGGAAGAGACCAAGTGCAAATCCATCATTGTTTCTGGCATAGTAGCCAAGCACATGCTTTACTAGTGGGGGGTCAGTAGGGTCATCTTCATACACTCTGCTGGAGTTACCAAGAGGCCAAGACCGAGCAAGGCTCTTGGGCTCAAGGAGCTTCAGAACCTGACTTAGGTGACCTCCACCGACCCTGGGTATGCTGAGAACCTGTGACATGGACTAGGCACTGTGGGGGATAAAAATCATGACCCAAATTGCTTAAAATCCAACTGAAGAGACAAGACAAACACATGAGAAGAGGTGACTAAGGAGGAAAGCAAAGCCACAACACAGCATATGACTCTGGGCCACGTGCGTAGTACATATGACTAATACTGAGAGGAATTCAGAGGCAGGAGCCATCCCCATGGGCTGGAGAGCTCAGGAGGGAGGAACTTGAATGCAGCCTGGAAGTTGGCAAAGAAACGAGGGCAAAGGCCTGAAATGAAGAGGATCTAGACGTTGTGAGCTGAACCAAGACACAGCGACCAAGAGTGAATCAAAAGGAAGCAGCCTCTTGCCCTCTGGCATGTCCAGCCCCATTCCACTCATCACCAGCCGCTGCCACAGCAACCCCTTCCCATGATCCAGTTGTACCTTCTCATACCCAAAATATGAACTACCCCATGTGCCAAAATTGCTAGTTATGGCTCTGAAGAAGGGAGAAGTTTTGAGCAAGAATCTCGGGTCACTACACCACTGACCATGTCAGTCTTCTTGCCCCAGTCTCTTCTGCTATTTGCTTGTGACTCTTACAAAGTTTCCTCTATTGGCTGCTCTCAGGTTTGTGGCACTTCAAGGTGGCTTTAACTGTTGAGCTCCTATATTCCCCCCAGAGTGGCAGCAGCATGTCTAAGAAGCAGGGCACAGGACCCTCAGTAGCGGGTATGAATTGAGAAATCATGGGGAATGGCTCCTGAATCTGCATGCTTCCAGAAATAAACAGAGACTTTCCGGACGTAGCCCATCTTCCCATTGTGGGCCAGTTCATTTTGTTTTCTATTTACTCCCTTTATCCAGGCACTGTGTCCCACCCCTATCCCATCCCTGTGGCCATCCCCACTGCAGAGCTGGCCCCCACCCAGAGGCAGTGGCAAAGTAACCAAGGCTAAACTTGTGGAAGAACCACCCAACCCAAGAACTGAGAGGTCAAGAGGAGGGGGAGGAGATTCCCTGGGCCAAACTGGAGCCAGAAGCAAAGAATAGCCAAGGACAGAATCCCCTTCGGCCTCCTCCTAGTACTGTGAGTCTGAAGGGGCCTCATGAGCTAATGATGCTCTTTGGGAAAGCCCCAGAGACTTTAGAGGAGGAGACAGCTCCCCCTGGAGGGAGGGGGCTCATGTTTCCAGCCACCCCAAGTGCTTTCTTGGCCCTTTCATGGTAGGGGTCTTCTTGCAGGGGAGGGCTCTCTTGGTCTCCCCTCTTGGCCTGCTCCTCTGATGATCTGTGTCCCACTTAGGGGCTAGCAGAGCCAGGCACACAGGGACTGAGAGTTGAATCTGTACCTCCATTAGCTACACTTAACTTTTTGGGCACGTGCTAATAATGCCAACCCAGGGAAACTGGCCTCCTGCCCTCCCCCAGCTGTCCCCACCTTTAGGTTTCCCTGACAGTTCCTAGCTCTTCATGGGGACAGAATATTTCACACAAGTGGATAGAAGGCACAATGGAGGGCAAGTTAGATAACACATGGGTACACAGGCAGGCCTCCCAAGAAACAAGTTCAGCATCCCGGATGCATTTGAGCACGTGTTCCTCCTGGGGCAGGTACTAAGCCAGGACACAGGAAGGTCAAGACCCAGTGGAGACTGTCTGGAGCCCTGGCTCATTCTATCTTCCTTCTTCCTGATTCATTTTTGTCTCTTCAATGCCCCCAACTCTGGGTACCATAATGGACCATTTAAGTTGCAGAAGGCAAGGCCACCCAACAACCAAATCCTATTTGATTTGCAGTAGCAGCAGCCAGGAGGCAAACAGGGGCCCACCAGGGGCATGTGAGCAAGGTTAAAGATGCTGATGCTGCTGCCTGCTGGCTACCCATTACCTCAAGAGTCTGGCTGCATAAGGAAAGCTAACAGCATATTTCTGCCTCTCTGAATGGGTTTTGTAAAGGAATAGGACGCCATAAGAGCTAGTTGTCCAGGATGACCAGTGTCCAAGACTAATTACCTATTGAAAATTGTGATCTAGGTGCAGCTAATGTGCAGCAGATCGGTCTTTCTTTTTGTCTTCTCACCTTTCATTGGTGGCCTTCCCCAGCCCTTTCCCCACCCCCAACAGCAGTGCCCCACCACACACACACACACACACACACACACACACACACACACACACACATACAGCCTTCTCCTCATGGTCCTCCTGCACTATCTACCCCGAGCTCTGAGGAAAGCATCCTCTCTCCCACGTCTACCTGCATTTCTGCAGAGGACAGACTCTTAAGCCAAAGGGATGGATTCCTAAAACAGCAGCCAAACAGCAGCCAAAAGAAAATTTGGGGAGCTGCCTTGTTGGCCCCTGAAATGGCACCCACAGGATTCTGCCTTACAGTGACACCTGCCCTATGGGGCCAACTGAAAAGCAGTATTGCTCCTTCTTACATTTTCTTGCCCCAAATCTCTGCTCTGCGTTTACACAGTCTCCACTTAGGGGGAAATTAAGCCTCTATGGGGATCAAGCCTGGCACCAGTGATTCATAGTACTTATAATTCATGAGGTTTGAAGCCAAAATCGGGCTGAAGGAGTGCATTCCACCCACCTTAGATGCGAAGTCTAATTGGGGTTCAATAGATACTTATTAAGCACCTACTACATGCAAGAGCGCTGACTGGGCTGCGGACACAAACCTAACCAACACTGTCCCTGCCCTCAAGGACAAAGCATTAGCTCTCTACTGGACAACCTTGCTGCCCAATAGCGGACCTTCCTCTCCTGACCCTGGAGCCATCCACAGCAAATCAAAAGAATGAACTCAAACCCTGTCCTAGAACAATGTTTCACCTGGTGCCCAAACTCCAGCACACCCCCAACCCCTAGCCTGACTAAGGCACAAGCTGCCCTGGGATTGGGGCCATCTCCCCATCATTTCGTTTACCCTTTCTTATTAGAGTCAGCAGCCAGTGGAGCTAAGAGGAAATAGTAAAGGGTTCATGACGATTTCCTTAGCTCAGGTTAGCTTCCCTGTCTCCATCAAGGAACCCCATGTTCACAAGCCCAGGGTCACCAGGGACCTTGCAGCGATCAGGTAACCCATCGATGGTCAAGTCTCATCAATTCTATTCCCATCACACTCCTGTCCCCCGAGCTGAGGCCTTCATTGCCTCTCACCAGACTATAGCCATGGCCTCCCCATTGGTCTCCCTGCCTGCCATGTCTTTGCTTTCTCCAAATCACATTGCAGACAATCCCCAACATGGTATCTGATAGTTGTGCAGGTTTGACAATGTTGTCCCCCACCCCTGCCCTGCTGACAGATCTTCTCTGGCTCGCTGCCAACTCTAGGCTCATCTATTTGGCATTTCAGACCCTCCACCTAGCTTTCCAGACTGATTTCACACTCCTCCCCACTTCATGTACCCCACTTCACATTCCAGCCAAACCGGTCTCTTTGCTGCCCCCACCCCCACCTGCCACGTGTAGGCCTCATCTCTGGGTCTCTCTGAATCCTTAGCCCCCTCTCTGTAGCCCAGGTCAAGTGCTACCTTCTACATGAGGCCCTTCCTGCTCTGCCCCCCCATTAGGCTCTCCACCCTTAACATCCCTTCATACTTTCTATTTTCCCATCTGTATACATGCTGCCCATCTCCCTCTGACCCTCTGACACTTAGTAAGATGTGAGGAACTTGAGAGATGAGCTACTTCCATTTTTCCTCCTTGTTTAAAAGCCAGTGCCTAGTGTGTAAGTCTCTGATTAAAAGCTTTTGGAATTGAGTTGAAATCATATTTAATGATGCCAAAAATAAATACAGATGAGCATACACATGAAAATAGGGGAATCTTAGCCCCCTTGCACTGGGACTAACTGTCCCTTTCCAACTATCAAGTATTCCCAGAATCACAGAATCTCAGGGTTGGAAGGAAGATTAGAGGTCATTGAGTCTCAAAATGGTGACCATCGCTCTATATGACTCCACAAAGGGTTGTCTGACCTCTACCTGAAAATCTCTAGGGATGGAGAAGTCGCTTCCACTTTGGGATAGCTTGCCTGGTCACAGGGCTGGGTATGGTTCCCAACTCTCTCCTCCCCCGTTCCCACCTTCCTCTTAGTATGGTAGCTCTTCTTAGTTATAGGACTCAAGGCTCCCTGGGAGGCTTGCTTGCAGACACAATAGACCAGAATTTTCCCCCAATGTCCTTCTACGTAATCATAGCTGATATTTGTATAGTGCTCTAAGGACTGCAAAGTGCTTTATGGAAATGATCTTGGGTGCCCGACCACTCCATATGTATACCTGTGAGGTAAATCATAGCTCCTATCCTCATTTCACAGATTGGGAGATGGCTTAGAGAGGTTGTGTGTCACCTGAGGTCATACAGTATTAAGCAGTATCCGAGGTTGGATGGGAATCAAGGTTTCTCTAGACACTACCCATTAGACACCACTGCCTGTTTCACTTGAGGGTAATTCTTCACTTTGGGGGCTAGATTTGTTCTTTCTGTCACCTGATCCCTGTCTCCTGAGCCCTGTTCGTCCTCCCTCTCAGCCTCCGAGGCTGTCAGCTACTCCCTCCCTCAGCATCTCTCCCTTCCAAGTGTGAGAACTGTCTCCCCCAACCCCCCACCTCTTCCTGCCAACTGCCACGGAATGTGCCCCTGTCCTCAAGAGGGGGCTGTTCTTAACCCCTCTCCCTTTGCCTTTCAGAAAAGGAGAAGCAAATGAGGCTAGCCAACACCCAGACAACCATCGACGAGACACAGAAAAGACTAAAAACAACCAAAGACATTTATGTTTTAGACCAAATCTGTATTCCAAATAATCGATTCAAGGCTTACCAGAACACATAGAGTTTGGGCTAAATATTGCTTGCCTGGGAAGTGCTACAGTCCTAAGAAAGCCTAGTCTAGTCACCAAGCCTGAATGGGCTTCTGGCCTTAATGACATCTCTTTTATCTATTTTCCAAGAATGTACGAGGATTAAATGAGACACTGAATGTGAATCTTATGAAAGTAAGACCTTAAAGTTCTATGTAGAAGTTAGGATTTGTTTCATTTTCTCTAAAGTACTCAGGGCAGCTAGGTGGCACAGAGGGTAGAGTGGCCTGGAGTCAGGAAGGCTCATCTTCCTGAGTTCAAATCTGGCCTCAGACTTTCACTAGCTCTGTGACCCTGAGCAAGTCATTTAACCCTGTTTGCCTCAGTTTCCTCATCTGTAAAAAGAGCTGGGGAAGGAAATGGCAAATCACCCCGGTATCTTTTCCAAGAAAACCCCAAATGGGGTCATGGAGAGTCGGACACAACTGAAAACTGACTAACCAACAACAACTAACTTAATCTGCTATTTCCGATCTTGGAGAGTTTCCCAGAGCAGCAAAAGACTGAGTGATGTCCCCAGGGTCACATAGCATTTTGTGTGAGACAGGATCTACACCTATGTATTATAACAGACAGCACTTCATTATTTTTATTGTGCTCTTTTCCAACCCCAAAAATATGGAAAATCTTGCTTCCATGTCTAGTGGCATTACACTTATAATAAGTCACAATTCTATGTCATTTTCTTTGCCAATCTTGTGAGCTAAGTAGGGCAAATATTATTTATCATTCCCATTTTATAAAGGAGAATACTGAAGAGATTAAGTCACTTGTCCAGGGTCACACAGCTAGTTAGTGTTAGAAGCAAGATATGAACTGAGTCAATAGCATTATACCAGAGTTGGCAGAACCCTGAGAGATCATAAAGTCCAGCCCATTTCCAGAGAAGCCGCTTGCCAATGCAGCTGACAGGTGGGCATCCAGTTTTTGTTTGAGGACCCTTGGGAAGATGGAACTTCCTATGCTACTGATACAAATACTACAGCCCTTCTAACTACTTGACAAACTTCCCAGATATGTACAGGCTGGCAACATTTTCAGGTTCCTCCTAGAACACTACAGCCTGAGTTACAAAGTTGGCATAAACTTCTCACGCTTTTTGTTCGCAACACGTCAATTGGGTGTGACGGGGACGCTAACTGGGGATCAGGGGGAAAGATGCCAGGACTTTCTAGCACGAGGCCACTCCACCTAACCTGGGACTACACAGGAGAAGTGAGGTCTCAGTACCCAGAGTTGAGAATGAGGCAATACACAATTATTCACCAGTACTGGGTCTGTGAGCACACAGCAGGCACCATGGAGGAGGGCCACCTGACCAATGACTCCGAAGTCCCTAGAGGGCAGGAAATGGATTCTCTTTTGTGGTGGGAGGCAAGGAGAAGGCACTGATGAAAATGAAGTGAGTAAAGCCTTGGATTGGACCTAGATCAAGCTCAATTGAATGGAACTGAATTGAATCATCTTTGAAGACAACTCCGGAGGCCAGGATCACTTTCAGTTTAACGATGAGAAAAATCGTAGGCCAGTTAGTCAATCAACAAGAATTCATTGAGTACCTATATATACACCAGGCTAAACCCTGGGGACATAAAGAAAGACAAAGACAGTCCCTGCTCTCAAGAAGCTCACAGTCTAATGGGGCAGATGACCTGCAGATGGGATAAAGCAGAGCTGATAGCAGAGGGAAAGCATTAGCATTAAGGGGGATCAAGAAGGGCTTCTTGCAAAAGGCAGGATTTTAGCTGAAATTTGATGGAAGCCAGAGGCAGAGAGGAGGAGGGGAGCGTTCCAGGCATGGGGGACAGCCAGGGAAAATGAGTGGATGGAGAGACAGATTGTCATGCGTGAGAAGAGCCAGGAAGCCAGCACCACTGGATTGTGGAGTACATGAGCAGAAGATGGAAGAAGGTGTGAGAAAGGTGGAAAAGGTGGTCCTGGCCATTGGTGAACAGCTCCAAAATCAATCATGAAGAGGACAAAACTGCCTTCTTTTCCCATGACTGACTGGAAAATCTGTCTCCCACACATATCTGATCATAGAACAGTGCAATCTGTGAGCGGTGCTGCCCAGCTAGCTGTAAGCAAATCTACAAGCCTGCACTTGAATCCTTAGGCCTCCATAAGGAATTATCTGTTTACCATTTACTAAATGTTTCACTATGTATGAACTTAGCAATGCTTTAAAAAATAACTGTGAGGGAAAGGAACTGGATCTGATTTCAATGATATACAGAACTCCCAGGTGAGGGAACTCCTGCCAATATAGGCTAGCGCCTTCTCTGCAGCTTAAGAGTTGGATGCCTGGAGCTCTGAGAAAGTGAATAACAGGTTACAGCCACACAACAGCATATATAAGAGGTGACACTCGAACCCAGGCCTTCTCAGCCCAGATGACAGCTCCCCAGCCATTAGTGCATGCAGTGTCTCAACCTAATAAGGACACGTAGCTCTCTCCACATCTTTTCAAACTCTCATCTTTGCTAATGGATAGACATCCACCATCCAGTCACTATCCTCACTGTACACAGAGCACTTGGAGTCTTGTTCTTTCAACTGAACAGGATTTCACAGGCATCTATAGATGTATGGATACGGTCATGGAAAGGCCACGTGGGCCATAGGGTCAGGGGACACCTGGTTGAAATCACAGAATTTTAGAGTCGGAAGTAACCTCGACAACCACTTCGATAGAAAGATAGTTGGATAGATAGATAGATGATAGGTAGAGATATGTGTGTGTGTGTGTGTGCACACGTATACATAAATATACACACATATATACATATATACACACACACAGAAGAAAGAGGAAGAGAGAGGTATATATGCATCTAACTATAGATAGATCTATTGATAGACAGATGTGTATAGAGAGAGTATACACACAAAGAGAAGGGAATTCAGGAGCTTAATATCTATTGATTGAGATAGAGAGGTATCCATACAGATAGATGAGAGAGGAGAGAGGCACAAAAACGGGTAGGGTGTGTAGATATACATCTACACAGAGATAGAGAGGTGCTTAGTAGGTGCTTAATAAATGATGATTGAGATAGAGATGTGTGTGTATATATATATATATATATATAATATACATAGATGAGAGAGGTATATGTACATAGAGATAGAAGGGTGTGTGTGTATGTATATACATATACACACATAGAGAAAGGGAGAGTAGTACACATAGAGAGCTTAATAAATGCTGATTGAGAAAGATGTATACATATACATAGATGAGATACAGGCATATAGAGAATATATTCATAGAAATATACATACAGTCAGATAAGTATATATGCATATACATAGAGATAGGCACTTAGTAGGTACTTAATAAATGTTTGTTGATTTAGGCATGGTGCTAAGCACTAAGGATGCACTCTCTGCCCTCCAAAAAGGCAGTATGGTAGAGTGGATAGAGAGCCAGCCTCAGAGCCAGGAAGCTGTAGTTTCAAGTCCTGCCTGTATCATAGACTGACTGCGTGACCCTGGGAAAGTCACTGAGTCTCTAAGACTCTTAAGTGGCAGAGCTGGTGCTGACTTGTCTTGCTAGAGGGGGTTTCACAAGGGGATCTCCACACATTGACAAAATCATGGTCCAGTTGCAGGGGTTTTTTAACCTTTGCAAATATGTCATGATAATAGGGCTAGAGACAAAATAAAGTGAAAAATAGGCACAGTTGATAAGAAAATGAGAAAAATCCATGAATATCTAACAAGCTGGAAAAAGTTTGGGGTTGGCTTTGGTTTAATCTAATATTTATGACTTGACTCAAGCCCACATGGGCCCATTAATCAGTAAGACCATGTTTATATTTCGTAAGTACATAGGAACTTGACAAGCCTTTGTGAAATTTCACACCAGAAACACAGGTTCAGTCAAAACATCCATTCGATGTTACAAACATTTATTAAAAACTTCCACTGCACAGCAGACAGAAAGGCTTAAGTCATATTTTAAACAATCCAGCCTTTGGAATTAAAAACACAAGTAAAGTTCACAAATTCCCCACATGTTCTTCCTCAGCTATGGATATGACGGCATTCATCATTAGCCATAGATACACAGCTCCTTCCAATCAGGCTGGTTCACAAGCTCAGAGTGACACTCCATGCTTCCCTCTCCTTCACCATGGGTGTGCTCAGTGTTAGCATGTCCTGTATCTGCTGCTCTACCATCCACTTCCCTCATACAGCCATGAGCTCTTCATCAGTTACTTCAGCCACTCCAACAGCCTCCTGGCCTCCTTTCTTAGGCCTTCCCCAAGCCACCTCCTCATAGATTAGCAAACAGCTGATCTAGGGCACAGGTGTGACCATTCCATCCGCTGCTCTGACAATGTCAGGAATCCTCTATTACCTTGAGCATGAAACAGAAACTCCTTCTGGGACATTTAAAGCCTTGGACAATCTGGCTCTAGTTGACTTCTCATTACTGTCCCCCACATACTCTCTATTCAGGCCAGAATTCTCTGTCCCGCATCTCTGGCTTCTCCCTTGTGCCTAGAATACCCTCCCACCTCACCTCTTGTAAATCTTTGTCCTTTCAAGGCTCAGCTCAAGAGCCAGACATACATTGGTAGAGTCTAAGTAAGAGAGGCTGGCTTTCCACTGGCCTTATATTCATCAGTCAGTTAGCAGGGCTGCACCAGAGATGAGTTCAGCACTGGTGAAAAGAAGCAGGTTCTATCTGTAACTTTAAAACAGTTTGCCACGAGATCGAAAATGAGATTCTTTTTAGGGATGGGGCTTAGATTTTGGATGTAACTGGTGTTAGGAGCTCCCTGAGGAAGAAGCCCCTCACCAGTGCAGGTCAGTACTTTCTCTGCCATCAACAGTCTTAGGGAGTTGTGGGAGAGGTCGTGAAATGCTCAGGATCACACAGTATGTGCCAGACTTGGCACTTGAACCTGGATCTTCCTGGCTTACAGCCTCTAGTATACTAGGCTACCTCTTTTCTCCAGGTTTCCTTTTTTTTAAAAAAAAGATGGAAACACCACCGACATTTCCCCACTTTTCATGAGTTATTCATATGCTGGGCCAAATCGTCCTCAACAGCTCAGTAAAATGTGTTTTCTTAGCAGCTCATTTTCCAGCTATAGTCCAGGGGGTCAGTGGAAAGTCCCACACCCAGCCACAGGCCAGTTCCCAAGATTAATGAGCTGTACCCCCTTTCTGTCTGTAACCAGTTGCCATCCAGATACTAAATGACTCTAAAGATGAATTGGGTTTTATTTTTTTAAAAATGAGCCCTTGTTTGCAATCACTGTGTTGTAGAGAATGTTCAATAGTTCAGGAATAGCCAGCTCTCTGGTCACTGGGTGGTTTGAAGCCTTAGCTCCTAATGACTGCAGCGAGTGATAAAAGGAAATGTCATTTCTCCAGCCCACGACCTACTAGGGGAATGAAACTGCATCCACCGCCGGATGTGAGCCAAGTGACCGACAACAGTGGGCTGACCTCCAAACTCTAGTCCTTTGAAGCCCTCACTGCTGGAGGGGCTTAACTTGTTCTGGGTGTACAATGACTTCTTCAACTTTGGTAGTCACTTTTAGACTGCATAAATCTGCCCCAATGAGCATCCAACCTCCTGTCTCCCTCCTCCCCTCCTGCAAACCCTGCTATCCTCCCCTACAAGGGGCAATGATACTGAAAATGGGGGCTTTGAATGATTCTGACCAGGATCCAGGTGTACGGAATGGTAGAGAGCACAGAGACCCAATGCTGGTTACTGGAGACATGGCAACGGGACATTAGGTTATGAAAATATCCCAGGAGCAACCATCCATTTGATCAATGTTTTCCTTAGAAGCAAAGACAATTCATTGGCTTTGTCTTGGTGTACTAAGCCTCTAGCCCAGTTTATTGAACCCAATAGAAGCTTTATGAGTAATTCTTATTGGTTTGGGGGCAGAAGTGTGGAGAGAGGATTGAATTTGGAATCTGGAAGCTCTCATTTCAAAATCTGCATCTGGTACTTTTTGGCTGTGTGACTCTGTGCAAGTCACTTCACTTTTCCTGGTCTCAAAAAAGTGCTAGATATGTACTATGTGTCAAGAACCATATGCCAAATGCTGAGGGATTCAAAGAAAGGTGAAAACATGGTTGCTTCCCTCAAGAAATTCCCATTCTAATGGGAAATACAACATGTAAAAACTATGTACGTACAAGATGTATGCAATGTAAATAGGAAGTAAACACAGAGGGAAGTCCCCAGCAGGGGAGTAGGGAGAGGCCCTTGTGTAGAATATGGGATTGGAGTCCAGTCTTGAAGGAAGTCAGGAGAGCCAGAAGGCAGAGGTGAAGAAGGGGAGTGAGAGCATTCCAGGCATGGCGGACAGCCAGCAAAAAGGCATTGAGATGGAAGCTGGAACGTCAGGTGACAGGAACAGCAAGGAGACCAGTGTCACTGAATTCCAGAGTATATGGATGGGCATGAGATATAAGCAAACCAGAAGTGTAGGAAAGGGCCAGGTTCTGAGGGGCTTCAAAAGCCAAGTGGAAGATTTTATAAATAGGGAATTACTGGAGTTGATGGGGGGGAAGCTTGAGGAAGAGAGACCAACCAGCAGGCTATTACAATAGCCAAGGTGTGAAGTGATGAGGGCCTGGACCCTCAAATGAGGTATTATATGTAAATGACATAACTTATGTACACCTTAAAGCCTATGTATATATGTTAGCCATCCTCCTAGTCATCATCATCAACATCGTCAACATAACCGTCACCATCATTGTTATTTTTGTTATTAGGGAATGGACTTGGAAACAGCCTCAATGAACAGCCCTAATTTTCATTCAGCTAAGAGTAAATCCCTAAGTTGTATTGGTCATTGATCTATGACTGTCTTGTCAACAACACTGAAAATATTTCTGATGAAATGATGAAATAATACCATTGATATGATAAATGCAGCATTGACTGAAGGATGTCAGAATGGGGTTTGCTTATGACATATCCCAGCATCTGAGAGCTGAGAGGGAGCTTGGACACCATGTTTTCCAATAAGAAGGCCATCTACAACACACCCAACAAATGGTCATCTATTCAGAGACCTTCACTGAGGGGGAAGCTACTGACTCTCACAGCACCCTACTTCACACTTGGATAACATCGTTAGGAAGTTGTTTTTGGTTTTTGTTCCTAGGTGAAGGCTCAATTTGCCTCTTTACAATCACCACTCTTAGCTTCTAGTTTTGTGCTCTGGGGCCTGGTCATCTCCAGTGACCTTGAACCACATCTGGCCACTGGACCCTCATTGCTTCAGAGGAGAAGGTGAGGCTGGTGACTTTGCACAGCCTCCCTCCCTTAAAACCAATTCACTTGCAAGTCGTGGCATCATCTTCCTGATATCCTGGTCCTCCTCAAGAACAAAGGACAAACCACAACCACGGCTCTCGGGTGAAGCAGGTACTGTCTTCTCCCAGACTGCATCTGGAGTACACATTTTAGAATCAACATTGAAAAACTGAGGAGAGCATTCAGACATTGATGACAAAGACAGAGAGAGGACTCCAAACCCTCCCAATCAAGAATGAGGGAATTAGAGTTGTTTTGCTGGAAGGTTTAGGGCTGGGGTGGGGAACCTGCAGCTTTGAGGCCACATGGGGCTTTCTAGGTCCTTGGGTGTGGTCCTTTGACTGAGTCCAAATTTTACAGAACAGATCCTTTTATTAAGGGGATTTATTCTGTAAAGTTTGGATTCAGTCAGAAGGCCACTCTTGAGGACCTAGAAGGCCACATATGGCCTTGAGGCCACAGGTTCCCCAGCCCTGATTTAGGGAATCATAATAGTGTTCTCTGCAGGGCTGCCATGAGGGACAGGGAGTAGATTTAGACTCTAGCCCAGAGAACAGAGCCAGGAAAAATATAGGGAAGATACAAGGAAATAGAAAGGGGCATGATGGGAAATAAATCTTCCGAATAATTAAGACTAGCAAAGAGGAGTGGGCTGCTTCAGCAGCACTGAAGGTCTTCAAGGGGAGAGACCAAACTGCCCTTCGTCAGGGCTGCTACGTGGGAGAATTTTGTTCAGGTAAGATGACCTTGATGACTTTAGGAGTCCATTCCAACCCAGACTCTGCCTTTATGAATGGGTCCTTGACACTCAGAGAGTTAGCACGATCTCAGCATCATTGGGATGGCCTTGTCTAGGTACCAGTTGGCTCTAGGACTTCACTCCAAATGGCTGCAATGTGGCAGCATAGCTGTGGATACCACTCCTCTATGTGTTACCCACCTCAACCACATAGCAGCTACTGCCCACAAAATTTTGTTGTTGTCCAGTCATGTCCAGTTCTTCATGACCCCATTTGGGACTTTCTTGGCAAAGATATCAGAGTGGTTTGCCATGACCTTCTCTGGCTCATTTTCACAGATGAGGAAACTGAGGCAAACAGGGTTAAGTGACTTGCCCAGGGTCACACAATAAGTGTCTGAGGCCCAATTTGAACCCAGGAAGGTGAATCTTTCTGACTCCAGGCCTGGCACTCTATCCACCCAGCTGCCCCTACAAAGCGCACTGTGTGAATTTTAACACATCACATTTCTTTTTAAATTTAATTTCATCTTTAATTGTCGAATTTATTTTCTCTTCCTCCCACCTCTCCCCACAATATAAAAATAAAGAAAAACAAAACCCTTGTAGTAAATATGTACATTCAAGCAAAAGAAATTCCAGGCACAGCCACACCTCTGCCTGCACCCTAAATCCATCAGCTCCCTGACAGGAGACCAGTAGGTAGCACGTTAAGTTGCACTGTCATATTTTTATAGTGCTTCATGGTTTGCAAAGCACTTTCCTCACAACAGTCCTATGCTAGACAGCATGAGCATCATCCCTGTTTTTTAGATGAGGAAACTGAGGTTCCGAGAAGTTACATGACACGCCAATGTCTATAAGCAGAAAGGAAGTTAATGGCATAGAGCATAGAACCATAAACAGAAGGCTGGACGGGGCTCCCACCGCCTCCAAGGCCATCGCCAGTCATCCTGACTGAGGTCTTAGCACCAGACTCCAACAGCTCTGGAGGAGAGAGAGAGGCTGGTGACCTTGCACAGGCCTGCTGCACTTAAATCCAGTTCACCTGCAAGTCAAGACATCACCCCCTCATGTCACTGGTCCTCCTCCAGAACGAAGGCTGAACAACAACAATCTAGGTAGTTAGGGCGCTCAACCTCCCCAAATTACTCTGCATTACCTCATACATACGTTGCATTTATTTAATTTTGTCCTCATGTTATCTCCAGACCTTGAGGGCAGGAGATTCTGTTGGATCCTTTTCTCCCTTTTCCTAACCCCAGAGTTCTTTAAACCAATGAAATCACAGGTCCAATCATATGTCTGACATTGTAAAAACCTGTAACAAAGTAGGAGTCAGATAAATATTTGTTGAAATGAATGGGGGCGGGGGGAAGGGAAGCAAATAAGCATGCCTATAGTGCCTACTATGTGCTTGACTTGGGCAGCTGGGGGTGCCATAGTGCACAGAGCACTGGGCCTGGAGTCAGGAAGACTCATCTTCCTGAGTTCAAATCCTGCTTCACACACTTACTAGCTGCATGACCTTGGGCGAGTCACTTAACCCTGTTTGCCTCAGTTTCCTCATCTGTAAAATGAGCTAGAGAAGGAAAGATACTCCAGTATCTTTGCCAAGAAAATTCCAAATGGGGCCATGAAGAGTCAGACATGACGGAAAAATGTCTCAATGTGCTAGATACTAAGCCAAACACTTGCCAGATATTGTTTATTGATCCTCATAATAACTCTGTGAGGTGGTGGTTATTATCCACATTTTACAGTTGAGGCAGCTGAGACAAACAGAAGTTTCTGTCAAAGGTAGCAAGTCTCTAATGTCAGATTCCACCCAGTTCTTCCTGACCACCAGGCCAGTGCTCTGGCCATGACGCTGTGTCGCCTCTCACATCTTGCTGCTGAGAGAATAAAAGCACAAATATCTTTAGAAGTCAGTTCATCTTAGCCGGTGAATGTGGCTCCATGTTCCTGACAGAAACATAGCCCTTCCTTGTCATCTGCATCAGTTGAAAAGCAAAAGTTTCTCCAAAGGACTCATGATGGAGAAAGCTATGCACATCCGAAAAAGGAATTACGGAATCTGAATGCAGATAGAGGCAAACTTTTTGCCCTCCTTTTTTTTCCTTCTTTCTTGGTTTCATTTCTTCTTTCTTATGATTCATTCCATTGGTTATAATTCTTCTTTGCAACTGGACTATTATTGTTGGAGGAGAGAGATAAGTCAAGTGTGAAGGTATATGTAGAACCTACATTGGATTACATGTCATCTTGGGGGAGGAGAGGAGAGGAGAGGGAGGGACAGAAAATTTGGAACCCAAAAACTTGTGGAACTGAGTGTTGTAAACTAAAAATAAGAAATACATTCATTATTTTTTTTTAAAAAAGCAAAAGTTTGCAAACTCAATGTGTATCAGAAGGAGCAAGGGTGCCCAGGGGCCACATTTCCCTTGCAAATAGCCAGGACTCACAAGCTTCCAGAAGATGGAGCCATCCCTTAGGAGCAGGGTGGGGGAAGGAGGAAGGAATGTAGGCAGCAAAAGGATAAAATAGGCACAGAGTGGGAATTGAAACAGTGGGGGATGACAAGGAATGGCTGTGGCAGACTCTAGTTAAATAAATTTGCCAGAAAGAGAAGATACGTGGACTTTCACCATTACTCTAAGGCAAAAGACAGCTGTCATCAACCCTGCTGACAAATCGGGCATGGTTCAGCAAAGCAGATTGAAGATCTGAGTGTTCTGAGAGCCAATCATGCCCTTCATTCAAGTCATGGTGTTTTAACCAAGCCCAGAGTGAACTTCCTGCAAGGGAAGGCACCCACCTCTGGTCCCACCTCCACTCCTAGTTCAACAGAGTCACCAACTGAATGACTGGGCATTCACAAGGACCGTGGATGAATGGCAGCCTCTAGGGCCAGGCATAAGGTGGGTCTGTGGTTGTCTTTGTGAATGTTATCACCATGGGTGCATCTGACAAACCTTCCCTGCCTCCTCCACTCATCACATTCTTGAGGTGGTATGGCCCAATGAAAAGGGCACTCTGTCTTTGGAGACAGAGGGTCTAGGTTCAAATCCTAATTTTGCCACTTATTACCTGTGTGACCTTGGACAAATCATTTTGGATCATAGGATTTAGAGCTCGACCTCAGGGGCCATCAAGTCCAATCCCCTCAATTTACAGATGGGGAAACTGAGGCACCAAGAGGGTAAGTGACTTCTCCAGGATCACACAGCTAATAAGTGTCTGAAGTAGGATTTGAACAGAGGTCTTCCTCATCTATCAAATGAGGAGGGTGGGATTAAATAATCTCTAAAGACTCTTCCAATTCTAAAGTTATGGTCCTATATTTTCCTTAAATCCCCTTATAGAGTCAGTGACCTGTAGCTCTTCCTTTATTAGTTCATCAGAAAGAAAAATCTAAGATCCAAGAGGCTCACAAGCTAAGAGGTACCAAAAATCGGTTCCTTCTGAGAAAAGATTAAGGGTATTTAACAACAAAAATGCTCCATTCCATGGAAAATAGAACTTTAAGTCAGCACTTCCAAGCTTACAAAGCATTTTCCTCACAACCCTGTGAAACAGTGGTGTAAGTATTTTTAACCCCATCTCCCAGATGAGGAAGTCATGGCATGTAGAAGCCAAGGTCGTACAGCTGGGAAAAGCAGGAAGCCAGAGTCTCAGGACTTTAACATCCTTCAAGAACGCCTCATTTGGGGTCACTTTGGAGAAGCACATGGAACAGTGGAAGCCGAAGGAACATGATGAAAAGGGTCTCATCTCTGGAAGCAGCTCAAGGATATGGGAATTTGCCTTGGGAGAATCAGAGTTCACACAGAAAGCCAAAGTCAACTGCTTTACGGTAGCCAAGAGAAGGTTCAGGGAAGAGGGAACCTCCTGGTCAGAAGTATTAGGATTAGTCAGCTTGTTCCCAGAGAAGAGGAGAAAAGGGAGGAAGATTTCCAGAAATGTAAGAAAAAAACTTCCTAACACGTAGAGCCTGACAAAACGTGAATTAGGCTCCAGGCCACACTACCTGCTCGGTCCCAGGCTCACCGAGCCACCTCCCCCCCACCCCATCTCAGCAGCCTGGTTCTTTACCACACACTCCCCTGAACCTGCTGTCTTCCCTTGTTAGAATGGATACTCCTGGAGGGCAGACGTGGTCACTCAGCGCAGTGCCCAGCCCATAGCAAGCACTAAAATGCTTTTTCATTAATGTGGGTGTCTCTTATTCTCATTCTTAGAAACAAGACTCACTTCACTGATGAAGATATAAACTCTCTGTGAGGCTGGGATTGCATCCAATAACCATTTTTATGATATTTGATGATATTTGTCTAATTATATAATTACTATTCCATGTAAGTAATTTATAAGCGCCTTCTCCATTCCACCCCACTCCTCTTTATATTAGATTTCCTTTGAACCTCCTGCAAACTCTCTGAGGGCAAACACAGCCACTCTGGGCTCTTTCTAGCACCAGCACCTGACACATAAAAGGCACTCAGTAAATTCTCGTTAAGTTTAATTGAACCCTCTAAGTTGGGTGTTACAGGTGCTGTTGGGCCCATCTTACAGATGATGAAATTGAGGCTCAGAGAGTTCAAAAGCTGTGTCGTTGGTCACATGGTAAGTGTCAGAGGCAGGATTAGAATCCAACTATACCTGACCTTGGGTTTAGCACTCAGTACACTAGGCCAGGTTTGCCCAGTGTGGGAGCAGAAGGATTGGACAAGAGGCCTGAGGTCATCTAGACAAGTCCATATTTAAATTATTATATTGTCTCTCAAGGATGTCTATCCAATCACTATGCTTGGAATCTCCTGTGACAATGAAGTCACTCCTGCTTGAGAAGGCCCATTTCATGTCTAAGACAGCTCACCAAAAGAAGGCATATCCTCACAGTCAGCTAAAATCTTCCGCTCCAAAACCTCTCCCAGCTCCTTCTAGACATAAGAATAAATGTTGAAAATAACTACAATGTATTTGATTCTATAATACATACATGGTAGAATAAATCTAATCCATTTTGGATGGATATTACATTGGATACTCTTCAAGAGCGACAAAAGAGCGCCAGTGAAAAGAGAAGCTACAACACGATTTTCTAACCTAATACAGAAAGGAGAAAATTGTCAAAATTATTATAGTGCTTATTAAGCATTCATGCACTAATGGAAAATTAAGGACCCATTGCCTACCCCCTAGTCACAAGAAAATAGTATTAACTCTTGGTTAATAACGGCGTATTACTTGAGAGAGAAAGTCAATTGAACAGGGCAATTCTAACAGAAATGACAGCTAACATTTGGATAGCACTTTAAGGTCAGCAAAGCAATCAATGAGAATGCCGTTTGATTCTCTCAACAGTCTTGGAGGCAGATTTTATTATCATCCCCATTTTACAGCCAAGGAAGTGAAACTCAGAGATTAAATGACTTGTCCAGGTTACACAGCTATTAACGGTCTGAGGCAGGATTCAAACCCAAATCTTCTTAAATTCAAATATAATGCTCCCTTCACCATCACTGTGGCTACCCATGTTTCCCTGGCCACTTGCGGCCTATACGTGTTGTTTGCTTCTATTAGGATATAAATTCCTAAAGGGCAAGGACTATCTTGTTTTTTTGTATTTTAAGCAAGGACTATGTTTTTTCTATTTGTAACCCCTCCATACACACACACACACACACACACACACACACACACAAGTGCCCAATGCTTGGTATAGTTGCTGGCACATAATGAATGCTAAATATAGGTTTGTGGGGTTTTTTATCCATTCATTAATTGTTTTAACTCTTGGTAATTTCAATATTTCAAAAACCAAAAAGCTCAAGTGATACTAAAACTATACAGGCATGAAATTGTGGGGGGTGGGGGGGTAATTCCCAACAATTAGAACTCCAAAAGCAGAAGGCATTGGCTACCTGAAGAAACAATAGGTCCCCATCATTGAAGGTATCACAGCAAAGACTGGATGACCACTCATCTCATGAGCCATGGAGGAGATCCTATTTTAGATCCGGATTGGTCTAGATGGATCTTTCAACTTTAGTCCTTTCCAACTCTGAAATTCTGTGATTCTGTGACATCCATGTTAACGTTCTGACTTGAAATGAAACTGAAAGACATGAGGAAGTTGCAGCTAGGGGGAAAGAATGAAAAACTCACACTTTGCTTCTATTGGGGGAAAAATGGCAATCAAGAAAACCATGGATTTCATATGAGAATTCCTAGGAAAACTGATAAGCTTTTTTGGCGGAAATTAGGGTTAGAGCGACATCTTCCCGAATTCACCTCATTTCTCAATAAACCAGATCTGTGATCAGATCAAGTCAGTATCAAACAGCGACTTGGAGAAAAGGAAAAAAATGAAGGAAGCGCTGTGTAAGGTCACAGAACCTCCAAACCAACCTGTTTCAATACACTAAAACCCTGTTGGAAAATGGTACTTAATCCTACCATTTTATAAGATTTTTAAGCACCAGCTCATTAAACAGCAGAGTGCAGTTAGAAAGATTAAGTTGTAGACGGTTTTGTCTGAAATCTCGCTGAGCCAGAGCACCTGCAGATGATCTTTCGATGGTTATTGCTGATGTTTAATCAGGAGGCCAAAAATGCATGCAAAATGGAACAGATCTGCCAGCATTCTGATATTGATCTATCTTCACAAGTAATGGTGGAAACATCTGATTTGGGCTTCACTATTTCTGCATGTGGTGGGCAACGTGAAGAAGGCATAAACATGATGGCACTTGAAAGGATGAAGTTGGAAAGAGTTACTGTACATCTCCAAGCAAATTAATGTAGGTGGAAAACACAAAGGGATCAATCCACAAGGAATTTTAAATACAGTAAGAGCCAAAAAGAATGAAAAACTCGCACTTTGCTTCTATTGGGGGAAAAATGGCAATCAAGAAAAACATGGATACTTCAAAAAAAAACTTACTTGTTTCTGAGAATCACCCATTGTAGACATTAAGGCCAACCTCCATAACAATGTTAAAAGGGAATACAGTCACTAACACACAACTCACCACAGTGGACCACATTCTTAAAGTCACGCATCTAATAGAGGTAACATTCCACTGCATTTGCTGTTTGAGAATTTTAAGAAAATATCTGGCTCTCCTCAACAAGGTATCTATCACAATATAAGGTAAGCAAAGTGCCTTACAAATATTATCTCCTTTTATCTACATAACCACCTTGGCAGGGAGATACTATTATCAAAATCATACAAGATTCCTTGAAAGATGCAAGTATGCAAGCATAGTTTGGTTAAAAATATGCCGAGTCTTAATATAAAATGAATGTAAAATGGTGATATCAACGTTTACCAGAGATGTTGCAATGTCATGAAAAATATTTATGTAAGGATGACACAAAAGAAGCATTTTCTATTAACCGTAAAAAGTCTTATAGTGTTCTAATGATGATGTATTATCAGTCACATTGAGCCCTGGACTACTACAAAACTTTGACAGAGAACTCCACAGACAGGCAAAAGATAATAATCTAATTATCTACACTGGATAAATAAAGTGGATGAAAATACACATTTCCTAGGCTATAGCATAAAGCAAGAGAGGGAGTCCATTGAGTTAGGCCAACATATATGTGAGTTGAACAAGTATCACAATGGACAATAAGATGGACCTAGAATTGAACTGGAGGTTGGTTTAGATTGGATTTGGGGAACTTACGAGTTTTTGGTGATCCAAATCTATCCATTGTTGCAAAAGACAATTATGGCTTTAATACCAATATCCTCTCTGTGATGTTGGGAATCATGGAAGATCACGATCAGAGAAGTGAGATGACAGCAGCAAGGGCAGTCAACGACACGAATGATGGTGGTGGTGATGATGATGTGTGAGAAGCATTTTAAGAAGGCTACCAAGCATGTTTGACACTGGTAAAGAAGTTGGGCTTGTAATATCATAAGAATAAAGGATGCTAGAAGAACAAGAGACAGACACTAGAATGCTGGACAGGCAGGAATGTTTTCTTTAGAGGATTTATGGGAAAGAAAAGGATAATAATTATCCAGCAAGTTAAGACATAGAAGGATTGTTATACATCAGTGGACAGATTGCTCACAGTGACAAAATCATGGACCCTTCGCAGCATCAAAATAAGTTTTAGTATAGATCTCAACAAAAACCACTTGATAAGATGACACTCTTTCTCAAGAAACCAAAAATATAAATGCTACAATCCACAGAGCACGAATAAGCAAATAATTATGCAGCTAAAGAGTAATTCCATGGCATTTATTCATGCCTTCCAAGCTCAAGGGATATGGGATCGCATATCCAAAAGGAAAGTTCTATATGTTTGAAAAGATTCCAATCTCTGTTTGCTGCTGTTTTCCATTTTGCTGTATCTGCTGATTTTTTTAGTCATTTGTTTTGATGCATGATGCTAAAGTGGGCTGAATGTTTAAAGACTCGTGGTAATTCGCTGAAGAGCGGAGCTGAGGACAGCATCACAGGCCACACATCAGCAGTGACTCAACCCGAATATCTCCACTCTAGAAAGGGTGTTAAAATGAGGTTCTGATGACTGAGGGGCGTTGCTAAGCCACAAGACAAAGACATCCCAGCTGAACACTTGCTATGAGATCCCCAGACTTGTTCTGTTCACCACCTCCATGATCACCTAAAAACTCTTGCTACTTCCCCTATGAAACAGTGGGTGAGAGGAGCAGACAGCTGCTGGTTCTGGAAGGACAGCCTCTGGGGCTGACCCATCACACTGGTAGGCAGAGGAGGGCATGGCTGAGAGGCACCTCCTCCTAGGCAAGCCCACCTGCCAGAGGGGCTCTGTCTTTGTGTGTACCCAGAGGCAACTGGCAATGTATCATTGAGGTCAGCTCCTAACTGCTCTCCCTACATCAGCTCCTCCCTCTCTAGCCCAATCTCCAAACGACTGCCCAGGTGATACACGAAACACAATGATGACCATGCCGCATCCTCATTCCAAAAGCTCCGGTGGCTCTTCATTACCTTTAGGTTCAAACAAACTCCCGCATTGGGCATTTAAAGCCCTTCCTCTTTCTCATCCTGGAAGATGCCTCCACGCCAGGAGAGCTGTCCTCCAACTGGTGAGTTCCTCCTGGAATCTCCACATTGAAGAAGCATCCAGACCAGCCCCATAGTCACTCTCTCCACCTCTCTTGGCTCTGCTCTGAACTCTCCAGGCTTCTCCCTGACCTCAGATTTTCAGTTTTCTTTTATGTGTTATCTTCCCATGTTAGGACATAAGCTACATGAAAAGTAACAATATTAACAAGAATAATAATAAACAATTAGTTGTTTAGTCATTTTGAGTTGTGTCTGACTCTCCATCACCCAATTTGGGGTTTTCTTGGCAGAGATACTGGAGTGGTTTGCCATTTCCTTCTCTGGCTCATTTTACAGATGAGGGAACTGACGCAAACAGGGTGAAGTGACTTGCCCAGGGTCACACAGCCAGTAAGTGTCTGGGGCCAGATTTGAACTCAGGAAGATGAGCCTTCCCGACTCCGGGCCCTGGCACTCTCTGCACTACAGAGATGTAGGAGCAGCAGCAGCATCTGGGTCACAGAGCACTTTGCAGATATTTCATTTTATCCTGACAATAACCCTGAGAGGTAGGGGCTATTATTCTCCCTGTTTTACAGATGAGGACACAGAGTATCTGAGGCTGGATTTGAACTCAGGTCTTCCTGACTCAAGGTCCAGCCCTTTCTCTTGGTTTAGATTTGTATTCTCAGGGCTTAGCACAGTGCCAGGTGCATGGTAAAAGCTTAATAAATGCTTGTCAACTTGACCTTCACCCTGGGGCTCCAGCCTGCCTTTCCAGGCTGATGATACATTACTTCCTCATCCATTCTCCAGCTAGACTTGTCCACTCGCCACATCCTGATGACCACAGTTTATTTCTGGCCTCCTTGCCTTAGCCCAGACCATGTCCTTTCTGGGAATGTTCTCCCTCCTCCCTCCTGACTCTGGTAACATTTATCCCCAATCCAGGCTCAGCTTAAGGAAGATGTTCTTGAGTCACCCAGTGGTTAGCCACTTGGAGACTCTCCCCCAAGAAAGTCACTTTGTATTTCCATTGTCCCCATGCTCTATTGACTTGTCTGTGGACATGTCATATCCCTCAAGTAGAATGAAAACTCCTGGGGGACAGAGATCTTTGTACAGACATTCCCAGCACTCGGCACAATGCCTTGCTAGTAAATGCGTCGCTGATTGACTATTTGAATCACAGTCATTTACCGCACCTTTTTTTCTCTGAATTTCTGCAGCATCTTTGCACTTGATGATTATATACAAATGCACCCCCACACACACACACACACCCCTCCCCAAAAGTGCCTTACTGGCTGAAATCATCCCAACCTCCCATTCCTTCAAACCTTAAAGAAAGAGGAAGACGAGGGAGAGAAGGAGGAGGGGTGGAGGAGTGGGAGAAGTTGCAAAGAAAGGAAGACCTCAACAACCCAAAATAGGACATCCAAAGTCTGTATGATGCCAGGAGACTGGAACAGTTCTGTGTAACAACAGCTAACATTCATGTGAAAGTTTAAGTTTTGCAAAACACTTTACACACATATTCTCATTGGAGCCTCACAATGACTTTTTGATAGAAACGTTATTTTCATCTCCATTCTAAAGATGGGAAAACGGAGGGACCCAGAAGTGCCATGACACATCCAGGGTCCTAAAGTTCTTAAGAACCTGAAACGATTCCTGGTGTTTTCTCCAGGAACTAGAAGCATCTGACCCAGGAGAGAAGAGCCCAATGAGCCCTGGATTCCAGCAGTGACCCTGGAGCTTCAACAGGCAGCGCCATCCCTCAGAAGCAGGCTCACTGTCACGGTAGAGTCAAGCAGAAAAAGGCTGGGGGTTCTCTTAGCCCTGGGACTCTCACACTCTTCTGCAGCTCCTTCAGCAGAGGAAGGCAAAGTGTGACTTCTCCAGCCCCCACGCCCTGAATGGATACCAACTGCCAGAAAATCAAATGCCTGCAGACTGCTGGAAACCACACACCACCCGGCCTTTGCAGCCAGCCACTGCCGGCCATTCATAAGGGCAAAAGGGTCCAGCTGGTGAACATTCACCTGTGCATCATCTGAACAAAGCATGGGAACAGGCAGCTTGGCTGTGTTCCTTCAGTCAGGGTGAATCAGTCTGCACCTCTTTCCAATATTGGCATTGCTACAGAGGGAACAGCCTCATCCCACACCCTCCCTTCTAAGAGGTGGCATCTTCAACTCTCCTCTCCTTCTTATTTGTTCTTTTTCCTTCCTTTCCTCCTGGCCTTCTTCCTGCATTTCGATTTTCCTTATTTCTTTCTCTTTATTTTTCCTTTCTTCCTTCCTTCCTTCCTTCCTTCCTTCCTTCCTTCCTTCCTTCCTTCCTTCCTTCCTTCCTTCCTCTCCTTTCCTTTCTTCTTTTTTTTCCTTTCTTTACTTCTTCCTTCTTTTCCTCTCCTCTTTCTTTTCCTTCCTTCTCCTCTCTTTCATTTTCCTCTCTTTCTTTTTCTTCCTTTCTTCCTTTCCTTTTCTTTCTTCCTCTTTCTTCATTCCTTCTTTCCTTCCTTTCCCTTCTTTCCTTCCTTCTTTCTTTTTCTTTCTTTCTTCCTTCTTTCCTTTCTTTCTTTCTTTCTTTTTCTCTTTCTTTATCTCTTTCTATCCTTCATTCCTTCCTCTCCTCTCCTCTTTCTTTTTCTTCCTTCCTTTTCTTCTCTTTCTCTTTCTTCCTTCCTTCCTTCTTTCCTTCGTTTCCTCTTCCTTCCTTTCTTCTTTCCTTCCTCTCCCTTTCTTTCTTCCTTCCTTTTTCCTTCCTTCCTATTTCTTTATCTTTCTTTCCTTCTTTTTTCTTTCCTCTCCTGTTTCTTTTTCTTCCTTCCCCTCCTTTCCTTTCTTTCTTTCTCCTTCCTTCCTTCCTTCCTTTCCTCTCTTTCTTTTTCTTCCTTCCTTCCCTTTCCTTTCTTTCTTTGTCTTTCTTTATCTCTTTCTTTCCTTCCTTCCTTTCCTCTCCTCTTTCTTTTCTTCCTTTCCTGTCTTTCTTCCTTCCTTCCTTCTTTCCTCTCCCTTTCTTTCTTCCTTCCTTCCTTCTTTCCTTCCTCTCTCTTTCTTTCTTTGTCTTTTCTTCCTACCTATCTTCCTTCCTTCCTTTCTTCTGCAAAGTAGCTCCCAAAACATGGAAGCAGTACAGGCTAGTGGAGAGAATCCCAGAGTCAGGAGGACCTGAATTCAAATATCACCTTCAACACTATGTGACCCCATCTGACATCACAATCTCTTGGACCCTAAATCTCCTCCTCTATAACATGGAGACAATAGAAGCAGCCCAGCTCTAAGGCTAGAAGGCCTTTGGGGGTCACCTAGTCCAATTCCATCATTTTATAGGAAATAAAAGTGAGGCTCAAAAAGGAAGGTGATCTCTCCAGCATCAGCCAGGTTCACAGGATCATAGGCCCTGGAATGCAACCCTCTTATTTCAGTGAAGGAGAAGTGGAGGTCACGGGCAATCCGAAGTGGAGTTTGAATCTAGGCCCTCTTATTTCGCAGTCAGGGTCCTTCCTTTCCTTTTCTAATTCCTTTGTAATTCCTTCCTTTTCCTTTCTAATCTACCAGATTACATGGCCTCCTTCCACTTTACACAATGAGCTCCCAGAAACCACCTCTCAAGTCAGATCTGGGTAGGCAGCCCTGGATTATAGGCTCCTGAAGTAGATGGCAGAGGTGGGATTCAGAACCAGATCATCTGACTTGAAATCCCTCTCACTCTGAGTCACACCTCCTGGTACAATGCTCAAATGAGATGAGAGTCATGAAGGCCTTGGCAACCCTTCAAATGCTCCATCGGCAACAAGCACCAGCAGCAGGAGACGGCGAGCTCTAGCGACTCCTTCATGGGCAAGGTTCAGTTGCCACTTGCCCAGTAATTGCTCCATCTATTAATGACCACCGCAGAATAGCTCACACCATGGGCTTATATGACCACATGGAAACCATAGACAAACAGGCAACCACTTGTCCTAACACACAGAGACCTGTCCTCACTCTGATCTAGGAGATGAAGTCCAGAGTTTGGCCTCTCAAACAGCTATCTGCTTTTCTCTTCTCCCACAGTGTTGTGAGGCTGACTGTGTTAATCTTTGCACAGTGCTTTGGGATCTTCTGGTGAAAGCTCCTGGTGCCACACAAAACATTACTCCGAGTCCAAGCACTGGCACTGGAAACACAGCCACTAGCATGGAGCAGGAAGGCATATGTGAAATCAGTTAGTGCCACTGCTTAGCAACAGACCTTAGCTGGGACAGGTATTTGTCTCTGTTTGCTGAGAGAAGGCAGATACCAATGTTCCTCCAATCACAGGCTCCCGGCATTGGCTAGGACCTCAATCTCATCGCACAAGCAAACCTTTCTTTGAAGGGCTGTGGACTGGTAGAGGGATTGGCTGGGTCTGCTTGGCCTCACAAGGCAGAGCTGGAAGCAATGGATGCAATGTACAGAATCAGGTTTAAGTTTAATGAATGGAAAAAACCAAGTTCCTAACATTTA
Organism: Trichosurus vulpecula; assembly: GCF_011100635.1. Lineage (NCBI taxonomy): Eukaryota > Metazoa > Chordata > Mammalia > Diprotodontia > Phalangeridae > Trichosurus > Trichosurus vulpecula. Next base: position 189,924,107 of record NC_050581.1, on the reverse strand, counting down.
GAACTGTCCCAAAGTGCCCCAGGCTGCCCCAGGAGGTAGCAAGCTCCCCTTCCCTCAATGTCCTTACTGCAAACTGGACATCCAACTTTCAGCATGTATGGGGGATGATTCTTGGTGAGGATCTGATTTGGCAAATTGGTCTCCGAGGGTCCTTCTCCCTCTGAGATTGTGCAGTCTCCTTTCCCCGTTTCAAGAAATCTCTTCTTTAACCAGAGGTACTCTCCTAGGCTTCATCAGGTGTCAGAAATGAGGCAAAAAATGGAAACCAGCCATGATTTATTATGCTCACAGTCCAGCTATTAAGAAGGTCCCAATCCCAGGGGCCTCTCCCCCACTCCAGAATTTCTCCTGCACAGAAATCAATTGTAGGATCATAGGTCTAGAGCTGACAGGCCCTCACAAGCCATCTACTCCACCTTCCTCACTTTATAGAAAATGAAACCGAAGCCAGGGAGGCTAAGCAACTTGCCCTAAGTAATATAAGTAGTAAACATCAGAAGTGGAATGCGCACCCAGGTTCTCTGGCTCAGGAGCCATATCAATCACTTAGCATTTAGCAAACACCCACAGGTGCCAGGCCTTGTGCCAAGGATAAGGAACACAAAGACAAAAGTCTGAGCATCATGCAAGTGCCCTTCGATTGTAGTCTCTCTCAGGATAGTGCCCAGTCACCCCAGAGATTCCGATCTCATGAAGCAAATTTTCTAAAAAGAAAATTTCTAGAAATGTGCAAATCGAGACTGTGATACAGAGTGAAGGCTTTTCATTCTGGCTCAATATTCACCTACTAATGTAATTAATGGTGGCTAATAGCCACTAATAGAACCTAGAATTTGATGACTTCATCCACTGGGTCTCCTAGCCATCCCAGCTCCCCTTCAGAGCCAGCTGGCACCAACAGGAGACTGTCCTGTCTTCCATTCATTCATAGTAGGGGTTAGTAATATAGCCAGGACCAGTGACATGAGGGTGTTTTCTTTTGTTGTTGTTTGTTCAGTCATTTCAGTTGTGTCCAACTATTCCTGGCCCCATTTGGGGTTTTCTTGGCAAAGATACTGGAGCAGTTTGTCCTTTCCTTCTTCAGCTCATTTAACAAAGGAGGAAACTGAGGCAAACAAGGTAAAGTGACTTGCCCAGGGTCACACAGCTAGTAAGTGCCTGAGGCCAGATCTGAACTCAGGAAGATGAGTCTTCCTGATTTCAGCCTGGCATTCTATCCACTGGACCACCCGGCTTCCTTAATAATAGAAATTTAATAAAGCATTTGACTTCCTTATATCATTTTGTCCCTATAACCACCCTGTGAGGTGGGGGCCACAGGTACTCTTGTCCCTGTTTTACAAAAGAGGAAACTGAGGCTCAGGGTCAGTGACTTGCCCAGGGTCATACGAACAGCACATGTCAGAGATGAGATTGGAACCAAGGTGTCCCTGGCTCTGTCCCCCAACCCTCTACGGCAATTATATCATCAACGCCATTCTTACAGGGGGGACGTGAGGCCCAGAGAGGTTAAAAAACTAGCCCAGGGTCACACAGCTAGGACAGCGATGAAACAAGATCAGAACCCAGGTCTCTGAATTCTTCTCGTCCATCACTTCTTCCTGTTTGTTATTATTCTGTGTTATTCCCATACCACCTTTGTCCAGGCTTTTCCCCATGGATGGATGCCATCTTTGGCTTCAGGGAGCCGTGTGCCACACTGGCCTTTGAGTAACAATGTTTTCCTTGGTTAAGATGGATGACATCACAGCATCCCACCACCTCAGTGTCACAAGATCATTACCACACTAGCTCTGAAACCTCGTCCTCCCACAAAGCTTTTGTTGCATAAGCCCTCCTACTCCTGTGGTATAAAAATATAGGGAGAGGGGATGGGGACCGGACCCAGGACACCATTAATGTAAGTAACTCCCAGATAAGGAGTCTCTCTTTCCATGCAGGCCATCACCCTCTCTGCGACTTCATCCTAGAACACTGCCTAGAGCGTGGAGGGGTCAAGTGAGGCACCCAGGGTCACATAGCCAGCATGGGCCGGAGGTGTACTTGAACCCAGGGCTTCTGGTCCTGAGGCTGACTCTCTGCCTACTACACCACACTGCCTCTAGACTTAGCATGGGAATCTGATGTTGCATTTTTAGACGCGCGCATCTCAGTGATTCTGAGGGAGGGTATGGGAGAAAAGTGGAAAGAAAGCTCCTAGCTCCCAGAAAACAGAACTCAGAGGATCTCTGAGCTGGAGCAGCTCTGTACACAGCTGGTGCTTAATAAATGTCTGTGACACCGGCCTCCTGGCTGGTCCTCAAACAAGACCCCCATGATGTCACTGGTCCTCTTCCAGAGCAAAGGACAAAGACAACAAAATTCCACCGTGTACAAGAAGCCTTTCCTAATACCTCTTAATTCCAATGCCCTCCCTCTGAGATCAATTTGTGCCATCTCATTTATACACAGTTGTTTGCATGTGGTCACCCCCACTAGACTGAGCTCCTGGAGAGCAAAGACTCTTTTTGCATTTAACGCAGGGCCCAGCACATTCTAGGCACTTAAATGTTTATTGGCTGACCTACTGTTGGCTTGAATTGACTTGTCTCAGATAATAAAACCGGTCATTGGAGGAGTCTGGAGTAGAATCCAGGCCTTGTGACGGCCCCTGGGCTGAGGCCCAGAACTACACTTAGAAGTCATGGCTGGGCTTGGATCTCATCAGTTCTTAATTCTTGGACAATTCTGTATCTCAGCTTTATACGCATCATTATGAATTCCATACAACAAGAAAGCAGTTTCACATGCAGATTGGACAGTGGGCCATCACTCTTAGTTGTTCTGTTGTTCCAGCGATCTTGGTTAGACAGGGAACGGGAGATTTAAAATGCCCTACGTGCACAGAAAGTTTTTGGATGTGATAAAAGTCAAGCCCCAATAGCCCATGAAAAGGGAGATGAAGACCCGTAAAATCCACAGATAATACACATATTTTATTATATTTAATAGTTTCAACCTTAACTCCCAGGAGAGGGGGGAGGGGGAGGAAGAGTGAGAAGGGAGAGAATGGAATGCACAAGATAAGATAGTGTGGAGGGGGAGCAAGAGAGCGAGGAAGACAACTACCTTCAACATGTGAAGGGCTGTCACATGGAAGAGGCAGGAGAGCCCCAGAGGACAGAATTGAGTATGATGCGTAGAAGCTGCAAAAGAAAATGGTAAAGGGGAGGGAGATAAAAGGAGAAAGAGAAGGGGGAGAATAGAGAAGGGAAGGAGGGAAGAAAGACAGAAAGGGAGAAGAGAGAAGGGAGAAGAGAAAGGGGAAAGGGGTAGAAAAAGGAAAAATGAGTGAAAGGGACAAAGGCAAGAAACAGGGGAAAAGAAAAGGGGAGAAAAGAGCAGAAAGAGGGAGAAATGGAGAGAAGAGGCAAGGAGAGAAGAAGGGGGAAATAGAAAGGGAGGAGAGGAAAAGAGAAAGAATATTAGAGGCAGGATGGTTTAGTGGAGAGAACCCTGGGCTTCAGAGCTACATCTGACCTGTTCTAGCTGTGTCACTGTAATCAAGTCTCTTCATGTCTCTGAACCCAGGCAACTTAGCTACTAAATCATAAATGGATTCCAATTTGGCTCCATGAGTCACTCAAACAAAAGACAGCATGCTGTTCTATGGGCATCCTCAGCAGCCAAGTGTAATAACTCTTTGGGCACAATTCCAGATTGCTCTCCAAAATGGTTGGATCGGTTCACAATTCCACCAACAATGAATTAGTGTCCCAATTTTCCCCTCCAACATTTGTTGCTTTTTCCCTCAATCATTTTATCCAATATGGTAGGTGTAAAATGATATCTCAAGGTTGCTTTAACTTGCATTTCTCTAATCTAATAATGATTTAGAGCATTTTTCATATGACTATAAATTGTTTTGATTTCTTCATTGGAAAACTGCCTGTTCACATCTTTTTACCATTTATCAATTGGGGAATGACTCGTATTCTTATAGATCTGACAAAGTTCTTTATATATTTTTGATATGAGATTGTCAAGGACAATGATGACAAAAGTAATGAGAATATTTTATTTAACTACGGAAAGCAGTTATTTTCTCCACAGTCCCTTGATAATTCAATAGAAAAGATTAATACCAGAATAGTGACGTGTCACCTCTCTCTCCCTACCATATTCCACCCTGATAAAAAAGATGGGGACAAAACAATACTCAAAAGAACAGTTTCTATATTTCTATAGCGCTTGAAGATTTACAAAGAGCACTTTACCAACATAATTTGATTTAAACTTTATAATAACACTACGATGTTCGTGCTCCTATTATCCCCACTTTACAGATGAGGACATTGGGGTTTGAAGACATTAAGCACTTGCCTAGAGTTAGGCAGCTAGATGGTGCCATAGTGCCACAGAGGGCTGGGCCAGGAGTCAGGAAGACTTGAGTTCAAACTCAGCACAGACATTTACTAGCTGTGTGACCCTGGACAAGTCACTTAACTTTGTCTCAGTTTCCTCAACTGTAAAATTCTCGTAGTAATCACACCTACCTCCTAGGGTTATTGTAAGGATTAAATGAGATCATTGTAAAGCTCTTGGCAGAGTGCCTGGCACATAATAGGTGCTTATTAAATGGAATTTCAATGGAGAGGAAGTGTCTGAGATCATAGGGTCATTTAAAGTCTGAAGGAGTTTTTTAGTGCAAATCCTCCCCTTTACCGATGTGGGATTGTGCTCCTGAAAAAGTTATGATTTTTCCAAGGTCACACAGGCAGGAAGTGACCCGAACGCATGACCCGTGATTATCAAATCTATCCAATATTCCCGTTATTTTAGAAATTCTCTGCAACCTACTAAGTTCCAGGGACCATGATAAGCCTTGGCTGAAATACATTTTGGCAGCCCATCCCACCCAGCCTCTCTGCAAAGAGGCCTGTTTCCACCCATGAACCTTCACATATATTAAGTTTCCCATGTGAGAAACAGAAACCTTAGGCATCTCATTCCTCTCCAGCCTGAACAAAGCGTGTTCATTTAGAAGCTTCACAGAAGTCTCTTTTTATCCTGTGGCTTGGAAAGGTGATGGAATTACAATGAAAGCCTCCCTCCTCCACCAAGCCCCCTCCCTGCCTGCTCACTCTTTTCACAGCCGTCTCTAAGTCACAGTACAAATAGTCCTAGTTCTCAGCGAGCGAGCAACAGAATGCCAGTGATTGCTCCTCATTACACAGACTCAAAGAACCAGCACAGGAGAATTCTCCTGCCTACACACGATTTGGGATGTGTAGGCTTTACAAAAAGATGAATGATTACAAGATTTTTTATGAAAGCTTCTGTTTAACAGATAAGGAATAAGAGAGACCAGAAGCAAGGCAAGAAAAGAGCCAGGGTAGGGGGAAGAGAGTTTCCAGAAGAGCCTCAAGCCAGTTTGTGGCTGGTTTCGAACTCAGTGCCCAAGAGTGGATACAAAAACAAATGCTTTTGAAAACAGGCTCCAACAATGGCTGCAGTCGATAAGTTCCCAAGCCATTTTGATGCTGTTAGAATCTCAGAAAAAAAGAAATGCATTTTGCATCAACGAAGCACATATCAAACATCCAATAAGCTTGCTTAATAGATGGGAGAGGATGAAGCTCTAAACCTTCAAAACATTTCTGTCTCTGTCACATACATATTACTGTCTATTGACTGAATGGATGGGTGGACCGATGAATAGAAAGATATATGAATGAATGGATAGATAGAAGGATGAATGGATGGATGAATAAATGGATAAATGGAATGAAATGGATAAATAAGTGAATGGATGGATGAATACATGAATGAGTGGGTGGGTGGATGGATAGAATGGAACGGATGAATGAGTGGATTGGTGGATAGATGGAATGACGAATGAGTGGATGGATGGATAGATGGATGGATGAGTGGATAGATGGATGATGGATAGATGGATGGATGAGTGGAGAGATGGATGATGGATGGATGAGTGGATGGATGAGTGAATGAGTAGACGGATGGATGGATGGACGGATAGATGAAATGATGACTGAGTGGATGGATGGATAGATGGATGGATGGATGGATGAGTGGAGAGATGGATGATGGATGGATGAGTGGATAGATGGGTGGATGGATCAATATCAGTCTTCTATAATTTGTAGGAGCCCCTTTCCCCTCTAGAGTCTTTATCAGACTTGCATTTAGGTCAAACTTTGTTTCACAAAGTACTTTCTTCATAGTAACCCTATGTCACAGATATGGTAAGTCTGATCTCTTCACATTTGATAAAAATGAACTTCAGAGAAGATACGTAACTTATTCAGGGTCACACAGTTAATCAGTACTAAAGATAGGATCCCAACCCAGGGATCTAGGTTCCATCCTGTTTCAGCCACACTTTGCTCCTCCCTTATACCTTGCTAAGGCTGCACAGACCATAGCAAAGCTCACAACTAGGAACCAAGCCATTATAAACATACTAAATTCACATTCCTGCACTATCCTGAACCTCTTTTCTAGTTGGCCCATCCACCTATGACGCCTGTACCATGCCTCCTCTCGGGTCCTCAATCCTGGCAAATGTGGATGGTTTTGCCCTTTGCACTGGACTCCTAGACCTGGAAAGAGAATTCTAAAAAATGTGCCCTCCTGAGCTCCTCTCTGCAGCCATGCTGCTCCAGCCTGAGTCCCCACTGGTCAACTCAGCTTGGAATTCAGTTTGAGAAAATGAGGAATGTTGAAATTAGCATGATAGGAAATGGAGCCTGTGATGTGAGAATTTTTTTCCTCTCTAGAAACTTCCAGCAGAGCATCCAGCTGGGAGGTGGAAGCCACTGCTGGCAAACCTAAGATACAAAGACAGGACTTCCCAGATCCTGACTACTCCTTCCACACTCATCCCCTCAGGACATTCATTAGCTGAGACTAGTATAGAGGAGAATAATGGACAGGGGAAAAAACAAATAGAAAATTAATTTAGGTAAACATATTATTATAAAATCTCCCCAATCTCTCCAATCCTGGGTCTTCTATTTGCCATCTGTGTGACCTCAGGCGAGTTGATTAACCTCCCCAGGTCTCAGTCTCACTCATCTGTAAAATGGAGGCATTGGACTACACAGTCTCTTGAAGGTCTTTCCAGCTCCAGAGCAAGGACCCTAAATTGGATTTGCTTGATTTTTATATGCGTGTATATACACATACATATGCATGGATATACGTATACATGTGTACAGCTGTCTAGATATACATACAGATGTGGACATACATACTGTATATATTTGTTAACAAAGGTTTTTTTGTATTTCAAATAGAGGTGGCAGCTTGTTCATTGAAAATTTTAATAGTAACAGATTTTCAAAACACCCCAGGCCTCGATTTCTTTATCTGAAAGTAACTTGGTTGGAATAACCAGCTTGTGGGGTTTTCCCCAGGCCTGCAGCTGTGATGCAAGGTGCTTAATAACCACATCATCCACTCCCCTTGACACCTGGGATTTCATCAGGCACAGGAACTCTCAGTGTGGAAATTCTCTCCACTAAAATAGAACAACTCTGCTTAATTAACGGCCTGGGCGCCTGAGAAGTTCAGAGACTTGCCAAGGGTGACAGCAACCAGCATGTGTCAGAGGAATCCACACTAAAAACTCTTCTCTCTCCTCCCCTCCCCAATTCAGGACTATGACCATACACGACATCTATCTTTTTTTATTCCCTGCATTTAACTCACTACATTATAGGTATTTAATAGTGGAATAGCAACAATAAACAACTGATATTTAGATGGCCAAATTTTATGCAAATTATATAATAAATATTTAATATTATATAAAGTGTCCCAAAAGTCTTAGTGAGGTTTTAAACTTTAATAATTTGAAATTGCCCTAAGACTTTTGGGATACTATGTATAATTTGTAAATTATATACAATATATATTTTATTTATATGTATTTATAATTATATATTATTTTATATTATATATAGCCCCATCCATCCATCCACTTATTCATCCATTCCATTCCATTCCATCCATATATATATAATATATAATTTATATGTATTTATTTTGTGTGTATTTATCCATATACATTTTATATAAAATTACATGCAAACATAATTATATTCAATATGATAAAATTATAGAAATATGCATTATAAATACATAAGTAACGTATGTAAATGTATATGAAATTAGATTTATAAAATAAATCTAAGTATACATTGTTTTATTCGCACACGTGTGTGTGTGTGTGTGGATAAAACATTTGTTGTTCACAAGAGTCTTATGAAGTAAGTACTATAGGCACTATCGCCCTCCTTTTCAGATGAAGAAACTGAGACCCAGAGACAGTAAGGGATGTGTCCATCAGCACATAGCTAGTAAGCATCAGAGGCGAAATTTGAACCCAGTACTCTCCTGGCTTCAAATGAAGTACCCCCCCCCCCATCGCTCCACATGACCTCTAAATTGGATTGACCAACTAGTTATTGAATAAATACAATGAAGCCCCAATAGCAGAGGTGCCCGACATTCTCCCGGTGCAGTGACCACTGGGTACCTGGCCCTTCTACAGAGCATCCTTGGCAATAGCATCTGGCATGCAGCATCACTAACGCTTCCATTGGTGTCATCACTACAAACAATACGACCCAAAGAACGTTGCATCCCAGCTGTGTCTCTAACTCCCAAAGAAACTCCTCACAAAGGCATGTCCAAAGCCAGGTCTTTGTGCCAAGAGTCTCCATCAGCTCCTGGAGGGCACAACTTTTTTGGGTTTCTATGCCCCCCAGGGCTTCACCACAGTCACCTGGTACCAGGCACTTAATAAAAATCTGTTGAATGTAATTAAAATTTGATTTTTCTTTTTTAAAAGTGATTATCAGATAATTCAGTTACTAAGATGCTGCTGAGGGGTGCTGAGGAATGAACACAAGATCTGCAGCTGGAGGATCTGGGTTCAAATTCCTGCTCTGCCACTTGCCCGGTGTAACCCTGCTCTCAGGGCCTCAGCTTCTTCAGCCGTACGATCAGGGGGATTCGGCGAGAGCTCTCAGGTCTTTTCCAGCTCCAAATCTTTGGCTCTAGGATCTAATGGCCAGAAGCATACCTCTGTCTCTATAACCCTAGACTGTCAGGATGGGAAAGGAACTTGAAGACCACCCAAGCCCATTTTACAGATGAGGAAGCAAGGCTCAGATGAACTGCCTGGGGCTACACACCTAGGCGGTCTGCTGGATTCCAGTCTCATGCTCTTTGCACAGAGAAGGGGGGTTAAGGGAACTGGAATCCCCCAGATCTTTTTCTTGGTCAAACCAACTTGCATTGCTTATGTTTTTGTTTGGGAGAAAGGAAGGACAAACCAGAACCCACGGCCACATGGAGTAGCCAGCATAGGGAGGGGTTGGACTCAATCTCAGAAAGGCCTGGGCTTGGGTCCCACTTCTGTCTCCTCCTACGTGTGGGAGACTGGGAAAATCCTTTTTCTTCTCTGGGCTGTTTCCACTTCTGCAAAATAAAGGGATTGGACTAGACAGCCACTGAGTTTTGCTCTGGCTTGTCATCGATGATTCTGGCATTTCCCTGTGCTAAGGAACTCTGCTGTGTTTCCAGAGAAGCTGCTGGCCATCCCTGGGCTTCCTTTCCAGTGAAAAAAGAGGTATGCAAAAAGGACTATTGGCCAGGGAGTTCTGACCTTGAACTTGCTGGCTGGACTATCTGGGAAAAACAATTCCTCTGGGAGTTTGGGAAGGAAAACAGAGTGCTACAAATGGTCTCACGGACCCAGGCTGTTTACGGAAAAGGACGTTTCTTCCAAGGACTAGTGGTATGGGCCATCTCAGCTCAGGCCTGGAGATCAATGCACCAGAATGTCCAGAAGCAGAAGCTTGGTGGTCGTGTCTGCTAAGGAGTCTGGCACCTTCTGAGGTGCCTTCGAATAATCCTGCTCATACACCTCCCTATGTAACAAGGACATTCCTGTGGAGTCAAACCATTGCCCTTCCATTCTCAGGGCTTACAGACTCTAAATACTGGTCCACCTAGGTCATTTAGCTCTTATTATCTCCAGTCCGGAATTTCCTCATCTTCTTTTCATCATTCCTTATGGTGCAATATTATTCCTCTGCATTCATGAATCATGTCTGTTCAGTCATTCCCCAGTTGGCAGATACCCACTCTGCTTCTAATTTGATGACAAAAAGCACTTGCTGGGCCTATTTTGGCATCTATGAGACCCCTTCCTCTGCCTCTGACTTTTTTGGGGGTCTATGCCCAGTAGTAAGATTGGTGGGTGAATGACTTACAAATAGTGACTTTTCTAGTACGAGGCAAAGTTGTTTCCTAGAACAAATGGACTTACAGGTCCACCATCTGGGTACTAGTGAGCCTGTCTTCCAGGATCCAAGTCAAGTCAAGTCAAGTCAACAAGCATTTATTAATCACCTACTATATGCCAGGCACTATGCTCAGCACTGTGGATACAAAGAAAGGCAAAAGGCAATTACAAAGAGCTCACAGTCTAATGGGGAAGACGGCATACAAACAACTATACTCAAACAAGATATTTACAAGATACATTGGAGAAAATCAACAAAGGTGTTAACATTAAGGGGAACCCAGAAAGGCTCCTTGCACAGGGAGGGGTTTTAGCTGAGACTTGAAAGAAGGCATGGAGGTCAGAAAGCAGAGAGGGAGGGAGGGAGGGAGAGAGAGAGAAAGAAAGAGAAGGAGGAGGAGGAGGAAGAGAGGGGGAGAGAGAGAGAGAGAGAGAGAGAGAGAGAGAGAGAGAGAGAGAGAGAGAGAGAGAGAGAGAGGAGGAGGAGGGAGGGAAGGAGGAAAGAGAGAAAAATGCCTGAGGTTGGGAGCTGGAGTGTCTCAAGTGAGGAATAACATGGAGGTCAAAGAGGGCATGGAGAGATATAAGGAGAAAGGAGACTAAAGGTGGGGTGAAAATAATGGGAGGCTTTAGAAGCCAAATAGATGTTCTACTTGATCCTGGGGGCAGTAGAGAACCATTGGAACTGATGCCACCACTCCCTTCACTGAGTCACGATGCATCTTTTGGGGAAGAATAAACATTGACACATCTTCTCTCCCCCTCCCCTGCCTGGACATGGCCCTGATCATGCATCATGTATCCTTGTAGCTGCAGAACCTCAAGTGTGGTATGATTGCGCCAACAAGAGCAGTAGTTCAGAATAACAAGAAAGCACTTTGCCATTGGCACAGCCATGATCTCACGCACGTGTCCCACCAGGTGCACGCTTTCTTCCTCTCTCAAACAGCAGGAGGATGCTCCACACACTCCCACAGCCATGCCCACACACACATAAACACACATGCATACACACACATGAACACATACATATTCTCTCTTTGTATCGATCCTTTATCCTACAACTAAAATCATATTCAAAGCTCCTTTCAAGTGGGCCACCCATCCAAAAAGCGTGCCACCACCTGGGATAATTCAATCGGTCAAAAATCACTTATAAAGCACCAGCTATTTGTTTGGCACTAGGGCTACAAAAGCAATCCAGATACTAAACAGAGGATCAATCACCGTTACAGAAAGTGCCATCTGGAAACAGCACTGGCAAAGTCCCAACTAATGCTCACATCCTACCTTAATCAATGAATCAATAAGTATTTATTAAGTACCAACTATGTTCCAGGCACCGTGATAGGTACTGGGGGCATGGGAGCACAAAGGGAACCCTTAAGGTAACAGTCTGTCATCTCAGACATTAGCTGTGTGACCATGAACAAATCACTTGCCCTCTCTGGGCTTGGGAGCTCCTTGAGAACAGGGACTATCCTTCACCTTTCTTTGTATCCCCAGAGCTTAGCACAGGGCCTGGCACACAGTAGAAACTCCCCGGATTCTTGCTGACTTGTTGACTTGATTCAGTTTACTGATCTATAAAATGGATAATAATGATCACATTTTCCCTCATAGAATTATAGGTAGGATCAAATCCCATAGAAACCACAATATACTACAGAAATATCAGCTGTTATTAATACAAGAGGCTAGAATCATCAACCCCTTCTCAGTTCTTGCCACAATTACACTGAGTTTACTGTTTACATTTTCCATAGATTAACTGATAAACATATTTTTCCCTCCACAGAATGTAAGCCCCTTGAGGGCAGAGACGATTTTATTTTTTCTGTGCCCGGTGGCTCCTGCTTAACTCCACGTACTTCCATGCGATGTTGCATAAATCACTTTTTCTCAGGGGCCTCAGTTTCCCTCCTTTGTATAATGAAGGGGTTAGAGTAGATGGACAGTTCCATATCATGATATTTATATGATCTTTATTTGGAGCTGGAAGGGACTTCAGAGGCCATTTACTCCAACCCCTTCACTACTAGACTCTAAGCTCCATTTTTTCTAAGCTGCTGAGTGACTGACTACAAATGCCATGACCACCCATGAAATACACCACCCTGGGGCAAAGAAAACCCTGTTCACCCCATTCTACTTATGCATCTGTCCAATGTCACACAATGCCTTGGATAATGAAATGGAAGGCATATTAACACCGATACTGAGCCCAGGTTTATGAAATATGGCTCCCATTTTCTCCTTATACTTTGGAGGAGTGAACATTGCCTTCCTCCCCCCCCCAACACTTGTTGAACCGCAGGCTTATTGTTCTTTCTCATGGAGAGACAGCAGATAATGATAGCTTGTTACCTAGAATTAATTTAATACTTGTCAAGATCTTCAAGTTCTTCGGTGGAAGGAGCCGTATAAATATGAATTATAATCATTTGAGGTTTTATTGTTTTCTCTTTCACATTGATATTTTCTATTATAAAATAAAGTTTGTATCACCCCTAATCCTCACCCTACACAATCAATACCTGCCTAGCTGATTGCACCTTCCAATTCTGCTCTGATTAACTCTTGTCAGTTATACTTGGGGTCCTTCTAACTCAAGCATTCTATACTGGTCAACTTTGGTGGCCAACATATTCTTCAAATGAGTCTCACTTAAAGTTTAATTGGTCTGTGGTGTACTGGAGACAGTGTTAGATTTGGAAGTCAGGAGCCTGGGTTCCAATCATACCGCCGATGTTTTCTAGCTGTGTAATCCCAGGAAAGCCACTAAACTTCTCTGCTTCTTTATCTGTAAATTGGAGGTAATGTTATCAACATATTCACCTCAAGAAATTCCCTTTGTGAATCTTAAAAAGGCTACAGAAATGGGAGTTGTAATTAAAACAATTCCCACTGCATGCCTGGATACAGAATAACACACACTCGATTTTATTATACTGACATTAATTGTAATATCATGATAAGTTCATGGGTGTCCATGGCCTAAGGATTCATTAAAAAGTGGTGAGCTTTTTGCCTACGTGGCTAGGCTGGTCCTCTAGAAAACAGAGATAATTAATTGTGAACATCATCCCTCACACAGGATGGGCAGCCTTGAATGGGTCATCTGCATAATTGAAAGGAGTACCCACATCTATGAAATCACATATCCAATGGAGAATATCACCCAAACTGTTGTTCAGTCATTTTATTCATGTCCAAACCTTCATGACCCCATTTGGGGTTTTCTTGGCAAACAATGGAGTGGTTTGCCATTCCCTTCTCCAGTTCATTTTACAGATGAGGAAACTGAGGCAAACAGGGTGAAGTGACTTGCTCAGGATCACACAGCTAGTAAATGCCTGAGGCCAGATTTGAATTCAAGATGTTGAGTGTTCCTGACTTCAGGTCCAGCACTCTATGCACTGCATCATCTAGCTGCCCTTCCAGATTGTTGATCCTGTGCCTTAATTACTAATTAGAATTTTATAGAATAATTAATAGTTAGAATTAGAATAATTAAAAAGTGAGTAAAGTATTGACTAACTGATGGACATTTAGAGAAAAATTTAGAGATACAGAAAAGGACCAAGATCTGAGATAGAGAAGGAAGGAAAGAAATTAAGATCTGGGAAGCTCTGATTGGCAGTTAGACGGAAACGAGCCAGAAAAGCAAAAGAGAAGAGGGAAAATTAACCGGAAGACAGCCAATCAATCAACAGGGATCCATTAAGTGCCTACCATGGGCCAGATACTGCAGAGACAAAGAAAAACCTGGAATAAGCCCTGACCTCCAGGGGCTGGCATCTTACCCTGGGAGACAGCATTGATATATGGAGGTCTATGCAAAATACACAGGAGAGAGACATTAGTGGCCGGTGGCAGCAAAGGCATCATATGGAAAGTAGTCCTCCATTGGAGTCTGGAAGGGTACCAGAGATTCTAAGACACAGAAGTGAGGAGGCGAGAAAGAGGTCCATTGTAGGCATGGGAGATACCTGCTAGAAAGACCCAAAACCAGGATGCAGAGGCATTGAGAGAGAGTCACGTATCGGGAAAAGGAAGAAGGCAGGTTTGGTCAGACTCTAGAGGGTATAGAAGAGAATACTGCATTGTAAGGTTGAAGAGGCAGTTGGGACCGAGCTGTTAAGGACAGTGGAACTTCTATTCGACCCTTAATAGTGAACCACCAAAGTTTATCAAACGGAGCAAGGGATGCACTTTAAGACATGTACTTCAGGAAAATGACTGTGGCAGATGAATTGGAGTGGAGGTGACGAAGGTCTTCATGAGAGTGGTGGCTATGTGAATGGAGAGAAGGCGAGACAGATGTTGCAGAGAAAGAAACAAGACTGAGTGACTGATTGGATATGGGGTGTGAAGGACCAAGAGTCAAGGCTGACCCTGAGCTTGTGAAATCTTGTGCTCGCTTTACGGAACGATTGCATTCATTCATTTGCGTGTATGTCCCCTCCGTCTATAGACTGTAAGCTCCCTGAGGGCTTCATTTTTGCCTTTGTCTTTCCAGGGCCCATCATGGTACCTGAACTGATGCCATTCATACAGCACCTACTATGTGCAGGTTACTGTGCCAAGTGCTTTCCAATCATTTTCCCATTTGATCTTCACAACAACGATGAGAGGTAGGTGCCCTTATTATCCCCATTTTTCAGATGAGGAAACTGAGATGAATAGAGATGAAGAGCGACTTGCCCAGGGTCATGTAGTTAGTAAGTGTCTGAGGCTGAGATTGAACTCGGGCCTCCCTGACTCCAGACTCAGTGCTCTATCTTCTGCTGTGCCTCCTTGCCCCTAGTGTGTGCCACATCGAGGACACAAATCTGTTGAAGCATTCTAGTACTTCCTACTTGTCTCAGCCATCACAGGGTCATAGATTTAGAGCTGAAAGGGACCCCTGAGGTCATACATTCCACCTCCCTCATTTTACAGATGAGAAAACTGAGGCACAAAGGGGCTAAATTACCTGTGCAGAATCACACTAGGATCCATGGGGGATTTTGAGCCTGATCCTTCTGACTCTACGGCCAGTGTCCCATCTACTCTGCCATGCTAGTGCCCAGGACCTGGTTGGTACAGATATTCTCTCCAACCATACAGATTTTACTTCTACGACTTGTTAGTCTTTGAGAGTTGCAATGGCCAAAGAAAATCTGTACTTATCCGGGCTGGTCCCCAAAGCCCAGGATCTCAGAGTTAAGAAAGGACCACTTTTAAGAGAGACCACTCAGCCCAATCCATCCTTGGACATTTCTTAGAGCTCCCCAGCTTCTAGCAAAGCTTGGGAGATCTCAGGGTGACCTCCACACCAAAACAAAGTATTGCAGGAACATCTAGGCAGAGTGAATTCTACAAGCCAATGAATAATGGGCGACGGGACACATTCAGAAATGTCCACTTGAGGGCGCCAAGCATATCAACACAGGAAAGTACCTACAACCATTCACTTCCCATCCAGGTATGATGTGCCATAGAAAAGGGCATTTCTCATCCCTCTTTGAGAAATTGTCGTAGCATGGCTCCAATAGAGTGCAATTTTCTTGAGGGCAGAGACTCCACAGTGTGCATTTCTGCCCTTTTCTTTTTATTCCCAGCCTTTAGCTTAAGTGTATGGCATTATTGTGAGCCCTTAAGAAATGCTGCTTGATTGATTGATTGCTCCTAATTTTATTCTATGTCAAATAAATAAAATTTATATCGCCTTCTTTGATACCAGAGCATATTCTTTCATTTTCCTTCCTGCATCCCGTTTTCTTCTGGTGTTAGCATTAGCCGCAATCTGTCATGTGGTCTCAGAAGCTCCTCACAGACAAGACCTTCCCCTTCTGCTATTTTTGAAATTCAACACAGCACCTCACATAGGCCTCAGCACACTTCAGCACTCCATGAATTCGGTAGACTGGTGGGCTCATCGAAAGGTCCTGAGGCACAGTCAAAGAAGTGGCATCAGCTCCCTGCTGCTAATGTGAGCCATTGTAAATAGATGTCTGTAATGGTCAGTACAGTCTCTGGTTTAGCCCACATGTCTGCTTCCTACTCAAGGCCAAGCTGCCTATTCAGATGATGGGAGGTCCTTTGATGGTGAAGGAAGGTGCCAAGAAACATGGGGGCAGGGTATGGGTATAACCCACCTAACCCTGAAAGGGACATCTGTTCTTCAGCTAGTTTCTTCTCTCTGCCAATCATCATGGGCCATGTGCCTCTTTGAATTTGGTCACATTCACTATAAGTATGGATGGACGGAGGGATGACTTGGCATGGAAGTCGTCCATCCCCCAGTAGTCTGGGCTGCAAGAACACACCACAAAGCACCACCAGGAACAACTGATGTCTCTATCCTCTGGATGGTGGGATGACTCTTCCCCCTCCAGTCCAGGGCTCCCCTCAGACCTGGAAGAGGATTCCATGGATTCTAAAAGCTCAAAGAGTGTATGATTAGCTGAGTGTGCAAACTTGATGCCAGGCTCTGAGAAGCAACATCTTCAGGGCCACCAATTTGTATTTAAAAAGAGAAAAAGGGACTTTTTTAAATGGGCAAGTATTCATTTCATAAGCATTAACGTGCTTAAATACAAACTATGTGCCTGATATGATGCTAGGTGCTAAGAAGGCCAAGACAAAAACCCCTCCTGACCTCAAGGGGTCTATATTCCATTGGGAGGAACAAAGTGTAATAGGTTTGATTGCCAATATTGCTTACTACATGGAGGAGTCTGGGCCAGATCCTTAACCTCTCTGGGCTTCATTTTCCTTATATATAAAATACAGAGGCTGATTTAGCCTCTAGGGCAGAAGTTCTTACCCTGTGGTCAATGGACCCCATAAAGAGACTCATTGAGAAGTTTCAGAGGGTCCATGAACTTGATCGGGAAAAAAATACATCTTCATTTTCACTTGCCTTTAACTGAAGTTTAGAATTTCCTTCAATTATTTGAAACCAGGATTCTGAGAAGGGTCCATAAGCTTTCTGAGGCTGATACCATAGGGGTCTAACACACACAAAAACTTTGTTCTAGGGTCCTTTCCAGCTCTAAATCTATGTGATCTTCTGAAATTCATTCTGAGCAAATATTTCTTTCCAAAGCACTCTGATGTTGTATATAGGATGTTTACTTTACTTAGAGTAGCTGATGAATGAGTGAAGTCTCCTTAAAGGAGGCCATGATAAATTGATCTTTGGGGTCAGTGACTTTAAGTGCCATCTTTGGCGGGTCAGTCTAGTTGGATAGAATACAGCGCTAATTAGGTCAAAATCATAGGTTGAAGTCCCCTGGTTGGGGCAATTTTATTTTACCCACGAACACAAACTTCTCCCACTAAGACCCAGCCTAGTTGGATAGAAAACAGTGCTAATGAGGTCAGGGGTCATGGGTTAAAGTCCCCTGGCTGGGACAGTTTTATTTTACTCATGAACACTCTCCCCATGGACACACACTATCACTCTTACAGATGTATAACAGAAGCACAAGACAAGGAAGTGGAGTTTTCCATTACTGACAAAAGGGGTCCAGAGTAGCTTGTCCTACTCACTGAGGCCCCATACAGTGGTGTTTTTTTAAGAACTTGAGCCCGAATTAGCTCTTACAGTTTTCTTATCTTGGAAAATTGACCAATCCCTTTAGTGGCAAATACAAAAGAACCCTCTCACCAAACCCTGGACCTGATCTATACGTGAGTGATAAAACATTAGATCTGAGCAGGGCTTCTTTTGATTCCCTTGAGGCATCATCAAGAAGTGCTAAGAAAAGCCATTAAATTATTTATAGCCATCAACACTGTGATTCCACGGTGCAACTACATCCCCAAGGAGGCTGATGGCAGGAACAAAAGACACACATGTCCAAAAGGGTTCCCAGAAGCAACATTTGAGATAGCAAAAATCTGGAAATAAAGTACATGTTCAGTGATGAGGAAATAGCCAAGCAATCATGGTACGAGAATGAGGGGAATATTACTGTGCCACGGGGAAGACTTCTGTTAAATGATGCAAAACAAAGAGGCTGATATAGATGACCACAATGTAAATAAAGGGCACAACCTCCCTTCCTGTAAATGAGGATAAACTGATCTAATGAATGTACTTGGAAAGGGATGGGCAGGACTTGTAGCATCAAAATAAATTCCATCAGTAAAATTTAAAAATAAAGTCGAGATACGAACAGTGAATGAAATGACCCAATGAAAGGATCTGATGAAGGAGAAATTCAAGTTCTTTTCTCAGAGGCCATGGGGCATGATGAAAAGATCACCCACCTCACTATCAGAAGGTGCTGGGTTCAATTCCTGGCTCTCACCTACTGTGATCTAAATCCCCTGATCTTCAGTTTCCTCATCCTTAGAATAAGACAGTGGTCCTTGGATTCCTCCCCTGCCTTACCGAGCAAACAACAATAGTTCGTTTTTATATGGCACAGTCAAATCCTACAAACCCACTTCTCGTATGAGCCCCATGAGGCAGAAAAAGTAGGTATTACCTTGATTTTACATTGGAGGAAACTGAGTTCTATCTGAAAAGTTAAAAGATGGCAGATGTCAGGTGCGTGTTTGCATCCACGGAGCAGCATGTGATTGCAAGTAGCAGAAGGGGTCCAGGGAGCAACAAAATGGTCTCCCGACCTGGAGCTCCCCCAATCACCTGATCTACACGAGCATAGATGTAATTATTAAAATTAAGGCACAGCTTCTGCTGTGTCAGAGCACATGCCCCTAGTGCACTCATAAGGATGGAGTCAGACGTGTGCACATACAAAACACAGACAGCTTGGCAGAGTGGAGAGGGGGGTGGTCTTGAAGTCAGAAAGACACGGGCTCATGTTCCACCTCTGACACACACTGGCTGCATGACCCTGAATCAATCCCTTCACCTCTTGATGTCCCAAGCAGCTCTCCAAGAGAACATGAATAACAAATTATTAAATAAATTGATATTCTGGAGAAAGATAAAGCGGGGGAGGGGGGAAGAGAAAAAAGAGAGGCAGAGTGGGTGGGAAAGAGAGGAGAGGAAATGGAGAGAAGAGGAGAGGAGGGGAACAGAGAGGAGAGGAGAGGGAATGGAGAGGAGAGGAAATGTGGAGGAGAGGAATGGAGAGAAGAGGAGAGGAAATGGAAAGGAGGGGAGAGGAGAAAAGAGGAGAGGAAATGGAAAGGAGGGGAGAGGAGAAAAGAGGAGAGGAGAGCAACAGAGAAGAGAGGAGAGGAAATGGGGAAGTGAGGAGAGGAATGGAGAGAAGAGGAGGGGAGAGGAAATGGAAAGGAAGGGAGAAGAGAGGAGAGGAGAGGAGAGGAGGAGAGGAGCAGGGAGAGGAGGAGAGGGAAGGGCAGGGGAAAGGAGGGGAGGGGAGGGTAAGGGAGGGGAGGGGAAAGACTATGTACTTCTATCACTAGTGTTTTGGGGTCCAGGTCGATATTATCATCAATGTGAGGAACTTTCTACAAAGTGGAAACTCCCTCCACCAACACATCATCAAATTATTTTGAACCTGGGTCTCCTTGCCTCTGAATCCAGTCTTCTCCTCACTGTCCCAAAATGCATCCATACATACACACATGCACATATATACACCTATGTGTGTGCATTGGAGGCATTAGAGGGAGTTTCCACACTGGGAGCTACTCACAGTGAAATCTCAGGTTTGAGATGAATATATACCCCTGGGTAGATCTAAGCGCCATGTATGGTGTGTACACACACACACACACACACACACACACATACATGCTACATGCATCTGTCTATATGTGTACGTGAGTGTATATCTCCATGTGTACCATGTGATGATGCTTATCTACATGTGTGTGTACATCATATGTTCTTTCCCCAAACCTATGATTTCCGAGGAATTCCAAGCATGGAAACTCCGTCCAAAGCTACAGATTGTTACCTCTTCTAAACCTCCACAGAATGAGAGGAAGGCCTGGAGGCTTGTGTGGTGAAGGAATTGTCCACCTCAAAGTCTTTATGTATCAGAGGGTGGAATTGAACCCAGGTCTTCTGCTCCTCCAAGCTACTACTAATGTTTCCATTAGTTACTCATTTCTTAACAATTGCGAAGTTAGACTGAGTCACTGCCACCAAGACTTAGAGCGGAGGTCATAATGTCATCAGGAGAGCCACTGCCCAAGCACTAAGAGGAGCGATTCTGTCGTCCCGCACGCTGGTTTCATCTTAAGGAACACTTTCAAGAGTGCATGGCCCCAAGTAGTTTGATCAGAAGCGCTTTTAGCAAAAGGAGATTAGCAGAAATCCATTTCCACTACAAGCTTCCATCCGTGGGTGAGTTGCCTAGTATCTACACATTTTCTCAGATGAGGCCGAGGCCCTGCCTCCCCCTGAGCCAGAGGCACAGTTTAATTTTAGCAGCTCTCCACACCAAAGGCGATGACAACAAAGCTACACCCGGCCAAGGTCACTGAGTGTCCGGTCAGTTAGAACAAGCTGAAACCCAGCCTGACCAAGGCTCTCCCATCATCACTCACTGTGCAGAAGTTGCCATCAGAGACTGAGAGCTCAGCCGTGCCAGACGCCCCCTCTATGGAGAGGGGAAACTGAACCACACACTGGCCCAAAGTCTACCCAAAAAAAAATATCTCATTCCTCTTCCCCCTGAGGGCCCTTCAGAACTTGAAGGGAGCTGTCTTTTCCCACCCTCCCTTCAGCCCACCCCACAGTCTGCTCTTCTCTAGGCTAAACCTCCCATTTCCTACAAATGATCCTCCTCTGTCCCAGCCTCTGATCACCCTCCTCCAGACACTGCCCAACACCTTCCTGGCATTGCGCCCAGCTGTGCTCCTCCAGATGTGGCCTGCTGGGGGCAGAAGCGAGCAGGACTATCCCCTCCATTCTCATCACCCTGCCTCAAAGTAAATCGATTTAAGTCATCTTTCTGCAGCTGCATTCTGACCCCTCATCTCCACACCTCGGACAATGATTTAGTCATCCAGTCAATGAAGCACCTACTCCGTGCCAGGCGCTGGGCTAAGCTCTTTACAGTGATTATCTCACTGGATCCTCACAACAACCCTGGGAGGGAGGTGCTATTACTACCCCCAATTTACTGATGAGGAAACTGAGGCAAACAGAGTTTAAGTGATTTGTCCAGCTAGTAAGTATCTGAGGCTGGATTTGAACTCAGGTCTTCCTAATCCCGGACCACACTCTATCCACTGAGCCACCCAGCCACCTTTAATAAGTTTTAATAATTTGCAGCCAGTGGAAATTCTCAGGCCTCTCCTCTAGGATCATAATCCATCAATCAATAAGCATTTATTACACAATCACCATGTTCCAGGCACTGTGCTACGTGCTGGAGATACAAACAGAAGAAAGAAAATATCTCATCTAGAGAATTTAAGCCACTAACTGAGGGTGCATTAAAGCTCTATATCTACCTACAATGAAAGACAGAGGGGCTACCTGCACTGGTAAAGGAGTCTCCTCACCTGGGAGTTCCCTAGACCAGTAAAATCACAGGGCCAATCCCTCACCCCTATAAATATCTCTGTCATCTGCCTCATTGGGTTATTGTGAGGTTCAAGGGAGAGAACAGATCTGTAAAATGCTTCATCAACCTTGAATCACTCTAGAAACGCCAGATATTATAATTCAGAGGACTCTGTAGCACAGCTCAGATCATACATTTTCTGTCAAACTGAGCAACACACCCATCTGTCCAACGGCCCAAGACTGCTGATGTAGGCAAGTGAACTCCACGGCTTCACTGGGAATTTTATGAGAATTGCTGAAGTGATAGATTCATTCAGCATCCATGGGGCTGGAGAGGTCTAGTCCCAGGACCAGGAAATCAGCTCCTGCCACATGAGTCAGCTACACCCTCGGTATAATTTATGAATATGGCAAGGCTTGTTCATCTTTGAGGCAGCTTAGATGGCTTTCATCAATCCCTGTTCCAGAACACATTGGCACTCAAGGGACTTACAAACAGATCAACTGACAAATGAATTAATCTGTCAGACCTGTTATTATCTTACTCAAGGACAGCACCGCATTTCTCCTCTTCACCCAGGGCAGAGGGAATGATAGTGGCAAGAAGTACAATGCAAGAGGGCTGCTGGAATCTCAAAGAAAACAGCACTCTCCTTGGGACCCCCATCTCTGCCCCAGAATCCTTTGGTTTTATCTGGTTGTCTGAGCTTTCCTTTTCTACCCCACCCCTACAGTCTTCTCTCTCATTCACTCACTTCTCTGGCTTGATAGAGACAATGAACAACTCTCAACTAGCCCACCCTCCAAACTTGTCTCTTTCCTCCCTTCCCCACCCCTCCCTCTTCTATCCTGTCTCAAAAGATTAAATAATTCCCCTTTCCACGGCTAACTCTTCCATTTGGGCCATTGGCTCCAATGTAGTAAAGACTCTAGATACTACCAATCTTTCTCTACACTCTAATATTCTCTCTCTCTCTCTCTCTCTCTCTCTCTCTCTCTCTCTCTCTCTCTCTCTCTCTCATCTATTACCTTCTCCAAGTACCTTCCCTGACCCACACCCTTCCCCTCACTTAGAGATATTTGTAAAGTGCCTTGACTCACTTCTTAAAGAAGCCTATTCACTGAATGAGCATTACCTCACTCTAAGAGAGTACATGAAAAGGCCTTAACCTAAAAGGGCCAGGATCTCCCATTGCATCCTCGGTCATCTCCAGTCATCCTGATGAATATCTGGTCACTGGATCCAGATGGCTCTGGAGGAGAAAGAGAGACTAACCTTGCACAGCCTTCCCTCATTCAAATCAAAGTCAACTGCAAGTCATGTTATCATTTCCCTGATGCCATGGCCCTCTTCGAAAACAAAGGAGAAACAAAACAAGTGCTGAGTCAAGCACACAGTAGGCACTCAACAAATGCTGGTTTTTAATTGAATCGAAAAGGATCCTTTCAGAGGTCAATGTCTCTCTTTGAATCTAGAGATCAAAAAGAAAGAAATCAGAACCCCTGTATCACATAAGCACAGTCAGGGAAAACATTCCTATGTTGGTCACATCTAGCATTTATATAGCACTTTAAGCTTTGCAAGGCACTTTACAAATACCTCATTTTAACCACACAACCACCCTGGGAGGTTATCCCTTTTTTACCAAGGAGGAAACAGAAGCAGACGGATTAAGTGACTTGCCCAGGGTCACATAGCTAGTAAGTGTCTGAGGCCAGATTGAAATTTAGGTCTTCCCAACCCCAGGCACAGCACTATATCCACTGGGCCACCTTGATGCCTAATCCGGCATATCTGTCCATCATCTCTCTAACACAAAGTGGGCAGCTTCTACTGACCATTTACCTGATCAAAGTTTTTAAGTCTATACCACTCCCAGGCCTTAGAGATCAAAACACATGTAGGAAAAAGTCCTTTACATAAAAAATATGTATAGCAGCTCCTTTTGTGGTGACACAAAACTGGAAACTAGAGGGCCGCCCATCAAAATGGAATGGCAACTAAAACGCAGATGAGAGCATTGGCACCGGACCTCCCCAATGGAGCATTGAGAGGGAATAAGGTTAAAAGGATGAAGTCTTGGTGTTGAGGATCTCGACTGACACAAAATTCCTTTTCTGGTCCCTCAAACAATCTGAGCGAAAACTCCTTAAGGGCGTTTTCATTCAGTCTTTGTTTCCCCCACCCCCAGCAGGGCTTTGCCAATGGTGGCAATTAATCAAATGTCTGTTGGTTTGGAAATAGAATGTACACTTGTTCCACAAAAGAACATACGACCCAAAGGAGGGCATTGCTCCCAATTATCTTCGGCGGCTGAAAAGAAGTGACACGTTTAACTTAGTTACACCTGGGCTTGAACTAAGGAGATGCGTGATTAGCCTTAAAACCGTTGGGGTATCTAGTCATTTTTCCAGGGTTAATGAGGAGTCCTGGGTACTTGTGACGCGGCCTTATGAACAGAAACCCAGATAAAAAGATAGACCTTACACGCCAAGTTCGACGCCCTGATTTTGCGGATGGGGAAACCGAGGCCAGATAGGTTAAGTGACTTGCACAGTATCACCCAGCTCTTATGTGTCTAGGGCAGGATAAGAATCCAGTTTTTCCTGACTCCGAGGAATCCTGCCCACCCTACCACACTGCCCCGCCAGACATGAGAAAATGTCCCATCCGTACATGAAAGCAAAACACACTGGCATGACCTCAAAATGCCACCATTATTCATGAAGATGCGAGAGTAGCCTGCTCCCCCAATAGGATATAAGCCCCTGGAAGAAGTGACTAAGGCAGCTGAGGGTGCGGTGGAGAGAATGCCAAGCCTGGAGTCAGGAAGACCTCAGTTCAAATCCAGCCTCAGAGACCCATTAGCTGTGTGACCCTGGCAAGTCGGATCACCTCCATTTCCTCGCCTCGCTCCAGGGTTGTTGTGAGGCTCAAATACCACAATATCCGTAGAGTACTTGGCACGGTGCTCGGCACACAGTAAGCGCTCCATAAATCCGAGCTATCGTTGTTATTTCATTTCTGCCTCTGTATCTTCAGCACTTAGGACAGCGCTGGGCGCACAGTAGCAGTTTAATAAATATTTGGGGGTTGATCAGTCGGCAACGCTTAGACATGATTTCCATGACTGTTTTGCTAGAATCCACTTCCAACTTTGGGAGTAAAAGCAGCCTTCCCACAACCAGACCCATAGCCGGCTCTCCCTTTCCATGCTCTTGGCTCAGGCGCCAGTCGATGTATTCGAAACTGCCAGAAAGAAGCTTCCTTGCCATTCACTTCCAAAGGCTAGACTGGCCAACTATGATTAAAGTAATAGGACATAGACCAACCATGTGACCTCTTTGTTGAGGGAAACTACCATATGGGGACATTTCCTCTCCCAACGCAGATCTACACCTTCCCCTCAACTTGGAGAACTGCCTGGGGCCCAGAGAGGTCAAGAGATCTGTTTAGAGCCACAAAAGGCATCAAAGGTAGGACCTGAACCCAGGCCTTTTTGACTCAGAGGAAAGTGGCTTTCTATCCACTAGCCCAATCCACCTCTCTTGGAGCCAAACATTCACAGGATAAGTTTGTTTTATTCCACTGGTAATGTGTTAAAGCAATAGAACTCTTTCAAAATCAGGGAATTCATCAAAACTTCATCAAGTAGCAGGGAAAGACAATCTCTGTACCAGAGCAATAAAAGGGCTCTGAATTGTTATTTCTTTTGACATTTTCATTGGCTGATATGGAATCAGAGATTTAGAGCTGGAAATCCAATCCCTCATTTTTCAGATGAAGAAACTGAAGTCACACACACACACACACACACACACACACACACACACACACACAGTTTGAGTATTCACCCAAGGTCACACAGAGAGCAAGGTTCAGAACTGAGATTCAAACCCAGATCCTCCAACTCCAAACCCAGCACACATTTCCCACCATCCCAATCTCCCTCTCCAAATACTTTAAACATTCATTAACCCCAGGTAATGAAGATGAGATATGAGGATGCAAGGAAAGTCTAGACTTTGCAGGGATTTGAAAATAACAGACTCCTCACATTGATGACCATAAAATCTATAAGTGGGAGGTAGCAATCACTAACAGGCAGCCCCCGACAATAAACAAAGGGCAAGTGTTCATTTGTGTGTGTGTGTGTGTGTGTGTGTGTGTGTGTGTGTGTGTGTGAATTGCACTCTTCCGTTTACAAGGAGTGATTAGGAAATGAAATTACCCCAGAACAAACCACAGGCTCACAGGGAAGCATCCACTTGGGCAAGCTTGAGCACTAAAAGCCCAGGAGCCTCCCTACTGGAAGCTGGCAGCACTTGATAGGAACCAGGAAATAAACAATTTACTGCATCAATTACTGGCAGGATTTTTTTCAGAGGGAAAAATAGAGGCCCAGGGTTCTACTTGAGAATGTTAGCCTTTCTTACTAGGACCCAAGGAAACCATGGGAACCACCAAAGTGGTCAGCAGGCATTGTTCTGCATTGTCTTTCTCCAGAGGCATTCAACCACATGTGTATTTAATATGAACTGGTCTCTCTACTATGAAATCTATGGACAAAATGACGATGAGACTCAAAAGTTTAAATACGTGTTTGTTCTTCAATCGTTTCAGTCATTTCTGACTCTTCATGACCCTTTTGGAATTTTCTTGGCAAAGATAGTAGAGTGATTTTCCATTTTCTTCTCCAGGTCATTTTACAGATGAGGAAACTCAGGCAAACAGGGTGAACTGACTTGCCCAGGGTCACACAGCAAGTAAGTGTCTGAGGCCAGATTTGAACTCAGGTCTTCCTGACTCCATGCCCAGGCATCTATTTATGCCTTTCTATGCCACCTAGTTGCTCAAGCGATCAGCTTACTTTAGTTCGTGATGAACATAACATTGACACAGAGTCCTACTCTGATGCCTCATTGTGGCATAGACATGACTGAGTTTTTGTCAGCACGGTACAAGGAATGGGTTTCATTGCAACAAGAAAGTATTTCAGGAGATATTTGGTCATCATGATGATCTTACTAATTACAAACATTTACAAAAAAACACACCATGAAAATAACAACAGCCTTGGCACCAATATCACACCCTGCAGATGAAAGGGGTATAAAAAATTCTATGAAGAACTTGATAAGACCCTCTAAATTAAACCAACATGCATTCTGATATTGGGTGACTGCAAGGAAAGCAAGGTGGTAAAAGGTGAGGATGAGTTCAGTGAGAAGAGACGACAGACCAAAAGTCTTGTTTAGAGTAAAATGTCTCACGCCTGTGTGCCATCAATACTTTCTTTGAAAAAAATGTAGGGCAGTGGATATAATGAGTACCAAACAATATCAAAAAGAATTAACTAGGTTATATTTTAACCCATAGGGAAAGACGTGTTATTGTTAAGGGCATTGTTTCTGGTTCAGCTGTCTGCATACAGTCAGACCATCAATTTGTCAGAGATAAAATCAAAATGAGTAAAAAAAAGAATAAAAATGAGGAAAAGAAATAGTATACAACTAAAGCAACTAAACTTGGAACTACTTAAATAAGTAATTAAAAATTTTTAAATGGGAAATAGGCAAAAGAAATTACATTGACATTGACCCTGATGATTTTCTCTAGAAATGTAACTGATGTAGTCAATTGCCATGACAAGGAGAACAAAAGAACCCAGAGAGCCCCTGAGATGACAAACATCTCTCTTTTGTATCCTGTTGAAAGGGATGGCTGCCAAAGGCAACACTGGATTAGGATATAAATTCATCTCTAAAATCTGAGAAGTGGGATGATGAGTGCTTATCATGGACACTATCTTATACTTTAGTAAGAACTCGGTAACACATCCAACTAAGAAAGATCATCCCAAGGGCATCCAGGGATGAAGATGGAAGGACAACAAATAGAAGAGAAATGAAAAAGATTGGCAAACATCATTATAACAGCTTTCCTCATCACGGACACCTTACCTAAACTGGAACATCATCGTTCCTGATGGGCTGATAGAAGAGGGAGAAATGGCCTGAAAGTGAGCAAAGATAAGCAAAGCAGCCAAACTGTACTGAGTGGCTATGAAGGAGATCTATGCTGAGGGGACAGAATTGTGAGGGCACAGAGGAACTATTATACAAAATATATGAAGGAAGGAAAAATATCAAAGGCAGAGAAAAATCCTTGAACCTATTAACACCCAAAAAGCTGGCCAAGAGGATATCAGTAATACCAAGGGTCTGCCTACTATCTCACTGATACAAAATCTTTACAAGAGACATCTATGCATTGAGAGTAGTGCTGAGTGTTCCTAGGAATTAAGCAGGCTTTTGCAAGCAATATCACATCAAAACAGACTACATCTTTATCATCTCACAATTAACTGAAATATATAGAGAACATGAGATTCCATCCAGCTTGTTGATTAGGAAAAAGCATTTGATATCCTGGCACAAAACACTGCCAAATAGGGTCTTCTACAACAAGGTATATTCCACCCATACATCGTGATCGTCAGGATTATCTGGAAGCTACAACAACAGAAAGAGCCCTGTGTGTTGACTCTCTGGCGAAAACTATCAGGTGAGACATAAAATGGGGAGATGGATGTACACCAAAGCTACAGGCTCACTGCTGGCAAGGACTAGATCCAACGCAGAGTCTAAGTCAAAAACAGATTCTCTTTGGATGGAGAGAGGTCCTCTAGATACTCCTATTTATAAGGGAAAACTAGACTGAGTGCAACAATCCCCAGAGAATTGACAAGATTCCTAGAAAACATCCGTAACTACTCAAAGGAATTTGGTCTGCCCATCCACACAGGAAAGACCCAAGTGGATGAAGAATGCTATGGTCCAAATTTCAACATGCATTTGAATGGATATCCTATAGACCATGTCCATGCATACATATGTACATCTAGGATGAAGAAAATGGATGGAAGAGTTAGGCCTAGAAGGCTGGATTGCCTCTTGAAAAGTATAAAGCATCTTTACTGATTCCAAATTTCCCATGAAAGCTAAGGCCTGCCATTTTAATACTTACATTCTATAGATGTCACCAAATGGCAGTAAGACATGAAATATAACTTCCCACTGGAGAATTTAAAATGGGTATCACACAAGGGCCAATGGCAAGGTCCAGGGGGCACGTCAGCAGTAGCTACAACATATAACTAGTGAAGAAGTCTGAATAAGAACAGGAATAAAAGATGTCACCAAGGCATTGTAGGTTAGGAAGAGAAGGTGGGCTGGTCAGGAGGCAAAAATAAGAGACAGCAATAGACAGCAAGAGTACTCCACTGGTACCTTCATGATGGCAGAAGCATGTAAGGAAGAGCTCTGGTATGTTAGGTGCACTCCACTGTGGTAAACTGATAGGACAACTTAGACGAGTCATGTAGGGCAGGCATGGATGGGTTGTGACCTTCATCAGGAAAGGGAACTTCTGACTTAATGAGATTGAAGATCTGAGTACCTCAGCACAAGGTGAGGTGACCCACCAGAGGCAACTAGGTGGTACAGTCTGTAAGAGCACTGGGCTTGGGATCACAGAGACCTGAGTTCAAATACTGCCTCAGACACTAGCTATGCGACCTTGGCCAAGTCACTTAAACTGTCTTGGACTTAGTTTCCCCATTTCTAAAATAGAGATAGATAATAACAGCACAGAATTACTGTAAGGATCCTTTGCCAAACCTTAAATCACTCTGTAAGTGCTAGCTATTGTCATTATTCTGTGAAATGATATTTCCTGTTGCCTCTGAGTACTAAATGAAACAAAATGAACCTATAAGCCATCTTTCCATTGAATTGCAAACTTCTGGATTCATTTACAATAAGTATGTTAATATTGGTATGTTTCAATCCCTCAAATAACAGTAATGACAACTCATTAGACAAAGAAATCCCATTTAGTGCAGCAGTGGTTGGCATGTTTGGAGATGATCTAAAAACGTATGAGTCTGAGGCTCCTCCTGGCACATCGTAAGGGTTTAGTAAATGTTGTTGACTGATTGGTGAGAGTGTGAGAGAGAGAAGAAGGAGGGGGAGGAAGGTGGGGGGAGGAGGGGAAGGAGAAGGAGGAGGAGGAAGATGGGGGGAAGAGGAGGAGAAGGGGGAGGAGAAGAAGGGGGAGAAGATGAAGGAGGAGGAGATGGAGGAAGAAGATGAGAGGAGGAAGAGGAGGAGAAGGAGGAGGAGATGAAGGAGGAGGAGAAGAAGAAGAAGGGAGAGGAGAGGGAGGCAGGAAGAGGAGGAGATAGAGAGAAAGAGAGACAGAGAGACAGAGAAACAGAGAGAGACAGAAGGACAGAGAGAGAGATAGATAGATGGATGGAGGGATGAATTGATCAATGGATCAACAGAACATTTCTTTTTTAAAACTAAGATTTTTAATTTTTAGTTTACAACACTCAGTTCCACATGATTTTGAATTCCAGATTTTCTTCCCACGCCTTCTCCCCAAGACAGCATGGAATCTGATATATCTTCTACATATAGCTTCGCATTAAACTTATTTACACAATAGTCAAGTTGTAAAGAAGAATTATGACCAATGGAATGAATTATGAGAAAGAAGAAACAAAAACAAAACAAAAAAGAAACAAAAGAGAAAAAAAAGGAGAGCAAACAGTGTGCCTCAATCTGCATTCAGACTCCATTGTTCTTTCTCTGGATGTGCATAGCTCTCTCCATCATGAGTCCTTTGGAGCTGTCTTTGGGCCTTGTATTGCTGAGGAGAGCCAAGTCTATCAAGGTTAGTCATCACAGAATCAATATCTCTGTGGTTGTGTATAATGTTCTCCTGTTCCTACAAAACATTTCTTAAGCACTTATTATGTGCCAGGCACTGTTACCCAGAGCACTTGGAAGTTCAGTGACTTGCCCAGGGTCACAAAGTCAGTATATGTCAGAGAAAGGACTTGAACTTGGGTTTTCCTAGATCCAAGCTCAGCTCTCTACCCACTATACATCAGTGCCTGGAAACCAGGTATAAACGTCTTAGAAAAGAATCTTGCAAAAAAAGAAAAGAAAAGAATCTTGCACAATCTACTGCTAAGTTTTCATTAACTTCCAAACTTCTTCCTCAAACTCGCTGCTTTCAGTTGTTGTCGAGGTCATACCCAACTTTGCTAAAAATAAAAATAAGTATTCCTTGAGGAAGAGCACCTGGCTTTCATTAATAACGACAACGACTGGCCTGTCTAAAGCACTTTAAAGACTGCAAAGCACCAGATACATGTGAGTTCATCTGATCCTCAAAACAGCCTGGCAGGTAGGGGCTATTACTTCTCCCATTTTACAGATGAGGCAAAGAGAGGCTACGTGACTTGTGCAGCTGGTTAAGTGTCTGAGGCTGTACACAAAGTAGAGTCAATTCTTCATTACCTGGGCTCATGGGAGGGATCTGTATCATGAGTGATCAAAGAATCATCTGAATTGGAGCTAGCAAACGCACCTGCTTATTTTATTTCATTTTATTTTTATTTTCCCAAGATGACCACTGGCTTTGTCTATTCTGCTTTTTCTAAACAAATTATTCTCCATCAAACTCTCCAGTTTGGAGGTGTCATGCTCTCCACAATAACTTTCTTTTTTTCAGAGAAAGGAAGGAAGCAGAAAAGAGTGTGGGGATTGCAGAGGAAAACGTATCCTGCCATTTATGAATTATAACTCTTATTTAATGTTGATTGACTGCCTCAGGCACTGTCAGAAGCACAGAATTACATGTAGCCAGGGTACATGTAAAGGCAAATAGAATTTCTCTACTTCTATTTTCTTTTCTAATTTTCCCTTCATATATTTTTGGCTCCCTTGGCTGGGATACTATAACCAAAGTTATTAACAACATATAGGGAAATTTCTCTACAGACTACCCTAAGCTTTGAGGTCATACCATCAGTTAACACTCCAGTCCAAGCAGGATTCATAACCAGAGGCATTCTCCTTAGACTCATAGAATCTAAGAGTAGCTGGAGTAGGAGAGCCCTGGAATGACCCCCTAGTCCCACCCACTTGACTCTCTTTGCTCTCCAGGTGAGGCTGCATTTGAATCACCCACAGGAAAACCAATGTTTGCCCATTTCTTGAAAATCCCTAGCCAATGAAACTCCATAGTCACCATCAGAAATGCACCCTAGTTTCCCATAGTATTTCAAGACAAAATTTGAAGACAATTTTAGGTTTCAGTTTTTTCCCAGCTGTCTTCCCCCAAAGCCCAAGAAATACAGTACAGGGGAAGTGGATTTGGAGTCAGAAGTCTTGGGTTGAAATCCTGGTTCTGCCATTTGCTATCTATGGAATCTTGAGAAAGTATCTTTACTTCTCTGTGCCTTCCCCATTCCAGACCTGGTACTCTAACCACTGAGACATCTAGCTGCTCAGAATGGAACAGATGTAATCTGTTGAGGGCAAAGTACAATGGGACTATCTCCTCTTTTATCCAGGACCAGATGATTCTCTCAATGCAACCCAAGAATGTGTGAGCTCTATAAATAGTGGCTCTATCATACCACTGACTCATTTTGAGCTAGCGAGTACATCCAATTGGCCTTCATGATAAAGTGCAAATAGAATGTTAAGCAACCTATGTTGAAACTGCCAAAGATATTGGTCAAACTCTATGAAACCCAATCTTTCCAGAAAATCTAGAGTATCTCCCATTTCTGTCTGTCCAAGGGATTCCAGGGGGCATCTTCACCTATCAAGTTCAAGCTATTGGAGTATTCAAATGAAGGACAGAATTTCAGTTATTTAGCATCATAGAATCGCTGCTTCACTTAATACCAAGCAGGTCTGATGGTCCCTTTGCTTTGCTTTCCAGGACCCGGGAACATTTAAAATATAAAAAATAACAACTGTCATACTTTCTTATTTGTTTATTCCCACATATGGCCCCACTGAAGGTGAGTCATTGGAATGCAGTCTGCATGATACACTTGGCCTTAGAAATGGATGACCTAGAACACTTCAAGAAAGCCTTCTGTAATGCAATCATCTGCTTTTCTGAATGAATCCTGCCAAAGCCTGATTCAAACAAACAACATGCTTCTACATCCCTATATACAACAGTTGGTCTTCAAGGAAAATTTAGACATAGAGGAGAACGAATAAAATAAAATCAGTCAGAGGCCAGAGGGGATTAGCAAGGATTTAGCATGCAGCTTGTAGGAGTTCAAATCTCTTCTGATCCGTGATGCACAAGATTCTATTTGCTAAGATCAACCAAACCCACTGTCCTTTGCTCTCATCTTGCTCCCTGTATTTCTGCTCAACTACCTGTTAGATCTGCTTTGGGAAACAGGAATTTTATCCTTTATCCAACAGCAAATGTAAATAAAGGTAAATGTTAATCACAATCTGCCATCCCCTCCTCCTCTAACCCTCCCTCCTCCATACCCCCCTCATCGAATATTCATCAGACATGCACAAACAAACATAACTCAACTTACGTCCATTCAACAGATAAGGAAGCAGGCACAAAATTCAGCCATGGAAAGATAAGATTTGGAGAGCTGCCTGGACAGGGGGATGGGAGCGGGGGTCAGGACAAGATGCTAACTTTAGTCCACCCCTATCAGTGTATGTGTGGTTTTATACTTGCTAATATTAAGTGCTGAAGTTACAAAAGAAAGACTCAATCAACAAACATTCTTCAAGCACCCAGTAGGTGTTGGGTATTATACTAGGCACTGACCTCACTTCCAGAGCTCCAGTTGGATGGCACCAATTACATGCACAGAATCTCCTCCTGAAATGCCCTTTGGCATCTTAAATTCAACATGTCTAAAAGCAAAAGGGCAATTGTCCTACCCAAAGTCACCCTTCCTCCAAACATCCCTATTGAGGGCACCGCTACCCTCCTCATCATCGAGGTTCAAAGCCTTAGACTCAGCCTTGACTGCTGCCTCCCTCCAACCCCATACCCAGCAGCATCCAAGACTTGTGGATTCTCCCTTCATACTGCTGGTTGTCACTCCATCTCTTTCTTGTCCTCAGACAGCCATGCCCTGGGCTGTCTGTTCTGGGCCTCATCACTGCTCGCTTGGACTATTAGCAAAGCCTCCTCCTTGGTCTGCCTGTAGCTAATCCCTCCCTCTCTAATTCAACCTTCATCTGACTCCCCAAATCACCTCCTGAAGGTGCAGCTTGTTGCCTTTCCAAGTTAAATACTTTACCATCAATATGGAAGCTGATCTTGATACCAGTTTCATCCTTATTGAAGGTGTCTGACAACATCATGGAAAGCATCATGCTAAGATGTACAGGAGTAAGCACACAACCCTGCTTCATTCTACTTGTAACTGGGAAAGCACAAGAGCATCATCCTTTATCCAGAATCTGTGTAAGCATGCTGTCATGAAACTGGCATACAATACTGATGAACTTCTCCAAGGAACCAGCTTTTCATTCATTTGCTCATTCACTATAATTCCCCTTTCAACACTGTGCTCTATTTTCTCCCCTTTGGACTGAACAGGCTTCTTTCCCTTTTGAAGAAAAAGGCAGAGCCCAGTTTCACGGAAGATAACCTTTCCCAGGCAGTCAGCATCATGTCAACACTGTTCTAGGCCATCACAGTTAGAGAGGTTCTAATTACAGAAATGCTAACTATATGTTAGCATGGTCCCACAATTACTGATGCCCATAAAATCTATACTAACTGCTCCTTTGTTTTTATGTTTCCTTTACTGGGGAATGGAGGGTAAAGAGAGAGGAGAGGGAATTGCCTTTGAAATGTGGGCTTTTTTCTCTTTTACTTTATTTAGGAAGTATGTTCTACCTGCTGCCAAAAAGGATTCATGGCAGCCTTCTCAAGGGCTAAGGGGTCTCTTTGACCATTTTCAGACTAATCACTTTTTTTTCCTTTTGGACAAGTTGTGATGATCCCAGGAGATGATTTGTCCAGCCGTTCTTATGAATGGACCATTTGAAAACAGAAGTCCTCAAGAACCCACCCAGGACAAAAGGAAAATAAGGAAGTAATTGAATCAAAGTGTGAGAAAGTAGGGGTCACAGATCAGGAGAATCGGCTAGGGTCACAGGTCAAGAAGCTGGGCTTGGGAAAATCAGACCCTTGCCAAGGGCAAGGGATGGGAATAAGAAGTAGACAGCAAGGCCACTATAGATGGCAGGGGTCAGAGGATATTAGCTGCAAGAGAGTTGAAGAATAGGTAAAAGGGAGGGCACTTGTGCACATGCACACACACACACACACACACACACACAGAGACACACAGCCAGACATTGGTTACAGAGCAGAAAAGCAAGACATCAATAAGCTGGCAAATGTCCAAAAAAGAAGTATCCAGGATGATGGAAGTGTTTGACTTCAATGGGGATGGGATGGAGTAACTGGGGATATTTAATCTTAAGAAGGGAAGACTTAAAAGCCACCTAATAACTGTCTTCAAGAATTTGAAGAAGGGCTGAATAAAAGAGAGACTCAGCTTCTTCTGGTTAGCTCCACAGGGCAGAACCAGGAACAATGAGGAGAAACTGCAAATAGGCAGATCCAGGGGTGTCAGGAAAACTTCTTAAGAGTAAGAGCCATTCCAAAGTACAATGAACGCTTGTGAAATCTTCCCTTTAGCTGGGGCCTTCACAAAGAGGCCGGAAGACCACTCTCTTGTTGGGCACATTGTAATGAAAATCCTTGTTCAGATAGGGGTTGGATGAGATGTTCTCTGAGGTCTTTTCCAAGCCTGGGAGTCTATGATAATAGCCTGCTTCTGGCCATGTGCTAACAATTATCCTAAGCAGACTTTCCTTAAAATAAGAAGAGGAGAGTGAATGTCAAAGGCTTCCTGGCATAAATCATCGGCTATCATCGGAACCAAAAAATAACTCATAGAACCATGAAATCTCCAAGTTAGAAGGGAATGGAGTGGCTAGGTGGCACAGTGGATGGAGTACTAGGCCTGCAGTCAGAAACACCTGAGTTCATATCTGGCCCCTGTTACACTAGCCCTGTAACCCCGGGCAAGTCACCTAACCTATTTGCCTCAGTATCCTCATCTGTTAAATGAGGGTTATAAAAGCACCTACCTCCCAGAGTCATTGTGGGATAAATGAGATAATAATTATAAAGCACATAGCATAGTGTCTGGCACATAGTAGGCGCTACATAAAATTTCAGATAAAAAACAATAACCTTAGGGAAGTAAAAAAAAATGGAAAAAAAATTCAAGGAGGAAAACAAATCTTTAAAAGGTAAAATCAGGGAATTGGTTAAGAAAAATTAGAATATAATTGGAGAGAATGTCTCATTGAAAAGTAAAATCAACCAAATGGAAAAGGAGATAGAGAAGATAAGGAAGAAAACAAAACATTAAAAATTAGAATTGGGTAAGTAGAAGCTAATGACTCTGAGACATCAAGAATCAGTCAAACAATTTTTCCAGGGGGTGCAGCCAACACGGTGGCTGGAAAGCAGGGACTTGCCTAGGGCTCTCCCCCAGGACCCTCCAAACCCCTATAAAAAATGGCTCTGAACAAATTCTAGAACTGCAGAACACATGAAGGCAAGGCTCCAGCCCAGGACAGTCTGAAGGGTCGCTGGGTAAGGTCTATCGCACTGTGCTGGGAGTGGAGCAGAGCAGAGCCTGGCATGGGCTGTGCCAAAACCAACCAGACCAGAAGCCAGGGAGAACAGGCCCTAGCACCCTGAATCAGTGAGCTGTGGCAGTTACCAGACTTCTCAACCTACAAACACCAAAGACAACAGAGAAGGTTAGAGGGAAATACTGTGGGGACAGAGTGAAAGGAGTTCCCGGCTGCCACCATCCTGGGGGCAGCAAAGGTGGTGCAGCTACAGAACTACAGCTGCAGTTGCTTCCAGCCCCAGGCCCACCTTGTGGGAGGAATTAAGTGGCAGATCCCAGCGGGAGTGCAGAGCCAGCTTAGATGTGAGTCTGGTCTGGGTTGGCAGTTCTTGGGGAATTAGGAGGGCTGGTGTGGCAGAGCTTGCTGTGTAGCTCTGAAAACAACAAGGCATCCCCTCAAGCTTGGCACAAAGTACTCTCTACTCTACAAGCAGTCATACCCTGATGAAAAACTCAAGGATCAAGTAGGTAGCTTGGAACATGGCCAGACAGTGAAAATGGACTCCGA
Organism: Trichosurus vulpecula; assembly: GCF_011100635.1. Lineage (NCBI taxonomy): Eukaryota > Metazoa > Chordata > Mammalia > Diprotodontia > Phalangeridae > Trichosurus > Trichosurus vulpecula. The sequence continues at coordinate 189,887,235 of NC_050581.1, read as the reverse complement.
TTCTTTCTCAGACTTTGGAATCTTTCTTTGGTGACAAAGAAGAGCAAAACACACAGCCAGAAGAAGTCAACAAAGTCAAAGAGCCTACATCAAAAGCCTCCAAGAAAAACATGAACTGGTCTCAGGCCATGGAAGAGCTCAAAAAGGATTTGGAAAAGCAAGTTAGAGAAGTAGAGGAAAAATTGGGAAGAGAAATGAGAATGATGTGAGAAAACCATGAAAAAAGTCAATGACTTGCTAAAGGTGACCCCAAAAAATACTAAAGAAAACAACACCTTAAAAAATAAACTAACTCAAATGGTAAAAAAGCTCCAAAAAGTCAATGAGGAGAAGAATGCCTTGAAAGGCAGAATTAGCCAAATGAAAAAGGAAGTCCAAAAGACCACTGAAGAAAATACTACCTTAAAAATTAGATTGGAGCAAGTGGAAGCTAGTGCCTTTATGAGAAATCAAGATATTATAAAATAGAATCAAAGGAATGAAAAAGTGGAAGACAATGTGAACTATCTCACTGGAAAAACCACTGACCTGGAAAATAGATCCAGGAGAGATAATTTAAAAAGTATTAGACTACCTGAAAGCCATAATCAAAAAAAGAGCCTAGATATCATCTTTCAAGAAATCATCAAGGACAACTGCCCTGATATTCTAGAGCCAGAGGGTAAAATAGAAATTGAAAGAATCCACTGATCACCTCCTCAAATAGATCCCAAAAAGAAAATTCCTAGGAATATTGTTGCCAAATTCCAGAGCTCCCAGATCAAGGAGAAAATACTGCAAGCAGCCAGAAAGAAACAATTTGAGTATGGTCGAAACACAATAAGAATAACACAAGATCTAGCAACTTCTCCATTAAGGGATCAAAGGGCTTAGAATATGATATTCCAGAGGTCAGTGGAGCTAGGATTAAAACCAAGAATCACCTACCTAGCAAAACTGAGTATCATGCTCCAAGACAAAATATGGATTTTCAATAAAATAGAGGACTTTCAAGCTTTCTCAGTGAGAAGACCAGAGCTGAATAGAAAATTTGACTTTCAAACACAAGAATCAAGAGAAGCATGAAAAGATAAACAAGAAAGAGAAATCATAAGGGACTTACTAAAGTTGAACTGTTTTGTTTACATTCCTACATGGAAAGATGATGTGTATAATTCATGAGACCTCAGTATTAGGGTAGCTGAAGGGAATATACATACATACATACATACATATATATATATATATATATATATATATATATATATATATAGAGAGAGAGAGAGAGAGAGAGAGAGAGAGAGAGAGAGAGAGCCAGAGGGCACAGAGTGAGTTGAATATGAAAGGATGCTATCTAAAAGAAAATAAAATCAAATTAAGGGATGAGAGAGGAATATATTGAGAGAGGGAGAAAGGGATAGATAGAATGGGGTAAGTTATCTCACATAAAAGTGGCAAGAAATAGCAGTTCTGTTGGGAGGGAAGAGGGGGAAGGTGAGGGGGAATGAGTGAATCTTGCTCTCATCAGATTTGACCTGAGGAGGGAATAACATACACACTCAATTGGATATCTTACCCCACAGGAAAGAAGAAGGAAGGAGATAAAAAAGGGGGGATGATAGAAGGGAGGGCAGATAGGGGAAGGAGGTAATCAAAAGCAAACACTTTTGAAAAGGGCCAGGGTCAAGGGAGAAAATTGGATAAAGGGGGATAGGATAAGAAGAAGCAATATAGTTAGTCTTTCACAACATGAGTATTGTGGAAGGGTTTTGCATAATGATACACATGTGGCCTATGTTGAATTGCTTGCCTTCTTAGGGAGTGTGGGTGGGGAGGGAAAAGGGGAGAGAATTTCAAACTCAAAGTTTTAAAAGATGTTCAAAAAAAAGTTTTTGCATGCAACTAGGAAATAAGATATACAAGCAATGGAGCATAAACATCTATCTTGCCCTACAAGAAAGTAAGGGAAAATGGGATGGGCAGGGGAGTGGGGTAACAGAAGGGAGGGCTGACTAGGGAACGGGGCAATCAGAATATATGCCATCTTGGAGTGGGCAGGAGGGTAGAAATGGGGAGAAAATTTGTAATTCAAACTCTTGTGAAAATTAATGCTGAAAACTAAAAATATTAAATAAATAATGATTAAACTCAAAAAAAAAATCAGTCAAACAAAATCTAAAAAGTAAAAAATAGAAGAAAATATGAAATATCTGATTGGAAAAACAACAAACCTGGAAAATAGATCCAGGAGAGACAATCTAAGAACTATTGGTCTACCTGAAAGCTATGATGAAAAAAGAGCCTGGACAGTATCTTCCATGAAATCCTCAAGGAAAATTACCCAGAGGTCCTAGAACCAGAGGGTAAAATTGTCATTGAAAGAATCCATCGATCATGCCCTGAAAAAGATCCCAAATTGAAAACTCCAAGAAACCTTATAGCCAAATTCAAGAACTACCAGGTCAAGAAGAAAATCCTGCAAACAGCTAGAAAGAAACAAGTCAAATATCATGGAACTATAGTCAGGATCACACAGGATCTTTCAGCTTCTACATTAAAAGACAGGAGAAATTGGAATATGATATTCTGAAAGGCAAAGGACCTTGGACTACAACCAAGGATCAACCACCCAGAAAAACTGAGCCTAATTTTCCAGGCAAGGAGATGGACATGCAATGAAATAAGGGAATTCCAGACCTTCCTGATGAAAAGGCCAGAGCTCAATGGCAAATTTGATCTCCAAATACAAAAATCAAGAGAAACATAAAAAGGTAAATTTGGGGGAACCCCCTAGTTAATCAATAAGGCTAATTAATTACATCCTTACATAGGATTATAAAATATAGATAGATAGATAGATAGATAGATAGATAGATAGATAGATAGATGTCAATCTTGAGAACATTATACTCATTATGACAATTGAAAGGGATATTCATAGGCTGTGGATATCAGTATAAAATAACCAATATTATGATAAAAAAATATAATTAAGAGGTATAAAGGGATGGTTCTGGGAGAAGAGGCAAAGAGGTAGTAGAAAAGGGTAAATAATATCACATGAAGAGAAACAAAAACATATTGTAGTAGAGGGAAAGAAGGGAGGGAGGAGAGCAGTATTTGAGCTTTACTCTCATTGGATTTGGTTAAAGAATGGAATAACATACTTGATAAGTATAGAAATCTAACTTGTCCTACAGACAGTAGGAGGCGAAAGGGGAAAAAAGGGAGGGGGTGTTCAGAAGAGAGGGAAGAAGTAGCAAGTGGAAAACAGGAAGAAAAGGGAGGGGAATCAAGAGAGAGAGTAAACTGAGGAAGGCAGCAGTCAAAAGCAAAACTTTGTTGAGGAGTGGAAGGGGAAGGGGAGAAATAATAGCATAAACAGGGGGAAATAGGATGGAGAATAAGACACAGACAGCAATCATAACTGTGAATGGGAATGGGAAGAACGCTCCCATAAAACGGAAGCAGATAGCAGAATGGATTAAAAACCATAATCCTACAATATGCTGCTTACAAGAAACACATTTGAAACAGGGGGATATACACGGGGTAAATGTAAAAGGCTAGATTAGAATATATTGTGCTTCAGCTAAAGTAAAAAAAGCAGGTATAGCAATCCTAATCTCAAACAAAGCAAAAGCATAGATCTAATTAAAAGAGTTAAGGAAGGACACTACATCCTGCTAAAAGGCACCATAAACAATGAAGCAATATCATTGTTTAACATATATGCACCAAGTGGTATGGCACGCAAATTCTTAGAGGAGAGGTTAAGGGAGTTACAGGAAGAAATAGACAGCAAAACTATAATAATGGGAGACCTCAACCTCCCCCTCTCTGAACTTGATAAATCTAACCTCAAAATAAACAAGAAAGAAGTTAAGGAGGTGAACAGAATTTTAGAAAAGGAAGAGAAAACTGAATGGGGATAAAAAGGAATATACTTTTTTCTCAGCGGCACATGGCACATACTCAAAAATTGACCATATACTAGGGCATAAAAACCTCACCATCCAGTGCAGAAAGGCAGAAGTAGTCAAAACATCCTTTTCAGATCACAATGCAATAAAAATTATTTGTAATAAAGAACCATGGAAAAAACAAGCTAAAAATTAATCAGAAACTAAATGATCTAATTCCAAAGAATGAGTGGGCCAAAGAACAAACCATAGAAACAATTAATAACTTCATTCAAGAGAATGACAATAATGAGACAACATATCAAAACTTATGGGATGCAGCAAAAACAGTTGTTAGGGGAGGTTTTTTATCTCTAAATGCTTACATGAATAAAATAGAGAAAAAGCAGATCAATGAATTGGGCATGCAGCTGAAAAAGCTAGAAAAAGAACAAATTGAAAATCCCCAATTAAATACCAAATTAGAAATACTGAAAATCAAGGGAGAGATTAATAAAATTGAAATCAAGAAAACTATTGAATTAATAAATAAAACCAAGAGATGGTTCTATGAAAAAAACAGTAAAATTGATAAACCTTTGGTCAATTTGATTTAAAAAAAGAAAGAAGAAAATCAAATTACCTGTATCAAAAATGAAAAGGGTGAATTCATCACCAGTGAAGAGGAAATTAAAACAATAACTAGGAATTATTTTGTCCAATTGTATGCCCATAAATTTGACAACCTTAGGGATATGGATGAATATTTACAAAAATATAAATTCCCCAGGTAAACAGAAGTGGAAATAAAATTCCTAAAGAACCCCATCTCAGAAAAAGAAATTGAGCAAGCCATCAATGAACTCCCTAGGAAAAAAATCTCCAGGACCAGATGGTTTCACATGTGAATTTTATCAAACATTTAAAGAACAATTAATTCCTATACTTTATAGACTATTTGGGAAAATAGGTGAAGAAGGAGGAGTCCTACCAAATTCTTTGTATGACACAAATAAGGTACTAATACCCAAACCAGGTAGAGTCAAAACAGAAAAAGAAAATTATAGACCAATTTCCCTAATGAACATTGATGCAAAAATTTTAAATAAAATATTAGCAAAAAGACTGCAGCAAATTATCATGAGAATAATACACTATGGCCAGGTAGGATTTATTCCAGGAATGCAAGGCTGGTTCAATATTAGGAAAACTATCAGCATAATTGAACATATCAACAACAAAACTAGCAGAAACCATATGATTATCTCAATAGATGCAGGAAAAGCCTTTGAAAAAATACAACACCCATTCCTATTAAAAACCCTAGAAAGCATAGGAATAAATGGAGCCTTCCTTAAAATTATAAATAGCATCTACCTAAAACCATCACAAGCATTATTTGTAATGGGGATAAGCTAGATGCATTCCCAATAAGATCAGGGGTGAACAAGGATGTCCACTATCAACCCTACTATTCAATTAGGTACTGGAAATGTTAGCTGTAGCAATAAGAGAAGAAAAAGAAATTGAAGGAATTAGAATAGGCAAAGAAGAAACTAAATTATCACGTTTTGCAGATGATATGATGATTTACTTAGGGAATCCTAGAGAATCAAGTAAAAAGCTACTTGAAATAATAAACAACTTTAGCAAAGTTGCAGGATATAAAATAAACCCACATAAATCCTTGGCATTCCTATACATCACTAACAAAGCCCAACAGCAAGAGATAGAAAGAGAAATTCCATTCAAAATTACTGTAGACACTATAAAATATTTGGGAGTCTATCTGCCAAGATAGGGCCTGTATGATCAAAATTATGAAACACTCTTCATGTGAATAAAGTCAGATCTAAATAAATGGAAAAATATCAGTTGCTCATGGTTAGGTCGAGCTAATATAATAAAAAAATGACAATTTTCCCTAAATTAATTTATTTATTCAGTGCCATACCAATCGAACTACCAAAAAATTATTTTACAGAGCTGGATAAAATAATAACAAAATTCATCTGGAAGAACAAGAGGTCTAGAATATCTAGGGAATTAATGAAAACAAATGTTAAGGAAGGTGGCCTAGCCATACCAGATATTAAACTGTACTATAAGATAGCAGTCATCAAAACTACCTGGTACTGGCTAAGAAGCAGAGTGGAATCAGTGGAATAGGATAGGCACACAAGATGCAGTAGTCAATGACTATAACAATCTACTGTTTGATAGACCCAAAGAATCCAGCTTCTGGTCTAAGAACTCACTATTTCACAAAAACTGCTGGGAAAATTGGAAAATGGTGGGGCAGAAACTGGGCATAGACCAATATCTTAAACCAAAATAAAGTCAAACTGGCTTCATGATTTAGGAATAAAGGCTGACACTATAAGCAATTTGGAAAAGCAAGGAATAGTTTACCTATCAGATTTATGGAAAAATAAAGAATTGATGACACAAGAGATAGAGAGCTTTACAAAATGCAAAATCAATAATTTTTATTATGTTAAATTGAAATGTTTTGTATAAAAATGCCAGTGCAACAAAGATTAGGAGGGAAGCAGAAAATTGGGGGAAAATCAGTGTCTCTGATAAGGGCCTCATCTCTAAAATATACAGGGAACTGAGCCAAATATATAGGAATACAAGTCATTCCCCAATTGAGAAATGGTCAAAGGATACGAACAGGCAGTTTTCAGGGGAAGAAATTAAAGATATCTATAGGCATATGAAAAAATGCTTGAAATCACTACTGATTAGAGAAATGCAAATCAAAACAACTCTTAGGTACCAATCTCTCCTGTCAGATTGGCTAAAATGACAAAACAGGAAAATGATAAATGGTGGAGAGGATGTGGGAAAATTGGAACATTGTTACGTTGCTGGTGGAGTTGTGAACGGATCCAGCCACTCTGGAGAGCAATTTGGAACTATGCCCAAAGGGCTATAAAAATGTGCATATCCTTTGACCCAGCAATACCATTTCTACGGTTGTATCCCAAAGAGATCACACAAATGGGAAAAGGACCCACATGTACAAAAATACTTATAGTGGCTCTTTTTGTGGTAGCGAAGAATTGGAAATCAAGGGGATGTCCATCAATTGGGGAATGGCTGAAAAAGTTGTGGTATATGAAGGTAATATTGTGCTATAAGAAATGGGGATGATACGAACTTTGTGATAACCTGGAAAAACATACACAACATAATGCTGAGCGAGCAGAGCAGAACCAGGAGAAGATTATACACAACCACAGATATATGGATTCTGTGATGACTAACCCTGATAGACTTTGCTCTTCTCAGCAATACAAGGTTCAAAGACAACTCCAAAGGACTCATGATGGAGAGAGCTATCTACCTCCAAAGAAAGAACTATGGAATCTGAATGAAGATTGAGGCACACTGTATGCTCTCCACTTTTTCCCCTTGGTTTTTCCTTTTGTTTTTTTGGTTTTGTTTCTTCATTCTCATGATTCATTGCATTGGTCATAATTTTTCTTTACAACTTGACTATTGTGTAAATAACTTCAATGCAAATGTAGAAGATATATCAGATTCCATGCCGTCTTGGGGAGGGAGGGGGCTGGGGGGGAAGAAAATCTGGAACTCAAAATTATGTGGAACTGAGTGTTGTAAACCAAAAATTAAAAATCTTAATTATTAAAAAAATGATGATCACAGAGGTCAACCATTAACTAAAAACCATTAACTAAAAAATGATCCTCTTTATAACCCACCCAACTAGTAATCATCTAGCCTCTTCTTGACTCCCAGTGGTGAGGAGCCCATTCTCTCCCAAGGTTGCACACTCCTAGTCAAGTATCCTTTTCCCTCAGAAACAGGACCCCCAACTAATGCCTGGTTCTAGCCCTTTGGAACAAGGAGATTTTGGTCAGTTCCATTTCTATTCAATGTCTTTCCGGGAATAAACTCTACTAATGAGTCTCCTTCCTGCGACAGCTGGTTGCCCAAGCTGCTGGCATAGAAGAGCCGCATGCTGCCATAAGCCAGGCTCCTCCCCAACAACAGCTCCAAGCCAGAAACCATGTTCCCAATGAGTCAGGCAGGCAGTGCAACAAAGGTCGCACCCCAGATAATGAGAATGCAGACTGTATTCTTCCAGATTACAGACTCAGCACTTACACTTTACCATTTGCCAACCACACCCCCTGAACCATATTGATGCTTCCTCACAGTCTAGTTATCACTGAACAAGATAAATGCCCATAGGTCCAGGTCAGCCCTGGCACCTCACAAGTTTGCCACCTCTGGCCATATCCACAAATTATCTCAACGAGATTTGGTTTTTGTTCATCTGAAGTCTTCAAGAGCAAAGAAGTTGATATAGGCAAGGAAGTTCCAACAAGACCATCTATCACAGCTCTATGAAAATGGGAACTGTGATTACTGGTATCATTATAATCAATTGAGACCAAAACATCTCCATCTAAAGAATGGAATCATAAAATCAGCTACAGAAAGCTTAACAAACAAGAGCTGCTGACCTATAAACTTGGTGCCATCTTTCAGCTTAGGAGGATTTTTTTTTAGTACGGATAGCAAGACTGTAGCTGTTCCTAAAAATATTGCTTTATCAAGTCAACAAGAGTCAGCAAACTTTTTTTAGAAGTTCCTACTACGCTCAATGCACTAAGCTGGCAAGACTTCAACAGAATTAATTGGAACGGAAATCATTCTACCCCACCCTCAGATTTTCCATTTTCTTCTCAGAAAGTAAACAGAGGCAAATCCATAGCATCATAGCAGCTCAGAGCTAGAAAGAATCTTTGTAGCTTCCAGTCCAACTGAACCTTCAGCAGGTAGGCATAAAACCGAAAAGCCAAATTCCCAGGAAAGGAGATGCAGACTCTGAAGCCCAAGAACATAGAGAAAGAAGTCCAGGAACTGGACTCTGGGCTACTTTCTCTGAGGTGCCCTTTGTTCTCCTATGAAATGAGGAGAATGATACCAGTTAGGGTTGGTAGGAGGAGCAAATGAGCTAATGAATGCAAACATGAAAACCATTATAAATGTATTGGCCATATCATTAGAAACAGGTCACTTCCTATTTGCTAATGTTCAAGCCATTGGTCGTCCCTCCCTAGAAAATCCACAGAGTGTCCTAGAGCCCCAAGGACAGAAAGAAAAAAAAAAACTTTGGGACTTGGTTTTTTTTGCCAAAAGAAATGGAACCCATGCTATTAATTTGAGGAGACTTGAGCAGATTTTCAGGAGGCACATCACCTCATGGGCAACTTGGTTTCCCATCATTATTACATAAAGACTGGACAGATGGGGATGGCAGTCAATGGCTAAAGACTATGCCTTTAAACACGACATCAGCCTCTCTCTTCCTCAAAGCAAGGACTAGGTTGAAAACAGAACAAGCAGAAAAAGGCAGAAAAAGGGCCTTGGCCCAGTGGCTTCAGGCTGGCCTGTTCTCCTCAGGTTGGAGGAGCTAACACTCATTGGGAGATGGAAGGAGATAAAGAGACACACAAGACTTCTTGGGCAGAGTATAGTATCTGCAGGGGTCTACTGACCCTACACTTGTTTTCTCCCACATCATGTGTGTTCCTATGGAAGCCTCAGATTTGAGACCAGGCTGGTAAGTACTAGCAACAGAGAGACTAAAGGGTTTGCTCAATGAGGCCTCTGTATCACTCAGTCAGTGACAGCTATGACCATGACAACATCTGACTCCACTGAGAGACTAAGCAGGGCTAGACTTGGTTAACTTGGATAGAAGATTACCAGAACACAGAAGATGGGAATGTCTGGGGGAGCAGGACGGTGCAGTGGAAAGAATCCTGGCCCTTCCTACTCTAAAGAGGCAACTGGACAGAGCACTGGGCCTGGAGTCAGGAAGACATGCTTTCAATCCAGCTTCAAACACTATCTGTGTGACCCTGGGCAAGTCATTTAGCCTCTATTTGCCTTAGTTTCCTCATCTGTAAAATGGTAATATTGACAGCACCTCCTTTGTAGGGTTATTGTTAGGATCACAGTGCCTCACATGTAGTAGGTGCTACACAAATACTTACTCCTTTCCCCACCCCTGGAGTCAGAAAACCTGGATTCAAATCCTGCCTCTGATATTTACTACCTATGTGCTTTGGATGAGTCGCTTAACCTTTGAGTTTTATCTGTTTGATAGGGTGAATGCATCCAATCACCTCCAGGTCTAGGATGCTGTGGCCTTCTGAGCCCATCATACTGCTTGAGTCCTCCCTGCTCTGCCTCTGTCAATGGACAAGGGGACTGTGGCTGCGTTTTTTGAACCTGAGACTCAGGCTGAGTCTCCTTGGACCCTGACACCCATTTCCTCTGGGTTCCTCTGACACTCCAAGGACACCATTCTCTGTACACTTTGGACGGTTCCATGATTGGATGCATTCACCTAGTGTTAATTAAACGCCAGGGGCTGGGGAAAAGATCCTGTCCTCGGGGAAGTTCCAATTGATTAGGGAGATGAGGCCTGTCCACAAATTTAGAAAATGATAACACATGTGGGAGAGGTCAGCAGAGTGGCCTGAGAGATGCCAGGTGAGAGGGCCCACTTCTTCTGCCTAGGGTTATCAGGGAAGTTTCACTAGGAGGTGACAGTCTTGTAACTATGGGGAGATGGGGGAGAAAAGGAAGGTACATTCACAGCTCTGATGCTAATTAGAATAGAGCCTGGGCCTAGGTGAGACACACAGGGCCAAAAGAGTTCTGCCCAGGTGGGACATGAAGAGGGGGCAGATCTGAGAGAGTTTCAGGCACCGCAGCTGGTGCTTGTTCATGGGATCAAAGGTTTCTATGCTTAGAGCTGGAAGGAATCTTAGAGGTCACCTAGTCCCACCCTGGACATTGAGCTGAGCAATTGACACAGAGGTGCTTAATAAATTCTTGTTGGCTTGACTTGAAGCCCAGAGAGGCTGACTGATTATTTCATGGTCACGCAGGTATGGATTTTAATAAGTGGAGACTCAGCTATGGGTAAGAGTACAAGGGTTAGATTCAATTCCTAGGAGAGGAGTATGGAAAGGAAATTACATTTGGAGGGAGGAATGTAAAAATGGATAAAACTGATTTTTAGAAAGTGAAAATGAACCATATGATCTGAATGGCAACAGAGATTTTTTTTAAAGTTAAAATTCCAAACTTCCCTTTTCACACTAATACTAATGGCCAACTGTCCATGGTGCTGCCCTGGGCACTCTTAGAAATAAACTGGACCCCATCTCTCCTCTCCAGTTGCTTACCACATAAAACCCAAGCAATCTAAATCATGTATATTGATGCAAGGAGATACAGAGAGGACGAGAAAATGACAGAGCGGAATGAGAGAGGACAACAGGGAAGATAAAACATTACAAAACAAGAAGCAGGGGTGTTAGTCAACTGAGTTGAAAGTGCCAGCATCCTAGCTCATGAAGTGACCTTCAAAAACAAGCCCATCCCACTAGGAAATGTAAGCCAACCACTGAATGATGGGTCTCTCATTCTCCTCTAAATGAAGGAAGAATGGAGGGAGGGAAGAAGGGAGAGGGAGAGAGAGACAGAGAGAGAGAGACAGAGACAGACAGAGAGAGACGGAGACAGAAAGACAAGAGAGAAAAAGAGAGAAAGAGAGAGAGAGAGAGAGAGAGAGAGAGAGAGAGAGAGAGAAGGAGGCACGTCTCTCTGATAGGAGTACCAAATATCTGCCTCTGAAGCTGTCCAAGAATGGACAATATTCTGTAATAAATCTGGCATCTCTGTGACTCACCCACAGATGAATTGAACTCAGAGAAAAGGGAGAAACCAGCCATGAAATATAGTAAATTACAGCCTAATCTTCCTCATGCTGGATTTCATTCAGTTGTTTTAATGAACTTACAGTCTGGAAGGCAGAGTGAAAAAGCCTGGCAGAATACATTAACTGGTTGCATTTTAGACCATCCAATGCATCAAAGAAACTCAATTCCCTTTATAATTAAAGAACTATACTTCCCAGCTTAACTCAGCACTTTGAGAGGGGGAGAAAAGGAGGAAGGAACCTATTTTCCTTTATTGCTGTTATCTTTTTTCCAGCTCCAAAGGCTGTTCATTTTCTAGAACACAGAGGGAAAAGGATGGGCTATCTAGGAGCTTAGTCATCCTCTCCTTGGCTTTCTTCCTTCAATTTGCAATATCTGGACAGGACAAGTCACTGGCTTTCAACCTGTACAATGAAACCACACTGGTCCTTTTCCCCCCTTTGTCTTGGCTGATTGACCTTAAAGGAGAAGTATTCAAATGACTCACATCTTCTAATTCAGTTTGGAGGTAAAACTAAAAGAGACACTGGAGAAATATTGAATTAGCAGGGATCTGGAGCTAAGGACCAGGACAGCATTCCCATATGACCTGGGGCATCTGAGTGCAGCTGCCACATCTTACAGGGAGGGAATCACCAGCTCACCCCACCAGTGGCTTGATCCTTCTCAGTCCTCTCTTTTCCCTCTTCAAGAGGAATGGAAATGGAAAATGGGCTCCCCAGATCCCTTTATAAAAAGCAAAAAGAAAAAGAATCCAGGTCCACTTATGGTACAGCCAATGGACAAATCAGATCCAGTTTAGCACACTGGCCCCCATATTTCCTTTAGCTGAAATACCTCATCATAAAGCCAACACAAATACTAGATGCTAACTTGCATCAGGAAATTATGCACCGGAGGTGGAGCTTCTCCTCTACCCCTACCTCTGTAAGGCCTCTTCCCATTTCAGGTTATTTCTTCCTCTACATCAGGGCTTGCCACCACCTACACACCAGCCCTCTCCACCCCTTTCCTGGGACATCTCAATACCCTCAGAATTACACAATTTTAGAGTCAATGGGAACCCTAGGGTACATTTATCCAAACCATGCTTTAACAATAACCTCTATAACATTCCCAATGACTAGTCTTCCCCCATTCTCTAGAAGATTGCTAGTGATGTGGATCTCATTTACCTTCACTTCCATTGTTGGAAATGAATAATTATGAGGACTCTGTCTTCATAATGACCTGAAATTTGCCTCTCTGCAGCTTCTACTCATTGCTCCTACTTCTACCATCTCATAACAATCATTAATTAATTAATTGTAACAATAATTAATTAATACCCTTTATCCATATTAACCCTTCCAATTTTCTTAGACAGCTTTCACTTTACTTACTAAGTCTTCCCTCCCCTATGCATCTTCAATGGTTATCCCCCATGCTTGGAAGTTTTTCTCTCCTCATCTCTACCTCCTGACTTCCCTGGTTCCCTTCAAGTCCCAGCCAAAATCCTATCTCCTAAGAAGAGCCTTTTCCAATCCCCTTTAATATTAGTGACTTCCCTCTGCTGGTTATCTCTGATTTGTCCTGTATGTAGCTTATTGATAATTTTCATGTTGTCTCACCTGAGAGAACCTGGAGGATGCCTTTCTTTGCATCCCCACCACTTAGCACAGAATAGGACCTTAATATTTTTGACTGACTCCAGCTAAACCTCCCCAGTTTATATGTATATCTAGCTAGCTATACCTATATCTATATCTATAGATATAGATATAGATAGGTAGATAGATAGATAGATAGATAGATAGATAGATAGATAGATAGATGTATGTAAAACCTGGTCACCCTGATCATGCTCCACTGGACACTCTCTTATTTGTCTACCCTTCCCAAAATGTGCTACCTACAGCTATACAAAGCTCTCCAGATGTAGTCTAAGGAGGGCAGAGTACAAAGTATGACTTTTCTCATTCTAGACTTCTTTTATTCATGTACCCCCAAAATTGCATCAGCTTTTTTGGCTGCCACATGATGCTGATAGAGACGCATTGAGGAGTAGTGGACAGAAAAGTGACTTCAAGTTAGGAAGACATGGGTTCAAATCCCAATTCTGACACCCAAAAATTGTGTGATACCTTGGAAACCTCTCAGACTCTCAACACCCCCAGGAATGTCTCAGAGATTATAAATTACAGAGAAGGTGCCAGCCCATGCTGGGAGATAGAGGTTTCCTCATCATTCGCCGAAATCATCCTATGTACAACTGCAGGAGCAAAGAGAAAAAAAGCAATGGAGATATTACACACGCCATTTTGCTCCCACATAATTTTGATCTCCTCTGATATGTTTTGAAAGCTATTCATTCTGTATAACTTGGGGACTCTGAGTGTTAAGTCTGGTGAGTTTGATTTGATATATTTTTCTTAAGTTTATGCTTATCAAAGTTACGTGTAACAGTTTGGTCAGTGACTATGGTTTGTTTCCAGAATGATCTATTGCTCAAGGTCGCTGGGACGTTTTGAGGTCTTTATTTGTAATATGAGGATTTGTCATCCACCAGTTGGAAGGAGAACCAGCTTCTGGCCTATAATTCCTGCCACAAGGTCATGTCTAGCTAAGGATTTAGTAGGTTTGAAATGTTCACAGGTGGCTCACTCCCATCTGCATTGACCTTTAAAGCCCAAATCACTATTGCTACCATTTTCATTGTTATTCATTTCATTCTCCTCATAGTATTCTAAAGATTCTGTTGGAAATGGCCCTAGGGCAGGCCAATGGCCCCCTACCATGGTCTGTTTAATGTGCTGCAGACAGGAAACAGGTCAATCAAATAAGTGGGCTGTTTTTATATTGAATAACAGTAGCAGGTAGTGACAATGAGGTGAATTGAGACAGCAAAGTCCTTTGAATGACTCCCAGACTTTTCCTCTGACAAAGATCCGCAGATGAAACCACAGGGCCTTTGCATCTTCTCTAAGAACTCAGGACACATGAGCATTTAATCCTCCTGAATTCCCCTTTCTATGTTCTTGGGATCACCGAATCCCAGTATATCTGGAAGAGACCTCAGAGGCACCCTCGTACATCTCACCCTCCATTTTACAGACAAGGAAACTGAGATCCAAAGAAATGAAGGCATCTGCCCCAGGACCCTGGGCTTCTGAAAGTTCTCCATGTCTAACCCACCCCAGATCCACCACACTTCTGGCCATTCCATTGCCCCAGGCATCCCTCCAGATCCCTCTCTTCTACTTCTGGGAACAATGATCAAATCAACACAATCATTCCGAGAAAGAACCATCAGTCAATTACCCTGTGACTTCACTCGCCATCCCTAGAACTTGCCAGACCCAATCACCTCCTCCTCGACAGCACTCCCCTCCAAGGGTCATCTTCCCCTTTTGGAGTGTAAGATCCGTGAGAGGCTGGGACTACCTTGTTTTTTCAAATGTGTGCCTCTAGCACCTGCCATGGGGCCTGATAAATTGTAAACATGATGAATTTTTAATCCATCTGTCCATCCAAGGTCACTCTCAAAGAAAAGGGCAGTATCTTTCACAGAGAAGAAAACTGGGTTTTTTAGTGCACGTGTATACATACACACACACACACACACATACACACACAATTTGAGAGATGCCGCATATAGTATAGTGGTTAGAGGGCTGACCTCAAAGCCAGAAGTGCCTGGGTTCAAGTCTTGCCTCTGACCCAGACTGGCTATGTGACTCTGGGTAGGTTAACCTTTCAGTGCTCGAGGAAACTCTAAGACTATAATTTTGCATAGAAGATGCCAACCTGCCTCGAGGGAGGGAGCTTCCTCTCCTGGGAATTTCCTATACCAATGATCCATATGTGTGTGTGTGTGTGTGTGTGTGTGTGTGTGTGTGTGTGTGTGTCTGTAAATTTAGCAAGAGAATGACAAGACAGCTCTATTGGCTTCTGTTTCCTTCTATACCATTTCTTCAAAGATGTTTTACTGATGTTCCTCCCTTCATAGAAATTAGTCCCTTCCCACAGCTTCAGCCCACTCATGCCAGGGGTCCCTGGCCCTATCAGTAGCAGTTCCTTCTCTGAGTTCCATCATTAACCAATTCTCAAATCACTTGAATGGAGTCACATAGAGCCAATTCACAAAGTTTGTGCAAAATTTTCCTCATGTTTCTAACCACCCTCCCACGCTGAAAGATTTTCAGCATCCTATGTGAGTCCTCGGATTAGTCATCAAGCATGGGGAGGCTGGCTCTGGATTACTTTAGAACTGGTAAATAAGCAAGAGGCAGGGGACTCATCAGCTATCCCAGGAAACCATCAGGTCTTGGCTGGTGGTGATTGCATTTCAAGTACTTTTAGTAAAGGATAGATGAGGTGGATTCATTCATTCATTCAACAAACATTTTGGGGGAGCCTTCTATATATAAGACACAGTACTGGGGAAGCAAATGAAAAATCTAAAAATGATCTGCCCTCAAGGAGCTTACAGTCTACTGGGGGTATACAGGTGGGGCCTTGATGAGGTAGCAGTAAGAGATGCTCTAGGAACTCTGACTTGTGGCAGAGCATCACAAAGTTTGTCCATTGGTTTCCAAGTGACCAAGTGACCCTGCCAGACAGGACAAGGACATGGAGATGAGGGATCTGACTTCTCTTGGCTTGATCCATTCCAGACTAAGAGGTCTTGCATATCTTACTTTACTATCTATAGAAAAAGCCCCAATGGGTAGTACTTGCAGTCTTTTTTAAAAATTTAATAGTATTTGGTTCTTCCAATTACATGTAAAGAAAATTTTCAACATTTATTTTTTGAAAGATTTTTAGTTCCAAATTTTTCTCCCTCCCTCCTTCTCTTTCCCCTCCCCAAGGCAGCAAGCAAGCTGCTGTAGGTTATACATGTACAATCATGGAAAACGCATTTCTACATTAAGGACTCAGCAGTCTTGGATCCAAGTCCTCACTCTGAAGAGTTTGGCTAAAATTAACTTAATCATAATATCATCTGTGCATTGAAATTACCAATGATCTTCTTGAGAGTCCCTCTTCTCCTTCTATCCCAGACAATTCAGAGATGACGATCTTGTTATGTGACCAGGGTGGTGGGATTGTGTGTCAGATTTAGAGATGTACCCTCCAGTGGATTGAGGGCTGGGCCTGGAGTCAGGAAGACCCAAGTTCAAATATGGCCTCAGACATTTACTAGCTGTATGACCTTGGACAAGGCACTTAACCTGTCTGCCTCAATTTCTTCCACTGTAAAATGAGGATAACAACAGCACCTATGTCCCAGGGCTATTATGATGATCAAATGAGTTAACATATGTAAAGAGCTTTGCAAACTTTAAAGAGCCATATAAATGCTATTATTATTATACGACTACCAGACTGAGTGTGCCAGGGATCGCAGAGATCATAGAATGAGGCCTTGGTCTTACCTTTTCATCATTTTTATCAATGATCTAGATGATGACAGAGAAAACAACTACATTTTCAAGAGTAAGGGAGAAGGAAGGAAGGGAGGGAGGGACGAGGGAAGGAGAGAGGAAGGAAGGAAAGAAGGAAGGAAGGAAGGAAGGAAGGAAGGAAGGAAGGAAGGAAGGAAGGAAGGAAGGAAGGAAGGGAGGGAGGGAGGGAGGGAGGGAGGGAGGAAGGAAGGAAGGAAGGAAGGAAGGAAGGAAGGAAGAAAGGAAGGAAAGAAGGAAGGAAAGAGCTGCTTCAACATACAGGACCATAGTCTGCCTCAACCAGGAAGCCTTGTATGTATCTTCTACCCATGACTGGCTTCATAAAAACCATAAGGTTTTCCAAGTCAACCCCTTTTTTGGGCAATAGTTTGGTTGGGTTTTTTAATCTATTCCCAACTCTTAAGGACTGTCGCTCCATATAGATGACTTGTTTCACCCCACAGTTTAATGAAGCCTGAGTATTTATATTTCATTCTTAGAGCACATAAACCTGCCATGGGCTGCCTTGTGTTTGGAGCTCTGTGAGAAATCTGCATTCTGGATTCAGCTCACACATGCCTCATCTGAAGGCCATTCCTTTTTCTCTTGATGCCTCCCTCCCAGCAACAACCAGGCAAGCTGCTGATTAGCCTGAGGTCCCTGGGCAGCACCTTCCTCATCCGGCCATAGCATCCTGGCACCATTCCAGACAATCCTCTAACAAAATTAGACCCTGAGAAATTAATCTCCGGAACAAGTGGAACAAGTCACTGGTGGAGGCCAACTCTTGCAAAGAGCTCTTGCGGCCAAGCCCCTAATGATCAGGAAATGCACAAACATGCAAAGGAGCTGTGGTTTCATCAATACAAGGCACTCCTGGTGTGAGAACTCCTTCCACCAACACAGACTGAAACCTTGAAGGACAAGGGATATATCTTGGGGACTTAGGGGCTGAATACATCTTAGAATCATAGCTCTAGTTCTGGGAGGGACCTTCAGGGCCACCTTCATTTTATAGCTGAGGCTCGTGAAGATTAAATAACTTCCCCAAGGAGGAGTAAGAGACAGAAAGCAGATTTGACTGACTCCAAAGTCAAGCTTTTTTTCCTCTGTACGATTCTTCCTCTTAATTTTCCTGAATGAATGAAGGCAAAGACTCTAAAGGTTTTGCCCCTGGTCACAGAACTAGTAAGATTGAGAAATAGGATCTGAACCCAGGTCTCCATGCTTTCTAGTCTGGTGCTCTACTTCACCTTCAGCTTAGATTTAGAAGTTGCATGACATAGGAGATAGATGGTGGATCTCTGAATCAGGAAGGCTTGTGTTCAAACCCTGCCTCAGACACAGATTGGCCATGTGACCCTAGGCAAGTCACAGCCTCAGGCACTGAACCTCAGTGCCAACTCTAGGTTGGAGAGGAGTTCCTGATTTGCATTGGAGATTTTTGTTGTTGTTCAGTCGTTTTCAGTAATGTCTGATTCTTTGTGACCCCTTCTGGCATTTTCTTGTCAAAGACACTAGAGTGGTTTGCCATTTCCTTTTCCAGCTAATTTTACAGATGAGGAAACTGAGGCAAGTGGGGTTAGAGAGAGACTACAAGCTTAAAGATTTTAGAGAAATCTAGAAGAGTGTTGGAGGTGTTATCTAGTCAAATTTCCCAGTTCCACTCTTGGTGCCTATTAAGTCATCCACAGTCGTGCACCTTGCTGGTCTCACTCATGATGCCATCAGTTTTTATTTGGACAGGATGGTGTTTACAGATTCATGGTGGAACCAGCAGTTCCACACAGACTGACAGAGCCACTCCCTAACCGGGCCCTTTCTCCTTGTCATGAAAAGAAAACCAACTCGACTCCCAGGATGGATACGTAGGCTTTTAAAAATGGTTTATTTTCTGAACGAGAGACTGATTTGGGGAAAAATCTCTTTCTATTCAGAATCATTATGGTAAGTGGGTAGCAATTCAGATTGGGAGATGGCACATCTGTCAAATCCTGAAATCTTGCCTCGCAACAGTTTCCTTAATACAGAAGAAGCGTCGGGGGATGGGGGGAAGGCACAAAAAAACAGATGGCAAAAGAGTTCATGCATCCTAAGAAAGATAAAGGACTAGCAAGATCATGACATGGCAGAGCTCGCAGTTAGAGCCTCTTTGTGGGAAGTGCTGTGGTTCAATGGAAAGTGTCCTGGATTTGGAATCAGAAGGCCTGGGTTCAAATCCTGGCTCTGCCTGTGGGACCTTGGGGTAGCACAAGCCTCTCAGTTTCCTTATCAGTAAAATGAGAAGGTCATTCTAGATGGCCTCTGAGGTCCCTTCTAGATCTCTATGCTATGAGGATCATCAGGATATGATGATATATCAGAATCTTTGCCAGTAAACAGATTGACTCCTTATGGAAGGAGAAGGGCTGCTAAACAAAGGAATAACTTCCCGAGTCTTGTTCTTTACTGAACCTAATCTGCCAAATGATGAACTTCTGAGCTCAGTAAGCTGAATTTGTATCCCCAGCACCTAGCACATAATTTGTTGTTGTTCAGTTACGTCAGACTCTTTGTGACCCCAGGGATCATAGCACACCAATATGCTCCATGGGGTTTTCTTGGCAAAGATACTGGAATTTGACATTTCCTTCTCCAGTCAACTAAGGTAAACAGAGGTTACTGATTTGCCCGGGGTCACACAGCTGATAAGTGTCCAAGAACAGATTTAAACCCAGGTCTTTCTGACTCCTGGCCAGAGCTCTATCCTGTGAGTCACTTACCTGCCTCTAGGACATAATAGGTATTGAAATTAATGCCTATTGATAATTGAGGAATTGATTGAAATAATCTATTCCTCTGTTTTCAGACAGTAATTCATCTAAATCAGCCTGAATTAATGGAGGTCTACTTGGCTTCTGTTTGCTTATGCCAGAATAAAGGAAGGCAAGAATAGGCTAGCCACCAAGTAAGGACAGCTTGATATAGAGTGTCAAACATCACAAGAAAAGGCAGGAGACCTACCCTAAATAAATTAAGTATCACTCACAAGTCACTGGCAATTGAGCCCTCAGCATATGGACCAGATGTAGCTGGTAGTTGGCCACAGTATTTGTCCATGAGGGTGAGCTAACAGTTACCAAAAAGAAGACAAAGGACTGGAGATCTGGCTTCAAGAAAGGATGGAGGGCAAGAAAAATTTGGCAGAGATCTGCAAAGAATAGGGAATGTTTGCGAAATATAGAGAGTTGCTGATGGAAGAGAACAATGGCAGACATAGCCTAGCATGCACCCTAGATTTGAGCAGAACAGATTTCAAAGGACTTAGACAGTGAATGGATTGGTAGACTCTGATGACCTAATATTCTATGAGGGAATTTGGTGCAGGAAGGGTGAGCAGTACACAAACAAAAGTAATTTTGATGAGGAAGAAAAATAGAAGTCATACAAAGGGACCAAAGTGGCTGCACAGGGGACTCACAGACCAATGAAAATTTTAAATAGAAGACGGGAGCAAGGAAAAGTACCTGAGAATGAATAACAAGGAGTAACCCAGAACCTTATGGATAGCTAGTTTCCAAAGTTCTCAGGGCCAGAATGAATGGAAGGTGTGAATTAAAGCTACTTTTCACAAAAAGCAGGGTAGGGTTGTTATATTGGGAAGTAGAGGCAGACCGAAGAGGGAATAGAACCTTTGCTCAGGACTGGGGATAATGACAATGGATAAGAGGGAAAAGGCTAAATTTTTTTGCTTGTTTTCTCTTGCAAGGACAAAGATCCTTGAATTGGGAAGAATGGAACAAGACTTTAACAGAGAGTCAAAAATTAAGTGAAGAGATTGGAAAAGAACACTAAGCTATTCTCAATGATTTCAAGTCATGCACCCCAGATGAGCAATAGTCTAAAGGATTAAAAGAACTAAATGACAGGATTACTGCACTGCTATCCCAAATTTTTCAGAGATAGAAGAAAATGGGAACAGAGCAGCAGGACTGGAGAAGGGCAAAGACTGTAATGATTTTCAAAGAAAGGAAATCAGTAGAACCTTCGTCCTCTAAGTAAGCAAGCTTTCTTCCTATTCCTGGTTAAAATCCCAGGGCATGTTATTAAAGGGATGATTTTCAGCATTGCCAAAGACAAAGACACAGCATGGTTTAGTTGTGGAGAGAGTGCTGACCTAGGAAGATCTGGGTTCAAGCCCCACCTCTGCCTCATGTTGCCTATGTGACTCTGGACAAGTCACTCAACATCTCAGAGCACTGGGAGACTCTTAGGACGATAAGTTGCATAGAAAGTGCTGGCCTACATTGACTGGTAGAGAGAGTTTCCTTTATCAATGAAACCATAAATCTGGTCCTTCTCATTTTCAAAGAGAACAATAATCACTCAAGATTGGCTTCATCAAGAATAGTTCATGCCTGACTAACCCCGCTTTCTTTCCTTTTTCTCTTTGCCAGAATAAAAAAGACACAGATAACCTGGACCATGTCCATAGGAGGCTTGCCAGGATAATGAGAGGAAGGAAGACCATATCATAAAATGAGAACTTGAAAAAATTAAGACATTTTGCCTGGGAAGAAAAACATTTAGGAGGGGACCTAACAGCTTTCTTCAAGAGTTTCTAGGACTATGAGATTGGGAGGTTTATAGGATATGGAAGACGAGTTATACTTAATCTTCTTGGGTCCAGAGGGAACAACTAGGAAGACAGGGGGACAGTTATAAAGGGACAGATAAAGGGACTTAGGCTTGATGTCAGGAAACGCTTCCTAACAATTAGGGCCATAGGCTTAAGAACTGGAAAGGACATCAGAGACTATCCAATCTAACCCCCTCATTTATATATGGGGAAACCAAGTCCCAAGAAGATTACAGTAACTCCCCTAAGATCACAGAGATCATGTCAGAGGAGATATTTGAACCCAGGTCCTCTAACTCAAAAGCTATTCCAAAGTAGAGCAAGCTGCCTGTGGAGGCTGTGGGCTGTCCCTCATTGGAGGGAAGGAAGCTGTGGCTGGGTGGCCCTTGTTGGAGATGGGTTTTCTTGATCAGACCCAAGGGTGGTGCTGAATGGCTGCTGAGGTCCCTTTGCTGCCCTTAAAATCTGGTTTTAAGAATCAAAGTGTGGGGGGAAGTGGGATAGGTGGAGGCAAGAGAAATGGGAAGAGCAGGGGAGGAGCATAGAAGCTAAAGAAGAGGAAGAAGAAAAAGGTGGGACCATGAGTCATCCGGGATTCACAGCCCAGAGCTTGGAGGCAGCTAAAGAAAAAAAAATTCCTGGTCAGGATAGGCTGCACTCCTGACTCTCCCAACTTTCTGTACTATGCCACAGAAACCTCTTCACCATGGAAGTTCACTTCACCCCTGGACTTCTCATTCTGGAAGTATGCACCACTGCTGTAGCCCTTTCCTCTGACTGGCTGGTTCTTTCCACAACCTGAACTATCTCCCCCAACCTTTTCAGCCTCCCTTTATTTGTGACCTTCCCCTATTAGAATATAAGTTCCTTGAGGGTAGACTGTCTTTCTTCCTGCATTTGGTTTCCAATGTGTAGCACAATGCCTGGTACATAGTATGCCCTTAAAAATGCTTATTTCCAGGTAAGCAGGCCTTTGCTTTCATGTCCACTTGATTCAAAGATTTTGAGACGGGTCAGTAGAGAAAATCAGTTACCCAGCTTAGGCACCATGAAAAAGAGATAAGCAGCTAATTCACAGAGTGTAGAAAAATACAGAGAATTTTTCCTCTAAGTCTATTTTCATTATTTACTTTTTATGCATAAATGGTTACGCACTTGTGTGTGACTGACTCACAGTTTCAACGGATTTGGAGCTATTAAGTACTAAAATAGTCTCTTTTAGACAGAAAAACATGGTGGTGGGAGATTTTTCCCCCTCATGTACATTACTTCAGAACAATTGAATCAATTTTGTTGGAACTTTGGTATCATCTTCAGCTAAGGCCAAACATGTGACATGGAAAACACCAAGATTTTCAGAAGGTCAGACCAAGTGGTTTAAAACCTAGCACAATAAAATTACCTTATTGTACCTTACCCATAATGTTCCCTAACAGTATTCAGCTTTGAGCTGTTGCGTTAACTGCCCTTTTTCTCTTTTCTTGCCTTTTTTTTTGTTTTTGGCAGGGCAATTGATTTGTCCAAGGTCACACAGCTAGTACATGTGGCTAGTGACTGAGACTGGATTTGAACTCAGGTCCTCCTGACTCCAGGGCCAGTGCTCTACTCACTGTGCCACCTAACTGCCCCAAACTGCCCTTTTTCAAATTGGGATATATTGACTATAAGTCCTTCGAGGGTAAGGATTATCTTTTGTCCTTCTCTGTATCCCCAGTGCTTAACAAAGTGACTAGCAGATAATAGGAAATTAATAAGATACTTGTCCACTGATTAATAAAACACTCATTGGTCATATCAATATTCTTGCCCAGATGTCCCTTAATATTTGCCCTATAATCCCATTTATGTTTTCTTCTTTTAGTTCCATGTCATTTATGTGAAATTACAAAAGTCTTAGTCAAAAGTGAGCTGAGTGCTCAATGCGGACCCTACATCAGTATCGAGCTATTTCCAAAGCTTAATCGGGTACCCTCCGAGCCCACTCCAAAATAATAAGTTTTTTCACTACTTTTTGAAGTATTTGTAAAGGGGCTATGGTGAATTGTCTTCCCCTGAAATTTTGCCTGGTTGTCTAAAGAAATATGTTGGGTACATTTTATAAAATTAGATCAACCCTCCCCTAGATCTTGAGAGAATCTCAGCACTTGGAGCTGAGACTCCCAAGAAAGACCTCACCGATGCATCTTACGGAGCCAATGGCTTGCTTTTTGGCCTTGGCTGAAGCTGAGAATTGCTCTTTACTGCCTGGCTTTGACATTCCAAAATCAATTCTTCCATCCAGTCACACGAAGAGAGTTCTCTTACTCATACCATGATCCTGCCTAAAGATTCAGAATTAAGTCTATTAGGAGCCAGCTGCCTAATTGTCTTTAACAATACCTTAGTTCACCGGGTTTCAAACTTTTTGGTCTCAGAGCTTCCTTATACTCTTAAAAATTATTGAGGCCTCTTCAAAGAACTTTTATTTATGTGGGTTATACCTAGTGATATTTGCCATGTTAAAGATGAAACTATCTTAGAATCATAATGAAAATCATTTTGACCTTGTGGATCCTGCTGAAGGGTCCCCCTAGGACCTCTTGGGATTCCAGAACCACATTTTGAGAACCGCTGCCTTAATTTGGCACTCAAAGCTTCTAGCTACATCTTCTAGCTACTTGGAATTGGGAGTGGGGAGGTTATAAAAACTCACCCCTCCTTCACTTCCTCAGCTCCAGACTCAACAATAAGTCATGGGAAAGAAGACAGCACTGAATTATATACTTAATGGAAAAGGCAGCTTCCTGTTCTTAACAGGGTTAGACCTTCTTGATTAAAAAAAGACTCCTTGGCAGATTTCTGAAAAACCTAGAGAGACTTATAAGAACTGATATAAAGCAAAGTGAACAGAATTAGGGAAACATTGTACATAGTAACAGTGACACCATGCAATGATTAACTATGACTGACTTAGCTCTTCTCAGCGATACAATGATGCAAGATGATACCAAAAGACTCATGATGAAAAACGCTAACCATCTCCAAAGAAAGATCTGATGGAGTTTGGATGCAGAACAAAGCAAACTATTTTCACTTTCTTTAATTTTTTCATGTTTTTTTCTTTTGTTCTGTTTTTTCTTTCACAATATTACTAACATGAAAATGTGTTTTACATGATTTTGCATATATAATCTATATCAAATCACTTACCTTCTTAGGGAGGAAGCAGGGAGGGAGGGAGAAAATTTGGAACTCAAAATTTTATTTTAAAAATGAATGCTAAAAATCATCTTTACATGTAGTCGGAAAAAATAAAACAGTATTTAAAAGGAAAAAATGACTGTTCCCATTACCACAACCACCAACTGGCCCTGAGTTCAGGCAATGAGCTTGGAATACAGAGAGCTACCTACAGAGACCTGGTAAGAATAGAAGTAAAGGGAGGTACTTACAGATACACAGATCTTTTCTCCTTAGGCTCCTGAGGGCTTTTTCTCCTGAGGCTCACCTGCCGGGCAGCCTGGTTTCAATCCCCCGTGACTAGAAAAATTAGCTCTATGGTACTGAACCCTCCTAACTACTGCGCCTGTATGAAAAACCATTCCTTCATCGGCTTCTGTAGCACTGCTCTGTCAGGATTCTCTTTCTACCTAACCTGGCCAATTCTTTTTTGTTGTTGTTGCTTCCTTTGTAAGAGCACTCTCTATATCTCACCCCCTATCTGAGTTTGTTCCAAGGATCTACCTTGGGTCCTCTCCTCTGGTCTCTATTCTCTCTCTTTCTATTTCTCTCTCTCTCTCTCTCTCTCTCTCTCTCTCTCTCTCTCTCTTTCTCTCTCTCTCAGTAACCCCCTCAATCCCATGGATCTAACTACTGTCTTTGTGCAGACAACTTCCTTATCTTATATACCCAGACCTCTTTTCTCTCCTCGCATTCCGTTCCACACTGCCAAGTGCCAGCTTGACATCTCTACCTAGATGTTCCATAGGCATCTCTAACTCAACGAAGCTGAAACAGAACTCATTCTCTTTCCCCCTAAAGTTGTCCTTTCTCCTAACTTCCCTATTTCTATTGATGGGACCAGCATTCTTCTAGGAGTCCGGGTTCACTACCTCAGAGTCATCCTTGACCCTCACCCCATAGTCAATAATTTGCCTGAGTCTTATTGATCCTACTTCCTCAACATCCCTCTGGCCTCTTCTCTACTCATGCCATAATTACCCTAATACAAACTCTCTTTATCTATCATCTGGACTATTTATTACAAAATCCTCCTAACCAGTTTCTCTCCACATCTAATGTCTCCCCTCTCTAATCTATCCATGACATATCTGCCTGGTTGATATTCCTGAAAGACAGGTCTGATCATATTAAACCTCACTTCAAGAACCCTCACTGGATCTCCATTTCCTTTAGGATAAAATACAAAGGCATTTGCTTGCCCTTCACAACCTAGTCCCAGTTCATCTTTCTAGACTGATTATCTATAACTCCCTCTTCCACACTCTATGCTCTGACCAGCCTGGCCTTTTCTGCTGTTTCCAGTCTACATCATTCCATCTCCCACCTCTCTCTCTTTGCATAGAGATCATTCATGCCTGGAATATCTCCCACTCTATCTCTGCCTGTTGGAACCCCTATGCTCCCTGAAAACTCATCCCAAATGCCACCTCACACAAGGGGCCTTTTGAGATGTCATCAGTTAGTGCCTCATTCCCAATCACTGCATATTTATTTTTCATATGCCCCATATTTATTTATCTGACAATATGCTGAGTAGCATGTAAGCTCCTTGAGAGAAGAGGCTGTTACCCTTTTGTATCTGAATTCTCAGCACCTAGCACAATATCTGGTGCACAGTCATTAATAAATGCTTGCTTATGGACTGGTTGGTTGATCTTATAGACCGAAGCCACGATCAAGAAGAGCCTTAAATATCAAAGATAGGATACTGTATTTAATCCTAGAGGCAATGGGCAACCACAGAAACTTCTTGGGGGAAAGGGAAAATAACACATAAGCCCTATGCTTTAGTAATATCAGTTTGTCAGCACCATGAAAGATGGATTGGAGAGGGAGAAGCTTGGGGCAAGGAGATCAATTACGGGGTTATTAGTCAAGACAGAGGTGCTGAGAGTTTGAACCAGGCAGGGAGCAGAGAAGGGATGGATGGGACAGATGTGGCAGACATCAAGTCAACAGGATTTGGTATCTGATTGGCGAAGAGAGGGGAGGAGTGAGAGGAAGAATGAACCCTCCAGGATGACTTTAAATGTCTCACCTGTTACATATTTTCTGGCTAAAACTCTGCTCTTAGAAAGAAGAAACATTTCCATTAAAGCCCCAAGTATAATCCAGTGTTATCACAAGGATGCCACCCTGTCCTGTGAGACTGAGATTTGCATGGTATCTTATTAAATTCTGAGAAAACGGGAAGTCTTCCAATTACGTTAGCAAGTATTATAATAATTACACTGGGAGCAGGCAGATTTATTTTTTTCTTTAATTAAAATAGCTTTTGAAGGTCAATAAATATGTCCAGAAAGTGAAATAACAACTCAACAAAATTTGAATAAATATGTATCCTGTCACACAAAAGCAAAATATAGATTCCAAATCTTACTGAACACAGATTCTGTATCTCCACAGTTTTTTTCACAATTAGTCAAAAAGATTTTGACAGCTCAGGACACTGGGACAAGACCAACCAGAATGAATGCATTAGGGATAAATGTAAAGTGTTATGCTTGGGATCAAAAAATCAACTTCACAAGTACAAGATAGGGTTGGGTTAGATCTAGATAGATGTACATTGGAAAATCCCATGGGGGGCTTAGTGTAAGGCAAACCTAGCATGAATCAACAGGGAGCCAAGCCAAGAAAGCCAATGCAAATTAGTTTAGCATTAAGAGAGGAATAATGTCCAGGATTGGGGAATTCATAATTATATAACACTCTGCCCTGGTCAAACCGCCTCTGGTGTATTATGAGCATCACAACTTAGGAAGGTCATTAATCAACTGTAGAATACCCAGAGGAGGGAAATTAGAGTAGTGAAGGATCTGGAGTCTATGCATATAATGAGCAATTGAAGGAGCTGGGAAAGGATAGTGGAGGTGAGGCCATGATGGTTGTCTTCAAGTATCACATGGAAGAGGGATTAGATTTGCTCTATTTGGGCCTGGAAGGGAGAATGAGGGGCAATGTGTAGAAGTCACAAAGGGGCAAGCTTAGGCCTGAGGTTATTTTTTTAAAAAGTAAAAGCTTCCTTCCAATCAGTTATGTCAAAGTAGAATGGGGTTCCTTGGGAGGAAGTGAGCTCCGCTTCAGAGGAGGTCTTCAAAAGCAAATGTTATGTGACCACTTTTCAAGTATGTTGTCAAGGGAATTCCTAGTCACCTGTGG
The DNA here is from genome assembly GCF_011100635.1 of Trichosurus vulpecula. Taxonomy (NCBI): domain Eukaryota; kingdom Metazoa; phylum Chordata; class Mammalia; order Diprotodontia; family Phalangeridae; genus Trichosurus; species Trichosurus vulpecula. The sequence goes on along the minus strand of NC_050581.1, from coordinate 189,859,148 downwards.
GATAGACTCTACTGCCCCAAGATCCCTCCAAATACTGAGAATCCATGCATCTGGAACTGTTCTTCTGACATCTTACCAGCATCCCTTCTCAACTGCCCAGTTTACCACTGAACCATAAAAACAAAGCCACCTAACTTGAATCTCAATAAGTAAACAGAGTCCACACTTGAGTTTACACTGCCTCACACCAACGTGCTAAATACAAAGTAATTTGGAGAATTGGGGAGGATGCTACCAACTGGAGAGATTAGGAAAGGCCTCCTATAGGACATGGCAGCTTAGGTGAGCCTTGATTGGAGCTTGGGGTTCCAAACAATGGGTGTGAGAAGGAAAAGCTCTCCAGAAGTAAGGGAGCTGTTCAAAGGCATATAGAATACTGTATACAAGGGAAAGCAAATAGGCCAGTGTGCCCAGGAGAGAGAGTGTGTGACAGGGATGAAATTGAAAGTAGCTAGAAAGAGAGGCTGAAAACAGCTTGATAAAGGCTGAAGACAGTTTGAGAAAGGCTTAGAAAGTCAAAGAGAAACATTTATATTATTCCCTAGAGGACACTTCCTAGAGGAAGGACCTGTAGCTTTTTCTCTGAGCAAAGAGTGATGTGGTCAGACCTGTGCCTGGTGAGGGGTAAGGAGACATCCAAGAAGAACAGCAGAACTAGGGAACAAACCAGAGCAAGGCCCCAAATGGGTTCAGCTGCTTGAGTCTGTTACCACTCAGCTTCATCTTCAGGATCGCAATCTTTCATGAGGAGGGGAGCATGCCACAAAACAAGAGTTTGAGTGACAGCTGATGGTTTAGGTGTGGATGGACATGACAGGAAGAAGGCCAACGACATGAACAGGAGCACATATGTAGCTCCACCATTAAACCAAAACATAGGGTGGACACATAATGTAGTCATATTTTGTTCAAGGAAAAATGGTCCATTCCTCTTACTCTAATTCCTTCCAAGGAGCCTTTATTAAACACCTAACATGTGCTGGTGTTAAGGATACAAAGGCAAAAACACAGTCCTGCCCACAAGAGGCTTACCTTCTACATGGGGCACAGTGCCTGGCACACAGTAGGCACCATGTAAATGTTAGCTATTATTATTAAATGGTTCTCTTCTAAATCTCCCTCTCACCTATCTACTTTTCTCCATATAAAACAAGACTGAAGTAAATGGGAACCTCTCTTCTCTGAAGTTTATGAGATGTGAGGGTGGCAGATGACCTGAATGACTTGCCCTCCAATCCAAATGATTAATTTCCATCACAGTCTAGTGACTCATCTGCAGTTGCTTGCATAAGGATAATCCAACCCAAGTTGTTCTGGTACCTGGAGCAAAGCCTCCACCACCAAGTTTTGGAGCCCAGCATCTCTAATTAAGCTCCCCGGGCAGGTCCCCTGACTTGCACCCCATTCCAAAATGGCAGCACGAAAGACAAAACCACTAGTGTAGATGACTGCCTGTCTTGGGAAACAACACGCCCTTGGAACCTCAGCTGGGAGATGATTCTTGTTAGAGAAAATGAGATTAACGTGACCATGATCCACAAATGTGATTGTTGAAACCCATTAGCAGATGTCAATTGCATTAGCTAGCTCTGATCTGGATATAATGGACTTAAACACTGAGCCCAACTCAAGGAAATCCGCAGACTGGTGTTCCTGGACGGAAGCAGAGGGGTCGAGTAGAACAGGACACACTGAGTCAACAAAAGGCAAGCCCAGGCAGCTGGGTGGTGCAGAGGCTGGAGCACTAGGACTCAGTCCTGAGTTCCAATCCATCCTCAGACACCTACTAGCTTGGTGACCTTGAGAGAGTCGTTTACCTCTGTCTGCCTCAGGTCCCACATCTGGAAAATGGGGACCATGATAGCGCCTTCCTCCCAGGGTTGTTGTGAGAATCAAACCTTGTGGCAAACCCTAAAGTGCTACATGAATGCCAGCTATTGCTGTTGATATTATTGAGACCTTATTTCTTTGGGGGAACCTATCAAAGAAGGACCAAACGTTGGCACCGGTGCCCAGTGCATTGAGAATGCACAGCCTACACAAGTCCAACTCTGGCAGTCCTACAATGGTCTGATTGACCAAAGCTCTAGGAGTTTCACATTTCCCAGGCCTTTGTGAAATAAGGAACTTAAGTCTCAAATGAGAGGATGAATTGAAGCACTTCGTGAATAGAGTGGGGTCGCTAGGTGGCGCCATAGTGCACAGAGCTTGGAGCCTGGAGTCAGGAAGACTCATCTTCAGGAGTTCAGATCTGGCCTCAGACATGGACTAGTTGTGTGGCCCTGGGGAAGTCGCTTAACCTGTTTGCCTCAGTTTCTTCATCTGTAAAATGAGCTGGAGAATGAAATGGCAAACCACTCCAGTATCTCTGCCAAGAAAATCTCAACCGAAAAACTGAATAATGACAACAGTGAATAGAGTGGTAAACTTGAGGTCAGAAAGACTTGAGTTCTAATCTTGCCTCAGAGTCTCTCTAGCTGTGTGACCCTGAGCAAGTCACTTAAATTCTCTGTGTCTCAGTTTCATTATCTTTAAAGTGAATGGGTTGGGCCAAACGGCCTCTAAGGCCCCTTCAACTTCTAAATCTATTATCTTTAGGTTAAGTCAACTCTATACTTTACTGTTGTGTTCAGGGTGTCTCTGGTACATCTCCTCTGGGCCACTGGGACTAGAAGACAAATACAGCAATTAAGAAGTTCTTCTTTGCCTTTGCATCGCTAATGCCTAGCACAACCCTAGCACTTGGTAAATAGTAGGTACATAATAAGTGCTTGTTGATCATAGTCTCTATGAATAGCAATTATCAAGCAAGACTTAAAAGAGCAGTAAACATACCCAAGTCAAAAAGGAGGCTGGAAGACTCCAAGAGGAAGAAGCATGATGGCCTTTTCCAACTCACATGATACTTCTTAATGTACACATTCTCTTATCTGGAGGACTTCCCACCCAATGCACTGTACATGGCCACTAACACACACATGCTTTTTGGAAATAGGCGAAGAACTCCCCAAAGGCAACTGGCCAAAAAATTTTTAAAAAAGGGAATAATTGTGGGAAATCTCAGAGATCAGAAGGCCACTCAAGTACCCCAAACTATAATGAACATAATAATAAAATCAGTGCCAACAGCAGAATACAGGAGACAAGGCATCAACACGCCGTGCCTACTTGGGAAACAGGCAGCCCAGCCATTAATCACTCTGCATCAATCATCGCTTCCTCCCCACCTTGCCAAGTGAAAATGAAGAACCAGAGTCCAAAGGAGGAAGGAAGGAAGGGAAGAAGAGAAGGAAAAAGGGAGAGAGGGTGGGAGGACATAAAATGACCTAGACACAGATATATATTTATGGAAACACCAAGGTATTCTGATTTCAAGTGTCATTTCCTCTGTACATCACTGCTTAGATACAAATGGGGAGAGAGAGAGAGACAGAAACAGAGATGTGTTGCAAGCATGGAATTATTATCCCGTGTTGCTTAAAAAACAGTGTATGTGGATATGCATTTATACATAAATATGAATACGTATATATATACCCATGTATAATTTTTAGACATATGATAATTTTTCTTGGAGTTTTTTTGTCTGTGTTTTCTTTCACAGCATGATTTAACATGGAAATGTGTTTTGTATGACTACACGTGTATAGCCTGTGTCAGGTTGCTCACCTTCTCAATGAGGGGGAAGGGAGGGAGAGAATTTGGAACTCAGGGTTTGAAAGAAAGAGTGCTAAAATTGTTTTTATATGTAATAAAAATATACACAGAAACAGAGACAGACAAAAAGAAACAGAGACAGAGAGACAGAGACACATGGAGAGAGAGAGAGAGAGAGAGAGATACAGAGAAAGACAGAGAGAGAGAGTGAAACAGAAAGAGAGGGAGGGGGAGAGAGGGGGGGGGGAGAGAGAGAGAGAGAGAGAGAGAGAGAGAGAGAGAGAGAGAGAGAGATACATAGACCTGTACAAATTGGTTTCTAACCAAGATGGCGCAGTGAGAACCACACTTGGGATCATACTGCCTAGTCCAAGGCCCAGCTCTGCCACTTATCCTGACCTATAGGATCTGGCCTAAGGTGCTTCCCCATCCTGAGCCTCCATTTCCTCATCTTTAAGGTGGGGAACAGCAACCTTTGCACTAACTCTCTTGGGGTGAAGCACTTTACAAACCTTGACATGCTATAGAAACGTAAGCCATTCATATTTTCTGGCATTTACAGGAAGGAGAGATAATATGAGGTGAGGGGCAGAGATTCAGCCTGAGTCCAAGCATGAGTCTTTGACATATATGAGCAATAAGACCTCAGCTGGATCCCTCCATCTTTCAATGCTTCAGGTAACTCTGATGCCGATCTGCATCAGTGGAGGTGGGAGGGCACTCTAAGCTGGGGTTTCCCACACTGCTGATATCACAGATCCAGACATAAAAAGAAAAAGATGTGGTCCCAACCAATGTCTGCTCACTTTAAATTCTCCCTCCCAAAACGGCATCAGCAAGTAATATCATCATCTGTGAGCTGATCAAAAGTCCCCAAGTGTTGTGGAGCACCAAGCAAGATAGCAAAACACCAAAGAAAATACCTTTCTCTTTGGGGGCTAGACATACAACTCTGAGGCAAATGAAAACAAGAATCCAAAAGGCATGGGAGCCATGACAACTATAGCTCACCATATGTTCCCTTCCATGGGTCTTTGGTCAAGTATATTGTTAAGTGACTGAAAGGCAACAGGACTTCTTAACCCATGGGTTTCCTCCTAGTCCCTAATCTCCCAGGAAGACGTCCACTGACTCAGCCATGCAATGTCCACAGTTGCTACTTAGAGTGCAGATGATGACAAAACAGATCACGCAGGAAGCCAGGACCAAGAAACAGTGTATTAACAGCCAAAGTACTTCCCCCAATCATGCCCAGACAAAACTCTCCTGCTGAATAGACAAAGCCTCCAGCAGGCAAACACTGCCCCAAATGCTCCCAATTCACCTGGGAGACCTTCTTACCTCTGGGATGTTTTCTTATATTTTCTCCTGTAGGGAAAAAAACATAAACACACATCAGAAAAGAGTTCATGGGGAGAGGTGTCAAGGAAGATGAATTTAGATTGGTGGAATATATAGATAAATAGCTTAGGAGAAACCCAACACCAGAACTTAGTGCTTGAAAACTGGGTCTAATGTGTTAAATTCGTGGTGGCGCCTATGGCCATGTCAGCATACTGATGGGCCCAGCTCTGAGAAATGAAAAGGATGGCCTCCTCTCTGCTCCGCTCTTCCTCGACACTCTTAGATTTTAGCTGATGACCTCTCAAGGTCCTTCAGCTCCTGAGGCTGTGTGATGAGCTTTCAAAAATTTACTATCTCTTTGGGCAGAAGCTATGGGAATACCAAGGATCCATTCTTAGGGGAAGAAGGAAGGGAAATGAGGGAGCCCAGCGTAAGAAATTCACAGATGCTTCTATTTCTGTGGTCACAGTCTAAACGTTGGCATCTCAACGTCATCTAATCCACCTCTCTTATTCTACAGATGAGAAAACTGAGGCCCATAATGTTGTAGAGTCGGAGCTAGAAGGAACCTCAGGGACCAGGAAGTCTACCACCCACATTTATAAATGAGGAAACCAAGGAGCAAAGCGGGGACTAACTTGACCAAGGTTTTATAGAGAGCAGGCATCAGAGTCCAGATTTGAACCCAGGCCCACCAATGCCCTTTCTGCTGCACCACAGGGTCCTGCAAACTCTCCTGAATTGCTGCTGTCCTTGATTACTCTCCTAAAGGCAGGGGAGGGTGGCAGGTACTCTACCTGATTAGCAGAGTGGAATTAGGTGGGGTAGTTCAGTGGAAAGAGCACAGATTGCGTATTCAGAGAACCTGGCTTCTCTGTATGTACGTCTGATGCCTACTAGCTATGTGATGGACTTCAGTGTCCCCATCTATAAAGAGGGATTGGACTTAAGTGCTATATAAATGCCAGGTGTCCCATTCAGGTGAGATTTAGGAGCCTGTGTTCCAAGGAACTACCGTGAAACTAAGCAGGCCTCTACCTGTGGGCATGTCATTCAACCCACCTGGGCCTCAGTTTCTTCATCTGTAATATGGAGATACTACAGATGCCTTTCCTGCCTGCCTTTGGTAGTTGTGGTTAAGCTCAAATGAGACTTAGAGAGGTATGGAAAAGGGGGGGGGGGTGGTATTATTATTTTTAACGCTCTCCCAATTAAGTGACTGTGCTTTTACAGTCACTCCAAGCTCTATAACGTCTCCAGCTTCCTGTTGTTTGTGCTTCATTTCTGGGCTGAGGGTGATTTAAAGAAAGAGCCCCATGGCTTTTCACTGGAGGAGCTCAGAAGACAGAGGTGTGGGGACAAGAAAATGTCTCTGCACCCAGTTGCCCCAAGGAATGGAATTCTTCACACTTGCCTTCCCATTACAGTCACCGTATGCAAGCAGCCCTAGCCACTGGTTTTGTTAAATAGAGCTATGATCACCCACACAGGGTAGAAAAAGACTCAGCCAGTCAAATGTAAGTATTGCCAGGGCTTGTTCTTAATTTGAGGAGAGGAGGAAGAGAGATGAGGGAAGGGAGGAGGGAAACAGCTTAACCCCGGACCTCGAGGTGTCTCAGAGAAGTGCCCAGGGCTTGTTTGTATGTATGTATCTGTGTATGTGTGTATATATACATATGTATGTACACATGACTATGTATATGTATGTATATATACACATGTGAGTATATATGGATGTGTATATACACACACATATTACATACATAATGCTAATACTTATGCATGAATTGTGCTTGCATTATGGGAAGGAGTCCTCATACAAGGAGTTCCCCATGCTGATACATACACACAAATGTATATATACATATATATTATATATATATATGGATGGATATATTTCTGTCTTTACATGTGTATGTACATATATTGTATGAATATATAAAATGTATATATTATGTAATGTAACATTGGCCAATTAGGGCTCGGTCCCTGTATCATGTACAAAACCCCCTGCCTGCTTTCAATCCAATATTGGAACTTAAGGAAATCACTTTCTAGCCATGAGTGATTAAGGAGCCATGAGTCTCTACGCAATACAGAAAGGCTTTCTAGTTGGTCTGAGAAGCTGGACAGGCTATTGACTCAGGGGCTGGATGGAGTAGAGGTTAACTTGAAGCAAACAATCTTGTGTGCTCTCTCCTGGCATCTTCCAAGGAGCAAGACCACTTGTGGCAGGTTGGGGCCATGGGGGAGTGGCTGTGAAAGCATTTTGTTATTGTCCTTCAGTAGCATCCAGCTCTTCCTGACTCCATTTGGGATTTTCTTGGCAGAGATATTGGAGCAGTTTGCCATTTCCTTCTCCAGTTCATTTTACAGATGAGGAAATTGAGGCAAACAGGGTCACACAGCTAGTAAGCTTCTGAGACTAGATTTGAACTCAGATCTTGTTGATTCCAGGTTCTATCAGCTAAACCACCTAGCTGCCCCAGGGAAAGCACAGTGCTTGGTTTTTATCCCTTTTGTCATTCTAATTTTCTGAGCTTAGGTAAATGAGTATCCTGATAAGGAAGCACCCAGGTGATCAGTGACCCAAGAAAAGCCACCAGAGTCATCCCAGGTCTCATCAGCAACGAAAGTCCCAGAGTCAGGGGCAACAGCAGCCCAGTCTGGTGAGGAGCTTAAACAACTACCAGATAACCTCCTTGACTCAGCCCAGCAGCTGACTGACCCAACAGCCCAAAACTGAGTTCTACAGAGAGTTAGCCTGGCCAAACGAGGTACAATGCAGCCCAAAGAAAAATTGGTGGGAACCCTTCAAAGGCGGGGAAGGACTCTCAGGGACCAGGAGTCTCAAGGTACCCATCAGGCACATGGGTTCCCTGCATCTGTGCTTCAATAGGTTTACTATTATTATTATCATTATTATTAATCATCATCATCATCATTATCATCATCATTATCATTATTTAAGCCCACTCTGCCTAGAGACTGACTGTGTGTATGCAGAGGAGAGAATGCAATTCCCAGCTTGAGGAGATGTTTTTATCATTTCTTTCCTTGATACACCTTTGTAGAAAGCCAATTGATATTAACTGGCCCAATGATACCGAGAAAATGTCAACTGGCTAATTGATCTTAGAGGAGACACATGAGATGGGGGCTCATGAAGGTCAATAATAGAAGCCACAACCCTCAGGGTGCTCCTCCCAAAGTCTGATGGGAGAAGCCCACAACTTCCCTCTGAAGAGCCAACCTTGTGGGGCTTAGGTGGTTGAAGGGTAAGCCCAGAAAGGACACTACACGGGTGCTTACATGAATGCATTCAGAGAGAGACAGAGACACTTCAGGACTTTGAGAACCCATTTTATCACACCTTGGCACCAACCATGAACCAAGGACTAACAAAGACAAAAGTGAACAGTCTCTGGCCTTGAGGAGGCTACACTTTATCGGGGGAGGCAACAGACACATATGAACATGTGTACCAAATACATCAAAAGGCATTCCAAGTTGTGGGGAACAAGATCAGCATCCCAAAAACCCAATGGGAAGAGAGAGTTTCCAGAAGGAGAGGATGGTCAACATAAATGCTGCAGATGGACAGAGAAGATTGAGGAGATGGGGGCTGACAGGAAGTCATAAGGACCTGAGTTCAAATTTGACCTCAGACATTTACTAGCTGTATGACCCTGAGCAAGGCATTTAACCTGTGTCTACCTCAGTTTCCTCAACTTAAAATGGACTTAATAATAGCACCTGCCTCATTGGGTTGTTGTGAGGACCAGAAAAGAGAAAATAGATTTGCACAGTTTTCCAAGCCTTAAAATGTTGTAAAATGCTGGCTATTGTTATTATATAATTGAGAGATCATTGGTAACTTTGGAGACAGTAGGTCCAGTTGAACAATGAGGGCAGAATCTAGACTGCAAAAGGTTTGGAAGAGAATGAGGAGACAAAGGAGAAGTAGTGGCCTTCTCAAGGAGTTTCACAGAGATAGGTAAGATGATGATACAGGGGTGGCGGGAGCTAGTGAGGGTATTTTAGGATGGAGAGACTGAGGCATGTCTGTAGGCAGCAGCAAAGGGACTAGTCGATAACAAGAGAGTGAAGATGAGAGAGTTAGAGGAAGGATGGATTGGGAAGGGGAAGAGGGGAAAGGAGGCATCCAGGGGATTCCTTGGCAAGGAGAAAGGCCATCAGAGACAAATAAAGAAGAAGATGGGCTTGTAAGACATAGGGAAGGAAAGAAGATGCTCACCACCAGTCACCTCTGTTCTCTTGGTAAAATAGGAGACCAGGTGAGAGGGTGGGGGTGAAGGAAGGTGGGCACCTTGAGAAGAGGTTTGGAGCAGCCATGGGCGAGGGGAAGAGAGAATGGAACAGAGAGGAGTGAAAGTGCCACCTCTGCCCCAGCATAAATACTCGATGCTCAGATTCTCACCTTGAATCATTTGTAATGCAATGTGCCGGCCTTGGTGTACAAGCTAAGTCCCCTGACAGAAGGGAGCACGCTTTGAGATGTTCTTTCCAGGAACAGGAAAATGTTTCTTTTAAACCATCCATGATGCTATGGGCCACTCTGTCACCTGATCCCTCTTGTGAAATAATAATAATAACAGTAATGATGGTGATGAATAATACCCACGTTCTACAAGGCAGCCAGCTTAGGAGAGAAGCTACAGCCCTTGGACGTGGCTCCGAGGGAAGGCAGCTGGACCACCTGAGACTTTCATTTGTGACCTTGGCCTCGTTAACACTTCTGTCCAAACAACTGAGCTCACAGACCCCAGACAGGTACAGAAAATAGCCCACGAGAGCCAGGGACGTCACAATGTACTTGTTGTGGAGGCTGTAGAATGAATTCTTGTTGGTGCAATCAGAGATTTTGAGTTTCCAGCCCATTCATTTTACAGAAGAGGAAACTGAGGCTCAGAAAGGTTGTGACTTAGGATCTAGGATATAGAGCTGAAAATGACCTACTATTTGACAGACGGGGAAACTGAGGATCAGAGAAATTACATGATCTGCCCAAGGTCAAGCAGGCAGGCAGTAACTGAATGGCAGAGCCAAGTTTTGAATGCAGGGCCCCAGACTCCAGGTCCAGCACTCCTTCCACAGTAGTGGAAAGTTCAGGTGTGGATTGGATTAGCTGAGCTTTAGGTCCCACCCCACTCTGAGCACTTACAATTCTCCATCTTTTGTGCCAGGACTATGATGGGTATTGTCAGCCTCTTAATGTCCCTACAAATGTGCGCACGTGGGCCAGAAACAAAAGGCTATATTGATATTGGCAAAGGAAAATGTTTGACTGCAAAAACTGGAGAAAACATGATACTGCCTACACATACTTGGCAGATAGTTGTTTAAAAAAAAAAGATATTCTGGTCAGAATGAATGAGTTGACTTCCAAGCCCAAATGTTCCCTAGCATAGCGATTCTCTCAAATGCTGGGAAACTGAATTTTCTGGTCTAACAGTCTTGGTATGAACCTTTGGGGAGTTTCTTTGGGTTTAAAAGCAAAGGTTAGAGTCAAGGCCTCTCTGAGTTTCCTAGCACATTCTATATTAGAATTTGAAAATATATTGGTTAGTCTTAATCACAGTGGGTGTTTGTGTGCACGTGTGTGTATGTGTGTGTGCAAACATGCTCTGAAAGCCTTCAAGTTATATAAATGCCAGCTTTCTCACTTACGCTTCTCAACGACCCTGTGAGGTATATGCTGCTATTATCTTCACTTTACCAGTAAAGAAACTGAGACTCAGAGAGTGAGATGACACACTCAGGGTTAACCAACTAGTGAGAGTCTAAGGCAGGACTCAAACCCAGCACCCCAAGCTTCCTCTCTTAGTGGGAAAGTCAAACTGTGGGCATGGGACTCTTCCAGATTGGGAGTTGAGAGGACAAATGTTCAAGGAAGCTCTTAGATGTTCAAAGCGAAAGGATGCCTAAGTCTCTACCTCATCACATCCCCAGCTTGCCAACGTACCAGGAGAGACCTTTTAAGCCAAAATTCCTACTTATCTGGCCATGGAAAGAGGAGAGACTGCAGCTAAGTTTTCTCCATAGGTGAAAATCAATTCTGTCCATCCCCAGAACAAAGAAAAGGAGCAAACAAAAGTATGGTACAAGACTGAGGCCAGGATAAAAAGCCTTTCCTGCTCCTCCCCCTAAGGCAAGAGATCTCCATGTGGCTTCTTCATGTTGTTTGAGACATTTTGATTGACTTCCCACCATAGTACACATACTCCCACCGGAATGGAGGTTAAAAACGTATTGTGAAGCCAAATAGAGATCTTTGGATTTGCCTAGTTTGGATGCTTGGATTCTTGGAGATGATACTTGTTCCTATTAATCTATAAGCCTCCTGAAGGCAACGACTACTTCATCCTTGTCTCTGGATCCCCAAGGCTACCACTGTTCCTGGCACATGGTATGTGTTTAATAATGATGTTTGTTAATTCATCGTTTGACAATGAAGAGTTGACTATACTCAACACTCTGATGAATATAGTCTCAACATTGTGGATACTTCCCTCCAGGGATACCAAGTACAACCTATCCATGCCTGGCCATCCTGTGTGCTACATATATGAAGAGGGAAAAATATTCACTCAAACAGCAGTCTCTGGATTTGGACAATTTCCACATTCCTTTTATGATTTCTTCTTTAAAAAATAACTTTACAGTCACAAGTACCATTGGTAAGTTCCCCATCTAAAAATTGGAAGGAATATTGAGCTGATTGGTGGCAGGGATTGTTGATATAGTCTTACTCTGGGGAAAAAGCGGGTTTTACCATCAAATTGGAGTCAGATAGACTACAGTGTGGACTTGCCTGTACAAAAATTGAAAAGTTGAAGCCCATAGCCTGGGTCTTGACTTTTGCAGAGAAGCCAGGTCAAGCAAGAGACTTCTGAGTCATACCAGCTGTCTGCTGGCAGGCCAATCACAGGAACCAAGGATAAGAAGCAGAGGAAAACAATAAGAGAAAATAATAGGCTGGTGGATTTGTAAGTGGTTGGGGCTCCATGATGGTGTGACTATGACAGGCCCAGAAGTATTTGCATTTTCAGGTTTATCCCTTATTTGGGCATGAAAAACTTGATGCCTGGTTAAAGGGAATTCCAACAACAGAAAAAAGACAGAGGAAGTAATGGGACAAGGGGATGCCCACGAGGGCCACTTATGTGTAATCCACTTAACAAAGTCTCCAAAAAATTCTATTAGCTAAATAAATATTTAAACATAGTTCACATCTAAAGGTGAAATTGGGGCTCCTATTCATTAAAAAGTACATTCTCTTTTTTGTCCATTTCTTAGATTGCCATGGCCAAATCTTTATGTAGTGGCCAATTTCTGGTGGTTATGGTCCCTAGTTCCATGTAACCCACTTCTGCCCCTACAGAATATTGGAAAAGAGGACACAGAGTACTTAGGGCATTATGCAAATGGTAACCTAACTCCTTCATACTTGGGTCCAAAGACAGGAAAAAACAATTCATAAATTCATTAATTAATTTGAGTCATGTTTAAACTGTTATTGTCAAGTGAAATCATTTGAGTATTTGAATGGATTCTTCTTAGTCATTGTCACAAGTCAATAAGATGCTTAATTTAAGTGTGTGTGTGTATGTGTGTGTGTGTGTGTGTGTGTGTGTGTGTCTGTTGAGCATTTGCTCACTGTACACAGGTCTCAAATTTCCTATCTGGGGCCCAGCTGCCTTCTATACCTTCAGAGAACAGCCATTCTAAAGGAGTCACAGAATTCCAGCATTGAAAGGTACCTCACAAGTCATCCAAAACAACCTACCCTTGAATAAGGATTCTCCCTGCAGAATTCCTGAGAAGTGGTCATCCAGCCTTGGCTTGGAGACCTCCAGTGCAAGGAAACACACTCCCTCCTCAGGCATCCCATCTCACTTTTCAATAGTACTTATTGTTAGGAAGTTTTGTATTTTTTTTGACAAAAAACCTAAAATTTCCTCTTTGTAGCTATCTAACATTGCTCTTGGTTCTACCCTTTGGAGTCAAACAGAACAATTCTAGTCCTTCTTCCTTGTGTTGTCTCTTCAAATACTTTAAAGAATCACAGAATGTTAGAGTTAGGGGGCAGTTATCAAGTTTCCGCTCCCTCTCCTCCTCTCCATGTAAACAACTCCAACTCCTTCAGCCCTTCCTTTTATTCATGAATTCTTAATCTGGTCCAGGAATAGATTTCAGGAAGTATGTAAACAAATTTTCACATCTTTGTTTTCATTAACCACTAAGTTACCTTTAGCATTTCCTTTTATCATAATTATTTAAAAAGATGATTTTGAGAAGTAGTCCATAGGTTTCCCCAAGCTTCCAAAGGGGTCTGTGATACAAAAAATGATTTAAAACCCTTTATTTAATTAACCCTCTTATGAATGGAACAAGATAGGCAGTGCGTAGGAGTAAATGAGTATAGTGTGTAATAGCTGACCTTGAAGCCAGGAATACATGGGTTCAAATCCTGCCTATGATACCCTGACCAAGCCACTTTACCACTCAATGCTTTAGGCAACTCCATAACACAACGAATTGGAGAGAAGGTGCAATCTGAACTGGAAGGTGGAGTTTCCTCATCTGAGATTTCTCTGAACTAGCGAACTCTCTCAGTTCTAGTCTCTAATCCTGTCCCTAGCCCTGTGTCTTGAACAAAAGGACCTTCACCATCCTAGATGCTCCATGGACATTTTCAAGCTTAACGGTGTCTTTCCTTCCTAAAATGTAGCAAGCAAAACTGATTATAACAATAATACAGATGTTTTATGACCAAGGCAGATATTAATTAAGCTAGTAAAGAATTATCATTCAAAATAAAAGTACAAACAAGACCTTCAGTAATGAATGAGCTGTCCTTCCTGAAATATGAATTTCCAGTTTAGAAGGCATTAGAATAGGCTAAAATACCTTCAACACTCAAACTCTGCTTAACATAATTTAATCTTTCTTAAAAATTGAATAGCCATCTTATTATATAGCTCAGTGCAATTATGGATATCAATTCTCCAGAACTCAATCAGTCAACAAGAATTTATTAAATGCTTGCTATGTTCCAGGCCTTGCACGACGCTGTTGTTGTCAATATAAAGGAAGCTTGGAGTTGAATCTTTCCTGACTCTATGACCTTCCCGGGGAGTTGATTTTTTAATGAACCTTTGGCATCATCTTGTTCTCAACAGTCTCATAATTGGTAGCCCTACATTCAGTTTCTCTTCCCTCCAATCCTTCCCCACATAGCTACCAAAATAATCCTCTTCACACACATGCCTGACTATGTCACTCCCCAGAAGTTTCAGTGGTTCCCACTTCCTCTAGGCTAAAATATAAACTCTTCAAAGTGGCATTCCAGCATTTCCCAATCTGGCTCCAGCCTACCTTTTCAAACTATTGTCATAATCCTTCCCTTCATACATTCTATGCCCAGCCACACTTGCCTGCTTGATGTTTTCTATCCTAAATCTCTATGTCTTTGCACAGACTTTACCCCATGCCTAAAATGTACTGTCCTCCACTCTGCCACCCCTTAGAATGACTGGCTTCCATCAAGGTTGAGCTCAAAAGCCAACCTCCAAATGGAAGTCTTTCTCAATGCCCTTGTTGTCAATTCTTTGCCCTCCTCCAATGATCACGTATCTCCTGATCCATTGCAGCCTTTCAGTAGAATGGAAGCTTCTGGAGGACAGGGACAATGCCACTTTTGTGTGTGAAGCTCCAGTTCCTGGGGTTATAAGATCATGGACCTAGAGCTGGAGGAACCATAGATGTCATAAAATCTCTGCATACCACAGTGCCTACAATGAAGGTTTCTTGAATTGAATCAAACCAAGCACATTCAATTAACTCTCCAAGACTATTTAAAACAGCAATAGGCAACTGACTTGTCCTCAACTAACTGAGTTCTAGCTAGTAATTCTGCATTTTCCTTAACTTCATCATCTGTTGCTATGCACTTGACTAACATTTGCCAGGACACGCTTGAGTAATGCTTATATGCTTAATAAAAGCCTGCTGGAATAACATTAACAAGTTATATTTATACATTTACTCTATAATTACATTATGTCCTTATTAGACAATTCATTCTTGACACAGGAACCATCCCCAAGTATGTCCTGTGCCCTTTTATGGACCAGCAAGTCATAAATCATTTTCAGAGCTACTTCTAAAAAAAGTCCTATGAGGCAAGTCACTAGTCTCCCCTCCATTTTCTGATCAGAGAAACTAAGGAAGAAAAAATGGGTTATTCCCTGGGTCAGAGAAGTTAGAAATATTGGACTTGACATTCAAAGCCTCCGAAAGCAGGGCTGCTTTCTAATCAAAACAAGGTCAAAGCATGGGCAAAAAAAATTTTAAATCAGCAGTTAACTATCTTGGAGCTTTCTAATGAGAGTCTCTACTTAGAAAAATCCATAGCTATGTGGCCTAAGGCAAGTCACAATATCCCTGGGTTTACATTATCTCATCTGTAAAATGAGACTAGAGACTTCTAATCTCCCCCCAAGCTCTAAATCTTGATAAATGTTAGAGAATCAAGGCTTTCAATATCCATTGGAGAATGTCATGTATTCTCCCTGGGCCAGCTCCCCATGCCCCAATGTCATCACTCAGTCAACTAGTATTTATTAGCACTAGAAGGACCAGGTGTGTCTATTGATGGAACATTTTGCCTGGTCCTTGGAGATATTCTTAAATTTCAATCCATTAAGGATCTCCTATGTGCCAGGCACTGTGCTAAGCATGGAGGTCACAAAGAGAGGCAAGGGATAGTCCTTGCTCTCAGGGAGCCTTAGATAAGCCTAACAGATTCCCTGTCTTATATAAGAAACATTTAGCTAACGCACAATAAGGATTTTGATCTACATTAAGTGAAACATGATATTATTCTCCTGGCAGCTCCCTGGTGCCTTCATGGGAGGAATAAATAAATGGCACCTTAGATAAGGATAAACGTAGTAGTAACACATGCCAAGCATCATTTAGCTTGACGCAAGCAGTTCTCTTGATACAGCAGGACGTCATGTATCTGAATGATTCAGGGCTGGCAGGAATCCACAGAAACTGAGAGTTTAGAAACAGATTTGAAGTCTCTTTATGGCATCAGGAATTACATGGCAGATTGGAAGCAAGAAAAATCCAGGATAAAAAACACGACGCGGTTGCTTTGTCCAATAGACAAAATAGGGTGGAGGGGGTGGGGGAGGTGGATTTGATGCCTGTAAGGTCATTTCCAGCTCTGATCCTATGCAGTCATGGTTCTTCCTCCCAATCATCTGGGAAGAAGATATTTGCATTTTCCACTGGACAATGAATAATTGTACACATTTCCTAGCAAAGCCAAGGTCTGAGGAAAGCCTCTAAAAATCTTTCATCAATTTCTGCCAGCTGAAACAGGCAAAACAACCCTCAGGGTGTGGAAAACACTAAAAGAAAACTGTGTATCGGGCTAAAAAAGGTTTTGGGGAAAAATGAGGCTCACCACCAACGGTTTCCTGTGGATATGCTTATTTAAGAAACCTCAGCAATTGTGACAATGACAGTAAATACGATGAAAATGGAGAAGCCTGAGAAGGATTATCTGAACTGATGTGAAATGACATGTCGATCCTAGAACACAGCATACGAATGACTACAAGGTGGCAGCTGAGGATGCCCCAGACTTAAGGTCAGGAATTCCCCAATTCAAATTCAGTCTCAGACACTTAGGAGTTATGTGACCCGGGGCAAGTCACTCGAACCTCTCACTGACTCTGTTCCTCACCTGCAAAATGGGGATAAATAATCTACCTCCCAGGATCATTGTGAGGATCAAATGAGAGGATATTTATAAAGCTCTTAGCACAGTGTCTTGTGCCTAGTAGGCTATACAAGCGTTAGCTGTTATTATTTACAATCATTATAAAACATCTCCAGGAGCCAAAGTGGGTAAGAGCACCGGACTTAAAGTCAGGAAGATCCAAGTTCAATCTTGCCTCTGACACTTTCTAGCTGTTTTACCTTGAGAAAGTGATTTAACTCATCTTGCCTCAGTTTCCACATCTGTAAAATTAAAGTAATAATAGCACCTACCTCCCAGGGTTGCTGTGCAGATCAAACAAAATGCCATATGCCCAGTGCCTTGCCTTAAAGCATTTTTTTTAATCTTCGTGACTATGACGTGTCCATGAAAAGAAACAAAAATAAAAAAATTGAATGTGAAACGATAATGACCAAGTTTGGCCCCCCAAAGGATAGGCAAGGGACCTTCCCCCACTGCTTTGGAGAGCTGGGGGGAGGACCGTGGGCAAAAAAACACTGCGTGTAACGTCAGAATTTTATGATGTGTTTGTGTTGCTAGATATGTTTTGTTTTCTTTATTGCTTTATTCTTTGTTACAAAGGACGGCTTTCTGGGAGGAGATATTGCAAAAGGAAGGTGATGTAAAAAAAAAGATGGCAAAAATTTTTTTTCTTGGAAAAAGAAACCTCAGAAGTATGATATTTCCTCATGGCTATAACCAGGCTAAGGTAAGTGGGGTTTTGCCTCAGGACACTAAAATTTAGAGGATGACAAGAGCACTTAGATTCCTTCAGCAGGTATACGCTTACTGAAATTAATCAGCACTTCTTTAGCAAGAATAATTCATTGAAATAGGAAGCTGCCAGAGGGCGTGCTTCTCCCCACCGAGGCCACCCCAAGCGGTGTCCCAGCCTCAGCTTCTCTCTGCACCATCCACGGTGGTGGTCATAGGGTCTAAGGGGCTTTCCCCTGAATAAATACTTATGTACCCTGCCCCCTCCAAGGCAAGCTTGTGAGCTCGAGCATGCACAGGCATACGCGCGCGTACACGCGCACGCGCGCACACGCACACACATGATTTTCTTAAAAGTTGATTGCTGCCGTCTTTCATGTTGATTGGCTCAGAATACATGTTATGTTACTTGCCCATGGGGCTGATCTCTTGGTGACAGCTCTGTCTGAACTCAGAGAAACGTCACTAGAGCTTTAAATCTGCAAGACCCGAGTTCAAGTTTGATCTCAGATACTTACTGGCTCTGTGACCCTGTCATTTAACCTGTCAGCCTCAGCTGCTTCATCTGTAAAATCGGAATAGTAGTGGCCCCTACTTCTGTGGGTTGTTGTAAGAATAATATAGGAGAACATTTGCAAAGCACTTTGCGAACCTTGAAGCATTGCACAAATAGCGACTATTATGAGCTATTAAAGCGCCCTGCAGACATTAAAATGCTCCAAAAGCGCCCGACCCCTGTAATGACTGCTTCTTTGACCTAGGGCACACAATTACTCGTCTCTCAGGGCCTCCGTTTCTCCATCTGTAAAGTGAGTTTTGAGTCGACGAGATCCCTAAAGTCCGTTTGAGATCCCAATCTCGTTCTCATTCTCCAGGAACAACGGACACCAGGTGGCGTCAGAGAGCGAGGGGGAGGGTGGGCTCAGTGTGGGTCACAGCCCAGTGGTGGGGGTTCTCTCCCTTACTCGAGAATGATGAAGAGCAAGAGAAGGAAAGCGATCAAACTTTCAGGTTAACCCTCTTAGCTCAGGTAAAAATTAGTTTTATGCTCTTTCCCGTTTCCAATGGGATCCCATCAGGACCTGAAGAGTTGTCACATACAGTCCCTTTCATATGCTCTTTCATACCATGGTGAGTCAACCTGACTTTCTTGCTGCTCCATCTCCTGCCTCCGAGCTTTTGCATTGACTGTCTCTGCATCCAATTTACTCGCTCTTCACCTCTGCTTTAGAATCCCCAGTTTCCTTCAAAGCTCTGCTCCAGGACCATCTCTCACAGGAGGCCTTTTCTGACCCTCCCCCAGCTGCTAGTGTCTCTCACAAAATTTCACTGCATTTTTGGGATATACTTTATATCTAATTATATGTCAACAATATATGTTGTTTCCCCAGTTAGTCTGCTAGCTCCCTGAGGTCAAGAATTGTTTCTTTTGTTTGTTCCTTTTTGTATCTTCGACAGCTACCATGGTGCCTGGAACACAGTAGGTGCTTAATAAATGCTTGTTGATTGTTTTTGTAAATTATGCAATGACCTTTGATTTTGTAAATATCAATTTGACAAATGCCTCCAGAATGTTCTCACCAGCTTAAGGACAATCACAAAGAGGGACTTTTTTCAACCAACAAGAGACAATTACACAACAAGAGACAAAATCCATATTTGTAAATGACATTTATTTAAAGAGGGAGATGGGATAGAGAGGTTAGAAAGGGAAGAAGAGAGACACACCCCAGCAATTCACAGCCAATCAATCAATAAGCATTAATTAAGTGCCTACTGTGTGCCAAACTGGGAATAGAAAGACAAAGAATGAAATGATTCCTCCCCTCTAGGAGCTCCCATTCTAACTAAATAAACCTATGGGGTGATGCTTAGATCTGAGCCCCAAGTCTTTTATTCTCCAAATTCCTTATTCTCCAAAAGGACAGGGAAGCAAAAAGGGGACCTGCTATTCTAGACTTGGTTCTCACCAAAGAGAAATCGGGGATGAGGGTGGAAATGATGGGAACCTCAGGGACAAGTAGCTGCTCTTCTTAAGGCATGGAAGAAAGAGAAGAAAGCTGGGCACAATCTGCCATGCATTCCAGATCTGGGGAAAGCCCAAGAAAGGGTAGGGAGAAGCCAACAGCCTCACAGAAAGTCATCCCAGACAGGATGGGAAACACTCAGGAATGACATTTAAAACCCCCAAACAAATCAGAAATATAGAAGGAAAGGGGAAGAAGGATCATCTGAAGAGATGGATGTGGATAAAAAGGGAGCTCCTCACCAAGGCCTACCAGGCTAATGTGAGGATTGCCAAAAGCTGAACGAGCTGAAGGTGCCAACAAATGCCAAGGGCAGCAAAAATGGTTTGCTTGTTTTTTAGCAATGCTGGGAAGAGAAGGAGACTAAAGAAAAGTCAAGACCATATTTTAGGGTAAACGAGAAGATGATTATGAGAAGGCAAAACTTCTCAATTTCTTGCTTCTTTTTTCTTTTCCAAGGAGAATGATGTCAGGGAAAGGATAAAACAAACAAACAAAAAAAATGGTTAGTAGGGTACTAACAGTGGATAGAGCACCAACCCTGGAGTCAGGAGGACCTGAGCTCAAATCCAGCCTTATTAGGTGTGTGACCCTGGGCAAGTTGCTTAACGCTGACTGCCTCTCCCCTTCAAGAAAAAAAGATAAGGGAAGAGAGAATAAAGGAACATTTCACTGTTCTCGGTAAGTTCAAAGTCACTATGTCATGATGAATTTCCCTCCTTCCAGGATATAGGATCAAAGCTGGAAGGGAACTGACAACATCTAACTCAATCTCTTCATTTTACAAATGTGGAAACTGAGGCTCAGAGGTGTGAAAGGACTTGGCCAAGGTCCTACAGGGTATCATGTATTCCTCAGTACCAAATTGGTACCAGACAATATTCCTCTGAAAAAGTCATGGAAATTTTAGTGAACAGTGAGCTTATTGCTAATCAGTGGCATACACACACACACACACACACACACACACAAAACCTAACACTATTCTATTCTTTGTTAAAGGCATCACATGTAGAATGAATGAGGTGATGATCCTTTATTTTCTGCCCTGGTCAGACCACAGTTGGAATGGTACATTTAAGAAGGACATTGACAAGACAGAACACATTCAGATGATGTGACTGGGATGGTGGATTGACTAAAGAAACTAGAAAAATGGAGCCTAGAAAAGAGAAAGTTTGGGAGATGCTTGATGGCTCTCTCCAGGTATTTCAATCTCATGTGGTTGTTTCGTTTCCTGAGAAGCAACTGGTAGAAGTTGCAGGGAGGAAGATTCGGACTTCATATAAGGATTGTAATTGGAACCATCCTAAACTGGACTAGTCAGCCTCAGAAGGTAATGGCTTCCCTCTTACTAGAGGTTCTCAAGGCTGGAAGACCATTTGCCTTATATTCATCCATGCATTCATAATATTATGGAGGGAACACTTGATCAAGCATGAGATGACTCCTGAGATACTTCTCAATTCTGATATCCTATAATTCTGAGCTGCTGTAGGATAGTACAAAGAGAAGCCAGGTGACCTGCCTTCAAATCCCCACACTGAAATGATTAGCTGGGAGACTTTAGACAAGACACTTAAAACTCTAACGCTCTCTGCCTCGGTTTCCTCACCTGTAAAATTCAGATAATAATTGCAGTTCCTCCCTCACAGAAGCATAGCAAGGATTAAATAAGATGGAGTCAGCAACGTTCTCATGAAACCATCAAGTTCTCTGTAAATGTCAGCTATAATTAGCAAATCATATTAATTATCTCTGTTTGTGCCTCTGAGTCCACACATGTGAACTGGAGCTAAAAATTCCTACCGCCTCGCTCTCTCATGGGGATATTCTGGACAGATGTGTTGATATATGTTGTCACATATCAGCTAACTCAGGATGTAAGCCCGTCTTAACTTGGATGCTCAAAAAGCCATGTTTCATCCTTTGTGCACCTAGCTCTACATGGAAGTAGAGAAATATTATGGCCTCTTTGCATGTATGCACTAGGGAGAAACAAGAGTCAGTTTATTCCCCTGGGATGACAGCCACTAAAGTAGCAGCGTTTGGGTGTGATACCCCCAGCCATTCTAGCTTCACCCATGCCTCCGAGTTCATATTAATCTTTGGGGAAGGGAATAAGCATTTATTAAACACCCACTATGTGCCAGTGCTATGCTAAGTGCTTTATAAATATTATCTCATTTAAGCTTAGGGGAAGACACCTGTCTTCTCTGGTTTCCTTCCTTCAGTCCTTTGGAGAAAGTGCCCTTTTGAGGGTATTGGAGCCTCCCAGCAAGGCAGAGAAGTTAGCTTCCTTCCCCCATCCCCAGTCTGGGGAGGGGCCATGCACTAGTCCTGTGATTTCATTCCAGGGTGAGAACTCCCTCTATAATGCAGATCAGCCCATGGTCAGTGACAAAGTCACACAAAAAGCTGACTGGGACCTGCAGAGTCTGTGTGACTTGCCTAGAGTCATGCTGCCAGTACAGCCCATGGAGGCTTCCCACTCACCCCCAACCAGAGAAGTTGACAAGCAAATAGCTCCAACATCTATTCACTTCAAAGGTAAAAGTATAACTGGGTAGTGGCAGGGCGGGGGGCACTTTGGGCCAGAGCAATAACCTTCATGATCATAACTCCAATGCCAAGACTCTGGGTCCATGAGGGAAACACAGCTATAGGCAGTCAGTCCGTCCATCCCACACATGACTTACCCAAGAAATCCCTGGAGAGAGCCATAGCAGTAGCTCACTAACAGTGATTTATTGCTTAATTCACAGCTGGGCAATTTTCAGACCCGACAGGCCATTATAGCTCCATTAGCCCATGTCTTGATGTACTCTGCTAATTTGGAGTAATAGATCAGAAGGGTGTGAATTTGAGGGTGCAGAGAAGAGACAGTTGTCAAGTTCATATACATATATACATACACATGTACAAATACACACATGTATGTACGTATAGAGAGAGACACACACAGAGAGACAGAGACAGAAGAGACAGAGACAGAAGAGACACACAGAGATAGAGAGAAAGGAGAGAGACAGAGAAAGGAAAAGAGGTGAGAGAAAAGCAGACAGAGATGAGAGGGAGAGAGTAAGGGAGAGAGAGAATTCATTCTGTATATTTACATATATGTGTGTATATACATGTATGAATATATGTATACGTATATTTGTAGATGATAGATAGATAGATAGATAGATAGACAGATAGATAGATAGACAGACAGATATACATATGAGGGGACTGGACCCATGATTTCCTCAGTATGGGGAATGCTCAGTGTGGAAATTCCCTCCACCAAAGCTGAGCAGCAAGTGATCTGTAACTTATAAAGTCATAGAGATTTGCTGCTGCGGGCAACTGAGCTCAATTGCCTTGCCTGGGGACAGCCAGTCATTCTATGTCATTGTTGTGTTTGTCCTTCATTGTCGAAGAGGACCATGGCACCAGGGAAATGATGACATGACTTGCAGTTGACTTTGATTTCAGTGAGGGAGGGCTGTGCAAGGTCACCAGCCTCACTTTCTCCTCCAGAGCCCATTCTATGTCATAGGTGAGACCTGAACTCAGTCCTTCCCAATTCCAAAACCAGCTCTCTCCTTCCTGTGCCACACTTCCTTCATATGAGCACATTTAGATGTACCCCATGAGGAGATGGGGCTGGGGAGGGAGTTCACTACACCTGTGATCTCATCTCTGTAAAGAACTCCCATACCCATGCAGATTAAATGTACCTACTCTGCAAATTAAAAGTCTTCGAGAGCATGGAGAGTCTAAGCGACTTACCACAAGTTCCACAGCTAGTCTTGCCACAAGACTTGAACCCATCTCCCTAACTCCAAGGCTGTCTCTCTGGCCACTGCACCACTAACGAGGCCACCTCATCCCTAGCAGTAGTAGCAGAATGGTGGTAAAGGTCATGAATACAGCTAGAAGAAGAATTCTCATATTATGGGGCCTTTCCCATGCAAACATTAGCTCTTAAGGTTTTCTCTACATATTGGGCGTTAGTTCAGGTCAGGAGTTCCAGAGAGGGCAAGGGGAAAGATTTAGAAACACAGCTAAAGAATATTCAACCAGAAAATCCCAGGTGCCTCCAGTAGGCAAAGCACCACATAGAAGGAAGAGCAGCAGACACGTGGAATCAGACCTACTATAAAACCACATCCTGACCTCAAGGAGTTTCCCCCCCTTTGGGGAGAGAGAACTAAGTGCCAGGAAACAAGAGCCCTGCAAGTATCATTAAGCAGGAAAGTGTTTCAGTGCCAAGGGCAGCCAACTCAACTGGCCAACCCCAGAAGCTGGAGAAGAGTAACTGATGTTTGAATCCCTGGAAGGAGCCCAAGGCACAGTGTCCTTGGCCATTCCTGAACAAAGGACTGGTGCTGGGGGACAGCACATAAATCCTGTTTCCACAGGTAATTCCAGCATGCCTCCCCCAAAGGAAAAACTCACCTCACTCCCCAAATGAAGTCACTGACTTGTATGAGGGAATTTTCCCAAAAGTGGAATATGTTCAATGCAGCTCAAAGGGAGGAAAATATATCACCTTTGGTGGGTAAAAAAAAAAAATAAGCGGTCAAGCGCAAGCTTGGCTCCAAGGCTTCCTGGCAGTGTGCCCTTAAGTGAATGTCTCAGTTCCTTGCCTACAAGATAAAGAGAGTTGGGCCAACTGGCTTGCAGTCTCTTCTGGCTCTAAATCTATGATCTCCAGATGAGCAGGACAAGATTGCTGAAGCCTCTTCTAAAATCAAATGATTCTGCACACATGCCCAAAAAGTTGAAGATCAGATGGCTCCCTGAATCTATTTACTAAAGGATATTTATTTTTAAGAAAGATAGGCTAGCCTAGTGTGTAGAGAGCTGACCTTGAAGCCAAGAACATCTTTGACACATCCTGGCTGGGCAACCCTGGCCACCTCTCAGTACTCAAAGAAAGCATATATTGCAGAGAAGGCCCTGACTGACCTGCATCAGGACAGGAAGTATCCTCACCACAAGCTTCCTATACCAGTGAAATTACAGATCCAATTCTATCCCTTGTTTGGATTTGGGTTTTTACAAGTCTCACATGAATCTTTAGCCCTTTACAGAAATCTGTGCCCAGAGTTCTGACTTGGATGTGGCTTCCCTAAGCAAACACTCTGTTTTCCAGTATTTCCCTCTTCCCTTCCCTTCCATTCTCTGGGTAGGAAGAGGAGACTCCAAGAGGCATTACAGGAGAAGCCAAAAGAGGGCCAGCTCCAGATCTGGAGGTCCAGTGCCAGAGATAGAGTGTGTCTCTCAAACAAGTCTGGTCAAGTGAAAGCGAGGAGTTGAAAATTATCTGTCCAGTTTACTGATCCAGGTGACCAATTCAGTGTTTACAAAATATTTCTACAGTCTAGGCCAAATCTCTTCATGGCCACCTACCTACACACACACACACACACACATACACACGCACTCACAAACAACACAGGCAGAAAGAAACCTGCCCCTCTTCCCAGAGAAAAGCAGAAGGAATTCAGAAAGCCTCTCACACCTGCCAGTCAGAAGGTTTGGCAAGCCCCTTTTCTTGTTCTCTAACTGCTGCTAGGAGACCCCTCGCCCTGATTACTTCTTTTCCCAGCCCCCATACCGTTCCCCAAATAGTCCTCCTTTCCAACAAGCATTTTTGCTGTTGGCAAAGCTTCTGGGCAAATTCAGAATTAAAATGGGATATGGAGAGGGGGTGGGGGGAGAGAAGAGGATTTATTATCCAGATTACATTTTGCATCCCATCCCTAACCTGCATCCCATGACCACTCTCAGTGGGCTTTGGTTTGGAATTTTGTTATTGTTGGTTTCTTTCGGCTTGGGTTTGGGTGTTTTCTGTTTTTGTTTTGCTGAACAGCCGGCAAAGAAAATCAGTCTTTCATCAGGCATCCTAATGGTTTTTCTAAACTTTTCTCCTGGGGCAAAACGATCCAAAGCCTCTCCCTGAGTCCTTTGACCCTACCTGTCCCACCTACTGATGTGTTTCTTCCCTCTTCCCCAAAGCTGGAGTCCCCAACACCAGCCAGCCTACAGCTGCTTAGGGGATGAGAGAGGGTTTGAGAGGGGTTGGGGGTGACTGTAATTAACAGGGAGGCAGATGTGGAATTCCTGGGGCTGTTTCTAAAAAAACTAGCAGAATATGGGCTGGGAAAGAGCGGTTGGTTGGTTGGTTGGTTGATTGGTTCGGGTCACTGGAAAGGAATCTGCCATGGGTAGGCAAGGGTAGGGGCAGGGTCAGAGGCCGGGGCAGTAGCGAACCCTGAAAAGAGGCATACTCACAGCCCGCGGAGCCGGAGCCAGATTTTCTCGATCTGTTCAGGTTGGAGGTATTTCAGGGAGTTGCTCTCAAATTCTTCGATCTCCTTGGTGGGGGACTCCATGGCTGCGGGGTGGGGGGAGCGCTTGGGACGAAGCTCCGCGTTGGGGATTCCCCGGTCCAGCTCCACCACGTCCCCCGAACCTCCCAGCCCCTTCAGCAGGGAGCAGAAGCCAGAAGCGAGGCCATGGGCCACATCCTCCTCCAGCCCCCGTGCCCTGCCCTGCCCGAGGGCCCTCCCCTCCTCTCAGTGGGAGCCCCAGGACTGGACGCAGTACCTCCGCGCGTCACGGAGAGGATCCACGGAACTGGCCCGACCACAGTCTGCGGTGGTGGCGGCTCCCGCAGCTCAGGGCTGCCCCCAGGTGCACTCCTCTCCCCAGGCCATGTTCGCCCCCACCCCCAGGCGGGATGGGGAGTAAGGAAGGGAAGGGCTGGGGGCGGGCTGGAAGGAGAGGGCAACCAGCCAGAATGGGAAAAGGGGGAGGGAGGAAAGAGAAAGAGAAGAATAGAAGGGCAGCAGCGGAGAGGGAAGCAGAAGTGGCGGGGGAGTGGGGAGGGGGGAAAGAGGAGAGAAAGAGGGAGGAGGAGAGGAAAGAGGGGGAGGGGAGAAAGGGGAAGAGGGAAACAAGGATGGGGAGAAGAAAGAGGAGAGGGAGGAAGAAGAGAAAGAAGAGAGGAGAGAAGAAAGAGGAGGGGAGGAAGGGAGGCCGAGGAACTGGGGGGGGGGGGGCCGGGGAGCCAGCTAGTCAGCTCTCTGAAGGGGAGGAGAGGGAGCAATGAAGGAGAGGCTCGCACCTCCCTAGCGGGACCCTCTGCTAGCTCCGCGTCCGCCTTAGCCACTGGGCTTCCCGGCAACTTTCCCGTCCTGATCCGCTCTAGACGCTCCCTGATCGCTCCTCTGGGTCTGCAGGGAGGTCTACCATTCTCTGTGTGTCACCCTGGGCTCCCCTGCCTCCACTTACCAACTGCCTGCTAACTGGGAGGAGGGAGAGTCTTCCGTCTGTCAGTCGCGTTGCTTCTATTCACACACGCACACACGCATACACACACATTACTCTCACAGGCTCACACTCACACAACTGTCTGCGGGGTGTTGGAGGGTGGGGGAGGAGGATCACACTGAGTTCCAAAAGGGGAGAAACCAAATTTAAAGAAAGTCATTGCGAGGCCTCAGCCCGTCTGGAGGCAGCCAGACTCCGCGGGGCTCCTGCTCCTTCTCTTAATCCTCCCTGCTCTACAAAGGGCACCACCAAAACAGAAACAGAAAAGGAAGCCTTTCCTTTTCTGCCCCGCGGGGACGACAAGGCAAACAGCCCGGGAACTGCAATCCCTGGGAGGCAGCAAAGGGGTCAGAGAAACGAAGAGGGAAAGAGCAGCCCTAGGAAACATCTAATTCCCGGGGCCCCCGGCTCTTCCCTCTCCTCTTACGTCGACTCCAAAGTTGCGATCCCACTATGCATTAAAACACACACAAAAAAAACCCCGGGGCCTGAAGAATAACAGACTGCACCTTTCCCACCAGCCTACCATGTTTTCTCCTGTTTTTACAAAGAATAACAGGGTCGGCTTGTTTGTTAAACCCACAACCAAGTGGGAACACTTGGTCTTCCATTCTCCCTTCGCATTTCCCTCCAACTACTCCGTGTTTGAAAGACATCTCCCATCTCCAGGCTCCAGCAGGGGATAGTGGGGCTGCCCTTGGAATATAAAGCACCTGGGTCTGAGTCCTGACTTGGATAGATCCTAGCTGTGAGTCCAACCAAGCCATTTCAACCCTCAATTCCCTTGGACAACTTTTTTTTAATCTACTTTATTTTTTAAAATTGTAAGTTTATTTTTTGTTTTTAGTTTACTAACTCTCAGTTCCACAAAATTTGGGGTTCCAAATTTTCTCTCCCTCCCTCTCCTCTCCTCTCCCCTCCCCCCAAGACAACATGTAATCCAATGTATGTTCTACATAAACCTTCACATTAAACTTATTTACATAATAGCCCAGTTGTAAAGAAGAATTATAACCAATGGAATGAATCATGAGAAGGAAGGAACGAAACCAAAAAAGAAGGGAAAAAAAGAGAGTAAATAGTTCACCTCAATCTGCGTTCAGACTCGATAATTCTTTCTCTGGATGTGCAGAGCTTTTTCCGTCATGAGTCTTTTGGAGCTGTCTTTGAACCTTGTATTGATGAGAGAAGCCAAGTCTATCAAAGTTAGTCCTTACATGTGTCTGTAATCATGTATAATGTTCTGCTCCTCTCACTCAGCATCAGTTCATATAAGTCTTTCCAGGTTATAATGAAGTCAGTTTGCTGCTCATTTCTCATAGCATGATAGTATTCCATTACATTCACACACCACAATTTGTTTAGCCACTCCCCAATTGATGGGCATCCATTTGATTTCCAATTCCTTGCCACCACAAAAAGAGCTGCTACAAACATTTTTGTACATACTGGTCCATTTCCCACTTGTATGATCACTTTGGGATATAGCCCTAGAAGTGGTATTGCTGGGTCAAAGGGTATGCACATTTTATAGCCCTTTGGGCATAGTCCTGGACAACCTTCTAATTAGACTAAA
This sequence comes from Trichosurus vulpecula, assembly GCF_011100635.1. Lineage (NCBI taxonomy): Eukaryota > Metazoa > Chordata > Mammalia > Diprotodontia > Phalangeridae > Trichosurus > Trichosurus vulpecula. The sequence goes on along the minus strand of NC_050581.1, from coordinate 189,830,680 downwards.
AGTTAGTTCCAGAGTTACTGAGCTGCTTCACTAAAGGGAAGTTCCATGGTGGGAGTTCCTTAAACAAACGAAAATAATGGATCTGCTTCCGGCCCGCCTCCATCCCTACCCCACAAGGTAATGCCCAGGACACTCAACAGCTGGGCTGTTCCTTAGAAAAAAAGATGAAGATGTCCAGCCCCAGGAGAAGTTGTAAGGCCACAAGGGGGTCAATTTCAGCACACACAAACACACACACACACACACACACCCATACACACACACACGATGACTTCTGAGCTTTAGAACAAGAATTAGAAAATCCAACAGAGGCAGGCTGAAGGTGAGTGGAAGGGAAGCCCGGGCAAGGAGCCGTGGCCCAAGTCCTTGTACTACCTACATGTTTCCAGTAGAATGTAAGATCATTGAGCACAGGTACTGTTTCACTATGTACTTAGATTGGGTCTCATCCCAGGCTAAAAGGGAATTGGCCACTTACAGGCTGGAGTTCACTGTTGATGGGCCACTTTGTCCTATTTGCCCCTCCTCAGGCAGCCTGGTGGCCCTCAAGTTAGAGGGCTCCACAGATTGGTGCCAGACATGAAGAACATCGGATCCCCTTTAGCATCACTGCAGCTTGGAACTCCCAAACTCAAGCAATCCACCAGCCTCAGCCTCCCCAGTAATAGTCATAATAGCTGTACATCACCGTACAAGCCAATTACGTACCTTTGTTCCTACGATGCCTCGCACAGGACCTGACACACAAGAAACTCTTAGTAAATGTGAGCTGGATTGAATTTCTTCATCTTTCACAGGGGATCAAATTTGAGGAACTGGGCAATCATTAATGGGTACAAGAGTGGGCAGCTAGCCACGCCATCCTCCAACTAAGGAAGGCTGTGTGTATTGTTCAGGCACTGTGCATCTTCTCCCTTCCAACCATTCATCTATCAATCAATCAACAGCATTTATTAAGAGCTTACTTTGAGCTAAGTCCTGTTCTAAGCCCAGAAAATACAGAGAAAGGCGAAACAGTCCCTGCCTTCAAGGAGCTCACAATCTACGTGGGGAGGCAATGTATAAGTAACTAGTTACATACAAGATTCATAATGACCAGGTCAGAATCATTGCTCACATACTTGGCAGGATAGTCGCCCATTCCAGGAGATAAAGGGGAGGGAGAGGGGGGGAGGGGGAGGGGTAGAGCAGGCATCTGCTTGAAATGTCATTTGAGAGGAGATGATGGATCTGAGCAGAAAGACTTCTTCCTGCCAAGTGCCACAAGGCCTGAAATTATCACCCGGACTGTCACCTTTCTGGAATTGATTTCCCAAAAAACATTTCCAGTTAACAAACATCTATTCTGTTTCTCTCCTTTACCTCTCCCACTATTGGAAAAAAAATAAAATAAAAACCAAACTCTCAGAAAAACATGCACAATTAAGCAAAACAAATTCCCACATTGGCCATGACCAAAAAATATATGAACCCATCAGTGCCCTGAATTCATCACATCTCTGTCAAGAAGTGAGTGGCATGTTTCACCCTCTGGAACTGTGACTGGCCATTGCACTGAGCAGAACTCTTAAGTCTTTCAAGGTTGTTGAAGACTGTTGTTATTATATAAATTGTCCCCTTCTAAGACCTTTGGGATATAAGCTTTTTAACTGGCTTGAGACATGCCATCCCCACGTAATGGTAATGTATTCCCAACCTCACACCTTACAATGGATAAGTAAGTTCATCAGACCACAACACTTAACTATCCCCCATCACCTGGAAAGGAACTTTGCCCCCCAAGAAACTAGGAGAGAAGAAGGGGGTTTATAAAATTATGGCATTAATCTAGATGACCTGTTGGAACTCTTCTAGTGCTAAATTTATGAACCTATGAATTTTTCATGGGGGGAGGAGATTAGAAGGAAAATCCCAGCTCTCAAGAGTGCTAATGACCTCACAGGAGACCGCAGTGGAACCCTAAGAAAATAATTTGAACTATATTGGATATATGCTACAGGAGGAAGGCAATGTGCATCATACTGAGCATATGCTAGTCTTTCTCCTAAGCTCCCTGTACTGTGAGTAAACTTTTCTCATCTAGACTTGGGATTTACTTGGGGTAGGGAATTCTTGCTGTGTGAACCCCCTCCACTGATGCAGACTGTCCATAACGTAGAATCTTAGAGAGAAACATTGCTGCTCTCCTAGGACGAGCCTGAGGTAGTAGAGGTGTTTGTCATCAAGCACAACACCCAGAGGTTAAGTTGCCTTGCCTACAGTCACACAGCTTAACAGTGGCAGAATTTGAGCTAAGGTCTTCCTGACTCCATGGTCAACCTTCTCTCCACTATATCAAACTGCTGCCTGTATACACATACGTACATATATATGTATATATATATCTATATATATATATATATATATGTATGTATATATATACACATACATATATTTGTATATATGTCTATAACATGATTTTAAAAATAATTATGTGGTTATAACCACATTAAAGTAATATCATAAATGCAGGTTATTCTCAGAAATGGTAGAAACTCTACAATACATTATTGAAGACTGAAAAAATTTAGCACCTACTGAATACCTAGCAAAACACAATCATGTGGCCAGAATTATACCTCAGAAGCGTAGTGTCTTTCAGAAACTAAAAGATGACTAAGAAATACTTATAATCTCTAAGCAACATGGAAAGAAAAGCTTTTAAAAGGAAGCAACGGAGAAAACATGGGGAGGAGGTGAGGCTGGGTTCTTGAAGGCTATGCCAGCAGGAGGGAAGGGGGACAGCTCCTGGCACAGTGCTGGGGGAGGGGAGGCACAATCTCTGACTGGCCTTTTAACCAAGGACTCTGGGTCTCCCTTCCAAGGACGAGCCTCACCAAGTTTGAAGAGAACCATCGCTAGGAGGCTAGTTACCAGGTCACTCGTTTTTCTGTCTTCAACAGCTCCTAAAGACCACCTATGACTTATCATGACTTATCGAGACCTCCATGACTTATCATGGAGGGTTTGAAATAGCACCAGTGGAGCAATTATCCACCTCCAGGAAATCACTCATCTTTGGAACTGGGGTATAATGAAACCATCTTGTTTTATTCTCATTTTTCAAAGCTTTTGCACTTCTTTAACAATGTGGTCCTCATCACGATCCAAATTGTTTCAATTACTCCAGAGTATCTCCTTGATCAGCATAGGTGTCTCTTTCCTCCAACCGATTAGATTGTAAGCTCCTCAAGGGAAGGGACTGTCTTTTTTTGCCTTTCTTTGTGTCCTCAGAGCTTAGCAAATGTTAAGTACTTAATAAATGTCTATCGATTGACTGATGCTGACACAGATTGAATCTCCTATGGAATTTAGAAGTTGGACCTCAAGAGTTCGTTACAGTCACCAAACTCATTCCCCTCCATCCAACCTGGCTACAAGCATCTCCAGACTCAGCAAGAGCAGGCAGTCAGTCAACAAGCATTTGTTGAGGGTTTACTATGTGCCAAAAGCTGTACTAGGGACTAAAGATACCAAGAAAGGCCAAGTCATGCTACCTTGGACAGCAGGCACATAGTCATGGGCCAGACACTGGGCTAAGAACTTTACAAATGTCATCTCCTCTCACCCCTGCAACAACCTTGCCGAGCAGGTGCTATTATTTTTATAGAGAAAACTGATGTTAAATGACTTGCCCAAGGTCACACAGCTGGTGTCTGAGGTCACATTTGAATTTAGGTCTTCTTGACTTCCAGGAGCAGCTCTCTGCCCCAGGGTGCCCCCTAGCTGCCTGTTATGAATTATCTGAAATGATGAACTGTGAATATCTGAAACTTCACCTGCCCCAAAGGCAGCACAAAGGACAGTCCAATAGGGAAGGGCTGACTCATCCCCCAGAGAGCCTGAGCCTCCAGAGGACCCAAGGCAATCAAGCAACGAAGTGACCATCCCAGCGGGAAGCACTCTCCCACACTGGCTCCCAGGAACAAAATCCCATTTGCCCAAAGCTGGTTATGGCTCTCACAATGGGGAAGCCTCCATAGAAGCAGTGGACTTTCAGATGGGTTTTACCAGAGCTCTAGAGATAATATGTGGCTTAGTGAATAGGGCACTGGGCCTGGAATCAGGAAGATCCGAGCTCAAATCCAGCCTCAGACACTAACTGTGTGACCCTAAGCAAGTCACCTCACCTGTTTCCTCACCTGTAAAATGGGGATGAAAATAGAACCAACCTCCCAGGATTGTTTCAAGAATCAAATGAGATGATAATTATGAAAACGCTTAGCACAGTGTCTGTTTTAAAATAAGTTCATGTACCCCAGGGCTTTAAGGTAGGGTAAGGTAAGGCAAGGAGCAGAAAGAAGGCATCCTAGGGAGGACAGGACAGGAGCACAGATCTCAAAGCAGGAGTGTCCATGGATCAGAAGATCCAACAATCATATGCCTAAATTTGGAAGGACCTTTAGAGATCATTGAATTCAGCTCTCTCCTTTTAGAGACGGGGAGATGAACCCTACAAAAGGACTTGCCCAAGATCACACAGACAGTTACCCACAGCAGAGGAATTCAAGCCCAGGTCCTTGGACCCCAAATCCAGCATACTTTCCATTGCCCTCAAAGTCCTCCCCAGGTTCTGACCTCGGGTGCTACGATTCCCAGTGGCACACTTTCCCTTGCACCATGATATCATGAAGCTTTGGAAAGACAACTGAATTTGGAGCTAGGACATCTGGGCTTGCACCCTGGCTCTGCCTCCAGGTAGCAGGGGCAAGGGCAGGGGGAAATTCACTTGCCCTCCCAGAATTTCTTTTTAGGAGGTTGTAATATTTGTACCATCTAGCTTACAAGACTGTTATAAGGAACATGTTTTACAAACCACAAACCCCAGACCTTTACGTAGCTGTGAGTTCTTCTTTTAGGTATGGGGATGGGGAGGGAACTACTATATCATCTTGGGGAGAGCAAAGAGTTTTTGAGGAAATTAAGAGGAAATAGGGTTGGAAAGAAAGATGGCAGGAAGACTGGTAGAGGGTCTTAACAGCCAGTCTCAGAAGTTAAAAGACAACATCATATAAATTACATAGTGAAAGAGAAGTCAAAAGACCTGGGCCCTGGCCCTTAATGGCTGTTTGATCTTGGACATGTCCTTAACCTCTCCAAGTCTCAGTTTCTTCATCTGTAAAATGGACATAATGTTACTTGCTCTATCAACCTCCCAGGATTGTCATGGGGGGAGCATTTTTAAAACTTGAAAGCATTACATAAATGTTCACTTATTATAATAGTTATTATGATTTGGAATTTATTCTGCTGGGACTGGGGAGCCATTGAAGGTTTTTGAACAGGAGGTGACATGTCAAACACGTCTTGATTTATAACTACTATTAGAAGCAGAAAATAATAAATATTATAACTTCTCAGACTGTATACTGACATGAAAACAGTCACTTGCTTTAAAAAAGGAAGGAGTTAACCAAATACCAATCCTTTCCATCTAAAAGTATGTTTATGAACCCTTCCTTCCAGGCTTCTGAATGTTTTTTAAACAATTGAATACACCATTATCTTACAAATACACCATATCTTACAAAATAACAGTAAGACTCTCACAACTCCAAAGCAGATTCTAAATGGTTTCAACTTATCCTATCTCTCTTCCACTGTTTGAGTGGTCCTATACAAAGGTAGGTGAGTGAATTCTTTGGTTTCCTTTGGGATAGGTCCATGACCCCAGGACCCCCATTTTTCCTCTCTATATTAGACTATCCCATCAGAGCTTGATCGATGTTGATATTCCCACTCCTCTGATGGAAAGAGTTCTCAGGACAAGGAGTGGGACCTGACTGATGGGTAGAGGGAGACTGATAGACCCAATTTAAAAGCCATTAGTATGCAAACCCAATTTCAGGAAGAGATGATAAAATCGCTGATGTGGCACAGCCACCATGGTTAAACCACAAAGACTCAAACACATATATCATTAAGTGGCTTTGAAATTATCTTGGCTTAATGTAAATGAAGAAATGAAAGTGATTATCTTCAATAGAACTAGGAAGTACTTGAAGATTTTAACTAAAACATTTGAAAGGATAAAGTGCTGAGTCCTTAGTAAGAGTGCCAATCAAGTCAATTAAAAAAAAGGAGTATATTAGAACTCATTCTGCTTTGGGGACAGGAGGAGGAGGAAATCACTCGGTCATTCCTGGCTCTATGAAAAAGTGGGACTCCTATAAGTACATTCCGCCCTAACACATATGCTAAATTATACAGGTACATCTCTAGATCACAGTGGATGTCATGTGGTAACCTTATATATGGGAACTCTCAGCAATTACCCTTTGGTCCTCCATTTTTAAATGATGGAGTAATATCACCCACTTCCATTGGCTAGATATTCAAATCAATAAACTAAACACCAGCCGCTATGGATAATTGAAGGCAGAGTCATTTCAAATACTATTATTGTTCCTTTGAGGCCTCCTCAATTATATTTGCTGACCTGTGGTAGACGGAATTGTCCGGTTGCAATTTATAAGCTATGACCGTTTAGCTGGATAAACCAAATGGCCTTGTCCAATAGCACCTGGTAAGAATTGCCTCCAAAGCTGGATCTCATTTAGACCTGATAAGTAGGTAGTTGTCAGTTTCACTACCTATTTACTTATTTGTTCACTTGGGAGATTTATTCACTATTTGTCTTTAGATGTATGATGTTTTTAACCACGATATACTTATGTCAGAATGGTGGGTAGGCTGTTTCTATCACTTAATGGGAGGAGAAGAGGGGCCGAATCTGTGATTTCATGGGCATAGGGAACTCCTAGGTGAGGAAACTCCCTTTACCAATGTGGTTAATTTGTTTCAGTTGTGTCTGACTCTTTGTATTGGCAACCAAAAATGGGCTCCTTAGCACTTAGTCAACAAGTGCCCTTGACTGGTTTGGCTTTTTCCCCTGAGCTGAATGCTGTTTGTGTCTTGGACTGGAGTGGGCTTGTCGGCCCCTTCACCTTGCTTCCCTTGCTTGGGCTGATGGAAAGAGCCTGTGCTTTTCTGGTCAGCCCCTTCGCCTTGCTTGGGCAGATTGGGGGAGCCTGTGCTTTCCCCGGCGTACCTTACACCCCCGCAGAAGCTGGATGGTTAAAAGCAGCTCCCGTTGGAGCCAGAGGCAGTTACAGCTACAGTTACAGCTACAGTTACAGTTACAGTTACAGCCACAGCCACAGCTGAAGCAGGAGCTGCCAGTAGCAGAGCTGACCTACGGGAGGAAGCTGAACAAAGACTTCAGGCCAGTGGGTAATCTTATTACCATAGAGGGGGAAGCATGATTTTGCTTTACGCAATCATGCTTCTCTGTAGCCTCCTGGTTACTCTTTTAAGGCGTACTTATTGGGCCTGGAAGCCTTTGATCAATATATCAAAATGGGGTTGCTGGTTCATGGGTTGGTTACTGTGGAGCCTAAATATATGTTTTGATTCTTTTGCCTTCTACTTTGAGAGTTTCTTATATCCGGCGGTTCCGAACGTTTCAGACATGTTTATGATCCTCTTTGAGATTATAAACTCTGCCCTCCTAATACATTTGGCGACGAGGATGGGATCGCTAGGTATAAGATCTCTATTTAGAAGCAGAACAATTCCAGAGGAAGAGATGAATATCCCAGGATGGGAGGATCCATTTTATTCCTCCCTAGCAAAAGAATGGGCTAAAAAAGCTGGACCCTGTGAAAACTGGGAACCAAGGCTACGGAGAGGAGATCCTAGGGATTTGGAAAAGTGTTTACGAGAAGTTGGGATTCAGTCAGGGGCATCACTATCTAGGCAAAGCTGGATAGTGTTATCAGCCTACCGGCTAGTATACGAAAGATTGAGATTAAGTGAAAGACATGGGGGCACTCCTACCCCACAGGAAGAAGGGGAATCTCAGATAGCAGGAGACCAAACTGACTCAAATGAGAACTTTTCTATTAATGTGGCTAAGAGCAACAGGAGACCAAAAAAGCCCAGAGTGCATTTCAACCCAGCCCAGAAAGAGCCTGACTGCCTGCTTCGTCCTAGCCATGGTGGCAGAAGAAGTGAGTGGGGGGAGAATGAGACAATGTTAGGGGCTGAGGCACAAAACACTACTGGGGTTCAGGATGTGCCTCACACAGAGAATAGGAGATGGTTAAATGATCAGACAAGGGCTCGACCCATACAAAGGAGGAAGACAGAAACCCGAGGTGAAGATTCAGTTACAAGGGAAATTCAGGAAGATTTCTCACCGCAAGAGGTCACAGATATTTTGAGTAGATTCAGCCAAAGAATAGGAGAACCATTGATATCTTGGATGGTAAGACTCAGTGATCAAGGGGCCAGTGGAATATCAGTAGATGGGACAGACTGCATGAGATTCATAGGTATCAGCCATGATCCTCTAGTTCAACAAGCTTTTAGGGAACATCATCAGCAAGGAGATGGTGATAGCAGGACTACTCTGTTGGCATTAGCCGCTGTGGGATGCAATAAGAGATATGCTACTGATTCTATGTGGCCCACTGAGCACAGACCCTGGTATTCACTTAGAGATTGTATCATGAGACTAAAGGAGGAGGTAATGAAGACTGCCATTATGATAGGAACTGCAGACAAATATTACAATGATCCAATGGGACTGCCTCATAGGAATTTAATAATTAGGACAGCTCCCCCTGCTTATAAACAACTAATTTTGAATTTATTACTTGGAGAAGTAGGGAGCCGTCTTACAACAGTGATAAATAAGATTTTACAGTTACATGACTTAGGTGACTGGGGAAGGGATAGATCTCCTCGAGAGAGAAGGGTGAATAACCAGCAAACTTGGCGCCAAAGGAGAGTAACAAGGAAAGAAATGTTTACTGCTTTATTGAGAGCAGGGGTAGGTTTTGAAATGATAGATGGAATTCCAACCAATGAATTATATAGAATGTACAGAGATAAAGGCCTTGATAACAGGAGAGATAGGGAAATAAGAACTGCTCCTGCAAATACTACAGATGTTGAACCTTCAAACCCAAGTGAATCACATGAAAGGGAATACTAGGGAACAGGCCGAGCCCCAGTCCAAATTAAGGAAATACACAGGCTGGATTGCAGACCTCACATTAACTTGACCATATATTGGAAAAATGGGTCAAGTACGGTAACTGAGGCATTAATAGATACTGGGGCCGAGGCCACCCTTATTTATGGAAATCCAGACAAGTTCAGCCATGGAACTCCTATTACCATTACAGGACTAGGAGGGACTGAAATATCAGCCAGGCAAGTTAAATTAATGATGAAAATTGGACAGTTGCCCAAGAAAGAATATAGTGTGGTTATTGTGCCTATTCCCGAATACATCATTGGAATAGACATATTGAAGGGTATGACCTTAAATTTACCCGAAGGGAAATACCAATTTGCTGTGAGGAAAATGGGCATTAATGCAGTCTTAGTGGGGAAAATCAAGATGGATCCAATCACTTTGCCCGAACCTTCTAAAATAATTACTTTGAGGCAATATCGTGTGCCAGGTGGGCAAGATGAAATTGCCAACACTATAAGAGAATGTGTTGAGGCAGGAGTGTTAGTCCCTACAACTACTCAATGGAACAACCCTGTCTGGCCAGTCCGAAAGTCAGATGGAACATGGAGGATGACAGTAGATTATAGACAGCTGAACAAAGTGACTCCTCCCTTGTATGCTGCTGTCCCAGACACGGTTACTTTAATAGAGAGAATACAAAAACGTGAAGGGACTTGGTATACAGTTATTGATTTGGCCAATGCCTTCTTTACAATCCCAATAGACCCCAAGCAATGGAATCAGTTTGCTTTTACTTGGCAAGGCCGACAGTATACATTTACACGCCTGCCGCAAGGATATATTCATAGCCCAACTATTTGCCACAGGATTGTAGCTGAACATTTGGATGAATTAAAGTTACCTGGTGTACAGCTTACACATTACATAGATGACATCATGATACAGGGAAAGAATATAAAGGAGGTGGAGGAGAGTTTAGCATTATTAATTGACCATATGAAAAGCAAAGGATGGGAAATCAACCCCGCAAAGGTTCAAGGGCCAGCTCAAACTGTAAAATTCTTGGGGATACAGTGGAATAGAGGACTGCGAGAAATTCTCCCACAAGCTCGACAAAAAATCCAGGATTTTCCCACCCCTACCAATAAGAAAGAGGCCCAAAAGTTCATAGGGCTGTTTGGTTATTGGAGACACCACATCCCACATTTGGGACAGATTTTAAAACCCTTGTATAAAGTCACCAGAAAGAAATATGAATTTGACTGGGGACTTGAACAAAGTAGAGCTTTTGAGGAAGCAAAGGCTGCTATTCAATTAGCTCTAGACTTATGGCCTATGCAAAATGGGCCAGTGGAGTTACAAGTGACTGTACAAGATGACTATGCAAATTGGAGTCTGTGGCAAAAACAACAAAGCCGAAGTGTACCTTTAGGCTTTTGGTCAAGGAAACTGCCCTCATCTGGAGTGCAATATACACCTTTTGAGAAGCAGCTGTTAGCTGCATATTGGGCTTTAGTAGAAACTGAGCAACTAACTCTGGGTCATGAAGTGGTATTAAGGCCTGGAATTCCAATTATGACTTGGGTAATGAGTGCCCCAGCTTCTCACAGAATTGGACATGCACAAGAGGCAAGCATAATCAAATGGAAGTGGTATATTCAGAATAGGTCCAGAGCAGGCAAAAATGGAGTTTCTGCTCTACATGAATCTGTGGCGAACATTGATACTGAGAGCAATGAAAAGCCCCTTGAATCTAAGCAACAGATGGTACCATCCTTAGTGAAATGGAATAATGGATATGACGGACTAAATGAAGAACAGAAGAAACATGCTTGGTTTACTGATGGGACAGCAAAATATTTAGGACAGAAGAGACATTGGAAAGCAGTAGCCTATAACCCCTGTACAAGGAGAACTCTGGAAAGTTCTGGGATAGGTGGAAGTAGCCAATATGCTGAACTGATGGCAGTGCATCAGGCCATCAGAGCAGAGAAAGGAGGACAGTGTCATATATTTACTGACTCGTGGGCGGTAGCTAATGGATTAGCTACGTGGATGCCTATATGGAGGAATCAGAATTGGGAGATTCATGGCAAACAAGTTTGGGGTAAAGAGTTATGGGAAAATATATGGGACATGTCTTTGGTTACAGATCTGTCAGTTTTTCATGTTGATGCTCATGCAACCCTGACCACACCAGAACGTGAGTACAATGCACATGCGGATCGACTAGCAAAGATTGCTACTGAATGTATTGTCCCTACTCCGACTCCAACTGATGACCCAGCCTTAGCAAGATGGGTCCACCAGACTGCTGGCCATTTAGGGGTCCAGGCCACCCATCGATGGGCACAGGATCGAGGTATCAGTATTTCTCATGCGTTGTTAAAACAAATAACAGAGGAGTGTTGTATATGCCAATTAGAAAAAGAACGAACTCTTCCTAGGATAGTTACTGGAGAAATAGCAAGGGGAAAAGTTCCAGCCCAAATTTGGCAGATAGATTATATTGGCCCACTACCCCAGGATAAAGGATGTAAATATGTATGTACGTGTGTTGACACCTATTCAGGTGTACTAGTGGCTTGTCCTTATAAAGACGCAACTCAGAAAAACACCTGTAAAACTCTAGATATTGTAAGTTTATATTATGGAACCCCAATGCAGATTCAAAGTGACAATGGGTCACATTTCAAGGGCAAAGAAGTGAAAAGATATTGTGTGTTGAATAATATAGAATGGATATATCATATTCCATATTACCCACAAGCATCTGGGCTAATTGAAAGAATGAATGGATTGTTGAAAGAACAGCTGAGAAAATTAAGCTCAAATAATTCATATCGACATTGGAAGGATAATTTGTCTATTGCCTTACGTAATTTGAATAATAGGCCCTTAGGGGGGAGTACACCTCTAGCCAGAATGATGACCCCAAATCTGCAGATCAGAGAACAGCAAACATGTGAGATCCAAAACATTGAATTTTGGACTGTGAGGGAAGATGTCCCACTACCAAGTCCAGGAACACCTGGTTCAGCAGGATATGATTTACATTGTATAGAGAATTTTAGGTTAAATAGGAAAGAGATAAGAAAAACCCCTACTGGAGTATGTATGAGAATCCCCAAGAATCATCTTGGACGGATATTACCTAAACCAGGATTAGCGGCTCAAGGAATACATGTATTGGCTGGAGTGATAGATTCTAATTATCAAAAAGAAATTGTTGTGACACTCCAGAATATGGGTAAAAAACCTGTACAATTTTGTAGAAATGATAGGATGGTTCAAGTCATTATTATCCCCTGTGAAAAAATACCCTTTGTGAAAACTGACCCTCCTCCCAAAATAACTACTAGAGGGGCAAAAGGGTCTTGCTCCATTGATAGAATAAAGTCAGGAGCTAAGGTATGGGTAAAACGGAAGCCAGATGATATTCCAAAGGCTGCAGAAGTTATAGCCCATGGGAAGGACAACACTGTAACAGTTGTCTATTCAGGGGAAAATAATTACCAAATCGTACCCCTGAACCATATATTTTACCGTGAATAGGTTATAATAATAGATTCACAGACTCCACAGGTATGGCTGATGCTGGTAAATGCCATAAGCCACTCAGAGGAAAGGTAACTTTGTGTGATTAACGGATGAAAACTTGTACATTTGGGGAAAGGCTGGGAGGACAATCTTAGTCTCTATCTAGGGTGGGATCCTCTTGGCTTCCTCATTATGTTCCTTTTGAAAAGAAACATTTCCCACCTGAGTTTGGCTCTGATGTTGGATCTTTGCATAACTGAAATCTCAACCAAACTTGAGATGATTTTATTTGAAGAATTATAGTCCATACTTGTCTATTCTTTTTGTCCTTTGTTTTGGCTAACCTTGTTGCTAGTTTTGTTTCCTTCAGGCTTAAGCACCCTGCACTTTCCGGTGACTGCCTAAGCATGTAGCATTCTTGGAATTCCTGCCAGCTCGTTAAAGAAATGACCTCTGGAATGGGACTTTTTGGGGGCAGGGCCATCTCTACATCCAATTTCAGCATGAAGAAGCTATGGAAAATGAGACCTTCACCCCTCACCCCAAGATTTTGAGCCCCAATCGTTCAAGGGGGGTGGAAATGATGATAGTGTTCTGTTTACTTATTTTGTGTTATCCTTGCTGTGTTGTTTTATTGTTATGATATTATTGATCCTATGTAATGGATACAAGGATTTAGGGGTGGACATTTGAATTATTAATAATTATTTTGGGGATGATTGATTGAAAAGATTATCTTGCTGGGACCTAGGGGTGGATCACATTTGAATCGTAAACCAATATTTAGGAATGTCACCAAATGATATGTTTTGCTTTATAATGAATGATATGTTTTAGTTTCCTTTGTAATTGGATCACAATGTATGTTCTAGGATACATGGCTGATTAGATTATGTATCCTATAACAAGGGGTGGAGTGTATTGGCAACCAAAAATGGGCTCCTTAGCACTTAGTCAACAAGTGCCCTTGACTGGTTTGGCTTTTTCCCCTGAGCTGAATGCTGTTTGTGTCTTGGACTGGAGTGGGCTTGTCGGCCCCTTCACCTTGCTTCCCTTGCTTGGGCTGATGGAAAGAGCCTGTGCTTTTCTGGTCAGCCCCTTCGCCTTGCTTGGGCAGATTGGGGGAGCCTGTGCTTTCCCCGGCGTACCTTACACCCCCGCAGAAGCTGGATGGTTAAAAGCAGCTCCCGTTGGAGCCAGAGGCAGTTACAGCTACAGTTACAGCTACAGTTACAGTTACAGTTACAGCCACAGCCACAGCTGAAGCAGGAGCTGCCAGTAGCAGAGCTGACCTACGGGAGGAAGCTGAACAAAGACTTCAGGCCAGTGGGTAATCTTATTACCATAGAGGGGGAAGCATGATTTTGCTTTACGCAATCATGCTTCTCTGTAGCCTCCTGGTTACTCTTTTAAGGCGTACTTATTGGGCCTGGAAGCCTTTGATCAATATATCAAAATGGGGTTGCTGGTTCATGGGTTGGTTACTGTGGAGCCTAAATATATGTTTTGATTCTTTTGCCTTCTACTTTGAGAGTTTCTTATATCCGGCGGTTCCGAACGTTTCAGACATGTTTATGATCCTCTTTGAGATTATAAACTCTGCCCTCCTAATACACTCTTCATGACCCAATCTGGGGTTTTCTTGGCAGAGATACCAGAATGGTTTGTCATTTCCTTCTCCAGCTCATTTTATAGATGAGGAAACTGAGGAAAACAGGGGTTAAGTGACTTGCCCAGGGTCACACAGCTAGGAAGTGTCTGAAGCCAGTATTAAACTTATAAAGATGAGTCTTCCTGACTCCAGGCCCAGTGCTTTAGACACTGTGCCACCTAGCTGCCCCTTTCCTAATATAGATCAGCAATTTCTCTGCAACCTGTGGCCTTAGAGTGCTTCCTGGACCACGGAAAAGTTAAGTGACTTGCCCAGGGCCATAGAGCTAGTAGAGGTCAGAGGAAGGTCTTCCTGGATTCAAGGTCAGCCTTCTCTTCACTATATCACATTCTCCTTCATTCCAAATGGTCATTAATATTAATATTTTAATTAATATTAAAATTAATATTTCTCTTTAGAGCTGCAGCAATATTCAATTCTGCTTAATTAGCATTTATTACATGCCTATGTGCACAATGAACCTTCTTCAATGTCCTACTTCATTATGGTAGAGGTAGGACTTTGGGCTCTCCAAAGCTGTGTCAGGAGGACCCATACTCTGCCAGGTTCTACCATCCTAAGGAGGCTTCAAGGACATGCATGTCCAATGACAAATCACATCTGGTTCCCTAGAACCAGTCATCTAGATCATATGGCCATGACAGCCCATGACTGAAGCACTGATTCTCAAAGTATCTGGAAAAAGTGGGAGATCTCAAAGACTGGGGGAAAAACTTAGACCTTATTACTACAAAAAAGAGACTATCAATAACCAACTCAAATGCCTAGTTTTCAAACCACATTAAACTTGAATGAGGACACATATGCATTAAGGCCATCTTGAAGACATTAGAAGGGAATAGGGAGGTCTTCTGCAAATCATTCTGTAGAGCAAGTCACATCTTTATCACCATACAACTGACAAATTAAAAAGACAAGGTCCCACTGTGCTGATTTGCTGGCTATAAAAAACATTTACTTTGATAATATGAAACACTACCTTAAGGTATCCTCTGCGTACATCCCAAAATCATAAAATATTCATTGAAAGATAGCTACATCCGATAATCCTTGTATTACTAATATCGAGTGAAGCAGGTATAACCAGGTGGGTTATATTTACCAGGTTATGTTCATCAAAAGTGTTTGTTGTCATTGTGGAAGATATCTAGCTCAAAATCCAAATGTAAGGATTTTACATATTTACATATTTTATATAGATAATAAGGTACTTCAGGCATTTCTTTTTTGTAGGTGATCTCAAGCCCCAGAATGTTGCAGAACTCCCTCATGAGGTCCAAAATTACTTTCAAGAATTTGGCCTATCTACATAAGGAAAACCAAGTGGATGAAGAATACCTATTGTCCAAGATATGATATGAAATTTCATGGAAAATCCACAGAGTTGTTCCATTGCTACATGTATTTGGGACAGACACTGCAAGAAGACAATAAATGAGGCCCATAACTGAACAGGAGAATGGGCTGGACAGCATTTAAGAAATTTCATCACACTTCTAGTGACCCAAAGCTTCTCTTTGTGACAAAGGCCTTTGTGACAACAATGTTCTTCCAGTGACATTGCAAGACTTCAAATCATGGAACATTTGAATCTCAGAAGAACTCACATTAAGGAGGACCCAAAGGGTAGTAGAAAGGCACATGGTAGGAGGAAGTATCAACATTCATATTATTCCCCGTCACTTACACCAAAGCCTAGCTAAACTGGTGCATTTTCTGTTCCCTATGCATGATATCCCATGCCCCATACGTGTGCCTCTGCACACCATGACGCCCATGGCCAGAACAGATACTTTCTCACCTCTTGGAAACCTAAGCTCCCTTTGAGACTCAGCTTAAATGCTACTTCCTTTCCTGCTCATCCTTCCCAGCTGTTAGCACTTCCCTCCCCATGAAACCACTTTGCATTTACCTTATATTTATTTGGGTACATGCTGAGAGCAAGTGCAACTTTGTTTTTGTCTTTGCATTGGCACACTTTGAACAGTGCCTGGTACCTAGTAGGCACTTAATAAGTGCATGTCGAATTGCCTTAAATTTAATTGAATTGAGAAAGTTGGAACTTATCACCATAAACACGAGGAATCACAGAGTTAAAGTAATATAACGGTAGTTACTGGAGACAAACAACTGTGGCCCATTCAATAGTGAGAGTGTAGGGTCAACATCACAATGGATTGACTGGTATCCACACAAAGTCAAGAGAACCCAAAGAAGGACCCCAGTATGTTGAGTGGACCCTGGGAAGCAATTTTCTGGAGGACATGGACAAACACACACAGGTTTGCCTCACTGAGTGAAATGCCCAAAAGAAAGAGATCCCAGCCTGACCGGAATTTTAGGGTGCTGGAATAAAAAAATACCAACAATGATAAACAATTATAACAACAGTGACAACAACAAATGTGCCATACTACAAAATGAACTATACTTGGTGACTCATTACCTGCAAGCATCTGAAGATAGTATTGGCCCACAAAAATGCAAGAACAAAGTATTTGATAGATATCACTGCACTAAATATTTGTAACCTCTCAACTAGGAGGAATGAAAAATTCTCAAAACATAGAGACCAAATGGAAGAAGCCCAAACCAGGTGGGAATAGAATGAGGTCCACATCATCTCCATCATCCTGTCTGCTGCTGGAGTTGTCCCAAAGAAGCTTTGAATGAGTCTGCGGTAGATGAGCTAATATCCTGGGACTTTTGTTTAATTACAGCAAATCCATCATTTGATCCACCTGTACAATCAACTGTTCAACATAAAAGAATAAATCCAGGAAAGATACTTGTCCTTGGATCACTGGCATCCGAACTCTACCAAACATAAAGAGGAGAATGAAATATTAACAACAATAAATGTACTTGTTGGGAAGCTTAAGAATGTCTGAAGGCAAAAGACTCCTGAAAACCCAGTAGCTGCAGAGTGAGTATTGTAGCTTTTAAACAATTAACTCGGACTAAGACACAAGAGCTTATCAAAGTTCTTCATTCAAAACAAAATGTGAGCGCATCTCCGCAGCAACTTAATATGCTTGCAAGAAAACACTCCATACATATGACAGCTGAGCAAATCACACCTGGCATTTTAAAATACGATTCTCACTCAAGGTTTTTTAATGGGGCTGCATCACATAAATACTGCAAAGCCCCTGATGCAGTGTGGGTGGGTCATTTGTCTCAGCTGCCGCTAACCAGTCACGCCAAATCAATATCCCCTCAGACTACCGTTTCACGGAAGCAACTGATAGCCTCCCAGAGAAGCAGTGACGTTGTTCTGTGTTTGCCAAGCAAAGGAAAACTCTTCTCCTTGCCATGAGCCCTGACCTCTCCTGTCAACAGTCACGCACGTCCCTGTAATCAGCCATGAAATGGGAGGGCAGAGAAACATCTTGAGAAAAGACAAGGCAGATATACAACCCGCAGGGGTCAAGTAAATGTGACTCATGCTCTTTGTCTGTTATGGGAAACAAGACTATACGGTGGGACTTTGTAGCTGGTATGCCTAGGAAGGATTGCATATGGTAAAAGGAGTAGACATTCTCTACTCAAATGAGAAAAAGTTGGGAAAGCCAACAGAGAAACATTAGCCAACAGAAATGATGCATTCTGGCTGACAGATTATGTTTTCTTGTTGTAGTTTCAGAAACTGATATCTGGGTAAAATCAAAATAAAGGAATTGTCCAAATGCAATTTGAAAAGGCCATTTTCTGAGAGGCAGCCTGGAATGTTGGCCTTGGAGATGAAGAGAGCTTGGTTCCAATGCTACCTCAAGATTCTTACTAGCTACGTGACAAGTCACTTTATTTCTTCGAGTCTCAATTTCCTCATCTGCAAAATGGGCCTACTAAAATCCATAGTACCTCACGGCACAAATGTAGGGAAATGCAGTAGGGTACACTGAACACAAAACCATTTCTAATTTCCATTGGAAGCAAAAGGTCAGTGACAGCTTAAGTTTCTTCAAGCGAGGGTGTGTGGTACTGTCGAAAACATGGTGGATTTGGATTCCAAGGACCTAGGTTCAAATCCTGGCTCTACCTCTTGGGATCGCAGGATCATAGGACTGAAGCTGGAAGGGACCTCAGAAGCCAGATCAATTTACAGATGAAAAAACTGAGACCTGGAGTGATTAGCATCAGACAAGGAAAGTAGGCTCTTCATAGGTCAGATTCAAACCAAGGTTCTGTGACTCCAGAACTTTCTGCTGTGTGCTACTGGTCAATGAACTCTCTACGGGCCTCTAATTCCTCACCTCTAACAAGGGGATTGGACCAAACAACCCGTGGTCCTTTCCGGCAGTTAACCCAGTGCCAGGTACATATTAAATGTTACCTAATTTAATAATAAAACATTAATTAAATTAATAAATATTTTTGGCCAATTTTCCAACTCAAAATTCCTGCTCCTCTCCCTTGAAGTTCCACATCCACTACCATTATTGTTCTTATGAACACAAAATAACGGATGTTGCTAAGCCCATCTAACCAGTCATTTGTATCCAGGACACACTTTCCAATGCCTCCTTCTCCCTTGTTTTTTTTCCTCTCAGAGAAAGCCAACATTTGCACCCTTAAATACATGAAGACCCAGGATATGACTCTATATAGCAGTCAGGTGCACGAAAGGACCCCAGTGCTGTTGGATTGTGAGCTCTCCCTGGCCTTCCAAGAGCCGTCCCTTCCTTTAAGGCGCAGCTCTGGAACCAGCAGCTCCACAAAACCTCCTCTGATCCCCGCTCAGCCAGCTGGAAGGGTTCTCTCACCACTCACATTTTCCTGGGACACCTGGACTATTTCTCTCCTTTGCCTCCATCCTACTCAGATTTGTGTCGTACATATCTGTGTACATGCTAGGTCTCCCTCCAAGTATGAATTCCTTAAGGGCAGGGATCATGTCACTCTTTGTCTGTGTGCACCCAGTACCTAGCACAATGCCTTGCACAGTTACACTTGTTAGTGTTCAGCCATTCCAGTTGCATCTGACTCTTTGTGACCCCACTTGGAGTTTTCTTGGCAAAGATACTACAGCGGCTTGTCATTTCCTTCTCCAGCTCATTTTACAGATGAGGAAACTGAGGTAAATAGGTTAAGTGACTTGCTCAGTGTCACACACAACTAGTAAGCATCTGAGGCCAGAGCTGAACTCAGGTCTTCCTTACTTCAGGCCCTGTGCTCTATGCACTATGCCACCTCGCTGCCCAACACAGATATACACATAAGTGACAAAATGGCCTAAGGCTTCATCAGCATGTAGGAGACCGCCTCCACCACAGCAGATTTCAATCCAGGTATAACTTAGCATCATAGGGTTATAGATTCAGAGCTCCAAGGCACCCTAGAGACCATCTAGTCCCACCCTCCTGTCTTACAGATGAAAAGTCTAAAGTCCAGGGATGTCTGCCTAAAGTTATACGGGGCGGGGGGGGGGGGGTAAGCAGAAGAGCTGGCAAGTGAGCCTGGGCCCTCTGATTCCAATGAACTAAGTCACAGGGAAGCTCCTAAGACCCATAGAGCATCACATGACTAATAAGTATTGGAGGTGGGACTGGAACCAAGGACTTGCTAACTAAAAGCTTAGCATATTGTTTATCCACTCTGCCATCCAGTCTTATCATACACTGGTCCCCTTCACACCACTGAGGTCCAGTCATATTTACCTACCTACCCTTCACCACATGTAACATGGCTGTACCTTCTCACCTTGGCCTCTTACAGACCCTGGTTTACTTCCTTCCTCCTACCTGAGGCCTTTTCATTCCTCCCCCCAAGAAAAATTACTTTGTATTAGTGTGGCATATGTGTGTGTGTGTGTGTGTATATATATATATATATATATATATATATATATATATATATATATGTGTGTGTGTGTGTGTGTGTGTGTATATGTATGTATGTATGTATATATGTGTATATATATATGTATGTATGTATGTATGTATGTATGTATCTATATTGCTGCCTCCCTCAATAAAATGTAAGTTCCTGGAGGGCAAGGACTGGTTCATGTTTGGCTCTGCATTCCGAGTGCCTCACTCACAGTAGGCACTTAAGAAATTCTTATTAATTCACTGACTTCCTTACACACAGTAGGCACTTAATACTTTCTCAGAAATTTGAATTGAATTTGCAATTTAGCATCATGTTGGAGCTAGAATTCAAGTCAGGAGAGGCGTTCCCATCTTTGAGTCGCCATCCTGAAACTTACTGGCCTTGAGACTATGGGCGAATCATTTGAGTTCCCCTTCTGCAAAACGGGAATGACAATCCTGATACTAGCCACCACTCAGAACTGTCATGAGGAGACAGCTTTGTCAAGCTCCAAGTATTGTAGAAATGAGAGCCAGTCATTATTTATCCACCAGCTATTTCTACCAGAGCATCCTTCATCTTCTTTCACATAGAAGAATGTTGAGACAGAATAGATCAGACCTGCTACCTCAGGGTCACAGCTTCTCTGGTCTGTGACACTGAAAACAAATTCAGAATCTTTGTCATTGGAATCCTCTGCCCAACCTCTAAGCCTAGCAGAGAAACACTTAGTGTAATAAAGCCCAGCTCATGGTCTCTGCATTTTCTACCTTGGGAGACATTTGATGACCAAGGAAGAGGGACAGGGGACGGACCTGAAATTTCATAGGGATAGAGGGAAACTCTCTCTATGAATACAGCTTGGCACCTCGTCTGTCACTTAGCCTCTTAGAGAGTTGTCTAGAGCACTGATGGTGAAGTTATTTGCACCGGGTGACGCAGCCAGGCTACGTCAGAGACAAGAATTGAATCTAGAGCTTCCTGGCTCTGAGCCCAGTCTCCATCCACATGGCCACAGCTGCTTCTCCTGAGGCACAAACACACGATTTATGGGAGAGTCTCTTCCCAAGAGTCTTTCATAAGGGAAAGAGGAAGTCACCAGAACAGGAGACATGATACATCACATTAAGGCAAGCTAAGGATTTGGATTAAGCAACCATAGAAACCCTGTGTCCAGAAAACTCTTCCCTCTCTCCTCAGGAATCCATTGTTTGCGAGTGTGTCAGAGGAAGAGTCTGCCTTCTCTCCAAATAAATGACAGCATTTCTGCCGGCTTGCTTCATTGAGCCAGGGCCAAGTGGATCCTAGGAACTATTTTCTTTCCTTTAAATTCTTCCTATTCCTTCCATCAGCTCCTTTTCTTCTACAGAATTGAAACAAGTTAAACGGTAAGAGCCAGGACTGAAAGTATGAGACCTGAAAATAAGGACCGGAGCTTAGCGAGGACGCCCCCTCCTTAGTAATAATAGTCAAGAGCTGCTACTAGTCATGTGCATTGGCCTCCCTCTTGGAAGCCAGGGGCCAAGCCTCTTCTTGTGCTACCTACATCACAGCACCAAATGATGGAGGGAGCAGGAGATAAACTCCCTGCTGAGCTCCTGTAATATCAATTAAGTTGGGACTTTCTTACTGTTTTAAAATGATTAATTAATTGTCTTTGACTGAGTCTTACTAGGTGCTAAGCCCCAGGCCCAAACCTCTATCTATTAGGTGCTAAGCCTTTGTGGGTGTGAATTGGTAACTAAGGTGGGGCTCCAGGTGGGGCCAATGAAAGGAGGTCTGATTATATCTTCACTCCCAAGTAGGCCCAAAACCCCTAGCTATTAGGTGCTAAGTCAATGTGGGCCTGAAGCCTTCAAGGTCCTAGGGGGAGGTGCTAACTCCAGAGCCAATAGTGAGAGCTTAAGTTCTGGTTGCTCAGATGGTGTTTGATGACGGCTAAAGAGTGCATAAAAGGGAAGACAGAGCTATTTGCTTGGGGCTCTCACTCTTGGTGCAGCTGATGTGGAGACTCCGGGCAGCTGTAGACCCCTCCAGCTTGTAAACCCAGATGTTCAGACTTTGTTAAACTCTGGTAACTATGCATTGAGATTTGAATCAGACGAGGTCTGTCTGTCAACGTTTGTAATCTGTTTGTATTTGCTCTTAAGTTCAGGGTGGGGCTTTTCCCCCTGAACTAAGTGAATGATATTTGTATGTTGGATTAAAGTAAAATTGTTAACCCCTTAACGTTGCTTTCCTTAGTAAAGCAGATCAAAAGAACTTGGGCTTGCAGTGTTCTGTGAGCTGGTTGTTGTTGGTTTTACACCCCCACAGCAGCTGCTAGCTGAATTGTTGAAACAGCTCCCTGTTCAATCCTAGGGTTATAAGATGCAGAACACCTGTGTCCCAGAGTCTCCCACAGCCATGCCCCCATCCTTCCTATCCACAGAGGTTGTTTTGATGTGGGTGAGAGCCAGTTTATACAAGGTCCCTGGATTCCAGCAGTGATAGGTACCTACAAACCTGACAACAACTTCCAATCACAGAGGATTTCCCTCAACATCCAAATGGACACGGAGACAGCACCAATGGCCGGGAGAATGTCTTCATCCTCCTTGACTTTGAGATAGCATCCACCTCTATTGAAATGCACTTGAGTCATAGGATTATAGATTTATATGAGGAACGGACCTAAGAGGCCATCTAGCCTAACCTCTTCATTTTACAAAACAGGAAACCGAAGCCCAAGGTCACACGGATTGTTCAAGGTCACACAGATGGTAAATGCCTAAGGCAGGACTTCAACACTGATCTTCCTAACTCCATAACCAGCACCCTATACTGTGCTGCCTCCCAATTCAATTCAACTCAACAAGTATCTATGAAGAACCTACTATGTGTCCTTATATATGAGTGCAAATGCATTCATTAAATGTCTCCTATGTGACAGGTGCTGGAACGAGAACTCTTGACACTCTGCTCTCTGCTCTACCTGTCTGACCATTCCTTGTCTGACCATCCACTTTGCCAATCCTGGATCCTCCCCTGGTGCCCAAAGGTAATTCTGTCCTGAGCTCTTTTCACTCTTGGAAACCTCCCCCATATCAGGAAACATGGGATCTTAGATACAGAGTTGGAAAGACATCAAAGAGGATCTGGTCCAACTCTCTTCTTACAGATAAGGACCCTCAGAGAAACCCAAAGTTACACAGTGATGAAGTCCAAGATTTGAACCCAGGCTTCTTGACTCCATAAACAGTGCACTTCCTAATATGCCTCCCCGCTTCACTGGTCAGCTCTCTGAAGATGACTCCCTTAGCAACATATCCAGCCATATTTCTGCCTACCTATTAGACATTTCCATCTGAATGCTCCAATGGCTGGCATCTCAAACTCAATATATACAAACTCATCACTACTTTCCTAATCACTAAAATACCTGTCCATCTTCCGCCTTCTATACTCTGTTACCAACACCTTTGTCCTTCCACCATCCCAGATCAAAACCATCAAGTGATCTCTTATTCTTCCCTTTGCCTCAACTTGCCTCCCCCCTCCCTTCCAATCCATTGTCAAGCTCTATTGAGTCTGTCTCCACAATATGGCAAGTCAGTGAAAAGAGGGCTGGGTTTGCAGTGAAAGAACCAGGTTCAAATCTGGTCTGGCATTTATGATCTGCTATACCCTGGGGAGGTTACTCACCCTTCCATGACCTCAGAATCCTCCATAATCTTTTGTCTCAAGCATCCATCCTCTCCTCTTTCTTCTATGGATACCACCTTGGTTCAGGCCATCATGACTTCTCCTAATTGGATGGGAGATAGTGCCATGCAGGAGAAAGAGCCCAGGGCCTAAGTTCAAATCCTAGATCAGCTTCATTTTACCTTTCTGACCTGTCTAGGCCTCAGTTCTCTCATCTGAATAAGGAGGGGCTTGGCTAGATGACCTCCAATGGCCCTTCCAGCTCTCTAGGTCTATGACCTGCCATGAAAACTGTGATAGTCCCCTAAACAGCTTTCTTGCTTCCAGGCCTTCCCCAGGACAATATAGCCTTAATCTCATGCCTTGGATCAGTCACTGGATCAGGGATCTCATCACTTTCTAAATTCTTTCCAAGGATGCAGATCATAAACCATCTACATATCCTCATCCTGGATACATTTTGTCCATGCCATCCCATAAATCCTTAACAGGGAGTCCATGTAACATGCCAAGGGCCTTCCTCTAGCTATCCTGCCATCACATGGATCCCAATGAAACCTGCATGCTCTCTGTATCAATTATTCCTCCCTCTTGCTACATGACCAGCCCACTTCCATTTCTTGTCATGTATCTCTCCAATGACATCTTTTGCTCCATCACTGATCCTGCATCATTCTACACCAGTAATATAGATCTCTCAGCCAAAGTTTGAGGGACCCATGACTTTAATTCTTTGGAGACTGGAGTGTTGCCTGACTTAGAATCTCATGTCACTTAAATATATTGTTCAAAAATGGAGCTCTGTCTAAGGAAGAAGCTTCGATAACTTGGATAATTTTGAAGCATAGTTTCTAAATGGCAGTACAGAAATTTTTTTCTATTAAATTCTGGACCCAGCTTATTGTCCACAGGTGGCATTTGTCCAAAGTCTGTATACTGAGGACCAGATTCATTAGCTATCTATGAAACTGCCAACATAGTATCACCTGGACAATAAATACATTTTATCCACTTGACTTTTCCTGTCTGAAAAATCAGGCCAAACTCTTGAATTGTTATGAACATCATTTAAGAAGCTATTCAGTATTCTAGGGGATTTCATGAAGTCAGGGAGATGTCATCCACAAACAGAATGCATCTGGAAGACCTTGTTATCTATATGGAATCCTTTTTTCTATTTGGTTTCTGGGCTGGACATCTTGTTGGCAAGTATCTGGCACCTTGGTTTATAATTAGCTTGATATTAGTAATCACAAAGTTGTTGAACAAAGTCATAATTAACATGCTATTGTTGGAGCATAAGCTTCTGGAGAGAGGGAATTATTACATTCTCTGTATTTGCATCTCTGGTGTCTAATACTGTGTCTGGCCAGAGTAGTAGATTAATAAATGCTTGTGGCTAAGTAGGGTGGCATAATCCTATAATCCCTGATGCCAAGAAGGGTGGTAGATTGCTTGAATTCTGGAATTCTGTGATGCAGTGAATTAAGCTGATCAGCTATCCACACTGTTTGGGAAGGAAGGGAGGGAAGGAGGGAGAGAAGGAAGGAAGGGAAGGAGGGAGGAAGGAAGGAAGGAAGGAAAGGAGAGAGGAAGGAAGGAAGGAAGGAAGGAAAGGAGAGAGGAAGGAAGGAAGGAAGGAAGGAAGGAAGGAAGGAAGGAAGGAAAGGAGGTAGGAAAGGAGGGAGGAAGCAAGGGAGGGAGGTGTAAAGGTAAGCACCCTAGCATACCCAGAATGGTCTGCTAACACAGGTTCTTTGATCTTCTTTTAAAGGAAAAATAGCTTTTAAAGGGGTCAACAATTTTACTTTAATCAAACATATATACATATATGTGTGTGTGTGTGTGTGTGTGTCATTCACTTAATTCAGGGGAAATGTCAGCACTCTGAATGTAGAGACCAGCAGAGAAAATACAGAGAAAATAACACAGGTCAGCAGACAGGGCTTCTAAGTTTCTGAGAAATAAGTACAGCTCAACAGACAGATCCAACTGTCTGACCAAGAGCAATACATACATAGTTACCAGAGAGAGAAGCACCAACATCTAGGTTTTCAGACATATTGATTCTGTGATGACTAACTTTGATAGACTTGGCTCTCCTCAGCAATACAAGGCTCAAAGACAGCTCCAAAGGATTCATGATGGAAAAAGCTAGCTATGTTCAGGAAAAGAACTGCGGAGTCTGAATGCAGATTGAGGCAAACTATTTCGCTCTCTTTTTTCTCTTCTTTTTTGGTTTTGTTTCTTCTCTCTCATGATTCATTCCATTGCTCATAATTCTTCTTTACAACTTGATAAGTAAATAAGTTTAATGTGAAGGTTTATGTAGAATCTATATCGGACTGCATGACATTTGGGGGAGGAGGGGGGAGGGGAGGGAAGGGAAGGAAATTTGAAAGTCAAGAACATGTGGAACTAAGTGTTGTAAACTAAAAACAAAAAATCTAATTTTAAAAAAATCTGGGTTTTCAAAGTGGGGAAGGGGGGTTGCTCCTCAATGACTACCCAGAGTCTCATCTGGCCAAATCACACAAATATTCTTTCAATGAGTGAGCCCCCAAAGCAAAACCTCACCTCAGAATATGTATACCCTTCTCAGAGCCAGGAGGCATTGCAATCCTCATGCCTAATTAGAAATTAGCAAAAGGTGTGAGCCTTCCTACAAGCAAGCTTCCCCTTAAAGTAAGTCCCTCCCCCAAAGGGTTCCATGTGAAGCCTATTAATGGGCAATGGGCAGGAAAGATCTTCAAATCCCATTAATATTATGGAAGGAAGGAAGGAAAAAAGGAAGGAAGGAAGGAAGGAAGGAAGGAAGGAAGGAAGGAAGGAAGGAAGGAAGGAAGGAAGGAAGGAAGGAAGGAAGGAAGGAAGGGAGGGAGGGAGGGAAAATGCTAATTGATGGATTGGTTGAGCTTACCTGCCAAAATAACCTTCCAGTCCAAAGGTCTGAGTATGTCGCTCTCCTGCTAAAATCCAATGGCTTCCTATTGTCCAAGAGACCAAATACTAAACACTTAGCCTGGCACTTTAGACCCTCTGCAACATGACTCCAACCTCTATTTCCAGCCTTTGCTCTCTTTCAGGCTCCATGCCTCACCTAAATACTGTTATTCAGTGCATTCAGGATGGTAACCAATGCTTGGAAATGCCCACTTCCCATTTAGTGGAAGGTAAGCCCCTTGATAGCAGTGATTATCTCCCTTTTGATTTTGTTTTCCCAGAGCCTGGTTTAATACATACGTGTTAATTAAAATCACCACCTATTGAAATCCTGATCACCTTCAAGACCCTGCTGGCTGCTGCCACCTCCTCCATGAAGCCTTCCGTGATTCCCCAGCTCAAAGTAATCTCACCCTCCTTGTGTTCTTTACAATCCCTCATCTTTGCCTCTCATATGCTTTCTTGTATCACATCTGTTTGTGTTTATGTCATATCCCACCTATTCATTAAGTCATGGGGGGCAGCATAACAGGAATGGAGAAATGGACGTAGAATAAGGAAGCCTTGGACCAACCCTAAATCCCATCTTGGACATTTACAAACTATGCCCGAACTCTCTGAGCCTCAGTGTCCCCATCTGTAAAAATGGGAATAAGAATAGCATCTACCTCACAGGGATGTTTTAAGGCTTTGCTAATCTCAAAGCACTATATCCACACTACTGATTGCTGCTGCTGCTGCTACTACCATTACTACTACTGTGGCTGTTACTACCACTGCTACTGCTGCAGTCTTACCACATAGCTCAGTAAGTCCCCTTGGGATCAGAATGAGCAGCCCTGAGCCAAGATTCCAGGGGCTCTGAGAAAGTCTTGAAAGCTTTGTAATGCCTCAGGTTCTCTAAGCAGCAATGCTCTTCAATGCATTTTGACTATCCTGGATGGCTGTAAGGCTCCATTAATGTCTCAAGATTCCTTGGACTTCCTGGAAGCCTTGAGTCCCTGTACACACATACTAAGCCACCCCCAGATTATTAGAAGGGAGTTAGCCTGAGCCACTAACTGCAAATGTCATTGAGAAGCTATCAGCACTGCTGGACGTTTAAAACCATCTTCTTCCAGAGTGTTACTGGTCTTTCTGAAACATTATTCCATTATGGCTAACATTAAAATTATTATCTCAAGACGAAAGAAGACTAACTCTCCCACAGTGGAAATATTCTCTGTCCTGGCTATTTAAAGTGTGATGGCAAGGTGTAAACAACTGTAAAGCTGCTTAAACATCAGGGGTCCCAACCATCCAGGAGCCACCATGTTCAGTAGAATGTTCCGACACTTACATGGGGCTCTTTTCATTCTCTCTATCTGTGATATTCCTGCATTAGGGATGTTTTTGTGATTTTGCATATTTTGGGGATTATTTGAATTTTGTGATTTCCTGTATCTTCCTAGTTTTCTCTCCTCCCTTTGCACCCAAAGGAAACTAGATGATAGAGTCAGAGCTAGAAAGGACCTTAGAAAACAATTCTCTCATTTTACAGGCACAGAAGCACAGAGAGGTCAAAAGGAATTTCCCAGGGTTCCACAGCTACTAAATGTCAGAAGCAAGGGGTCTCTTCATTGGTGGATGGAGTTCCCTCACAAGAGACTTCCCTAGCCAGAGGCTTCCTGACTCTCAACCTAGAACCTATTGATCCTAGAACCAGGTCACAACCTAATTCCTCTTGCTTCCAAGTCCAGAGCTCTCTCCATGATACTGCTCAGAATTGGCTAGGGAAGTCATGGTTTTATATAAATGCATGTATATAGTAGGTACTCAATAGATGCTTGTTGACTTACTGAATGAGACTACTACAAAGTCCTCTTTACAGAAATAAAGAAGAATCAAATAGTTGGGGATATATGTATTGGTCATCACTCGGCTGAACCAAGACAACCAATATGATGATCCTACCTAAATTAATTAAAAGACTTAATGCCACAGCAGTTGAGGGATTGCTCTCTAGAACTAAACAAAATAACCAGATTCACCTTGATGGGAAAGATGGGCCTTCCTTTTAAAAAAAGACTGGGTTCATATTCACTTCTGTGCTATCTATGGCTGTCTCTAAAGTCTGGGGTCCTTACTCTCCATGGCTTAGGTGGAGTTCCTGCACAACATGGCCATTTTGTTAATGGTCTTTATTAATTAAATGGATGAAAACTCAAAGCTATTACTAATCCTAAAAGACTCCTCACGACATCCTGGGCAGCAAAAGTGTTTTCATCCCCTCAAGAGCAAACCAAGAGGTTTAATGACAGAAATGCCAGGGTTGGGTTGGCTTTTTCCAAAAAAAATCTGTTGAAAAGAACACAAAGATACATATGAGGTCCTAGACCCAAGTGCTATAATTTGCTGAACATCTCAGAAGCCCCTACGAGGCGACAGAACTATGTTGAGTGTCAAGAGTACAAAGACATAAATGAAACAGTCCCTGCCCTCGAGAAGTTTACATTCTGCCAAATGTCTCACCCTACTTCCAAATAAAAAGAGAGTCATGTTGAAAGCCATCCAGCTCACCCCAGAGTGCTGAGGAAGATGACCGCTGTAGCAGAGATAGCAATGGGTTGGGAACCACAGAACCTGGGTTTGAATCTCACCTCTTCCACTTACCAGCTATAAGTGGAAGTTAGCAAATGACTTTACCTCTGTGGGCCTCAATTTGCTCATCTGTAAAATTAAAGGGACAGCTAGGTGTGCAGTTGAGAGAGGATTGGGCCTGGAGTCAGGAAGATTCATCCTCCTGAGTTCAAATCTGGGCTCAGACATTTACTAGCTGTGTGACCCTGGGCAAGTCACTTAACTCTGTTTGCCTCAGTTTCCTCATCTGTCAAATGAGCTGGAGAAGGAAATGTCAAACCACTCCAGTATCTCTGCCAAGAAAACCCTACATGAGGTCATGAAGAGTCAGACACCAGTGAACAACAAAAAATGAAAGGGTTGAGCTAGATGTCACACACACACACACACACACACACACACACACACACACACACACACACACACCAGATATCAGCTTCAGTTCTAAAGCTATGATCCTAAGTTCACAGGACCTGAAAATCAACGGAATGAGAAAGCTGTTCTTTGAAAGTATGTTTCTCTTCCATAACGTTCTGTGAAAGGTCTTTTTCACATGGAAACATTGGTTTACACAAACAATTTGGCCAGGGGAGAGGGCAGATAAGAATGAATAAATGAATGATGCGTCATAGTTTATTTGAGAAAACTGGGGCTCAGAGGAGCTGGGTGACTTACCTGGGCTTCCAGAGTAATTGCCTGAGCCAAGATTTGAAGCCAGATCTTCCTAGATCCAAATCCATCCCTCTAATCACTAACAAGAAAAATGGGGAATTTGGGACAAATTTTCTTTCCTTTCACTCTATCCCTTTATTTCTGGGCCTTCTTATGATGTCCCCCCCAGTGCCTCCCCTCCTATCACTTCCATGAGGGAGATCGGCCTGCTTCTCCCCACACACTCTCCTCTGGAGGCCAGATCAGCCCTTCCACTAAAACCTTGTGCCTTAAAATCAGCTTCCAAAATGAGAAGTTATACATAGGGGAGGCTAATGACCAAGGGAGCTCCAGCCAAAGTGGGGCAGGCTCTGAGGCTCAATCGTGGGATCCCAGGCCTAAAGCTCAGAACTCAGAAGCCATGTGGTCAACTAGGGAAAGGGGAGGGAAGAAGCAGTGCCTAGGGCCAGGCACTTCACAAATATTATCTCACTCAGTCCTCCAAAAACCCTGGAAATTAGGTGCTATGATTATCTCCATTTTACAGTTAAGGAAACTGAGGTAGACAGAGGTTAAGTGACTTATCCAGGGTCATGCAGCTATTAGGTATCTGCATCCACATTTGAACTCAGATCTTTCTGATTCCAAGCCCAGAGCTCTGTGCGATTTGCCACCAGGTGCCTCTAGGACCAGGAACTAGGGCCCCGAAAGGTTTTGATTCACACAGGTAGCAAGTAGGAGAGCAAGGATTTGAATCCAGGACCTCTGATTCCAAATCCAGCTTTCTTTCCACTGTATAATGCTCCCACTCTCTTGCTTTAGAAAAAAACCCACCTCTCTGCCTCGAGCCAATCCATCAAGGCAAATGCCCGATAGTCCTCTTCTGCACCTGACAGAGAATTTCTGGGTTTTGTTCCAGGAGTCTGGCAGAACTCCTCAGCTGAGAGGACAAGGCCTTGTGCATGGCCCATTAGGCATTGCAGATCTTCTGGCTCAGGTCGGGGGCTCTCAGGATGGCTCTGGTGGATTCCTTTGGTGGCCAAGAAGCAGTGCAGCATAGTGGGGAGAGCACCTGCCCAGGAGCTGGGGGGACCTGGATTCAGGTTCCTTGAATCTGAAGCATCCTGGCTATGTGCCCCTCAGTACGTCACTTACCCTCTCTCTCAGAAGGCTAAGCAGCTTTCTAAGACTGTATGGTTCCGAGAAGGTGCCAACCTGACCGGGTAGAGGGACCTTCCTCACCAGGGAGTCCCCTGTTCTAGTGAAATCACAGACCCAGCCCCTGAAACATAACAAGAGAACAGAGCAGAGGAATGCGAATATTAAAGAAAAAACCCAGGCAGGTCAGAGGAATAGGTTAGGGGCAGCTTTTTTAATGTCGTTCAGGGAATGGGTAAGTTCTTTGCACACACTTTGAAGGACCAGCGCCTTCCCCCTTGATTAATTTGTAGTTTTATGTATTTGTAGCTTATGTACATATGTGTGCTGTCTCCACCAATAGAATGTATGTCCCTTCCAAACAGGACTTATTTTAGTCTTTGTATCTGTAACCCCAGCACCTGCCACAGTACCTGGCACATAATAGGTGTTTTATGAACATGCCGACTGATCAGCTAATAAATGTTTGTCGATTAGCTTGTGTACCAGCCCCTAGCACGGCCAAGGCCCAGAGTAAGCGCCTGATGTCTGCTGAATGACGGATGGATCTGTATGCATCCCTGCCATCTAGCACAGTGCCTGGTACATAGTGGGTGCTTAATAAAAGCTCGATGATCGAGTGATCAGGGGAAGAGTAGCTCAGCCCTGCTGATCATGACTCCGCCCTTCTGCCCTTCTCATCGACCTTTCATAACAAATCAGCAATGGTCAAAAACGGAAGATGAATCACAGTAGCTTTAGACACAGAGACAAAAGGGACTTCTTTGTCACTGTTGTTGTCTACTCGTGCCCAACTCCCCATGACCCCATCTGGGGTTTTCTTAGCAAAGATGCCAGAGTGGTTTTGCCATTTCCTTCTCCAGTTTATTTTACAGATGAGGAAACTGAGGCACACAGGGTGAAGTGACTTGCCCAGGGTCATACAGCTAGCAAGTTCCTGAGTTTAGATTTAAACTCAGGTCTTCCTGACTCTAGGCCCGGCTCACTATCCACCGCACCACCTAGTTGCCCAAAAGGGACCTTGGAGGCCTTCTAATGCAACCTATACCAGAGAAAGATAAGCCTGTCTCTACATCCCCAAAATGCTACATGTAATAAGTAATTATGATATGTACAAATACAATTTTGAATTTAGTACCTTAAAGGTCCAATCTAATGTTTCCTCACAAACCCCCTATACAAAATGCCAATGAATGTCTAGATTTCAAGCAGTTTGAGGAATGCTGGTTTGGATGAACCAAAAATCTTCTGGCCTCAGAAGGCCTGCTCATCAGAAACCATGGCCAACTGTCCTGTATCTCCACCAGGGATGACATCAGAGGAAATGAAGTGAGCCACTCTGCGCTGGGTTGATGTTAGACAGGAGGAAACATTTGCTGATGGTGCAAGTTGTTAAATACCAGAACAGGTGACTGAGGAAGACTCCTGTGGTGGACCGCCTAGAAGAGACTGCCATCTGTCTGGGACCAGAGAAGACAGAGCATGAATGAGCTATGCAAGAATTTCCAGGCCTTTCTACCTAAGAACTGGAATCACAGAAGCACAGGTCACCCTAGACCATAGAGGCCACTGAGTCCATTTTACAGATGAGGAAAGTAAGGCACAGAGTCATAGATCCAGGGTCACAGAGCAGCTAAGGGCCTGACATGGTCTGACCAACGAACGTGGGAATAATCCCCAGGCCTGAGGCTTTTACAAATGTGATACAGAATAAAATAAGGCCTCTCCTTAGATGACTAAAAGGTTTCCTGATGTTGTCTTGGGTCCTCTGAAGTCTTTTGCAATCCTCCCTGAAAGACAACTACACAATGGCCAAAGATTCCCCTGCCTCCGTAGTACAAGAGGACCGAAAAGTGAAGTCTTCTCCCCTACTCCCCAACAAGGCAACCACCAGCTCCAGTGTGCTGCCCTACTGTGGGAGGAGAGAGCCTCCAAGACTACTGGCATTAGAGAAGAGGGCCTAGGTCCAAGTCTCCTCTCTGATGCTTACTAACTGGCCCTTACTGGCCACGTGAGCAAGTCACTTTGCCTCTGGGCCTCAGCTTCCTCATCAGTACAATGAGGGGGTTGGCCTCTGGGGCCCCTGCCAGCTCTGACTTTGGACAATCATGGAACCTCTGGCCTCAATTTCCCTAACTGTAAATGAGGGGGTTGGACTAGATGGCCTCTGAGGTCCTTTCTAGCTCTGGCGCTGTGATCTTTGTTTGGAGAGGTCTTCCTCTAACTTATGGGCCATCACTGTTTCCAAAGTCATAGTGATCTCAGAAGAGAATGTGATCTTGGTCTCTGAATCTTCAGTCACATTGTTTCTAGGGACTGGGCCTTTGTTTACCTGCGCAGATGCCGGTCTGGGGCAGAGAACACAGAGAGTGGCCAGAGTGCTCATTATCTGGCTTCCACAGACCAGTGAGGCTCCCCATCAATGGATGACCTTCATCAAATCCTCTAGAGAACACAGATGTTGTTTCCATGTAAGGTTCTTATGCAGCTGCCTCTGGGAAAAAGCTCTCAGTCACCCCTCAGATGATCAGCGCTGCTGACCCAGCTGAGGATCTGGAAGGGACCTCAGGGGTCATCTTGTCCAAAGACAGCTGAGGCCCAGAAAAGCAAAGGGGCTTGCCCAAGGCCTTAGCTGGATGGAAAAGGAAACTGAGGCTGAAGAAGGTTGAATGACTTAGCTGAGGACATTTCCCTCATGGTAGAGCTAGAATTCAAACCCAATTCTTCTAAGTCCTAACCTAACCCTCATTCCACTGGCCCCCACTTAGCATTCTCAAGCTTCCGATAATAATAAAATCTATGCGAATTTGCCATTATCCACAGTGCATTCAACCTAGTGCTTGGGGAAGTGGGGCAGAGGGGACAAGAGGATAGATAGGCCTCAGAGAAATCACCTTGTCCTCATCTTCCCAGAAGAGATGAGAAAACACCAACTGCCTCCCTCCTTTGCAAAGATGGGGGATGGTGGCAATGGATCGCTGTATATATTGTCAAACTACTATTGTGCCAGTTAATTTTGCTGAATTTTTTTCTTTCTTTTTTATTCTTTGTTACAAGGCATAGCATGCTGGGAAGTGAAAGGGGTAACAGAAATTGAAAATGAAGGTGACATAAAAATTTTTAAAATTAATAAAATTGTTAAGGAAAAAGATACAGAAATGAGCTCAGTTAAAATGTTCGTGATAATCATGATAGTCAGCATGTAAAGTTTGCAAAGCACTTTATTATCTCCTCACAACAATTCTAGGAGGTAAGTGACACTATCATTCTCATTTTACAGACGAGGATACTGAGGCTAGTGGCTAAGTGACTCTGTGCAGAGTCACTCAGCTAGTCCGTTTCTAAGGCAAGATTCCCAGCCCAGGTATTTCTGACTTCCAGGTTCAGAGCTCTATCCATTAGCTGTCTTTTTTGAAAGCAAAGGCTTTCTTCTCTTCTATGCTCACTTCCAACAAAGGCATCATCGATGGGCCAGTAGTGATTAAGGATTTCTAGAAATGTCTAAGAGCACACATTCCACCTGCACCATGGCACACTCAGGTTATACTTGGAGAAAGCATCTCAGAGACCTTCAGCAAAGCTGAATTCCTAAAGAAGGAGGCCACTGAGATCAGGTCCTTCCCCACCCCACCCCCAAAAAAGAAACACCTAAGTACCAAAAGCTAATCTGATCGAGTTTTCTTAATCATACAGGGAGAAATGCCCTACCAGCAAACTTAAGTGGTGTTTCAAAGCTAGCCAGAAAATACGGAAAAGCAATGCTTACCTCACAAATCATTTTTAAAAGCTTTCCACTTGTAATCCCCCATGCTATCAAAAAAATCTGAATTATAGAGCTCCACGGAGCATCAAATATATTTCAGAGATTAAAATGAGCGCTAAGCCCCAGTATTACAGTAGCGCCTATGGAAGCAGCTGGAGCTTGGGCTCTGAGCACCCCAGGGAGTCTTCAGCCCTTGGTTTGGAGGTTTTGGGGCCACAGCCACATCTGACACTTGTAAGAGTAATAGCTTCCATCTTGATTCTTTGACCTTGGCAAAGCCTTTCCTTGTCAGAACAGTCCTATGAAGCAGGTGGTGTGATGGTGTCTTACAAATGAGGAAACCGAGATGCAGAATAAAAAAGATTCAGCAAAATTAACCAACACATCAACGGTCTGACTATAAATATATACAGTGTTCTGTTCATTTTTCGAGGGAAGAGAAGGAGACGGTATCTTCTCATCTCTTCTTGGAGGACAAGGACAAGGTCATTTGACCAAGGTCATAGAATTTAGTGCCTGAGTTGGGACTCAGACCCAGGTCTCAAAACGTATCCACCAGACCACACTGCCCCAGTGTACATGACTCAGCTAGATGCAGGCATCCAACTGCAATCACCCAATTCCTTGACATGTATATTTTCCAGTCTGGATAGTGGAATAAGCCAACGGGGCCTTGATCCTTCAGACAATATTATTCTCTAGTAGCTGCTGCCAAGCTCATCTACCTCATGCGGACCCAGAAAAGTTCAAGTCCATTCAAAACTGAGACAGAAAAGGGGTTTGGAACCTTTAGCAGTTGGTGACAAATACGCCTCAGTTAAGTAAATACATATAAACATGCTAGGGATGGGTGGTAGGCAAAGATGAAGAGCATTTATCATAAACAGGAAACAATAAAAACCGGTTGACTTTTATAGAAAGTTTGTATAAAGTACTTGGCGTACTCTTATTTGGTCCTCAAAACAACTCTATGAAATGGGTACTGTCAATTAGTCACTCAACAAGCATTTATTGAGAATCTACTATGTGCCAAGTGCTGGGGAGGCAAAGACAAAAGTGAAAACACTCCCTACCCTCATGGAGCTTATATTCTAACAGGGGAAGGCAACACAGACATATGTAGATTAATATAAAGCAGGTCTGTCCTGGATAGTGTGCTGATACAAGGTGCTTTGGGAAGTGAGAAGGAGCTAAGTAGCTGGTGGGAGCAGGGAGAGGGTTAGGAAAGGCTTCCTCTAGAGAAGGCAGTATTTGAGCTGAGTCCTGAAGGAAACGAGGAATTCCATTAAGCAGAGGGCAAAAGGAAATATAGTCCGGGCATGGCGGCTGGCCAGTACGGAGGCATGGAGATGAGGGGAGAATTGTGGAGGAGGAAAGACGGCCAATTTGGGAGACTCATGTACAGTAAGGGGAGGGATGCGTAACAAGGCTGGAAAGGCAGAAAGGGTCAGGCTATGAAAGCTTTAAGCTACAAAAAGAAACATTTGCATTTGATCCTTGAAGAAGGAAACACTGGAGTTTATTGAGTAGTTAAATGGTACAAGTATTAGACTTTGAGTCAGGAATTATTGAGTTCAAATCCTGCTTGAGACAGTTACTAGCTGAGGGACCCTGGACAAGTCATTTGACCTCAGCCTCAGTTTCTCATCTGCAAAGTGGAGGTGCTAGCACCTACCCCATAAGGTTGTATGGAGATTAATGAGATAATATACGTGAAATATTTTGCAAACCTCAGAATGCTCTCTCTATAAATGCTGGTTATTAGTCATAGCAGCAGACGAAGGAGAATAATGTGGTCAGACACATACATTAGGAAAATCATACTGGAAGATATGCGAAAGCTGCATTAGAGGCAAGGAGGCCAATGTGTAAGCTCTTAGTGCTGAGGGTCTGAACTAGGGTAAAAGCTGTGACAGTGAAGAGGAGATGGAGGTGACAGAGCCGGGGAGGCAGAATGACAAGATGTGGCAAATGATGGGAGAGATTCTGGATATGCTTATCCCCATTTGACAGATGAGGAAACTGAAGCTCAGAGACTTGCTTAAGGTCCCTTCGCTCTCAGCTGGGAACCCAGATCATGCTGATCTCAAGTCAGATGCTCCATGCTGAATTAATGAGAATTCAACTAAGGGAAACCTTCAACTAATGGAATTTTTTTTACATTCTGCTTTTAAGGGAAGACAAATCACAGGAAAATTGACTGACAGGGATTTAATTAAAACAACCACAACAACCTTTCATGGTCTCATTGGGTCAGTCAAAGCAATCTCCT
This sequence comes from Trichosurus vulpecula, assembly GCF_011100635.1. Classification (NCBI taxonomy): domain Eukaryota; kingdom Metazoa; phylum Chordata; class Mammalia; order Diprotodontia; family Phalangeridae; genus Trichosurus; species Trichosurus vulpecula. The sequence goes on along the minus strand of NC_050581.1, from coordinate 189,793,536 downwards.
CCACCTTGGATCTAGAGAACTGCAGGAAAGTATCAAGACTCAGAGTCATGGCCCTGAAATGCCATGAGATCTTGAAGAGTTAGAGACAAATTCTGCCATCTGACCATAGCACCCAAGAACCTTTAAAGGACCTTCAATGACACGGGTTGGAACAAAGAGAGTTTTGTGTTTAATGTCATGGGGTTGTTGTGAGGGTCCAATGAGGTGGCACATGCACAATACTTTGCAAACTTCAAAGAGTTACACAAATGCCTGGTATTATTATTACAATTAACAAATAGTATCATTGTTATAAGATGGCCCCTTACCCCAAGCATTTGGGGGCATCAGACTTTATTATAATGACATCAGATGGAAGCAAACACAATAAAAACAAAGACAGAAGCCACCACGATGTAGATTATTCTTCCAACACTTAGATGTTTCCAATATTCATGGAATCAGTGGGGTATTCCCTCCAACAAGGGGCAATGGAAAGAGACCTGGGTGTAGAATCAGAGGGCCTGGGTTGGAATGCTAACTCTGTCACTTAGTCTCCTCTTTGGGATGATATCTAATCCTTAGACACCTTTTATTAGTCTCCTTGGGAGCCATTGTGACATCAGGGAGAGTACTGGCTGTGTAAGTCAGAAAGACCTGAGTTCAAATCAAGTCTCATACCCTTACTAGCTGCATGACCCTGGACAAGTCACTTAACCTTGATCAGCCTCAGTTTCTTCATTTGTAAAATGGGGATAATAATAGCACCTACCTCACTAGGTAGTTATAAGGATCAAATGATATATCTAAACCACTTGATGTTCATTTTTCAGTCATATCTGACTCTGTGACACCATTCGGGGTTTTCTTGGCAAAGATTCTGGAGTGGTTTGCCATTTCCTTCTCTAGCTCATTTTATAATAGTTATTTTATGTACATAAATACACACCTATATGTGTGTATATACATGTGTATATATATGGATATATAGTATATGTGATACATATATATGTATATTTGATATGTGTGTATATATAAATTTATGCCATTTACTTGAGGACATAAGATTGTCACCTTGAAGGCAAGAGTTTTGTTCTCATTCATTCATCTTTATATCCCTCCCAGTGCTAAGCATGGTGCTTTGTTGGTACTTTAAAAAGACCTTGGACCACCTAAGCAAATTCTGGAAAATCACAGCCTAGCTCCTCAAAGAGGAAGTACCTAGTCTCTGCTTAGGATCTGCCCATGGTGCTGACCTCATTGTACTCTTCCACATAAAACTTGTAAGATATGGATAGGGGCAAGCCCTGTTCCACCATGACTCTATGTAGGAAGAATTTGTTCTTGTGGGAGGGGAAAGAAGGTGATATAAATTCGGCTGCCTTTGACAGAAGAATAAATCCATATTTCTTCCCCCTCCCAGTCTTCATTTAATACTACAAATTAAAGTGATATGCAGTGACAGATAAATCCACTTCCTCTCCAACTATGTTCACACTATAACTGCCAGTCTCCAATCAATCAAGGAAAAATTAAGGCTCTCTCACACCCAGATGGAAAAAATTAATATTCTGGGTGCAAGCTTACACCGGCTGTTTATATACACACACATAGAAGGATGTACAATGATCATGAAATTTGGGTGAGCTGATTCACAATCACTAGGCAAGGACTGACAAGGGGTTAAGACCACTTCTTGGATTGGATGAGAGGGTGAGGATGGAGAGAAAGAAGAATTATTCAACTTTTATTTTGTTTGCATTTTCTCTGCCAAAGAGAAGGATCTTTGGACTGGGAAGGTCAGAACAAAAAAAAATGACTAATCGGGCTGAGACCCAAGATAAATAAGGAAATAACAAGAGGGCATCTATCTGCCCTTGACGAGTTCAGGTCCCCAGAGACAGATGAAATACATTCTCAAGGCACTGGAAAAACTGACAGATGTGATCACTGAGCCCCTGACAGTGACCTTTAAATGAGCATTAAAAAGGAGAAAAGTGTCACAGGACTGGAGAAAGACAAATGGTGTCTTGATTTTTCCCCAGAAAGGAGGGAAAGAGGAGACTCTGAAAACTCCAGGCTTATGAGCTTGACTTTGCTTCCTAGGTAATTGCTACAACATATTACTAAAGGGATGATTTGGGAGGATCTAGAAAGGGAAGCAGCGATGCAAAGAGCCAGCAGGACTATATTAAGAGTAGGTCGTACCAGACTAACCTCATTTCCTTTTTTGATAGGGTTGTCAGACTGGTAGGTTAGGAAAACACCCTGGATCCTGTTTCCCCAATTTCAGCATAGCACAGCATTTGATAAAGTCTCCTGTGCTATTCTTGTGTACAAAACAAAGTGATATGAGAAAGAACTGGTTAAAAGTGAAAGCCCAAAAGTACTCATTAGTGGTTCAATGTCACCTTGGAAAGCAGGCTCTGGAGGAGTGCCCCAGGGATCTTAGCTTGGCTGAAGGAATAGATAGCATATTCATTTCCTCCCTCCAACTTGGAGAAGGAGGGAAACCAAACCTACAATTTCATTGATACAAGAAGCTCTCAATGAGGAAACTTCCTCTACCAGTATAGATTAACATTTCCCTGCCTGTTCCTTTCCTAAAGGACCTTAAGGAACAGCTGATTCATTAAAGGGTCAGAGGTCTTGAGCTGAAAGAGATCTTAAAGGCCATATACTCCAACTGCCTCATTTTATAGAAGAGGGAAACTGAGTCTCGGGGAGGTTGTGAGAAGTCACACAAGTAACAATAGCAGCGCCTTGATTCAGACTCTGCCCTCTGAATCCAAATCAGAACTTTTTCCACTATATCATATGAATGGAGAGCAGACTGCTGAGGTAAATGTTCAAGGCTTGCTGTCTGCATTGCTCATGGAGCATGCTGGACAAAGAACAAAACTGCATCTGGGGTCCCAGAAATCCCAAAGTGTGAAGTTCTCATGCTGCTGTCAAGGACAGCCTACCAAGCATCCAGTCACATGTCGGGTAAGACCACGCACCACTGATGGATGAGTCAGAGAAAACCAAGCAAGCAAACATATGTACATGCATGTGCACCCATATTTAGCATGTGCCTATTGCAGTTCTCCTCTCAGTGCAGTTCCAGTAGATGGAAAGAGAATCTGGGCCAGGGAATATCCCCTTACAAAGGAGGTGAGCATGGGGAGCCCATCCAAATCATGTCTTCCTCAGAAGCATGGAAAGCTTTGCTACTATAAGCACCCAGAAATAGAACTGCCAATGAAAAAAGAGACAGAAATCATCTGGCCAAAAACCATAGGCCTGAAAATCCACCATTCCCTCTGCAAAATTTGGAGCCTTTACTGAGACAGGAAATCACTAGTTAGCAAATCAATTCAAACCGAAGTCAGAAGGAATATGTCCAACAGATTCTCACAAAGACTTGTGTTTTCCCTCGTTTCAGGAGTTTCCAGAAGGGATTATTTTTAGCACCCAAGAGGCCCTGACAGAGTCCTTCCATATGCTTTGCATTGAACCCAATGACTCATCTTGCCTGTTGGAGAGAAGGGTCAAGCTGTCAGTTCCCACCATCCATGTTTATAAGCTGTAAGAATGTTGCCTAACGGGAAAAGCCCAAAGAGGGCTTCTGCAAGTTTCATAACTTATATTTCCAGAGGACAGCTCACCAGACTCAGAAGCACCTACTATGTGGCATTAACTCTCTCTCCTCTGGGGCTCTTCATATGTTCTCTCTCTACGCATCTCCACTGCTTAGAATTCCTGATTCCCTTCAGGGACCATCTCAAGCAACATCTCCTACAAGAAGCCTTTCCTGATTCACCCATTTGTTAGTACCCCCCTCATAACAATGACATTACACTGATTTTATAAAGATCTTCTATTTACTTCTCTGTATAGACATTCTGTCCCCATGCATCCCTCCCCCATGGACTCTCCTTGAGGGCAGGAGCTGTTTCTTCGAATCCTAAACACCTAGCACAGGGCCCAGCATACAGAGGGCCTTAAAAATGCTTTGATGAACTCTATTGATCAACCCACATACTTATCAAGCATCATCTATATCCCTATACTTGTACTAGGACAAGCCTTGGGATTATAGACTCGCAGACTTTGAGCTAGGAGGGATCTCAGAGGCTGTACAACCCAACCCTTTCATTTTACAGGTGAGGAAACTGAGGTCCAGAAATGGTCAACTGTCCAAGATTTCATGGGTAGTAGGTGGTAGAACTGAGCATTGAGCCCAGGCCATAGGACCAAGAACCTAGAGCAGAAAGGGGCCTTCCCTAGAGGCCATCTAGTAGAACAGCCCCCTCATTTATATACATGAAGAAACCAAGGCTTAGAAGATTAAGTCCAGGGCCACAAAGTTAGTCAGAGGCTGGATTTGAACCCAGACCCTTCTGAACCCAAGTGCAGAGCTCTATCCACTGTTACCTCAAGCTTCCTCTCAACTGACTCATTGGACAAGGTGAACTAAAGCATGCATTCAGTGTGTGACCTTCTGAGAACATGGGGAACACTGCTTGGTTTTCACAAGCCAGCCCACTAACTCCTCTCACTCCTCCTGCTATCACGACCCAACTCCAGCATGCTTTACCCTGAGCTGGGCTGAAGGCAACCCTGCCAAGGCCGTGTAGCATTTGTGAGTCAGCCGGGGCAGCCTGCCACGAGTCACAGATGCTCTCATGCCAAGGCTCGTGTTGGCTCTGCATTTCAGCCATTTTCCTGTCACACACACACTGTGCTTCAGCTCCCATGCACTGCAGGCTTGGAAGCTGGTCGAAAGCCCCCAGCCAGAAAGATCAGGCTATGGCTGTCCACAAACTTGGCTGCCAAGATGGCGGCAATGGTGGGCTGAGAGGACCACCCAAGCTCAAGCTTTGGGGAAGGAAGGCCATGATGCTCCCAGGCCTTTGGGGAACAGCCCAGCCCAGAAGGGGTGTGGCGACATGACACTAATAGAGGTAGTATGGCACCACAGTAACACTAACAGAGTCAGTGTGGCACAGAAGACGGAGCAGACTGGGTCCAAATGCCCCCTCGAGCAGGCATTCTTTGTACAGCCTCTTTGAGCCTCGATTTTCTCATCTGCCAAGTAAGATTAATAATCCCTAATAACCCATCTCACAGAAGAAGCTGTATACAAATATACGCCATTATTATTTAGGCCTCAGGAAAGAAGCACAAAACAAAGCGGCCTGGAGAAATCTTGAGCTGTCAGTTTGGGGACTGGCCCAATGATTCCTTTAGTACAGGGAATTCCTGATAAGGAAACCTCTCTACCAATGCAGAGAGAGACCTTTTCTCTAACTCTCTTGTCTCAGAAAGTTTCCTAGACCACTGAGAGGTTAAGTGACTTTCCCAGGGTAACACAGCCAACATGTGTCTAAGGCAGGACTTGAACCCAGCTCTTTCTGCTTCCAACATTAGATCTCTTTGCTCTATACGAGGCTGCCTCTCCAGCCATCAGTTGTGACTTGTTATTTACACGTAGAAACTACAAACCATTCTTATGTTTGAGGCACTCTCTCCATTGAATTATATGTTATCTGGGTTAGAGCTAGCTATTCGAAATTGCAGTAACGGACGTTGTGCCTTCCCATTCTCCGTGCCAAAAGTTGTTCTTGCCGTTTGTTGTTGTTGTCGCTTGTCCTTCATTCTCGAAGAGGGCCGTGACATCAGCAAGGTGACGCCGTGACTTGGAAGTGGATTGGACTTAACCGAGGCAGGGCCGTGCAAAGTCACCAGCCTCACTGTCTTCTCCGGAGCCGTCTGGGTCCAGTGACAACATATAGATCGAGATGACTGGAGATGGCCCCCATGTCAAAAGCATGGAGTGCATGACAGCTGCCTATGGCTAGAGGGTGCAGGGAAACAACCAATCAGTCATCTTGCTTTACCAATTGCAGGTTCCCAGTCATCCTGTGTGTCTCTGAACTCCATGTTTCCAGAATCTCTGTAAGTGTGCCACATTTCCATTTTAAATTACAGTAGAGCAGCTTGGATATGTGCTTATCAAGCTACGATCTCCCAGTGTGGGTCTCCCCATCCAGTGATGCTGACTATAACCCATCCATGCCTTCTCACCCCATCCCCTTCCACAGCTCTCTCCAAGGAGCGCCAACCAGGCTACTGAGGGTGGGGGGTGGGGTCTCCTTCTAAAGCTCTTCCTATTTCTTGGATACTGATGGAGCACATGAGCTGTCCATAAGGCAGCACCTTTTCTCATCACATAAACAACTCACCTTCTTGGCCAGTACTGTATCCCTCTAAGGACATCTGTGTTGTTTTTCATACAGCTCTTCACTAGAGTATGTAATGACCTACCTATGCCCATCCTGGGCCTCTCCATTGTCTTCTGAGTAACCATTCAGCCAATCAAAAAGCATTTAATAAGCACTGACTATGTGCCAGGCACTGTACTATGAGAGAGGTGGGGGTGATGGTCTAGTACACTAGACTTAAAGTCAGGAATAACCAACTTCAAACCTTGCCTGAGACACTTACTAACTGTGTGAGCCTGGTCAAGTCATTTCAACTCTCTGTGCTTCAGTTTCCTTGTCTGTAAAATGAGGAGATTGGACTCAATGACCTCTTAAGTCCCTGCCAAGTGTAAACCCATGATCCTATAAAAGCCAATATTCTTTTACAATCCCCCATTTCCTGGGTATTCTTTATTCCACCAAATCGTTCAACCTTTTTTTTCCTATTTTTGATGGTAGTAACTAATTAGAAGTGAGAGACCAGATTCGCACTACGCTTGTCATAATAAAGACACTTGGCCAAATGTTCTCAGGCATAACATCACTGCCAAGAACCTACCAGAGCTTTCCTGATTTTTATTTGGTTAAACTTCAGAAATGGGTGATGTTTCCCAACCAACAGCTCCTGAGATTTCAAAAGCTGGCTGACAAAGTGACCCCTTGAGATGAGTTCTTCTGCCCATAAAAATTCAAAGCTCCTTTAAGGTCCCCGGAGAAAGCTCACCCTCCCCAGAAGCAGCACCCTTAGTACAAAGAAAGCCCCTCATGTCAAACAAATTGTCATTACCCAGCAAAACCTGTGCTAGTGGATGTTGAGGGAAGCACTGAACTGAAGGAAACAATGCTTCCCATGAGGTGCTACACCACCATGATGGAGGAGAGAACATGTCTCCAGATGGCAACATGGGCATGCTTCCAAGTTTGATCAAATGGGGTGCTGTCCCTCTCTTTCAGCATTGCTTTTCCTTTCTTTGCTGGAAGGCAATTTCAAGAATAGCTCTCAGCACCAGTCTCACATGGCCCCAGTCTCTTGAAGAAATGAGAAAATAAGGGAAAATCAAAATGCACTTTGGAAAACGTCTCACCAAAGAAAAGTTCAGGTTCTCTTGAGGTATAGACAGAAGGGCAGACATTGGACAGAGATCATGTGGTACAGAGGATTTGGAGACCCTGGATTCAAATGCTACTTTTGTTGCTTGCTACCTGAATGACCTTAGGCAAGTCTCTTAAACTACCTGGGACTCAGTTTGCTCATCTGTAAAATTAGGGGTTAGGACTACATGGTTTCTGAGGTCCCTTCTGACTTTCCATCTCTGCCCTTTTGTTTCTGAGACATGAGAGCTGCTTTGACCTGGAACTATAATTTCACTGATATGGAGTGAAGAGCCTTCCTTTAGCACTGCAGGTTGGTACCTTCTCTGCAAGTTAAACTCTTAAAGAGCTGCCTGAGGAAGGGAAGGTTTGGGTGACTTGCCCTGGGTCATGTGGCTAATATTGCCAAAGGTCAGATTGAACATCACCTTGCTGACTCCAAAGATAGCAGCACCCTAACCACTGTGCCATGTTGTGGGAATAAGAGTTCATAGGATTCTGGCATAGGGTGGACATCACATTGACACTTCAGTGGATTGCATTGGTATGGATATTACAGGAATGCAGACAACAACCAATCCACCTTTCATCCTCTGTGATTCTTATCTATGCCCTTCCCTAAATCCTTCACAATGGATCTATTCCACAACAGACTCCTTCTCCTGGGTCTCTTAATATTTTGTGGATGCTAAGATTAAACAGAGAGGCAGCCTTGAGAAGTGGATGGAAAACCAGATGAAGAGTCAGGAAAACCATCGTTCAATGACAGAGGCCACACACTGGCTATGGGACAATTGGCAAGCCACTAACTTTCCAGTGCTCTAGTCAACTCTCCTAAGTTTCTAGAATCCTAAGATTCTAAGTAGTAGAGCATCAGAGGGAATTCCTCACATATACTGATGAAATCACAGGTCTGGTCAATATATAAATATATGTAAGAGGGGTGTTCCACTCAATCCTCCTAAGTCAATGTAACTAACAAGATGTTCTCTGGCCAGGCACCTTTATCAGGTGAGAATGCCCCTTTAAGTTACAGATTCAATAAACTAAAGGTGAAAGAGGAGGGAATAATTCCTTAGAAACTTCTACTAAAGCAATCGAACAAAATGGGAAGAGTGAGATCCTGGGAGCTATTTGGTAAAATCAGATGACAAAATGGATGAGGATTGGTTGAAGGAATTTGACACGCATCTGGCCTTATGTATATCAAAGAAAGAGATTTCAGTAGATCACTGGAGAGTTTAGCTTTGGGAGTGCTTTGAGGAAGCAAACCCTTGAGCCTGAAACCAGAGAGCAGTGGAGGTGAGGGGAAAGAGGGAGGAAATGAACCCTGAGGGAGCTTCATACTCCTCACCTTGCCTGCCCCAACCATGTCATTGGAGAGGCTGGACCAGTGACACACAAGGCATCCAGTTAGAGGACAAACTAGGAACAGGGAGGAAAGGCAGCTTCAGGCAGTGGCACCTCAACAAGACAGGGGAAGTGCTTGCTGCTCAGGACCTGGAAGAGGCTACATTCACCTCAAGGGAACTTGCTGGGGACACCAACAAAGGAGAAAACTCAGCTCCCACTAGGAGCTTGTGAGATGCCCCTTTGCAACAAGGTTCTCAGCTCCTGCCCACTTCCCTCTGGACTTTGTATGTCCTTGCAAGAGAGTACCATATTTCCCCATGTATAAGACGTACCCTTTTTTCTAAAAATTTGGGGTCTAAAAACCGGGTGCATCTTACACAGTGGTTGTAGATTTTTTACTTGCATTTCCTGCTTTTTCACGCTTGTTGTCTTTGTGCTCATTGTTTTACATTTGTTACCCATATATTAGATCATGTTTTGCCACATTCTGCCCAGAAATGGCTCAGAAAAGATTTTTGTACAGTGCTGAATTCAAGTTAAAAGTGATCCAGTTTGCAAAAGTGAATGGGTAAGTTTGGTCCTCCTCCAACTGAGAAAACAATCCAAGACTGGCTGTGGGAAGAAGAAACCCTACTGAAAACACCATGGCAGCAGAAGGCCATGACAGGCAAGTCAGCAGCCTGATTTAGAGAGGGAATTGAAGATATGGATTGAAGAGCAAAGGACCATTGGAATTCTTGTGTCCACAAAGATGGTTCAGCATGAGGCAAGAAGAATTGCTGATGAAAAAGAAGTTACTGATTTCAAAGGAGGACACAATTGGTGCTTCAGGTTCATGAAATGGAATGGACTAAGCATGCGTACATGCACCAGACTTGCCCAAAAGATGCCTGAAAGCTATGAGCAGATGAATAAAACTTGAGTTCAATAACTTTATGTAATACATTTTTTTCAAATTTTGCGCCCCAAAACTAAGGTGTGTCTTACACATGTGAGCATCTTATACATGGGGAAATACAGTATGTCCCAGAGTTAGGTTGCTGTGTCTTGTTTGGGGGTAGGGGTGGTTTTTCTGTCCCATCCTAACAAATCCCCTCTTTTAAAAAGGTTAAATATGGCTGGATGACCAATATTAGAAAGCACACCAGATGGGGGCTTACGAGCAACCCACTCCTCCAGCAAACCCACAGGGTTACCCTAGACACCTGAGGGAAAAGGACTGGGGGACACCATAAAATGCGTCTATTTTCTACACAGCCATCATCATCAAGGAGCAGCTAGATCCCATTCATATTTAGGCTTCTTGAGGGCCGAGATAAGTCTGTAACCCTGCACCCAAAATAAGTTCTTCTTGATTGACTGAGGCTCTAAGAGGCTAAATGACTTTCCTGTGACCATATTGTTGATAAGTGTTTGACACAGGATTCAAATCAAAAAGGGTGACATAAAATGTGTTATAATGGAGTGGGCACTGGACTTCAGAATCAGGAAGACCTGAGTTCAAATCCTGCCCCTGGTACTTATTGGCTGTATAACTTTGGCCAAGTCATTTAAAACATTCTGTGCCTCAGTTTCCCTATCTGCAAAATTAATAACTCCTACTTCCCAGGGTTGTTGTATGGAGCAAATGAGCTAAGTGCTTTGTAAACCCTGAAGTGATATATAAAGGCAAGCTATGGTCATCATAGTGCCATAGGTCTGTCTACGGAAGGGACCTCAGAAGGCTTCTAGTCTAAACCCTTGATTTTTACAGAAGTGGAAATCAAGGATGGGGGAGGGCAAAGGGTCAAGAGACTGGCTCTCTAGCCACTCCCTACAAGTCCTCATTGTCTGACTTGTTCCATCCCCTTATGGTTCAGTTGAGTCTCTCCACATTAGGTGGTCCTTCTTTTAAAAAAAATACTGGCATTTTTGTTTTCCATACCTCAAGAACTTTTCCCCCTCTCCTCCTCCAAAATAACAAATAACATGTCTTAAAGAAAAAGCAGAGAAAATAGCAAAACTATCAGGGATTCCTAGCCTTTTCAGTGTCAAGGAACCCTTGGTCAGGCTGATGCAGCCTACAGATCCCTCCTCAGAACAATGTTCTTAAATGCATTTTAAACTTTTTTAAAAATAGGTTAGAAATTAATCATTAAAATGTTAAGACCCCAGAATAAGACCCCCTACTCTAGATGGATGGCACTATTCCGCCCCCCCCGCTTCTTCCACTATGGGAAGAGGGAGACCCGGCCCCCACTTTAGTACAAGTAGGAGGATGAAGGGTGCTCCTCACCTCCCCAGGGTTTGGGGAGATGGATCCTCCCTGATGGAGATGGGAACGGGAGCGTGAGAAGCTATATAGCTGAGACTGGGGGATTTGATCTGATCTGCTCCAAGGGAGTCTGCTAATGATCTCCCCACACAATGCAAACATGTTGTTGTTGTTCACCCATTTTGGTCTGTCCAACTCTTCATGACCCCTGGGGGATTTTCTTAGCAAAGACACTGGAGTGACTTGTCATTTCCTTCTCCAGCTCATTTGACAGATGAGGAAACTGAGGCAAACAGGGTGAAGTGACTTACCCAGGACTCCAGGCCCAGCACTCTATCCACTGTGCCAGCAGCAGCAGAGAGAGAGAGAGAGAGAGAGAGAGAGAGAGAGAGAGAGAGAGAGAGATGGAGAGACAGAGACAGAAACAGAGAAAGACAGAAAGAGAGAGAGGCAGAGAGAAAGAGAGACAGAAAGAGAGGCACAGAGAGATTGAGAGAGACAGAGAGAGAGAGAGAGAGAGACAGAGACAGAGACAGAGAGACAGAGAGAGAGACAGAGAGACAGAGAGGTGGAAGGAAGGGCTTGATCTAATGCTACCCCTCCAGTTCTCTCATGATTACACAGTAAGGTTGAAATGCAAAGTGAAATGTTCAAAATGTCTAACCTGTGAGAGCTCGATGCCCCTAAATCTAATGGGTTGCAGAAAGACTGAGCAGGACAAACCAAGGATGAGGGTGGCAGATTTGAGAGTATATCGATTAAATGCCTGACATAATCAACTTCTAATTTAATGAGGAACACCCAAGCAACTACCACTAAACTTCTCCAATGTATATAGGTTTTCTTCCTTCCCCAAGTCTCTGTGTCTCTGTCTCTGCCTCTGTCTTTCTCATATTTCTGGACAAATCTCTTGGCAGTCCCAGGAGCCCTCTCTCAGACCAGTAAATGAGGTGGCTAGGCAGCTAATTCATATTCCTTATCACACATGCTTTCCTGAGGCTACATGGGAACCAGTGGTTTTGGTGTTGGCTGTTTTGCACATAATCGCTCAGTTTCCACAGATGGAAATCTCCATTTGCCGGGTTTGGTGGTTCAAGCCTATACTCTGCTGTTGAGAAGGCCAAGCTTGGTGGACTGCCTGAGCTTGGCAGTTCTGAACTCTTAAATCTGGCGCCAATATGGTGAGCTCCCAGGAATGGAGGGCCAGGTGGCATCAGGCTGCCTGAGGAAGGGAGAAGTGGCCCATGTCAGAAACAGAGCGGGTCAGAGCTTCTATGCTGATCTATAGTGGAATCAGGCCCATGGGAGGACACTGTACCTCCAGTCTGGCTGGAGAGAGAGATCCAGTCTCCAAAAATGAAAAAAAAAATCTTCACGTGGCCTCTGTCTGCAGCTGATGATTATAGGAAACTGAGGCCAGAAATTAACCTCCTCCTTTTCTCAGATGAAAGAGCAGAGGGTTATAAACAGTGAGAGATCTTCCCAAGGACATACACATAGTAAGTAGCAAAGTCAGGATTCGCACTAGGGGCCCTGGCTCCAACTCCAGATCTCTCTCCACCAAACCACACTTTCAAACATCCATACAAACCACAGGGCACATGTTGTCTCCTCCATTAGAGTGTAAGCTCCTTGAGGGAAAGAACTGTGTTTGCTTCTTCTCTGTCTCTCTAGCATTCTATGAAGTGCTCACACATCCAAAGTTCTTGACACTCTTGGAGCATGTGTTGGAAAAAAAAAGCCCTGCCACGGAAGGAGGCTTGGTCTAACAGTTCAGGTAGAGAGCTCATTTATTTTTATTTTTTAAAATATATTCTGTGGATGACTTCTGTCTTTAGCTCACAGGCATTCCTGGGGAAAGACCCTCAGCTCTGCAGTGAACCTTCCCTTCTAACTAAGCGAAGCAACTTGCCAAAAACAAAAACCCTGCTACATTAACCATGACGTTCAGCCTGGTTGGCCCTCCACTCTCCAGCACAAAATTGAAAAGAGAATTTCACTAATAAGCACCGTGGGTTTTCTACTGCTTACTCTGAAGGTTTTCTGATTTTCTATTTCACAGTGCACTTATATTTCCTTTAAGAGAAAAGGCAATTAAGATGGACCCATAGGAGAAGCCCCCTAACCTTACTTCTAAGGTTAGTTCACTTTGAGAGGCTCCTTAAAAACTCCCATTCACCAACCACCCACACCGAGGCCAGAAAGTCCAAAGCAGGGGTGGAGAACCTGCAGTCTTGAGGTCACCTGTGGCCCTCTAGGTCCTCAAGTGTGGCCCAGCACCTAAAAGGCCACAGGTGGCCTCAAGGATGCAGGTTCCCCACACCTGGTCCGAGAGAATCCCAGAATGAGGAGGACGCTTCAATAGGGTTTCAGCGAACATTCTTCATCTACCTATTAAACATCAAACTGTCTTGACAGGTTCAAAATAGGTCTGAAAAATGAAAAGGTGAACGCAATTCCTCCCCATCACCAGTAGCACCGACTGGGTCTCTCAGAGCTGTTTTTTATTCACCGGCAGAGAAAAACAGCTCTGGCTAGGAAGTTTCCATGTTTAATTGGCCACAGGCATAATCAATTCATCCAAGTTAGTGGGCTGTACTTTCCTACTAAATCTGACTTGTGGAAACCCCAAGGACAGCCAGTAACTGGTGGGATGGTTCAATGTGTATCTCCACACTTCTCTGGCCCTTTCCAAGAGATCTCATTTTCAGGGTCTGGGCTATACTCCCATCCATATGGGCCCAATATTATGACAGCTGGTTAATGGCTTTGGAAAATGAGGTCAGAGGGCCCTGCTGCCATTCCAAGGTGGATGCTCCCTCGCTGCTGCAGATCACGGGGTCTCCGGGACCTAGGACTCCTCTGTAGCTCAGCCGTGGGGAACGCCGTGGTCTCGGCTGCTGTGCCAGCCCCAGGCTTGGATCCACCAAGCTGCAGATGACGTGCAGCTCGGGACAGCCTGCGGTCCACTTGTTTATCAGCAGATGTTTTTTTATATTGTTACATAAAAGATGCTAATTCGGGATCCCATTTAAAGTGATAAATAAAATCCTTCCTGGAGAAGAAAAAGCTAGCAGACAGAGGCTTAGGGGACCCTCTGTGCACGCCCGGACAAATGGCACCGTTACAGAATGGAGGGGAAGGTCCACTTGGGCTCTAGTCATGACAGAAGGGGGAGGCACCCATAAGCCCACCAATCAGCACCCTCTAAATGTTCCATCTTGGGGTAAAGCCATTCATTTTAGAGATGAAGAAACAGAGGCCCAGGGAAGCTAAATGACTCACCTGAAGTCCCACAGATAGTAAGGGGCAGAGGTGAGATTCGAACCAGGGTCCTTTGACTCCAGAATCAGGGCTCTTTGAACTATATTAATCTCAGAGCCTAAGCTCTTTGGGCAGCGGACAGTGATAACTGGCATCCTATGGATGTGTGAGCATCACAAGCCCCTGGGCCTCAGTCTCCTCACCTGTAAATCCTATAGCGATGCAAGGTTTGTAAAACACGGAACATTATCTCACTGGAGCCTCTGGACAGAGCTACAAGGAAGGCTCTGCAGGTGTCATAATGTCCATTTTACAGATGAAGTGACTGAGGCTCAAAGAAGTCAAATGCCTTAGTCATGGTGATGCAGCTGGTCAGTGTCTGAGATAAGATAAAAGCTAAATCCAGGCTGTTCTGACTCTGAGTCTGGGGACAAGAGAGGCAGAGAAGGAAAAAGGAAGGAAAGAGGGAGGGAGAGAGAAAGGAAAAGAGACAGAGAGAAGAGATGCAGAGAGACAGACAAAGAGACAGAGAGACAAAGAGACAGAGAGAGAAGAGACAAAGAGACAGAGACAGACAGACAGACAAAGAGACAGAGAAAGAGAGAGAGACAGAGAGAGAGAAGAAAGAGAGACAGAGACATAGAGAGACGGGGGGGGAGAAGAGGGATGGGGAGAAACAGAGAGAGAAGCAGGGAGGGGGAGGAAAGGGAGAAACAGACAGAGACAGAAAGTGGGGAGGGACAGAGAGACAGAGAAAGGAGGAATAGAGAGACAGAGACAATGACAGAGACAGAGACCAAGGGGCACACAGCCTGCAGTCACCTCATTGGCTGCCAGCTGGCCTTCTCTGGAGTTCATTGTCACTCTGACAGGGTAGGCCAACGCCATGTCATCAAAGTTCTCAATCTTCCTGGGGGCTAGGGGATAAGTGCAGGCCAGAGAAAAGGAAGACCAGCTGTGCCAAGGAGAAGCAGCATCTCTGATGCCCAGTGTGAAGGGGGCTGCCTTAGGCAGCCTGGGCCCTCTCCCCACCACCTTCTCTTCTTCCTCATCCTCTTTTTCCTCCTCTTCCTCCTCCTCCTCCTCCTCACTGAGCACAGGCCCTCCTCAGTCCCCTAAAGTGCCAGGGAGTGACCCACCTGAGGGCTGGAGTTTTGTTTTTTCAGTTCCATCCTCACATAACCCTTTGTTTTGGCAGGGAAGAGCAGAGGGAAACTTTCTGGCAGCTAGCAAGAAAACCTAGAGCAGACTGTACCTAAAAAGGAGAGGGATGAAATCTTTCCTAGAGCTGAAGAAATAAAATAAATAAAAATTTAATTTAATTTAATCTTTAAAAGAAAAAAGGAAAGAAAAGCAGGGAGAAAGGAACAGCATTTTGGAAAGGCCAGCTAGAAGAGGACTGCTTTTCCATGATTTCATTTGTGGTGATGACTTCGGCCCAAGATCAGATGAGAAATGATAGGTTGCTATTCCGGGCACAGAATCCACACTTGATAAAGGTTTGGGCAGGCACCACGTTACAATGGAAAAAAGCACTAGCATTGGAGCCTATGGACCTGGGTTCAAATTCCAGTTCTGCTACATACTATCTGTGAGACCTTGAGTATATCACAACCTTACTGGGCCTCAGATTTTTTTACCTGTAAAATGAGAGGCTTGAACTAAATGGTCTTTGAGGGCCCTTCCAGCTCTGCAGTCTACGAGGTTACAGAGTGTAACCTGTGATCTCTGATCATAGCACTTAGCACAGTGCCCGGCACATAAGAGATGCTTAATAAGTGCTTATGGATTGATGACTGACTTGTGACCTGGGTCCATACTCTGTTATTTACTAAATGTATGACTTTGGGGAAGTCCCTTAACCCCTCTGGGGCTCAGTTTCCCCATACATACA
Organism: Trichosurus vulpecula; assembly: GCF_011100635.1. Taxonomy (NCBI): domain Eukaryota; kingdom Metazoa; phylum Chordata; class Mammalia; order Diprotodontia; family Phalangeridae; genus Trichosurus; species Trichosurus vulpecula. The sequence goes on along the minus strand of NC_050581.1, from coordinate 189,777,452 downwards.
ATGAGGAGATTGGACTGGATGGCCTCAGAGGTCCTTTCCAATCTTAGTTCTATGATCTTGTGATTGTAAGGTGGGAAGGGAAGGAAGTTAGGGAGGAAGAAAGGGAGAAGTGAAGGATCAGAGATTTTGATCTGAAAGAGACCTAGAGGGACATAAAGTCCAACCTTCTTAGTCCAGAGATGAGGAACTTGATTCCTAGACGTGCAACGTCATCTACCTAAGGTTGCACAGGAAGCCAGAGCCAGCTCTTGAACCCAAGCCCTCTGACTCCAAGGCCAGGGCTCTTTCAGCATGGAATTCTGCTCACACTCACCATGTATGTGCCTTTTGAGAAAGACTCGTTTGGTGTAATTTAGAGGGCACAGTGTTCCACAGCTCTCAGCCAAACACCATGCCCAGAAGTATAAAGGCATTAGAAAGATAACCCTTGGATTCATGGAGAAACTCACAGTCCTCAAAGGAATTTTCCAATCTCCCCAGACTAGACCAGACATTTAATTGATTTAAGGAACTCCTGAAGGAGGAAATTCCATCTAGCATTGTAATGGCACCTTCTCTGAAAGATGATCTTAAAGAGGTGCCCAGAGCAGGGCTATATGGCTTGCCCAGTGTCACAGAGCCAGTAATGAGACTCGGACAGTCAGAGATGGGACTTGAACTCAGGTCTTGATGGCTCTGCCAAGCCCCTCTGCCATCACAGGGCTATTCAATAACCTCTTCAAGTCAAAATGTGACTAATCTGAAAGGTTGTCATGTTAATGACAAATGCAAAGGGAGAAGGGAGGCGGTCTTTGTGGATGCTTAGATGTCCAGAGTTCAATACACACTGAACTCAATCACTGGGGCCCCATTACTCCCTCCCATATTCTAATACTCTTGTCAATTGACCGCCAAGATGAACACCCAGATCTCCTGACCACCATCATCAGCGATCCCTGCTCATCAGTTCCACTTAGGAAGAAAACACTTGGAATGGAGTGCTAGCGTCCCAGCCCCCATGCCTTGGTGGAGGCTTCTTTTACAATGAGTCCTTTGGTGTAAGCTCATAGCCACCAAAGAGCCCACCCATCTGTAATTGAGTATTTAATACTTTACTCTTTACAATGACTGACGTCTGCGAGGCACTTTACAGACATTAGCTCCAGACAGTGTAGAGGAAAAAGGATCAGCTTTGAAGCCAAGAAGACTTAGCTGGATTTAAGTCCTGCCTTTGACCAGTACAGGCTGAGCAAGCCACCTAACCCTGTAAATGCCAGGCTGCTCTCTAAGACTGCAACTTGGAGAGAAGGTAGTGATCTGCATTGATAGAGGGAGGCCCCTCACCTGGGACTTCCCAATACTGACTGCATCAAAGGACCAGGACCTCTCTCTTTAACCTTAATAATGCTCAAGTAGGCACTATGGATAACAGTGTTCCTATTCTACAAATGAGAAAGGAGAGGCTGAGAGACACTAAGCTACCAGGCCATGCTCACTCAGCAGATGATTCTCAGCCCACCCACCCCTTCTCCACCCCATGCAGATCTTTGTGGGGCATGATCAGAAACTGAGGCTCACACGATTCATCTCATCTATTTAGAAGCATGTTTTATACAGTCTTTGTTTAGGCCAAGCCTATAAAGAGCACAGCAGAAGCTTCCAAACTTCAAGGCAGATAAGGTGATGACAAAGGGGAGGGAGGAAGGTGGCAGGCTGCCCACCATGCTTGGGATACCCTCCCTCTTCAACTCAGCCCATTATCATCCATGGCTGCCTTCAAAGCCTAGTGCAGGGGCCTCCTCCTACCTGAGGCCTTTCCTGCTCCACTTGTTACTAGCCTCTCTGATCCAAGATTATTTGTACGTCTATATCCCTGTACATTTTGTGTGCTTCCAACAGAATATCAGCACCGAAGATCAGGCACAATTTGGTTTTGTCATTGTTTTCCCAGAGACTGGCATGAATTTAGAGTCAGGGCTTAATGGGGCATGTTGGATAGAGGAGAAGAACAGCATGAAATAGTTTCAGAGTACAAATAAAAACCATTGGCTGTGGAGTCAGAGGACCTGGGTTCAAATCCTCCCTCAGGCATATACTAAACATGTGACCTTGGGTAAGTCATTCCCTAGACCCTAGTTTTCTCATCTGTAAAATGAAGAGATTGGATTTGGTAGCTTCTAAAGTTCCCTTGGACTCTCTATCTATGACCCTGTGGTCCAAACGGCCCAACAAAAGCAAAGACTGACATTTCTGAACCCCCACCCAGGTTCAAAGAAGGTCCTTAGCAACTAGAATAATTCATGAGAAACCTGCCCAACTCCCTTCAGTGTACTCCCCACCCAGCTCAGTCTTGAGAACCAACAAAATGAGTGCTCTAAAGGATTCCAAAGCTTCTCAGAACTGCCTGACCTTGAGTTGCAAGCACAGGGTTTAGCAATTCCCCAAGCCCTGAAAGGTTCAGGTAGGTAAGGAGTCAAAGAGGCTCCCAAGATGAAAAGAATCAGAGATGGGAACTCCATCTCCATGACCTCCAAGGCACCCCACAAGGACAAGATGTATTTTGAAGTCATGAGACATTGGCCCAGCCTATTAAGGCCGATGCTATCTGATGAAGCCCAGAAATGAGCTGGGCAGGTCTATCCATAAATATTGGATTAGTGGAAAGTTCCTCCTCAGCACTTGGGGGTTCTCCAATGAGGAATGGAATGAGAGTATAAAAATCTAATTCCACTTCTCCCCTTTTTATTAGGCTCAGCTTCTCAGAAGATGAGCAGCCAGAATCACAGCTTCTCTGACTGAAGTTGTAATGAAGACAAGGAGTGCCAACCAGCGCTCAATCTAAATGGGGGAGCAAGGCCAATTTAAGTGGGGCAGTGGGGGAGGGGGAAGAAAGGCAAAGAGTTTTCTAAGAAGAGCCTGGAAGCTGATTTCCTTAAGGAAAACATGTCTGAGAATGTTGTCTTGATTGCTTTGATGAGAAAATTCTAGAGCTTGGAAGTCCTTTCTAATGGGGCATCACCAAGGGCATAGCATTGTAGGTTAGCCCAAATTACTCTATCAGCATGGAGGCTAGCTCTAATGCAAAGATGCCCGTTTCTGATCCGCTGCTGCCCGCAGTACCCAAGACCTGCAGCACATTCCAAGGAGATCATTGAGGGTACATGAGACTTTTCCTGAACCTGTGTGAGAGTCTGCCCTTTGCCCAGAAAATAATGACAAGAAACAAAGAATCAGTGCAGAGTGGGCATTAAAGTGTGGGGCCTGAAGTCAGGAGGATATGGGTTCAAATCTTGCTTCTGCTTATAAGTAGCCTCAGCTTTTTCTCACTCCAGGCTCAGCACTCTACCAGTCAGTGACTTAACTTATCCTTTCCACACTAAGAGTACCCCACATCAATGAAATCACAGATGAGAGAATAAAAGAGACAGAGAGAAAGACAGAGAGAGAAGAAGACAGAGACAGAGAGAGAAGGAGAGAAAGAGAAGGAGGGAGAGAAAGAGAGGGAGAGAAATAGAGAAGAAATAGCAGAGAGGCAGATTGAGTAAGAGAAGAGGGAGGGGAAGGAGAGAGAGAATGGAGAGAAGGGAGGAGAGGAAAAAGTGAGAGAAGATGACAGAAAATACAGAAAGAGATGGAGGGAAAATCAAAAGAGGAATAGACAATAAGAACAGGAAAGGAAGGGGAAACATAATCTAGAAAATGAGAGGGAGAACAAGAAAGACGGAGACTGCACAAAGGAAGAGATTTGTACCTGCAAAGAAGAAAACTCTCTCTAACTCCAGAGGAAATTTTTCATTTTGACAGCTGGCCTCCATCCAAATGATGGCCTAAAACCAGCCATTTAAGAAAGCAACTAAGAGTTTCAGCTTCTGTTACACTTTAAAAAAAATAAAGAAAAGAAAAACAAAAGAAGGAAAAGTTCTCTGCCTGCATCTAGATAAACCTGTCAAATGAAATAATCTTAGAAGGACAGCAATGGGTTAGTGGAGAAATCATGAATACATGCATAGTATTAATGTTGATCATGGAATTTCTAAACTTTACTGTTAAAAAAACCACACTGGGTATCTTTTCTGCCATTATTGGGGCTGGCATGGGGAGGCAGATATGCAAACTGTACAAGGGTAGCATTCAAATGTCAAATTAAGAAGAAATACTGCCTTTTAAGTAATAGTCAGAACTACAACTAAAACAGATTATCTTTTTAAGAGAGTATCAAGCCTTAGCTCTAACATTTTATTTTGTCAAAAACAACCAGCAGAAAGGATTCCCCTCTGCCTTCATATTACCACCAGCCTCTCTCCAAATCAAAATCCTTTGAATTTTCTCTAATCCATGTGTTTCTATATTCATTGGAGAGCAACCAAGGAAGATGGGGAAGATACTGTGGATACTCTGTTCTTGTCACTCAAGGCCCGCAGACTGCTTTGATGAGTTTCTCTGCATGTTTGCCTTTGAGGAGATCTCCTAGAAGGGTTTTTCCAATAACCCTGCCATCAGTGTTTAATTTCAAAAATGTAGAGTGCATCATTCCAATGGAATTCGGCTCAAAGTTCCTTTTAACATGGAACTCCTGGCATCAAGACACTTTGACAAGAGAGAAGAAGCTGTAAAGTCCTACCCCTAAATGATGCTTCCCTTCTTTACCTCCTCAAACTATTTTGTATTTACTTACCCACATTTGCTTCACCTATTTCAATGGAAACTAACTCTTTGGTGTCATAAACAGTCTGGCTTCCTTATATTTTTATCTCCAGTACATAGGACAGTGCCTAGCAGTTTAATAATTTTTTTCAATCATTCATTTCAAGATTAAAACAAGATTAGGATATTAGAATAATGCTAATTCAGAAAAACGTAATAGTTTGGTTTAACTTCAAAAAATCTCAAAATACAAGAAACAATGGGTAAATCATTGGGTGTTTGGAAGGGGCACGGGCATCCAGGGGGCAGCTGCCCCCCTTGCTATAAGGAGACTTACCAAGGAGCTATAAATAGAAGGTGAGATTCTCCTATCCTCCCCCCTTCCCCCACTGCTTTCCATCTTCATTTCCAATTGGAAAAACCAGAATCACCTATTTTGGCAAAGTGTCCCTATTTCTAATTCTACTAGTGCCTTTGCCTTCTATTCTGGCTATCCCAATCTGTCACCTGTTCTCTTTGGTCATCACCACTATTTAAAACGTCACACGATGACTGTCCCATGCAAATCAGATTGGCATCCGTGTGTGAATGAAAGGCCCAGAAATGAGACTATGTCCTGGATACATGGGGCTGTAGCTATGTTCTTGTCAGCTACAGTGAGTGACTTCTGAAGAAAGAAGGGGTCAGGTAGTCATTATCAGAGTAAGAAGGAAAAGATCCCACTAAGTCACCAATACCACCAATACTTTAAAAAAAGGCAATCTCACATGGTGGAGTGGGAGCTGGACATGAGGTCAGGAAGATCTAAGTTGGAGTCCTGTTTCTAACACTTATCAGCTGAATAACCCTAGGCAAGTCAGTCACCTCTCTCAGACTTGGTTTCTTCATATGTAAAATGGAGAAATTTGGACCCAAGGTCTCTTCCCAGATCCAAATCTCTGATCCTATGATGCATCTCAGCCCTGGCCTTCCAGCTCACTCCCATGAGGAAGCCTTTGTCTCCTTTGGTTGAAGGGCCTAGCTACTTAGTGCAAAGCTATATTAATTTAGAGGCATCAATTTTCTAGAATCTTAAAGTTGAGAGAAAACTCAACGGGCATCTGATCCAACTCGCTTCTGAAGAAGAATTCAGTCCCCCTTACTGCAGGCCCGACAAGTTATTCTTTAGCTATGGCAGTTGCCCATTCCACATTGGGAAGGAGAGAAAGGAATAAGCACTACACAGCTTGTGCCAAGCTAAGCGCTTTACAGATATTATCTCATTTGACCTTCACGACGACCCTACGAGGTAGGTGCTATTGTGATCCCCATTGTACAGTTGAGGAAACTGAGGCAACCAGCGGTGGTTCCCTACTGAGTAGGGGAGTGACATGTTCAGACCTCTACTGTACAAAAGTCATTTTAGTGGCTGAATGGGATAAGGATTGGAGTGGGGAGAGACTAGAGGCAAGCAGACCACCCCCCCACCCAGGCAGGCCATGGCAGCAATCCGAGTATGAGGTGATGAGGGCCTGCACTAGAGTGCTGAAGGGACCTGCCCATGGTCTGGTAACCAGTATCAGAGGTGACCATCAGGTCAACAATGAGCTTTATGATGCATCTGAGTCATTACACGACGTACAACTGTAAATGGAGTGTTTCCAACACTGAGCTAATCTGCTCAATTTGGTCAAACCAAGAGTCAGTCCATGAAAATCAATCAATGACACTGGTTATTTGGTCTAATAGATTTGTAAAATGGACAGTTGTGTGGCTGAATTTGTAACTTTTCACCTGATTCTACCAGTACTATCTAAGTACAGCCAACCTTACCTAGAGATTTTTCAGATAAGGATCCATAGTGTAGAGAGGACAGGGGACTTTCTGAAGGAATGAAGTGAATATTTTATAAATATACTTGTTGACTTAGGTTGCTTAGGTGCTTAATTATTGTCTTTGGTGTTTACCCTTGTCTCTGAAGAGGACCAATGTCATCATGGGTGATGTCTTGACTCGCACATAAATTGAATTTAACTGAGGCAGAGTCGCACAAAGTCATCAGCCTCACTCCCTCTTCCTGAATCATCAAAGTCCAATGGCAGGACAAAAGTCAAGATGACTGGTGATGGCCCAAGATGCAGTGGGCAACCTTGGAGTCTTCAATGTGTGATCAAGCCCTAAGCACTCCAAGGCGCCTGCTTCAGCCGCCATCATAGCCATTGGAACAAACTGTTCTCATCTGCCCATTTCACTGCGGAAATCTTCACATGCTTGGGGTAGACATCCCCCTAACTCACTGTCAGATGTGAAGGCTGTTGTTTACCCTTGCTCTGATTTAGCCTGTCTGCTAAGATGGTTTACCAGGGTGTGCCCAGTGCACATGCTACGGCTTCTTGGATGCTTGTTGACTTGGGGAGAATGCAATAATAGAGTTTGGCTATGCCTTTGGGAAGGCTCTTCCTGGCACATCTCCCTGTTGGAAATCCACACATCCTCCAAGGACCAACTCAAATGATCCCTTCTCATGAAACCTCTGGAAACCATCTCTCTTCCTTGAGACTCCTAGTGTTTTCTTGGTGCCTTTTACACATTCATCAAAATCTAATTTTCATATACCTTACCTGGCCTTGTGGATTAGGAGCTTCTTGAAGGCAGGGACTCATCTTTTTTCCATCTTTATATTCTTCTTAGCACCATGCATAATTCCACTTGCATAGACCAAGAGCCTGACAGTAGCTGGAGTGGAGGATCTGAGTTCAAATCCTACTTCTGACAGTCACAAGCTGTGTGACCCTGGGTAAATCCTTTAACCTCTCTGGGCCTCCATTGCATCTCATCTGTTAGAGGAGGAAGGGATGATCCCCCCTGTATTACCTACCACGTGGCATCGTTGCAAGGCTCCAATGAGATAATGGATGTAAATCACTTTGAAAACTCTATAAATGTAAGCTATTATTAACCAGCACCCAATGAATGATGGATGAACTGAATAATGGAAAACAATGGGCCGATTGCACAGGCAAAAGAATCAGCCAAGACAGGCGTTTGCATCTGGACCACAAAGTAACCATTTTATTGACAAAATGTTTTATTTTTAAGCTGCTAGTTTGGGCCTTGGGGGCACAATGACTGAGTACATGAAGGCTGAATTTGAACACATATCCTCAGGAGGAGCAAAACAGAGATAAAAAGATTGCTGATTTAGAACTGGGATGATAATAATAGATACAACAAATCATCACAAATTCAGAACTGGAAAGGATCTTAAAGGTGATCGAGTCCGAGTCACCCATTTTATAGATAAGGGAACTGAAGCCCAGGGAATTGAGCTGGTGCCTAAAGCTAGAGAAAAGGATACCCCGGATCTGGACCCAAGAGCTCTGACTCCAAGTCTAGCGTAGTTTTCACAGTAGCAAAGTTCGTGTGCACACAGCAGCTTAAGGTTCGCAAAACACTTTACCAATATTATCCCAATTGAAATTCACAACGAGCTGTGAGGTAGATGCCATGGTTTTATATCCATTTTACAGATGAGGAAGCTGAGAGATTTCCCCAGAGTCACAGAGATGGCATTCGAACACAAGTTTTCCTGACTCCAAGCCCAGAAGTCATTCTTTCTACCTAGAAGAGACCTCAGAGGCTATGTGCTCTGACCCTGTCACTACACAGATGAGGAAACTGGAATCTAAGAAGGCTCCGGGACTGGCACAAGGTCACGTAAGTAGTAAGCATCACAAGTGGGACTCCACTGGACCACACCCCCTCTCTAATGGCCCGGCTGCCATATATCCTCACCATCAGAAGATCAGCAGGCCATGAAGACCCAAACGGCTTTGACTACCAACTGCAGAACCTCATATACAGGAGATGGAACCATCAGCCAGTATGATCTCACTCAACCATAATTATAAATGGAAAACAATTAAAACCATGATTCACTTCCATTTTTATTTCCAAAACAGTCCCTTCGCACTTATTCTGATGGCTGAGAAAGCGTACTTCCAGGCCGGAAATGAAGACCAAGCACCCATAAGGCATTCGTCAGGTCTCATTACGATTCCTTTCATCCATTTGGCCGGCTTCCTCGAGAACAGAGCACGGCCGTAAATGCATCGTCACTTTCATTTGGCAGACTTCAAAGATCTTTCTTTCCCCCTTCTTCCTCCTGCCACAAACACAGGGTTAAGGAAAGCTTTGAAAGGCTGAGATGCCTCATTATTCCACTAGAGAGTATGGATTTGCATTCATTAATAACTGAGACTTGAATCAGACACAGTATTTTGAAGTTACTCTTCAACTCGCCAATGGGTGCACAATTTCACAATGACTAAATGCTAATAGGTTCATTTGGAACTTTCTTTATTCTTTTCCTGAAAATGGTCTCCATCTGTTGCCTATGCACTATATATTCTTTGCCTATTGTGGGTATGGCTTCAGGCAATGTATTTTAAGCTTTTCTTTGGTGCTCAAGTCCACTTTGTGGACCTTAAAAGAGTTTGAATCTGGAGAACAATAGAATGGTTATCTTCTTTGCCACCTAAGTAGGTCTGTGGACAAAGGATAATTTTGAACCCTACATGGATGCCATTGGTCCTTACACTGTCAAGAGAAAACAAGGAAGATGCTCAGTGCACTGGGAGGACACAACATGGACAACAGTCACCCACAAGATGGGCAGGCAAGGATGGGCAACAATCTGAATTACTGAAGGATGAATCCATACCCACCAGACCATAGACCCATTGGAGTATAAGAATAATTACAAACTACTTTATCACAACAAACCCTTGAGACAGATAATCATAATGGTAATAGCTTATGTTGTCATGTTGTTATAAAGTTCACAAAACAATTTCCTCACAGCAACCCTGTGAGGAGGTAGCATTATTATCCCCATTTCATAGCTTAAGAAACTGAGACACATTCAACACACCCTTGTCAGGTTCATTGTAGAAGGGACTATTGTTTAATCAATCAACAAAGACTTATTATGGTGCCAACCACTGTGCTAAGTGCTAGAGATGCAAAGAAAAAGCAAAAATAATCCCTGCCCTCAAAGAAAGTATAATCTAATGGAGAAGCCACCATGTATAAATCAGCATTAAAATGAAGCACAGATGGAAAACAGCTTTAGAGCAAAAGCTACTAGTAGCTAAAGGGACCAGGACAGTTCTCTTGCAAAAAGTGACATTTGAGTTAAGTCATCTTGAATAAAGCTACCCATTCCAGGAGGCAGAAGTGACAAGGGAGGGCTCTCCAGGCATGGGGAATGCCAATGCAAAGACATGGAGATGAGAGATGGAGCATTATGGGTAAGAAATAGTAGGTAAGCCAGTATAAGTAGATGGTAGAGCATTTGGAAGGAAAGTAACATACAAGAATCTGGGAAAGATTGGAAGGAACCAGGCTGTGAGGGCTATATTTGATAATAGAGATAAAAAAGAGCCCCTGGAATTTGTTGAGTAAGGGGTGACGTGGTCAGATCTATACTTTAATAACATCACTTTAGCCACTGAGTGGGTGGATGCATTGGAGAGCCTTGAAGCAAGGTAGCTGACTAGGAGTCAATTGCAATAGTCCAGGCATGAGGAGAGGAGGACCTGAACTACCCATAAGCATGAGCTAATACTACTTTGGATGGGTTCTAGAGTGTTTGCATGACCCTGGATAAAGCACTTAACTCCTCAGCTCTATGCAACTCTTCGATGGTAGAGAAGGCTTGACCTACTTTGATATAGGGAATTTCCCTAACTGACGAAATCTCAGTGCTTTATCCTACAGAATGGAAATGGAAATGGAAATGGAAATTTATTTTTCACTCTATATGCCTAGAGTCTCATACAGAGCCTCCTATGCAATAGACGCTTAATAAATACTCATTGGAATAACTTGAATTGGCTTACAGGCAGGCTCAGAGGACAAGGGAGAGATGCCCCCATCAGGGCTTTTGGCCACAACTGCCACTTTCCTTGCCCAGAATTAATTTATTTTGCCTCGATGATTATATAAGCACCAGGATAATTTAGAAGGGAAAAAATGACCCAATAAAGGAAAATTCAGTGGAATCCATAGATGAAGTATTCTGGGAGAGCTAAATCAGTGGAATCCATAGATGAGGTATTCTGGGAGAGCTCATTCAGTGGAATCCATAGATGAGGTATTCTGGGAGAGCTAATTCAGTGGAATCCATATCATCTATGAGGTATTCAGTGGAATCCATATCATCTATGAGGTATTCTGGGACAGCTAATTCAGTGGAATCTATAGATGAATTATTCTGGGAGAGCTCATTCAGTGGAATCCATAGATGAGGTATTCTGGGAGAGCTATCCATCTCCTTCCAGAGATTTGAATCATTTTTCATACTTAATGATTACTTAACATGACCTATCAAAATTGTGCACACAGAGAGAGTCCTTAATTTAATATTCTGAAAGAAACCACAGAAGTTGGGGGGCCAAAAGCCATTTGTCCATTTCACCAGTTTGTTCTGTTAATGAACAGCAAACGATGCAGCTGGTATAAATGACTAGGCTAATTTATCATGGAAAGGCACATATCCCATGACACGGAAGATTTTAAAAGAGGCCTCTCCTGTCAAGAGGGAAAAATGAACATTTCAAGTTGAAATGGATTTTAGCCTTCCATTCCAAGTTTGCTTTTGATTAATTTTTCCTGGATGATCAATGTTTTCATGAAAACAAATTGGGGGGAGAAGAGGAGGAGGAGGAGACAAAGGAGAAGGAGAAGGAGAAGGAGGAGGAGGAGAAGGAGGAGAAGGAGCAGGGAGGAGGAGAAGGAGCAGGAGGAGGAGGAGGAGGAGGAGGAGGAGAAGGAGGAGGAGGAGGAGGAGGAGGAGGAGGAGGAGGAGGAGGAGGAGGAGAAGGAGAAGGAGAAGGAGAGGAGAAGGAGAAGGAGAAGGAGGAGGAGGAGGAGGAGAAGGAGGAGGAGGAGAAGGAGAAGAAGGATGAGGAGCAGGAGGAGGAGGAGGAGGAGAAGAAGAAGAAGGAGGAGGAGGAGGGGGAGGAGGAGGAGAAGGAGAAGGAAGAGAAGGAGGAGGAGGAGAAGAAGAAGAAAGAGAAGGAGAAGAAGAAGGAGAAGGAGAAGTAGGAGAAGAAGAAGGAGAAGGAGAAGTAGGAGAAGGAGGAGGAGGAGAAGGAGGAGAAGGATGAGGAGCAGGAGGAGGAGGAGGAAGGGGAGGAGGAGGAGGAGGAGAAGGAGGAGGGGGAGAAGGAGGAAAAGAAGAAGAAGAAGGAGAAGCAGAAGAAGAAGAAGAAGAAGAAGGAGAAGAAGGAGAAGAAGAAGAAGAAGAAGAAGAAGAAGAAGAAGAAGAAGAAGAAGAAGAAGAAGAAGAAGAAGAAGAAGAAGAAGGAGAAGGAGAAGGAGAAGGAGAAGGAGGAGGAGGATAAGGAGAAGAAGGATGAGGAGCAGGAGGAGGAGGAGAAGAATAAGAAGGGCGGGTAGGAGGACGAGAAGGAGAAGGACGAGGAGAAGGAGAAGGAGAAGGAGAAGGAGGAGAAGGAGGAGGAGGAGAAGGAGGAGGAGGAGGAAGAAGAGGAGGAGGAGGAGGAAGAGGAGGAGGAGGAGGAAAAAGAAGAAGGAGGAGGAGGAGAAGGAGGAGAAGGAAAAGGAGAAGGAGGAGAAGGAGGAGGAGGAGGAGAAGAAGGAGGAGGAGAAGGAGAAGGAAGAGGGAGGGGAAAGAGGGAAGAAGGGAAGGGAGGAAGGGAGGGAGGAAGGAAGGAAGGAAGGAAAAGAGGACAGAAAGAAAGAAAAAGAAAAGGTGAAGAATCACCATTTACGCAGTTCTTGAAGGCCTGCCAAGCGTCTTTCACCCGTTCTCTCTCATTTTTACCCTTTCAATAACCCTAGGAAGCAGGTGCTATTATTATACCTATTTGATAAGTGAGGAATCGGAGGCACTGAGAGGTTAAGTGACTGGTCCAGGATCACACAGCTAGTAGAACTGGACCTCAGGTCACTTGAAGTCATCCAAATCCAACACTGTCCATTCTACCTCTAGCTTTCCCTTGATGGGGTATTTGGAAGACAGGCACTAGTTTGCAGTCTGGCTGGCTTCAAGTTAAGTAACCCCCAAAGCACCTAAACTGCTCAGGATGTAGAGAAGGAAGCTCACAGCCTTCCTACCTTCTTGATGATAATCAGCTCTCCCTCTTTCCCCAGGGCATTCCCTTATGTGGTCTTGACATTTCGAATCTTCCCAGTCATTCCTTCCAACCCTGGGGAGCAAGGTCTCGCTGATAAACAGGGAAGGGGTTAGTTCCTAGCTGTGGGGACCAACCAAAGAATGATTGTTGGCCGTGACTAATATTTACAGTCCTAAAATAGAATCAGACTGTTCTCCATTTGGGGGTTGGAAGGAGTAAGAAAATGTATTTTCAAGTTCTCATCCTGAGGATTATTCACAGTCAAAACTAAGGCAGGCTGCCTGGGGCTTTGCCCAAGATGCTGAATTTACTAGGCATTGATAGCATCTGCTGTCCTTCAACTACAAAGAAACAAGAGAACTTAGGACCTGGTTAGCAAAAATAATTAATTAAAATAGGAAACAACCAGATGGCAAGCTAGGATGACCTCCTCCTACCATGTCCTGGCCATTTACTGTCTACCCCACCCCCTGAGGTTGTGCTTCATGGAATTTGTCCCAGGTGAAATTTGTGGTATGCACCCAGGGAGGAAAAAGTCGTAGTTACAGGTCTGGGCATATCACACTTTACATAACCCACTGATTCAGAGTCAATGTAGCATAGTAGAGAGGGTATTCAGACCATTACCATGAAGTCTTACATCAGATGCTTCTGATGCACACAGGCTGTGGGACCCTAGGCAAATCACTTAACCTTTCAGGGCCCCAGGCAAATCTGTAATATTAGAACAATTACTGACATGCATTGATGGGAGCTTCCTCATTGAAAGTACCCTCTACTAATGAAATCACTGGTCTGAACCTAAAAAAATATTAACAATCCATCCAACTACTGTCAGTCTCACGGAAAGTCTAATCCTTTCTGCTGTTTACCAATGAGGCCAGCAAGAGTGACCCACGTAATCCACCCAAGCCAATAAAAAAGAAAGTAGGTTCGGGGGCAGAGGGAAAGTGTGAGACTATGGCATTGAGATACTGACTATGATTTACTGGAAGCCCCTGTTCCATTCTCTGTGCCTTGGCACTTCCATCTGCACAAGTGAGAATTGTGCAAGCATGCTCCCTTTCCAGAAAGGACGCAGTGTGTCTGAGACTCTCAGTTATGAAAAAGACCTCGGAGGTCCTCTCTTCCCATTGGAGGTCCTCTATTCCAAACTGTTCAAGCAGCCACCTCAGAACCAGTGGCCTATGTGCGTTCCAAGCCCTGATTGGTGATAGCCAATGTCAGTGTCAATTCCAAGTGAGAAGATAGGATCAGGATGAGAATATACCTCACACACTTCTAGCAAGAACCATAAGAACCTATACAACATCCCCAGTCTCCTCTGGGGTCAATTAAGATGGGTCAAATCCTTCATCCAGATGACAGTGTTCACATACTTGAAGACAGGGAACATGCCTCCCCTCCCCATAAAGCTTCTCTACATTAGACTTACTAGCCTCAGCTCCTTCAACCAATATTCATATGACGTGGTTGTTATCCTGATTTCTGGGATGCTCTCTCTCATCACCTCTAATTCTTGGAACTCAGAGCTCCCTTTAAGGTTCACACAAGTACCACTGCCTATGGTAGGCCTTTGTTGGTCACTCCACACTCATCTGTGAATATTCTCCCCTTCCATGATTCTCTTGCCCTCCTAACAGCTTGGCCAGCCTGAGAACACCGAGTCAGAAGCCTGAGCTAACTCTGCTTTTATAGGCTAGCTACAGGCAGCCTTGGTGTGAGGAGATACGGGTGCCCTTGTCAAGGTGCCTTCTTGTATACTGGTCTGCCTTCTAAATTATAGTAACAAGATGAAAACTGGAAAAAGGGAACAGACTTCGGCTAAAGCACGATTCTCAGGTTAGGGATAGAGAGTAGAGACTAGACCATATTCAGGCTTCCCATGAGCTGATCTAGAAATCTAACCTAGGGATCTTCCAAGGGGTAAGTCACAACACTGCAGGTGACTTCATACTGTTCTATCAACACAGGATTGTTCATTTCCTGAAAGTAATCAAGTCAGAAACTGGCATTTGGGCAACAGCCCTGGTAGATAAAATGACTGCCAAGAAATGACATGACAGAGTAATTTAACCACTCAGATCTGCCTAGAAAATGCAATCTGTTGCTTGGGATCTGAAAAGGACTTAATCTTTTTTTCACTATGTCTATTAGCTCACGATATCTCTGAGATCTGGAACCATATTCTTTGCAAGCTATGTGTGGGGCTTGGAAAGACTTATTCAAATAAATCAAGTCAAAGTAGGAAGAGAAGCTAATTGAAACCCGAGAGATGTCTCCTACTGGGAGCTCCACTTCTTCTAAATGCCAAATTATCCCAACCTGTTGACTCTGAGAATTTTCAGACTTACAGGATTCAAACGATGCTATAAAGGTAAGATGAAAATGACTGTCTGATCTTTGATCCTTAGAACTAGGAGGATTCTTGAGATCATTTAGGATCCCAGGATAGTAATAACAGCTGCCATTTATGAAATGTTTCATGGTTGACCAAGCCCTTGTCAAACTTTGCCTCATTTGACCCTCACAACCCTGGGAGATAGGTGCCATTATCCTTCTCATTTTACAGATAAGAAAACAACCCTGGGAGATAGGTGCCATTATCCTTCTCATTTTACAGATAAGAAAAGTTAAAAGACTTGCCCATGGTTACATAGCTAGTAAATGTCTGAGGTGAGATTTGCTGCATTGGTAGAGAGTTTCCACCCTGGGAGATCCCTATACCAATGAAATCCCAATTTATTATTTGTACACATACACAATGTCTGTGTGTGTGTGTGTGTAAGTAGAGAGATCGTCTTCCCCTCCCTAATGTGAACTATTTTGCATGTACGCATCAATCAGTCAAAAAGTATTTAAGATCCTATTAGTGTCAGGCACAATGCTAGGTAGTGGGCACACAAAGATAAAGAAATCTCCATTCACAAGGAACCTATATATGTATATGCTCTCTCTCCCATTAGACTAGAAACAACTTGAGGGCAGGGACCACTTCATTTTTGTCTTTATATCTCCAGTTCTTAGCAAATAGTTAGCTCTAAATAAAGGCTTCCTCATTGATTGAGTCAAGATTGAGTCAATAAGGCTGAATAACTGCTTGGTGTACAGGACAAATAAGAGGGGAGACTCACAGATGACTGAGAAGCTATAAGCCTGAGTGTCAGGAGGATGCTGGTGCCAGTGACAAAAGGTAAGAATCTGAGGAAGAGGAGCAGGTTTAAGGAGAAAGATGATGGATGCTATTTCAGGCCAGCTGAACTTAAGAACATTCAGATGAAGACATTTAGTAGGCACTAGAGAGAGGTCAGGGCTGGAGAATGGATATAGGAATCATCCACATAGAGATGAAACCTGGAGAATGGATGAACTCACCAGGGTGTTCGCGTTCAGTTGTTTCAGTCTTGTCTGACTCTTTGGGGTTTTCTTGACAAAGATACTACAGTTTACAATTTCTTCTCCCACTCATTTTACAGATGAGGAAAAGGGTGAAGAGAAGAGCGCCAGCTACGAAACCACAGGATATGACAGCATTAAGTGGGCAAGAGGAAGACACTTATTTGAGAGGTAAGAAGTTATACCAGGAGAGCATTGCACCCTGAAAGCCACGGAAAGACTACCAAGGAGGAGGGTATGCTCAACAGTGTCAAATTCTCAAGAATCAAGACTGAGAAAAGGCCATTCATTTAAAAATCCCTGGTCACTGGTGACTTTAGAGAGAGCAATTTCAGTAGATGGTGAGGTTAGTGCCTGGCACACAATAGGCACTTTGTAAATATTTGTTGATCAGCAGATCATCAGGGGAAGGGAGGCAGCATTGTGAGAGTGACATTGGCCTTAGACTTCCTTGGAAAGACTGGGTTGGAATCTAGGCTCCGAAACTCACAGGAAAGTCTCTGAAATTTGGTTTCTCCAACTGCAAAATGGAGATAAGAATGTTTACCCTAGCCCCTGACAAGGTTGCTGCATGGAAAAGCACTTTATAAAATGTTAAATGCTGTATTTCTATTGGAAATATTTCTATTTCTAATTTGTTGCATTTCAGTTATTGCTGTGAGTTAAGGGAAGGAAGGCAAGTATAGACACACCTTGTTCAAGAAGTTTGGTGACGAAAGGGAGAGGAAAGAGCTGGATCAGTATATTGAAGGGATAGTAAAACTAGGAAAAGCAGCAGCATTTAGGACAGGGTTTATCGAAGAATGGTTGTAGGCAGAAAAAAAGTGAGCACTGGTGGAAAGATTGAAGACGGAACAGTGAAAAGGATAATGACATGGTGAATTCCTAAAGGAAACAGGAAGGGATGAGATCAAGCCCAAGGAAGGAACCAGCCTCCGCTGGAAGGGTCCCCTTTTGTTCTCTCTCCAGGCTAGTATCTCTGGGTCTTCCCACCTGCCCCACCGATGAATTTTCTGTTATGTATTGTCTCCCTCAATTAGAGTGTGATCTCCCTCAAATCAGGGACTGGCTTGCTTTTTTCTATTTGTAACCCCAGTGCTTGGCACATAGTAAATGCATAACTAAGGATTTTTCATTAATTCATTCCTCCCTCCAGGCCTTTGTATAGACTGCTCCCTAGGTTCTCCCTCCCCATCTCCACTTCTTAGAATCCCCAGCTCCCCCCAAGTACCAGCTCAGGTACCAGCTCAGGTGCCAGCTCCCAAATAAGACCTTTCTAGATGTCTCTGTTATTCTTGACCTCTCCCATATGGCTTTGTATTATCTTTTGTATTTATTTTTTTAATTTAAATTTATTTATTTAACATATTTAGTTTTCAGTTGTATTTATTTATCTGTATTCTTGATGCTTTCCCCTAAAGGAATATAAACTCTTCAGCCCCTAGTACAGTGTCTAAACATAACAGGTCCTTGATAAATGTTTATCAAGTGAACAAAATGAAGGAAAAAAGTCAGGGGTAGTGGAAGGAGAATGAGGCAAAAGAAAGATGGAGAAGCTGCAGTCCCAGAGCCTTGATTTTCTCAGAAAAGGAAAATCCAAGGTCATTTACTAAGCATAGGTGCAGGGAGAGGGACATTGTAGTGACTGCATTAGAGAGCTCATGAGTAATTGGCACCAGGATTGCCAAGTGGTAGTGAGGGGCCAGCTGAGGTTAGGCAGCAAACATTTAGAATGGATGGAATCGGTATAGTTTCATGGCTGCCTATAAGAGTAGGACCCAGATGTAGTCTGAGTGACGCAAGGTACCTGGCATTGAAATGGGGATGAAGGTGGGTAGGTATGAGGAGGAAGGATGGAAGGAAGGAAGGAAGGAAGGAAGGAAGGAAGGAAGGAAGGAAGGAAGGAAGGAGGGAGGGAGGGAAGGAGAGAAGGAGGGAAGGAGGGAGGAAAGGAGGGAAGGAGGGAGGGAAGGAAAAAGAAAGAAAAAAAGAAATCCCATTCATTAAGTGCTTATCATATGCAAAGCACAGTGCCAAGCACTGAAGATATTATTAGAAATATGAGGCAGTCCCGGCTCTCAAGAAGTTCACATTCTAAATGGAGGAGGCAACACATAAAAAGGGTCACCCTGAAGGGTAATTGGCAAGGCCTGGGAGTTCCCAGGACATATTGGTGGGTCAGATGGCAATGCTTTTATGGTCTGAAAGCCAAGTGTAGATTGAGGGACAGGAAGCCAGGATGAGAATAAAGTAGAGGATCAAAGAGAATGAGGATATAAGAATAGAGGAAGAACAACCTCTTTTGCTTCCATGGAAGAGAATTTCCAAGTTCAAGGCCAGTCAATAGTATTTTTTTGAGGTTGTAGCTATATTATGCGATGGGTAGGGTCTGAGGGAGGTGAGAATGGGGTGCCTAAAGTGGAAGGGAGCAAGGAGCAATTGGGTTGAGGAATCTCCAAAGCCTGAGTAAATAGTGTTCTTTAGCTTTAGGACATTAGGATTGATCAATGACAGCCCCCATGAACATTCACTTCAGGGATGCATCTTAGAAAATACCAATGATGGGCAGTGCCGTGGGAAGTAGGAGGGAGTGGCAAGGACCCACCTCAGTAAAAGGAACATCGAGGATGTAATAGAAGGCAAAGTAGGACTAGAGGTAAAGGTAAGGATCCAACGCAGAAATGTAAAACAGGCTTGATAATGGAAAGTATCCAAGAGTGGGGCAGAGCTGCCTAATGAAAGAGGTAGAGATGAAGGCTAGGTGGCAGTGGATAGAGTGCTGAGCCTGGTGTCAGGAAGACCTGAGTTCAAATTGGGCCTCAGACACCTGTCAGTTGTGTGACACTGGGCAAGCTACCACACCCTGTTTGTGTCAGTTTCCTCATCCATAAAATGAGCTGAAGAAGGAAGTAGCAAACCACGCCAGTATCTTTGCCGAGAAAACCCCAAATGGGGTCACAAATAACTGGACACAACTGAACAACAACAACAAAGAGATGAAGGAGTCTCCTTCATGCAGAAGTAGTCTTTATGCTAATAGTCCCTCTGCCTCATGGCAAACAGACCCAGTTGTCTGGGATTTTCTATTTTTGTGCTTTAGATGAAAATTCTCTATTTTTCCAGCCCTGTTTTACTGATGATTCTAGAAAGGTGTGGGAGGTAGGAATCTTCAAAGATGATAGGATCATGTATCTAGAGCATAAAGGGATTTGGGGGCCAGATAGTCCAAGCCCCTCATTTGACTGATGGAGGCATGGAGAGGTTAACTAACTTCATAGTATGCTTGATCTAAAGCTAAAAGGGACCTCAGAGGCTATGTAATCCAATCCTTTCATTTTATAGGTGAAGAAATTGAGGGACAGAGAGATTAAGTGGCTTCTCCAAGGTCATACAGGTACAGGTTTCTATCAGCTAGAGTAGCAATGTCTTGCTAAGTTGAAGGCTCAGCTATGTCCCCAAGCTCTTCCTATTCCTCATGGAAAGGAGAAAAGCCCAAGGCTCATTTCTTTCCCTGACCATTACCGATGAGTGACTTTGATGCCCAGGCAGTGAAGCATCTTGACAAACCAGGGACCAGTGAGATGGAATGAGATGAGGAAAGGAGCATGGCTTATGAACTTGAAATGCAACTGCAGCTGGGGTTGTTAGGTGAGTCTCCATGATCCTTGGATGCTCGGGGGATAGTGGCAGTTTCCTGGTAACCTTTCCTTCAAACCCTATTTCAGCAGCCTAACATTATGGTAATTGATGTCTAGGTTCAAGGACTTTAAGCCTTTCCTTTTGCCCCCTGGATGCTAATTAACCCCTAAGAGTTCTGAAAATCCTGGTGACAACAACAAACTTCTTACAGAAGGGAAAAGACCAAGAGACAGAATGATATTCATAGAAAAGATTTCCAAAATGCCCTCAAGTGTGGCCATCACATTCTGTGGGCTAGAGGAATACATGTTTTTCACTTCAGAATCATACTTCAAAAATAATATAAGAAATTAAGACAAATTCAGTTGAGCAAGAAAGCAATTGAGTACATCAGGGGTGGGCAGAGTCATTGCTATTGACGATGCCTCTGATTTCAAAGATTCTGGTTTTAAGTAATTGTTCTTGCTAACTGTTGAAAGACAGCATGGCATAATAGAGAGTTAGCCTCAGAGTCAAGAAGATGTGGGTTCAAGTCCTGCTCTGACACATGCTGGCTGTGAGATCCAGGGTAAGTCTTTTAATCTTTTCACGCCCTTGGTAACTCTCTAAAACTATGTTACAGCAGATGCCAGCTTGCATTTAGTAGAGGGAGTTCCTCACCAGGAGCTTCCTACACTGATTAAACCACAGGCTCAAAAAGCCTTGTTAATGATGTGCCAAGCCCAGTTGTTTCTGAAAAGATCATGTGCCAAACATTTGCACCCAGGACAAAGTTCCAGTCACTCCCACCCCCGTTATGCCTCTACTGCAGGTTCTAGAGACAATTCTGAAGAAATAAGTAAGTTCCAATAAGGTTTTGAATATAGGAAGCATTATTGACACAAGTGTTTAGATGCCCAGAGTGATGGTTTTGAATGGAGCAACACTCATCTGTAAAGAAACGTATTTAAAAACGAGCATTCTGGAATGTTAGTTAACATTTGTTCTCATGACTGCATAGAGTGTAGAACTGCAGCTTCCCATATGGACCATTTCCCAGTAGTCAGACAAGCATGGAAGATGGGATCCAGGGTATGGAGCACCCCCAGCCCAGGAACCTCAGACTGACTCCTTTGTTGGCCCTATAGCACTTGCCCTGTCTCTCACTCTAACCGTGCAGTCCTAAAATGGCTTTCTCCAGTTCCATGTGAGGTTTGAAGATTCTTAGATCTCTCAGGTTGTGCCTCCAAGATGTTGCACATACTCCAAGGAGCCAATGCACCAGCCTTGATAATTCTGCTCTTTGAAAAAATCAGAGGGTATCATGTAAATATTGCATGGATGGTGTGACAACATGATAACAATGATGGTGATGATGATGATACATTGGCAGAAAAGCTTTGAACCAATTGATGGAAAGGAGGAGTAGGTTATTCTGGTAATTCAGGACTAGAGCCATCACCACAAAAGGTTATACAAGAGTCACTCTCAAGATGTCCAGACTTAAGGATCAGTGTTTGTGTTCTGTCATTTTAGTCAAATCTGACTCTCCATGACCCCATTTTGGGTTTTCCCAGAAGATATACTCAAGTAGTTTACCATTTTCATCTCCAGATCATTTTATAGATGAAGAAACTGAGGCAAACAGTATCACACAGCTAGTAAGTGTCTGAGGTGGGATCTAAATTCAGTTCGTCTTGATTCTGGGGCAGCTAGGTGGTGCAGTAGCTAGAGTACTGGGGCTGGAGTCAAGAATATTCATCTTCCTGAGTTCAAATCCAGCCTTAGACACTTACTAGCTATGTGATCCCGAGCAAATCACTTTACCCTGTTTACCTCAGTTTTATCATCTATAAAATGAGTTGGAGAAGAAAATTGGCAAACCACCCCAGTATCTCTGCCAAGAAAACCCCAAATGGGGCAGGAAGAGTTGGACACAACTGAAAAACAAATAAAAAACACTTCCTGACTCCAGGCCTGTCACTCTGTCCTCTGTTCCACCCAGTTGCTCTGATGATCAGTGTACAAAATATAAAAATAAAAGATAGAAACTCTCCAGTGTATCACTGCAGACTACAAGTATTTAGTGCCTCCCAAATACCTAGCAGCCATGTTTTAGTGGTAATTATCCAACAGAAGCTTGCTATGCTTCATGAACTAATAAGAACAAATTCTCAAATTATAAATCCAGCCTTCAGAATATCCTGGAGTTTTTAAGCAATAATAATAAATAAATTGTACAGGTACAAGTCATGTTTTCGCCAGCCAAACTATTGCCCACAACTACCCAGATATAACAAAGATCCATAAAGACTTGGGAATCAGGGCTTTAATGGATGTCACCAGCAAAAGATCCATAATCTCCAAGTACATGGAACAAACAGTTTTCAAAGTTTAGAGACCAAGTGGAGAAATCTAAACCATGTGAGGTACTTTCATATCATCCCCATCATCCCATCTGCTCTGAGGGCTGGACCATGGACACTTCCAATGAGCCCACAGGAGATGAGGCTACTTCCTAACACTTTTATTCAACTATTAAAAGCAACATTTTTACCCACCCATTCAACAGTCCACAGAACATGAAAGATAAAAGGATAGAAACTTGGCCCATGGCTGCTTTTATGTAAATTCCATCAAACATATAAGAAGAGGGCAGTAATACTCATAAAAGTAACAACGCGTGGCACTTCCATTGCTCTTTCAAGATTCATAAAGAGGTTCACCTTCATGTGCTGCTCTCTCTTTGAGTGTCACTTCAGTGCTGTGATGTAGGTACCAGGGGTATTTTTCCCTTTCTAGCCCTATAAGGAAATCCCAGTAAGAAGTATCTTCTACCAAAGCCAATAGGCAACTTCTTGGTAACTCAGAGTCTCAAAGAGGTGCCTGGATCACTCAGAAGGAATGACTTGCTCTAGGTCACACAGCCAAGTCCCCAGGTAGGACTAGAACCCAGATTTTTTTTATTGCACTACCAACTTCCTATCCACTAAACTATGCTGCCCCTCCCACACTCAAGTCCGCCCTTTACCCATGCCCTTACCTAACACCAGCCTCCACACACTTAGATCCAATGAAGTAGAAAATGAGAGGGCTTGGGGCCAAAACAGTTATCATTATACCCATTTTATAGAGGAGTAAACTGAGGCTCAGAGAGGTTAACTGGCTTCTCCAAGGACAAATATCTACTAAGCATTGGAGGTGAGATTCCAACATGTCTTCCTACCTCCAAGACCAATACTCTTTCCCCTGCTCTACACTGCCTTCCAAAGGGCATCAAAGCAACCAGAGAATGTGCCCTTTGCCCTAACACATGGACCATATGCTTGATTGGTTAAAGAAAAATGAAAACAAGCTTTAGCCAGCTAAATATAGAAAATGACACAGCCAAAACAGGACCAGATGGTCATCTCCAAATGAGTCTATCCAGTGACCACTCCCAACTTGGCCACAGACATGGAAGCATTAATATCTAATTGGCAAGGTTCCCACTGGGCAGTGCCCCACTGAGGCTGGAAATAAAGGCTCTTTTCCATGTGTGTGTTTGTACACCACCACCACCACCACACCCATACACACACACACACACACACACACATTCCCAGCTTTCAGCTAGAAAAGGAGGCTCAGGGAGACTATGCATTGCTCTCTTAAGTCCTCTAGTGGTATATCCTGAGTGTCAGGGAATTAACCCATCTCTCCTGTTTTATTTCACTGAGATTAAGGTTCAATTCCTTCTACTATTCTATACAGTAAGAAGATTGAGCTGGGAGAGGCCATAGAAGTCATACAACAAAACAAACATTTATCATGTGCCTCCCATGTGACAGGCACTGAGCAAGAAGATGGGTATACAAAAGCTAGACACAAAATAGACCTACCCATAAAGGAACTCAGCAGTAGGCAAAGGATTTGACGCAAACAGAGAGAACTGGATAAGAGTGTTAGAGGTAACTTTCAGAAGTCACAACCCTTTCAGTGTCACTATTTAACCTAAAATGCCTCCCTAGAATCATAGTTTTAGAGGTAAAGGGGAATTTGTAGGTCACTTGGTACAACCCACTTGTTTTACACATGAAGAGACTACTACCCGTGTGATCTTAAACAATCCACCACCCCTTCCTGAGCCTCAGTTTTCTCATCTGTAAAATGAGAGAGCTAAATGAGCTGGCATATATAGTACCTTTCAGCTCTAGAGCTGTATAAGCCTCTGAAAGGTGATGTAACTCTGAAGTTACAGAGTTAATTGGTAAAGATGAAGCAATAGGGATCAGTTTTCTTGATTCCCAAAGTAGGGCTTGTTCCAATGTATCATACTTTGTAAATAGGGAAGACAAAAGTCTTACACCATGGCCCAAAAGACAAAGCTGGGAAGAAGTACATGACAAAACAAAGGACAGACAGGATGGCAGAGGATGAAATGGATTATTGTTATTATGGAAAATGTAACCATTTTCATACAGACAAAACCAATGCAGCTAAAATTAGAAAGGAAAGAAGTAACTGGGATAAATATTTGGAGCAAGTTTCTCTGATAAAGACTAAGACCAATAAAGACTATCTAAGCTCTATAGGAAGTTGATTCAAATTTATAAGAATAAGGGCCATTTCCCAATAGGTGAATAGTCAAAGGATAATGAACGGGTAGTTTTCAATGCTCCAAACTACCAATAATTTGAGAAATACAAACTAAATCAATATCAAAAAAGGAAAACGACAATTTTGGAGGGCTGGAGAAAAGCAAGCACACTAATGTACTTACTGGCAGATCTGAGAATTGGTCCAGACATTCTGGAAATGAATTTCCAAAATCATATACCCAAGAAGTCATTAAGCTACACACACCCTTTTACCAAATGACACCATTAACAGGCCTAAATAACAGACAGATCAATGAAAGGAGAAGCAAATCTATATACACAAAAATATTCAGAGCAGTTCTTTTTGAAGTAGCAAAGAATTAGAAACCAAAGAGTGTCTATCAATTGAAAAAAATTATCAGGGTAATGGTACAATAGTATACCACAAGAAATTACAAAAAGAATAATTTCAGATAAACTTGGTAGGATTTATATGAACTGATGCAGAATGAAGTGAGCAGAACCAGAAGAACAATGTATGCAACAATATCAACATTATAAAGAAAAACAACTTTGAAAGACCAGAACTCTGATCAATGCAAAAACCAAGCACAATTCTAGAAAACTGATGATAAAGCAGACTACTCACCTCCTGACAAAGGGATAATCAACTCAAGATGCAAAATGAGAGATTTTCAGATGTGGGGAATATGAGAATTCTTTTTATTTTGTTTGATTATGCAAGTTTTTTTACAAGAATTTGCTTTTTTCCCTATTGCAGGGGGAGAGAGAAATAGTGAGAGGGACAATGAGGCTGGGGCTAAGGTTGCCCAAAAAAAGAACAAGAAAGAAAAGAAAGCCTAGTTATAATTTAAGAAATTTTCAATAGTCAGAAGAGAACAGAAATTAGGCCAGAACAGATGAACATGAAAGCTTTAAAAGTTACATGTCAATTTTATTATATATTTTAAAAGAAAAGTAAGCTGTATACAATATTCAAAGTTTCATATATAATCTTCATTTTATTCACTGTGTACAACAGAAATGTTCATTTCATTTGATGCTTGCTAAGACAGGATAAAATATTCCTAATAAATAAATGAAGTAGGCCAAAATATCTTTTTTCAAATTATTCTGAGACTATCTGCAAAAAGATTCCTGTTCAACCTTGCAGTATTTAAAAGTGAATTCTCTCAAATTTTAAAAGGCTACTAATGCTTATGTAACAAAAATCAATTCCAAAATTGATAAAGAAAGCACTCTATTGAATTCTTTTTATGAGACAAATATGGTCCTAATACTAAACCAGGAAAAGATAAAGAAGGAGCATTATAGACCAATATCACTGATTAATATTAGAGCAAAAGTTTTTAATAAAAGCCCAGGAAAAGATTACTGCAATATATTATGAAATTATTCCCTGTGACTAAGTTGCATTTGCAGCAGAGACATAAGAATTCAACATTAGGAAGGCAATTAACGTTATTAATCATATTAAAAAACAAAAGAAAGTCACAGGATTATGTCAAATTAGACAAAGAAAAGCCTTTCATAAAACATAACATTCATTTATGGTTTTAAAAAAAGCATGAGCACAAAAAGATCATCTTTAATGTAATAAAGAAACATAGATAACCAAATGCTAACGCTATTCCAGTGGAGAAATCCTAGAAGCTTCCCCAATAAAGACAGAGGTAAAACAAAGATAAACATTCCCCCAACCACCATCATTATTATTTGATACATTTCTGGAAGTAGTAGAAATAGCATTAAGATAAAAGAAAGAAATTAAGGGCAAAAACATAAGCAAAAAAAATCTAAATTATCTCCATTTATAGATGACATGATGGCTTATTTATTTATTTATCTAAAAAACCATCAAATTACTTAATTAAAATGATGAACAGCTTCCATAAAGTAGATGAACACCCCACAAAAAATAGCATTTCTATAAAGCAATAACAAAAACTCAGAGGACATAATATGAAAGGAAATTCTATTCAAAATAACTACAAAATATGTAAAATATGTGGAAGCCAATCTACCACAACACACTCAAACATTGTAATAAATCTACATTGATAGAATGGAGATAGCAAGGAATCCTGGGTGATAGCAACGTATTGAGAATTCTGAGATAGAGCTAAGAACAGATAAGACCAGTGATAAGTACTGTAAAGAGACAAATTTTGGGCCACAAGGGCCAAGACAAACATTTCATTTTACACATTCCAGCCAAGTAAGATACCCTAAGGTTAACTGTTATTTTACTCAAAGGATAGATAGGAAAGGGGAAGAAGGCAGAAAACTAAAAATTTATGTTTAACAGGAAGGTACAAGAATAAGTGCTTAATATTGGTGAAGTAAATAAGATCATTTGAGAACAAAATAGGAAGATTCACAATTGAATTTAGGCAGGAAATTCTGCTGATTCTACCTGTTTGCTGCTAGGTAGGAACATTCCTTCTAGTTTTAAAGGCACAAGGGTAGAAGGTTTGTTATTATACACTTTTCTATATAGAACAACTATATCAACTGCCTTTGCAACCAAAAAATTCATTCATCCAATTCAAATTAGCTGCTCAAATAGACCCTTTTTCATAGCATTCAATAACAACTCTAGTTTAAATACTATTACCAATCAAATATCAAAGCCACTCAAACACCAATGAGAAAAATCATGTCAATCAAATACCAACACTAAATACCAATGCTAAAAGCCACCACTAGTCAAATACCAAAATTGATTAAACACCACCAGCAGTTAAATACCAATACCAATTAAATACAACCTTGTGAAATGATGACATAGATTAAATACAACTGTCAGTTAAGTAACGACAGCAACTAAATACCAATGCAAACCTTTTTCTGAGGGGGAAGGGGGTTCAGTACAGAGATTCAGCATAGGGAGATTCCCAGACAAGGAAATGCATTTTGTCTGTGCAAATCAGTGACTGTTCTGCAAAATAGAGTCTTACAGAGTTACCTGGAGCTTGTCCCAGGTCACTTCAGAACTTGAAACCAGGTCGCTCTGATTCCAGTTCTTTTCTGTCTACTCCACCATGCTGTCTCTCGATTAATTACAGCTGTTAGTTAAATGTCTACACCAATCAAATACAAACATCATTTCTAAACAATGCCAAGAAAATAGCAACACCAAATTAATACAGTCAAATATCATGACCAATGAAATGTAATCTCTAAATAACCATACTAACTGAGTAGCCATACCAAATGCCATCAATCATTCAAATACCAATGATATTTCACTAAACTTAAGGAAATCAAGCCAGATATCAGATTGACCATAAACTTCTATCCTCAAGCAATGTTTCATTAATACAAAAAGATGAACTTAAGATGAAACAGTTTGCTGATATGAGTAGGAATAATACCATCATCAACCAACAGAGAAGAAAAGTTCCACAATCTACCAAACCTGAAAGATGTCTTCACTAAGGCCTCGGGGCTGTCCAACTGGGGTAGCTCATCAGCTAAGATTTCTTCCGGTGCCCGAGGATCGTGAACAATTGTTGGCTTCGGCTTTTCCTTCACATTCCCAGTGAGTCCATCAATAAGAGAATTCCACAAGAAGTTCTGTGATTTGGACCCTTGGATCCAGAGAAAGAGCAAAGGTAAAAAGAAAAAATCAGTCACTCAATAAGCTGCTTTGCCAATACCTGGGAATTTAACTCATCAAATAATATAATTCTGATAAACACAGGATTTTCCATTTTAAAAAGCTGATGGAAGAAATGTCCAAAGGCATGCTAACTGGGCTGATTTATTCCTGTTGTCAAAGGCCAAGTCATTACATCTGAACACGCTGAGTCATGTGTACTGCTAGTTTATAACAGAGAAAACATCCCTAGTCATGATCTGAAAAATTGTCCTGAATTCATGTCCCCAAAAAGCTCTGATTCACAGCCCCCAAAAAATGTATCCATAGGATCATAGACAGAGCTGGAAGCTACCTCAAAGGCCATCTAGTCCAGCCCTTCATTTTACAGCTGAGGAAGCTGAAACCCAGACAATTAAGTGATTTGCCCAAGGTCACATAGGTACTATGTATCAGCAGCAAAATCTGAATGGAGGTTCTCTGACTTCAAAGCCAATGACCCAACTTTCATCAAGCCATCCCTCAAAGTGTTCTCTGTCTAAATGTGCCCAGTCTTCTGTATAACCCAGGGAAAGTCATTTAATCTCACTGGGCCTCAATTATTTCAATAGGTCGGGGCTAAATGATTCTTAACTTCCTTCCAGCTCCAAGAGCCAAGGAGTTTAAGGTGATAAGGTCCTCTTGATATCCAGGCCCTCGGGGCCTTGTCTCACTGATTCCCATGTAAGAAAGTAAACAGTAATGACCTGTCACCCTCAAAATTCTGGCTAGTAACCTAGACAGTTTTGGGGAAAACCCATTTATATTCCTTTTCCATTATGGAGTAGTACCATTGGCCAGAAACATTGGACAATCAGAAGCCTACCAAGAGTTGCCATTTTAGGGAACACGTTAGATCTTCAAACAGAAATATTGTGGGTTTTTAATCATTTAATTTATTTTTTATTCTAATGTTTTATTGATTCATTTTTACAGATGAGGAAACTGAGGCCTCTTGATTATAAACTACAGTAATTTTCTAATACACTCTACACCTCCTCACAATAGAATCTTCTCTAATAACAAAGAAAAGCAGTTAAGCAAAACCAACTAATACAGAGATCTCATCTGATAGTGTACGGAGCATTTCATACTTGAGGTCCACCACCTCTCTACAGAGAGCACAGACACATGTTTCATCATGGGCCCCCCAGGACCAAGGCTGGTCATCACATTTAGTCAGAAGTCAGTCATCTTTCAGGGTTGTTTTCACTTCCATTACTGAAGTAAGTCATTACTTTCCTCCTGGTTCTTCTCATGCAAGTCTTCCTGTATGCCTATGAAATCCTCAGTGTTTATTATTTCTTATGTCACCACAATATTTCATTACACTCATATCTTGAGTTTAGAATATCATCTTTGTAAGGGACAGGTGGCACAGTGGATAGAGCGCAGGGCCTGGATTTGGGGAGACTTGAGTTCAAATCCAGCCTCACTTACTAGCCGTGTGACCTTGGGCAAATCACTTAACCTCCATTTGCCTCAGCTTGTGAAATGGAGATAATAATAGTGCCTACCTCCCAGGTTTGTTGTGAGGATCAAATGAGATAATATGACTAAAGCATTCAGCACAGCGCCTGGAACATAGTAGGTAATATAAAAATGTAGCAATTATTATTATAAAAATCATAGATTTAAAGGCAACCTAGAAGTCATTGAGTCCGGCCCACTCATTTTAGAAATGAGAAAATGGAAGCGCAGAAAGGCTAAGAGACTTCCCCAAGGCTACACAGTTAGTAAGTGTCTGAAATGGTGTTTGAACCCATCATCATCAATAAACATTTATTAAGCACCTACTATGTGCCGGGCTCTGTGCTAAGCTCAGGGGATACAAAGAAAGACAAAAACAGCCCCTGCCCTCCAGGAGCTCACAGACTAACGGAAGAGACCACATGCAAACAATAATGTAGATACAATATAAACAGAAGGTAAATGGGAAGTAACCTCAGAGAGAAAGCACCAGCAGAGAGGGTGACCAGCTCCTGGGCTCATCCATTGCTCTTGCTTGGCCATCTCCCATCATCAAAGGGCAGCCACATTTTTTAAATACAATTTTTGGAGACCACAAAGAGCGCTGAAATTAAGATGCTGGTATCGGTGGGACTCGAAGAGAAAATGGGGCAGCCTAGCTACGTGGGCTTAAATTCAAAACGTGACCCTGACACGGGCTGCGGGACAGCTAACAAGTCACTTAACTTGGTGCCCCATTGCAAGTCTGTAAATTAAAGCAAAGATGGTGATCCGTATCAGGAAAGGGGATTTGCACACCAGGAATCCCCTACTGCGCCACCTAGTGTCCCGCGATGAAATTACAGGTCTGAAAAATGCAAACTAAATGCTGTGAAATTATAAAGACCCAGCTTCCAGCTAAAGAAAAGATATGAGAATGCCCCTTTCTTCCTTCCTCCTTTGATGAAATGGGAGACTATGGGCGTGGAACACTTCAGTTTTGCTTTATTGCTTCCCCCAGCCTTGGAAACCCTGGTTTTTTTTGGGGGGGGGGGTGGGGACTGAAAGGCTTGGACTCCAGGAAGCTGCAGTTATTTCAAGGGATTTGTGAATCCCTCCGTGCACCAAGTATTATCAATTTCATTTTTATTTAGCTCCAACAAAACAGGCAGCGTGAATAATAGGCCTTGTGGTGACAGGTCCACATTATCAATGCTTCATTTGTGCCTAACAAGAAAATTGTTTGTGCAGACTGAATAAATAATGTGTCACAGAATCAGAGAACCATAGATGGAGAGCTGAAAGGGGTCTCAGAGGCCATGTAGCGCGTATCAGAGATGAGGAAACTGAGGATACTTGTCCACAGTTACACATCAGGAGTGGGATCTGAACCCAGCTCCTTTGGATCCAAAGCTAGAGTTCTCACTACTGCACCACACTGCCACTTCTGTATCTTTGCAATAGAAGTCCAGCATAGTGCCTAGAGTGATAGGCTTGAAGCGAAGAGGACCTGGGTGCAAATCCTTCCTCTGACATTCATGACATCTATGTGAAAATGATCAAGTCACTGAAGCACTCTGGTCTTTAAGCATCTACCTAGGATTTACCTTCTATGACCATAAGATGGAGCTGGAAAGGGGCCTTAAAGGCCATCTTGGCCAACCCCCTCCTTTTACAGATGAGAAAACCGAGGGACAGAGAGCAAGTGACCTGCCCAGAGTCACATAGGCAGGAGGTGGTAGAGCTGGATTGCAATCTACAGGAATGAAGGATGTTTTCTTCACTGACAAAACGAGATTTTTATGTATTTAACTCTGTCTCTCTGTCTTTCTCTTTCTCTCCCTCTATTTTTTCTCTATCTCTATCTCTCTCTCTCTCTTCTTCCTCTCTGTCTCTGTTTCTCTGTCTCCATGCGTCTCTGTTTCTCTCTGTCTCTCTGCACCTCTCTCTGTCTCTGTGACTCTCTTTCTCTCTATCTCTCTGTGTCTCTCTCTGTCTCTGTGTCTCTGTGTCTCTCCTTGTCTGTCTCTGTGTCTGTCTCTCTCTTCCCTCTATCTCTCTCTGTCTCTCTCTCTGTCTCTCTCTGTCTCTCTCTCTCTCTCTCTCTCTCTCTCTCTCTCTCACACACACACACACACACACACACTAGCTCAAACCCTATCACTGGGATTGCAGTAGCTGCCTAGTTGGTCTCCCTTCCTCAGCATCACAGAACTGAAGAATGAGAATGGCCCTCAGGGACCTCATAGTCCAGCTTGTCTACGCAGAGGGAATCCCCACTGTCACATTCCAGCAGGTTGCCACCCAGCCCCCACTTTCCTCAGCTCCACTTGGGAGCAGCCTCATTGTGATCAAACCAGCCTATCCTACCTTCCCCCCCACCCCACTCCAATCTCTCCTGGTTCTGCCTTCTTGGGGCCGCACAGAACCAATACTATCCCTCCTCCACAGTCCCCCCGAGTGTCCCCAGAGACTCAAGGCCCTTCACCATTGAGGTTACCTCTGCTAGCACTCCCCAACGTCCTTTTCAAACTGTGTCCTCAAGTCTTTCCACCTTCCAACCACATCCTTCCTCCAGCCCAGGTCTGACGATAGCTCAATAAACTCTAGTGGCTGCTTACCCGTCAGCACCATGGACAGAGCCATTGGCCGAGAGTCAAGAAAACGAGTTCAAGTCAGCCTCGAACATTTGTGTGACCCTGGACAGGTCATTTTAACCTCTGCCTCCATTTCCTCAGCTATAAAACCAGGTCTAACAAGAGTACCTGCCTTGTAGGGCTGTTGTGAAGATCAAATGAAATCATATTTATAAAGCACCTGTCACACAGTAGGTACTATACAAATGCATATTCCCTTCCCCTACCTACTACTTTTAGGACCACAGGCAAACTGCTTCATCTGGCATTCAGAGCCCGCCATAGTACTGGCTTCAACTTACCTTTCCAATCTTGGTATTCATCACCCCTTTTGGCACACTGTGGGACAGACAATCTGGCCTCCTCCCCCCTTCCTCACACTCAACATCCTATCTCCCCACTCCGTGGCTTTGCAGAGGCTGTGCCCCATGCCTAGGCCCTCTCTCCTCACCTCCATGTCTTCAAATCCTACTTTCCTCCAAACTCAGCTCAAATGCCCCCTCCTACAGAAGCCTTTTCTGCTGCCACCCTCTGCTAGGACCTCCCTAAGACAGTTATTTGTATTTGTTTTACATGCTTTGCATATATTTACATGCATGTATGTCTCATCCAAAAAGGCATAAGGTCCTTGAGGGCAGAAACTGTCTCAATTTGTCCTTTTATCCCCCAGTTCTGAGCACAGCACCCAGCCCATACAAGTTAATAAAGGCTTGCTGATTGACTGATTGGAATACCATCAGTCAGATTCCAGGTCACCTGCAGGAGCATCCCAGAGCATTTCCAGTACACACACACACACACACACACACACACACACACACTTTTGCCTCCGGGCCCGGGAATAACCCATTTTCCCAAACTGGCCAAAAGGTCCCTACATATCTACCTTGAGTTTTATTATTGGATGGTAGGTCCCAAATCTCTGAAGTCTGGAGGAGGGAGAAGCCCATAAAATTTGAGGAGAAGCTAAATTGTTACCTTATTTTCTTATTTCTTAAGTGCGTAATAAATTTTTTTTCATTCTTTCAACAGTGCACCCAACACAAGGAATAATGTTATAGGATAAAATAGATATTATTTATAATACATGTATCATATATGAAATAGAATACAATTATTATAATCTATTATAATGGTATATATTATAATCTAAGAATATATCACATTAATTATATATTGTTATATTATATGCAATAACATATCCTACATTATAACTATATTATATGTAATAAAACTTTACATATTGTGATTATATTTACATTGCATGTAAATTATATGTGATATGTAATAATGGTTTGATTTAATATCATAATTATATAATATACCTCCTACTCATAGTAGGAGCCATGATAAATTCCAAAATGGAGTTGTTGGGCCAAGTGAGCTGTAGGGTTAATGTAAGAATCCACAGACCTTCCCAGACATATGAGAAAACTCACTGAAAACAAGCCCTATCTAGGAAACTTTAAATAGGCTGGCTGGGCCAGAGGCTTCTCCTGATTAGCAGGATATTGACAGACAGATGCACTCTGCCACCTGGTGGTAGTATTGTGGCATGACACTCTTGGTGGGCAGTCTATGAAGCTGGTCTCTTTCTCCCCTTGAGGTTATTATGATGCCCTGCATTCAACATACGTTGTACTTTCTTTCAGAAAGTCACATAATTTCTAAAACAGGGGACCAGAGGATCATAGATGAAGCCTTATATCCACCTCCTGCCAGAGAGGTGTGAACTTAAAATGTGCTAAATGAGACTTTGGTGGGAGGGCCCCGAGGTGGGAATTTGTTTTGCTAGACTGCACGCTTACTGTGAAAGTTTGATTTTTCTTTTCTTATTGTTCAATTAGTATAAAGAAGTAGAAGGAAGGGATAATAAATGTTTAGA
Organism: Trichosurus vulpecula; assembly: GCF_011100635.1. Lineage (NCBI taxonomy): Eukaryota > Metazoa > Chordata > Mammalia > Diprotodontia > Phalangeridae > Trichosurus > Trichosurus vulpecula. Next base: position 189,743,460 of record NC_050581.1, on the reverse strand, counting down.
AAATTAATTAATCTATTTTTTTACAAAAGAAAATAGCATTGTCTACCAGGAAGATGTACTGAAGTATTCCCATAAACATCTGCTCCTGAGAATTTCAGTCTGTTTGTAGTAAATGCAACCCTAGACTTGGAGTCCAGAAAACCTGGATTCAAATCCTGCCTCTGATATTTACTACCTGGATGACCCTGCACAAGCCATGTAAGATCAGGGGTGGGGGGGGAAGGTCTCTATTTCTTCTTCTATAAATTGAGGGTGGATGACTCCTCCCCTTCATCTCTACCTTCTGGCTTCCCTGACTTTCCTCAGGTACCAGCTAAAATCCCACTTCCCACCAGAGATCTTTCCTGATCCCCCTTATCGCTAATGCCTCCCCTCAGTTGATTATTAACTCATCCTGTCTATAGCTCTTTGGCACATAGATCTTTGCCCGGTAGGCAATGACGGTCTTTTGCCTTTCTTTGTATCCACAACACTTAGCACGATGCCTGTTGCATAGTAGACATGTAGTTGATGTTCATTGACTGACTGACTTCCAAGGTGCCTTCCAGCCCTAAATCTATAATAGTACTATCCAATTACCACAAAGAGGTTTGAAAATAGTGGTCCTTAAACTATTCTTTTACTCACAACCCAGTATTATCTTTACTTTAAGGAACCAGGCACATAGGGAAAGCACAGAGGTTCACTTTGGATATGGGATCGCCGTTGTTGAGTTCCACACAGCTGACGGCTCACCTAGGAGAGTCTGTGAAAAGACACATGTCAGACACTCTGCCTGGATACTTTGCTTCCCTGAGGATCTCATTCAAACCCAAAGAAAATGGACCAAAAGCCTTTGAGCAGAAAGCCAAAGCAGGCACTGTCTTCAACGAAGATGTGCACAGCATGAATATACACTGGACAATTCAACAAACTTTTGTAATGGAGCAAAGTACTAGACAGAAAGTTGCGAGGAATCAACGCTACCTCTTTTTGGAATCAGACCTCTGGTTTTATTGGTCCTGGGAACTCTTCCCAGGTAAATTCTCTCTACCATTGCAACTTATGGTATTGGGGTGGTTATCACAATCATTGACATCTGTATGGAGTATAAGGTTTGCAAAGGGCTTTCCTCAAAATGACCCTGTGGCATAGGTATTGCAATTATTACTTTGCCAAGCAGCACTTCTGTGGTCACAAAGAACTGGAAACAAAGAGGATGCCTGTCAATTAGAAAACGGCTAAATAGTTGTGGTTCATGAATATAATGGGATATGACTATGCTACAAGAAATGATGGATAAGATTTCAGAGAAGAGGAAGAAAATTGATGTGGAATAATTCAGAGTGAAGGAAGCAGCACCAGGAAAATGATTTACACAATGACTAAAGTTTTGTGGAAAGGACAACTTGATGAGAGATTGAAAAGACTAAGCTTAATCCTAAAGAAAAGACAGAAGGAGACATCTCCCCCCATTCCTTTGCAAATGTTGGAAGCTGGTGGTCAAGGGAGCTCGCTGGCACAAAACATTGCTTGTAAACTGTCAGTGAGGTGGTTCGGTGGATGGGAGTCAGGTGCTTCCTACCTGTGTGACTTTGGACACCTCCAGCACTTAACCACAATCTGCCTCAGTTTCTTCATCTATAAAGTGACTATAATAGCCCTACCTCACAATATTGAGGATAAAATGAGATAATATATGTAAAGCACTTTGCAAACTTTAAAATGCTGAATAAACACTAGCTATTAACAATGTTAGACTTTTCTTTCCCAAAGTGTTGACTGATTTTGCTAATGTTTTTTTTTCTCTTCCTCCTCTTTAAAAAAAGACCTCTTTCTCATAAGGAATGGCTGGGAATGAGAGGGCAAAGAGTTCAGGAAAAATGTAGGTAATATGGAAATAAAATATATTAATAAAAATCTATTGTTAAAAGAGAAAGTCTGCTTTGAAGGATAAAAATCACATCATTTTAAACCATCTACACACACTAATTAAGCCATTGGCAGGAAGCTGAACCAATGCACTTACCACAATGAGGAGGCCAAAAGAGGCCAGAAACCACCTTGGCCAGCAACTTGACAGTGAGGGACGACAGGCAAGGGCAGCGTTAGTTTTAAAAATAAACTCATTTTTCCAAATGTTAACAAAGCAAGACAGTGGAAGATTACAAGCAATGTTGCTTCACTAAACAGCTGAGAGCTGTGAAGGTTAAAAAAAATCTGCAGAAAGCCCAGTATGAGAGAGGCCCGGCTGCACCGGAGCGTCACAAGAGCGGTTAAAGATGAAACTGGGAGGAAACAAATCAGATCGAAAAATCAAACCAATCTGTCATCATTTCTATAATAACATCTGTTCCTCATTAGTTACCATGGGATATAGACTAACACCTCCATCCCTAATACGCTCCTTGAAGCAGAAATGTCACCAAGGAAAACCACGAGAACAGCAAAACCAGACCAAGCACACTGAAGAGATTCAGGCTGAAGGGAACAGAATGTTGGAAGCTTTGAGGGAGACTGTCAAGATACTTGAAAGAAGGAAGGATGATCAGTTCTTGCCATTATCCTGTACTTGTTTTTATGGGGGGAGGTTTATGTTTTATTTTTTAATGGAGAGGTGAACCAGACAAGAGATCAGGAACTAGTTGTATGGCTGAAGCCATGAGAGGAGTTCTCCAGGGGAGTGCCCCAGGTATCTGTGCCTATGCTGATTCAATGACTTGGAGAGAACTAGCTGACCAATTGGTCAATAACATTAGGATGTGAAAAGAATTGTGACAGACTAGAATGGCAGTAGGTGGCAGAGGCAAAAATGCAGACAACACAATAGTCAGATAATATGAATTGGACAGGAGAGTTTGCAGACTGACAGGGGGGCAGGGAAGTTTGGGAGGTCTAGAAGAGGTGCTAAGCTCCAAGGATACAAATACAGGAAGAAAGAAAGGTGGGTCTGCCCTCGAGACTCTTACATTCTAATGGGGGATGGAAGACAAGTAAAAGGGAGTTGAAAAAATGGTGGGTTGGATGAGGATTGGACATGGTAGAGAAAGTTGGGAGGGTCAGGAGTGGAGCCAAGAGAGGAAAGAAGCTAAGAATAACCTGGGGCTTTCCTTACAAGGGCAATTCTCAGTTCCCCTTCTCTTCCCTACCTGCCCCCCCAACTCTTTAAGACTACAAACTATAGAACAGTTGCCAATAAGCGTTGGTGGGAGTTTCCTCATTGGATGTTCCCTACGTGAAGGAAAAAGGTCCAGAATGCACTCCCTCCCCCACCCCCACCCCAGCCCCTAAAAAATCTGTCGTTGTTGTTGTTTTAAGTAACAAGCACTGTGGTTTCTGCTGAGCTTCCGAAGGACAAACAGTGAGGTATGGTGCCTGGACTCAAATGCTACCCCTGCCACTGACTATGTGGGTGACTCCAGTCTCTGTATCTACAAAATGAAATAGTTGGACTGGATGCCCTCTTCCAGCTCTATAGCTGACTCTTTGAGATGAGCTGCTTGACCTTGGCCAAGTCACTTATCTCCCCATACCTCAGTTTCCTCATATGTCAAATAAGTTTCCTGTAAGTCTGCTATTTGGTCTCCCTGCCCCAAGCCTCTCCCCACTCCAGTGCCTCCTCTTCTCGGCTGCCCGAGTGATCTTCCTAAATCATAAGTCTGACCATGTCACTAGAATTCTCTCCCTCCTCCTCTCCCCCTGCTGGCTTCTCTGGCTTCCTTCAAGTCCTAGCTAAAATCTCACCTTCTACAAGAAGCCTTTCCCAGTCCCTTTTCATTCTAGTGCCTTCCCTTCATTGGTTATTTCCTATTTGTCCTGTTTAGAGCTTGTTGGGACATAATTATTTATGTGTTGTCACCCCTGTTGGACTATGAGATCCTGGAGGGCAAGGACTGTTGTGTACCTTTCTTTGTATCTCCAGAATTTAGCCTGGTATCTGGCACATGGCTGGCACTAAGGAACTATGAACCCAATGCATTCCAGGAGGGAAAAACTTTGTACATGGAAGGGACTTCAGAGGGAAACCAGCCTCGCCTCCTCATTTCATCCAGGAAGATACTGAGGCACAGAAAAGTTAAGTGATTTGCCCAAATATAGCCCCAAGAGCAGCATTTACAAATCACTTCATACATGTTCACTCATTCCATGCCCACAGCCACGTGAGGAAGGCATTATTACAATGCCCATTTTGCAGTTAAGTGACTTGTCCACAGTCACACACACACACAGTGACTTCTTGTTCAGTCATTTCAGTCATGTCCAACTCTTCATGACCCTGTTTGGGATTTTGTTGGCCAAGATCGTGGAGTAGTTTGCCAATTCCTTCTCCAGTTCATTTTGCAGATGAGGAAAATGAGGCAAACAGGGTGAAGTGACTTGACCTAGGTCATACAGCTACTGTCTGAGGCTGGATTTGAACTCAGGTCTTCCTGACTCCATCCTGCCCTCTATTCGCAATACCACCTAGCTGCCCCATAGTAACTATCAGAAGCCAAATTCAAACTCAAGACCCCTAACTCCAAGTGCAGAGCCTTAGCCAGCCACTCCAAAACTAGCAGCCAGCTCCAAAGCTAGAAGGGACCTCAGCAGACATCTGGTCCAACCCCCTCATTTTAGAGATGCAGAAATCGAGACTCAAAAGGATAATTAACTGGTCTAATGTCATGCAGATTGTAAGCAACAGAACGAGGATCTGAACCCACATCTTCTCTTACCATCCATCCCAACGATCTATTATCCATCACCAAGGACTTAAGGAAAAATGGTGTCCAAACCTAGTCCCACTCACAGATTCAGATCTGGAAGGGAGCTTAGAGGTCATGTACTCTATCCTCTTGTTTTACAGAGAGGGAAACTGAGGCCTATTGAAGTAATAGAGATGAGATTCCAATCCAGCTCCTCTGATCCCAAGGCTAATGTTTATCCCACTGTGCCATACTGCCCCACCTCCACCACAAGTGTCCTCAGGAAGGCTGTTTCTAATGAGGTACACCAAGAAGAAATGTTACATTAAGGCCACTCCCTTCACGGAGGAAACTCTCTCTGTCCTTGTCCAAGACTCAGCGTCACTGATAATTTCCAGGAGCTAGCCTGTCATCAAATGAATGGATGGATGAATAAATAAATGGATAGAAGGATGAATGAATGGATGGATGGATGGATGGATGGAAGAATGGATGGATGGATGGATGGATGAATGAATGAATGGATAGAAGGGTGATTGAATGGATGGATGGGCAGATGGATGGATGGATGAATGGATAGATGGATGGATGGATAAATGGATGGAAGGATGAATGAATGGATGGAAGAATGGATGGACGAATGGATGGATGGATGAATGAATGAATGGATAGATGGATGGATGAATGAATGAATGGATAGATGGATGGATGAATGAATGGATGAATGGATGGATGGATGGATGGATGGATGGATGATGGATGGATGGATGGATGAATGAGTGGATAGATGGATGAATGGATGGAAGAATGGATGGATGAATGAATGAATGGATAGAAGGGTGATTGAATGGATGGATGGGCAGATGGATAGATGGATGGATGGATGGATCAATGAAAAAGCATTTGTGAAGCACTTGCTATGCACCAGTCATTATACTAAGTGTTGGATGCCATTCCAACTCAGTGAACTGACTTCCAAGGTTGCTTTCTCCCTCCCTCCATTCTCTCCTCTACCTAACTTTTAGTTTGCTCCTAGTCACATTATTTCATCTTGATTTGTCTCTTGTTCTCAGTCCTGACCTCATTCACATTCTACCCATTTTTAGCTTTTTCCTTCCAAACAGGCATGTGAATTTGCAGGCATCTGTCGGAGCACGTTCTAAACTGAGTAGTGAACTTCCTGTCGATATATGGGAACCCCTCTTCCAAGGGACATTTCAACCTCACAAATCAGAGCTAGAAGGGAACATTAGGGATCCTCTAGTCTAACTCTCTCATTTTGCAGATGAGGAAACTGAGACCCAACCAGGTGAAGTGGGCCTTGCACCCGGTGACACAGGTAGAACCACTGGAGGTAGACATTGGTCACTGGATCTTAGAGGGAAGGCACCTGAGAGACCGTCCAGTCTGATTCTCATTTTACAGGTGAGGAACTGAGGACCAGAGACAGTGACTGGGGACAATGACTCGTCCAGGTTCACACAGCTGGTAAGTGTCTGTCTGAAGTTGTATTCAAACCCAGGGCTTCCTAATTAATATCCTATAATGAGATTTTCCAACCAAATTAGCATATGTGCTGGTTCCCACACACATCATTTAGTCTTCTGCCTTCCTGGTTTTATACAGGCCATCCCCCATGCCTAAAAGCCTTCTCTCCCCACCTCTGCCCCATACAATCTCTAAGAGCACAGCTCAGAGGCTACCTCCTGGAGGAGGCCAGGCACATGCTCCCCAATCATGAGTGCCATTTCCCCTCAAAAAAATCAGTGTGTATTCTATATAAGTCTTAATGCTGTCTAAAGTCTCAAGAGCTTAAAATGGCACTAAGACTTTGGGGATGCCCTTTGCTTGGATTTGCTTGTCTGTAAACATATTGTTTCCCCCAAACAGAATGTATGTCCCTTGAGGGCAGGGCTGGTTTTGTTTGGAGTCATATGCCCAATGCCAGCATAGTGCCTGGCACATAGTCGCTGCTCATTGGATGTCTGTGGAATTGAAGTGGATGGCAGTGGCTTTGGACTAAATTGGATGAGAACCAGACTGAGATGGGAGCCAGGTCCAGCTCCCTCAGCACAGGAGTTGAGCTCAGCTGGGCAAAGGCTTCATTTCTTCCTCTGCCTGCATGCTGGCCTGGGGATGGGAACACTCCTGGGGTTCTCACAGAATATTCATCATCCCAGCTGAACTGGGGGAGGCAGGACTCATTTTGGAAATAATGACTCCAGGTGGGAGGCCAATGAATAATGTCGCATGTGGGCAGCGAGGGCTTCATTACACAATCTTTAAAATTTGGAGCGATTAAGTCTCCTTCGTTATCATGCATTTTCTTCAAATTCGGGTAAAAATAGTTGCAGGGAAAGCAATCCAAAAATGGAGAGACCAGAAAGAGAGAGAAGGGGAGAGGGAGGCACATGTTAGAATAAGCCCTTTGAGAGAGTCTACAGGGATGCTTTGCAAGTTCAAACTCAATTGTCCAGTGGGGCTATGATCTCACCCATCGGGATACACCCACCACTCACACAGGTCTCAGCCCATTGTGCTCAACAGTTCCTGGGGCTCTTTCCTCTATGTCATGCTATAAGTTCACCCTGAGATTCCACCCAAAATGCTGGAAGCCTTCCCCAAATTCTCCATGACATGTGAAGCAAAAAGTGAATAATTTGCTCAATGAAATAGTAATGAAGTAAGGATGGGAACCCACATCTTCTCATTCCCAACTCAGTGTTCTTTCCCTTAGACCCTGGGAATGTGCCCAGGACCCAGCTCTGCTTAGTCCATGAAGTAGACAGCTAGGTGACGCTACAGTGGATAGAGTGAAGTGCCTTAAGTCAGGAGAACTCACATTCATGAGTTCAAACCTGGCTTCAGATGCTTAGTAGCTGTGTGACTCTGGGCAAGTTACTTAACCCTGTTTGCCTCAGTTTCCTGATCTGTAAAGCAAGCTGGAGAAAGAAATGGCAAGCCACTCCAATATCTTTGCCAAGAAAACCTCAAACAGGATCATGAAGAGCAGGACGTGACTGAACAACCACAACAACAATAACAAATTCTGTTTTCTTCAATCATTCAGGAGGAACTATTGTCCGATGCCTAGGCAGCCTGGCCTAGACGGCATCAAAGTATTTGTTCCACTGGCTGTCCACTCCTATGGAGGGAGATGGGCTGTGTGCCATCCATAGATCTAGACTTGGGAAAGATCTCAGAGGCCATCAAGTCCAACCCCCGCCCTTTACAGATGAGGGAATGGAAGCCCAGAGAAGTTCAGTGACTTGCCCAAGGTCACACAAGTAAGAAAACAGAGCTAATGCATCCCTAGCTCCTCCGGTTCCAGATCCAGGATTTTTTCTACTATATCATACTGCCCCTTTTTCCTTTAGCATAATTGTACCAAGGTTCTTGCCTTCTCACAGGGAGTGGCAGAAGGGAAGGCCATCACAGGAGAAAGCAGAAGGGGAAGTGACCCATGAATCATTTAGGTGATGAAAGGCAGACATTAACCAACCATGGGCAGAGTTGTAACTAAGGTGAAGTGACTGGGACTTTGTCCAAGAGCACCGAAATTTAAAGGAGCTATGTTTACTTCTGGTTCAGTCTTGCCTGAGGCAGATCACTTCTCCTCTCCATTCTGGTTTTCTCACACAGTCTAAACTTAGAGATCTTTCAAACCCACTTGTGACATTGTAAGGAACACAAAAGGCAATGTTGTCCATAAAACATTCCAAGTCACCTGAGGGAAAACAGCCTTGAGAAGTAGCCCTGACTTTGTTCATCAGATACATTTTGGCATTGTTGATTTGGCTGTTCCCTAACGAATCATTACTAGGAATCCTTGAACATGAAGCAGATCCATAGGGATTAGGTGAAGGGGAGACGGTCCAACCATGAGTACAGTCATGAGCCTATCTCCTTTCTCTCTTCCAGCAACTTCCAGTAACAGTAACCCTGTTTCCAAGCCTCTTCCCCAAGGTCCCAACAGGTTCATGAGCCAAAGAAAGACCTCAAAACATGATATGCAAGGATGGCAGTCACTGTACTGCCACAGGGAGAACGTGGCCCCCTCTCCCCCATGACAAACAGGTATAGGATAAGTGAGGATTTCCAGTAAGAGGGCAAGCATAGCAATGAGACTGTACTTACGAGAAAAGCGAGCGAGGGGTCTGGCAGCCTTGTCTCCTGCCTCATTTGCCACTGGAAAAAAAGGGAGAGAGAAAACACACTTAAGATCATGGTACATGTCAGAAGAATGAGCCAACCTAAATCCAAGCAGATGGGTGACTAAGGCACTGACCAATAACCAAGTCCTTGAAATTGTTATATGTTAGCCAAAATTTTAAAGGGACTCTATTCAAAAACGTTAGAGCGGCATTATCTAATTGCAAAAAACAACCTAAATGTCCGACAGCAGGGAAATGGCTAAATAAATTGTGCTTCATTCATGTTATGGAATACTATCACACCAATAAAGTGGGAAATATGAAGAACACAAAGATATCTGGGAAAGTGTTTTTGAGAGTATGAGAAAGGAAGAAGGCAGACCCGAAAGAATGTGGCACACAAGAACTCCAATGAAGAAGAAAGGAGGACAAGAGGACAAAAACTGTCCATACATGGAAGGAGCCCCAATCCTGAGCTGGAAGGCCCTCGGAGGTCACTGAGTCCCGTCATCTGACAGACGAGGAAAGTGAGCCCCAGAGAGGAAGGCACTGTCCCAAGGACCAGTGGTGTCACCACCTCTCTGGGCTTCACGTCCCTCATCTTTAAAAGGAGGGATGGCCTCTAGATCTATGGCACAGGTAATAAGTGATGGGGGCAGGATTTGAACCCAGATCCTATGGAGATTTAGAGGCAATAATAGAGAAGCTATGACATTTCATGTGTTCAAATAAATTTATTTACATGTATAGAATTACAAGGCAATTTTAGCTGGTTATATCAGTGTCAAATATGTTTATAATGAAACATCTAAAAATAAGATCGATTTTCAGGAGAAGGTATTTTTTGGAGTTTGGTTTTCTAGGATCCATGGCCATGACAATCTCTTATTCCCAGGTGTTGAATATAAGTTCTATGGTTCAAAACATCTCCACCAGACCTGCGTAGACTGTAAGGACCAGGTGTCACCTGTTTAGATTGGAAAAGTCAGGACCCTGGAGGGGTGGAGTGTAAGTATAAAGCAGGCACTGGTCAGCGAGTGGAGAACCTTTAGGTTGAAATGCACAAGCTAGGATGCTGTGTGTGCCCTGATCAGCTGCCATCAAGGTCCAGGCTTGGGGAGAATCTGTCTTTGCCTCAACTGGTCCCCATTGAGGCTTGAGGGGATTTAGGGGATGCGCAAGCTGTGCCTGTCTCAATCGGCTCCATCTAGACAGTAGGAGGAGTTGCCAGCCCCCTTCTTGCAGGCCCCTGTGAGAAGGGTGATTAGGGAATGCTGTAGGAGCTGGTGCTCAGCAACCCTTGTGAGAAGGTTAGATAGAACAAAGCCTGCACTGTTTAATTGTTAACCCCTTTGAAGCCATCTTTCCTTTATAACAGCAGATCAAAGAACCTGTGTCAGCACACCATGCTGGGTGTGCTAGGGTGCTTGCTAATGCACCCACCCAGAAACTACATCAGGAAAGACCCAGCCAGGTTTCACTTCATTCCCTCCTATCTGTTCACCACCCCCACCACCACCCCCAGTTCTGAAATGGTCAGTTCCACTCCCAAGGTCTCCATCTATCTCCCCGGAGCCCTACTCATCATGCCTGTAGCTTTTCAGACCAAAGTGGCTTTTGCTGGCCACCACCCCCACCCAGGCTTGTTGTTTCTCCCATTAGAATGTAAGCTCCTTGAGGGCAGGGGCTGCCTTAACTTTGGTGTTTTTACCTCTGCTTCTAGCACAGTGCTCGGCACTTGGTAGTTACCGTTGCTGTTGTTCAGTCCTGTCCCACTCTTAATGCCCCACTTGGGGTTTTCTTGGCAGAGATAATGGAGTGGTTTGCCATTCCTTCTCCAGCTCATTTTACAGATGAGGAAACTGAGGCAAACAGGGTACAATGGCAATCACACTGGCATACCCAGGATGGCTACTAGCCCAGGTTCTTAGATCTGCTTTACTCAGAAAGACAGCTGTTTCAGGGGTCAACAATCTTCTTTAATTACATAAAATACAGAGAAAATACAGAGAAAAGAAATAAAGACTAACAGACAGGGCTCTGCTGCCTGAATCAAAACAATATTGCTATGTATACTTTACATTCACCACCAGATCGAGAGAGCCTTTGCCTCTGAGCAGTCAGGGAGCTCTGAACATACGGCCACTCAGAGTCTTGACCAGGGAATCACAACATCTTTCTCATAAATGAGCCCCCAAAGCAAAAGCTCACCTCTCACAATATATAATACAATATATGTATTTATATACAATACAATATATGCTCTTTCAGCTAATGGGTTCAGAGCCAGAACCCTCCTGACTCAGTGCCTCATTAGAAATTAGCAATAAACCTTCCTACAAGCAAGCAAGCTTCCCTTGATGGGCTCCCTATTGATGGGCAGGGAAGATCTTATTCCCCATTAACCTTGCCCAGGGTCACACGGCCAGTGAGTGTCTGAGGCCAGATTTGAATTCACGGAGATGGATCTTTCTGTTTTCACACCTGGTACACTACCCACTGCACTGCCCTTAGCTGTCCCCTAGTAAGTGCTATATAAATGTTTTTCAATATATATATATGTATGTATGTATGTTTATGGATACACACACGTGTGCATATACATATGTAGGCAAATATGTACTGTGCATACATATAAAATACAATATATACAATACAAGACAACATCAAATGACTACCTTTCATTTCATTTCCATTTTCTTGTTTACGTATGTGCATGAACACATGTGAAGGTACATGCATGCATATGCATGTGTGTGTACTGTGTGTACATGCATACATATGCACCTATTAGATTGCATCTCATTTCTGTGTTTGTTTACGCGTGTGTCTATACACATAGTCACTTAACAAGCTAAGGATCTCTTTCTGTCCATGTCTCCCTGTGTATCACCTTGCAGTCAAGGCCACATGCCTTTTTTGTCCATGTTGGAATAAACTCATGGCACAGGAAGTCACATGGAGTCTCACCCCTTCATTTTACAAATGGAGAAACTGAGCCCCAGAGAGTGAAAGTGACACATCTAGAAAGGGGAAGAGCCAGAATTCAAACCCAGGTCTCCTGTGCTCTCTCCGCTTACTGAAGAATGAATTGCAACAGACAAACTGAGCCTGACCACCCGGAGTGAACAGTCACCCCCAAAACCGTTGCCTTGTATTTAGTTGGTATAAATTTATTAAATGGCATATTGTCTCCCTGATGGAATGGAAGCTCCTTGAGGACAGGAACTGTTTCATTTTTTGCCTTTGTATCCCCAGGGCCTAGTACAGTGTCTGGCACACAGTAGGCCCTCAATCACTGTTTCATTATTGATGGCTTAAACAGAGGACTAAAGTCAAAGGAAATGTGAGGCCCTTAGAAGATTTTACCAAATGGCGCCATTTTCTCCATCAGGCAATGGATGGGAAAGAGGGGTGGAGCCTGGATTTATGGTTGCCTTGGCAAAGGGAACTCTCCACTGAGGAAATTCATTCTGCTAATGCAGGTCAGCACCTGCTCCTCAATGTTAGCATCATGCAATGAGGTTCTGACTTACCCAGCATCACACAACCAGTATGTGTAAGAGGTAGGATTTGAACCCAGCTCTTTCCAACTTGAGACCAACCCACTAAGCACTAGACCACCCTGCCTCAATGAGTAACACTGAATTCACACTAAACAGGAATAAATCACACTAGGAACAGCACTGGTGTCATTTGGACAACAACATTCTTTACATAACAGACAAGCATGAGTGTTTGTCCATGTTCTGCTTGGTCCTGGAGGCCAAGAGCTGGTGGTGATCCCTAGACGTTGGAGACAGGCAGATTGCAGATTTCCTTCCCATTGAAGAAAGGCTTCCTGTCCACTAGAGCTATCCAAAAGTGGAATAAGTGGCCCAACGCTAGACATGATCCCCTTCATCCAGGGTCTTCATGTGGAGGCCAAACAACCACCCATGGGATGAAGGTAGAGGGAATTCTTGAGGACCTGAGGGTTGAGCTGAGGGACCAAGCACAGAAAGGATTTCAGGACAGGTGGACCAAGCCATGACTGAACTAACCTCATTCCTCTGATCTCCCCACCAAGTGGTGGTCTGGCCTCTGTTTGAAGATGTCCAGTGATGGGGAGCCCACTACTCCCCCAGTCAGCCTTTTCTACTTCTGGAGGGCTCTCATGGTTAGGACTTTTCCTTATTTCAAGCCTAAATTGGCTTCTTTGCAACTTCCTCATTCTGCCTGTGGGGTCCAAGTGGAAAAAGGCCACCCCCCTCTTCCACATGATAGGTAAGTCAGCAAACATTTGTAGTGCCTACAATGTGCCAGGCATTGTGCTAAATGCTGGAGATACAAAGAAAGGCAAAAACCCAGTCTCTTTCAAGGAGCTCCCAGTCTAATGGGAGAGACACCTACAAACACCTGTGTATAAACCAGACAGAGAGAGGAGAAACTGGAGATGACAACAGCCCTTCAGGTGTTCAAAGACAGGCTTGTTGGCCACTGCTGACTCTAAGATTCCATGATGTACGCGAAATCATCCCCTAGGGAGAGGACCTTAAGAATACTTTACTTTGAGTTTTAAGACAAATCAGAGCAAACACAAAATGTGGGAGACAGCAACTTAGTTTAAAAAAACATTTTGCAAACTATGTCCCAAATAGAAACATTATCTTGACTTCCAGGCTAAATCCTCTCCCCGATTCCCTATCTCTATCCAGGACTGGCTCCAGCCATCTGGTCTCCCAGGTTCACCACCTCAGAGTCATCTGGACTTGTCCCTCTTTCTCACCCTCCTCATCCCATCAGATCCCAGATCTCACTGATTCAGCCACTACAACATCCATTCCCTCCTCCTCACTCCCAGGGCCATCACTCCAGGCCAGACCTTCATCCCCTCCCATCTGGACTGTTCCACAGCCTCCTGATCAATCTCCCTGCCTCCTGTCTCTCCCCACTCCAGACCCTCCCCCACACTGCTGCCCAAGTAGCACAGGTGTCACCTGATCACTACCCTACAAAAAAGACCCCAGAGGGACCATTGTGGTTGTTCAGTTACTTTTCAGTCATGTCTGGCTTTTTGTGACCCCCTTTGGGGAGGGGGGAAAGGTTCTTGGCAAAAATATTACAGTGATTTCCTATTTCCTTCTCCCGCTCATTTTCCAGATGGGGAAACTAAGACAAACAGGGTGAAGCGATTTGTCCAGAGTCACACAGATAGCTAGTACCAGAGGCTGAATTTGAACTCAGATCTTCCTGACTCCTGGTGCTCTATCTGCTATACCACCTAGCTGCCCTTCCTTGCCTCTAGTACACAACATAAACCCCTGGCTCTCCAATTTTATTGTGCATTTCGTCCCTTCTCTGAGGCCAAACATTTTGGCCAGAGCAGCCCTTTCTTTCTTCCTCCCATATACAACATTCTATCTTGCATTTCCACGTCTTTGCTCAGGTTGCCCCCATGCCTTTAACACTGACCACCCCTTTTCCCCTGGCACCCCGAATTCCCTTCAAGGCTCAACTTGATTCTCTTTCTGCATGAAGCCTTCTCCGGCCTCCCCAGATTGTGCGTGACCCTGACCACATCTGCCACACCCAAGCTGAGCCTCCAAGGAAAAGAAGGTAGGAGGGCCTTCCTGGCCCAAGAAATTACAAACACCAGCTTCCTTTGGGCAGCTTTTTCATTTCCTTATCAGTGACTGTGTTGTTTTCCACAGCGGGAGCTCCTGGAAGGCAAGGGCCATCTCATTGTTTGTCTTTGTATCCCGAGCACCTAGCGCTCCATAAATAAATTGAATTGAATTGTAAAAAAAAAATAGAGCATTAGAACAAGAGAAATACTTGCCAAATGCTTGGTTTACAAAGCATGAGAAGGGTCTTCAGCCCTGGGTCAGAGGCAACTGGAAGGGACCTCGGCTGTCCTCAGCCCTCATTCTACTGACAAGGAATCAAACTGGGAAGTGAAGTGAGCTGCTTAAAGTCACCTGGGGAGTGTGCAGCAGCAGCAGGATTCAAACCCAGCCCTTTGAGTATGCTGCTGACACAGCCAATGTCTAGATGTCTCTAAGTTTCAGAAACTGAATGAAACCAGCTTCACATTCAGCAGCTGTATTCACATATTTTACTTGGTCCAGACTTAGGATTTCAATAGTGTAGAAAGTTCCCAAGTAGAAAAATTCCTTCTGCCAAGACAGAGCAATCCTTGTTCTATAACCCAAGGCTTGGAGTTGCCTGGGTCATAGAGAGATTAATGACTTGCCCAGAGTCACAGAGCTCTGTCACATATGGGTCAGACACAGGACTTGAACCCAGGTCTTTTGTGATGCCAACATAGGCTCTCTACCCACTTGGCCAGATAGCCTTTCATCCAGGTCATTGGCACAACCGCCATCACTGTCGTCTCGTAATTCTGTAATGAGCCTGAATAACCAGCAGGTGGCGCTCACGCCTCATCCCGCTCTAAAGCATCTTTAGTCCTACAACTTGTAAAGTTAGTTCACACTCTGTGGACTGGAGCCTCTCTCCTTGTCCGAGAGCCTTTCTCCTCCGACACTTTACGTTCCTGAGCCTGACGAAATGAACTGAATGGGACCGAGTTATAAAACCCAACTTCAAAAGGGAGCCCAAAGCTTTTCTTTCACAGTCTATGTACATTCCTGCTGTAGTCACTGAACCTCCCAGGCTGGCGCTGGTCCTCCTCCCCCTCTTTCTCCTCCTCTTCCTCTCCTCCTCTTCCTCCTCCCCCTCTTCCTCCTCCTCCTCCTTCTCCTCCTCCCCCTGCTCCTCACCTCTCCTCCCCTCCTCCTCTTTCTCCTCCTCTTCCTCTCCTCCTCTTCCTCTCCTCCTTTTCCTCCTCCTCCTCTTTTTCCTCCTCCTCCTCTTTTTCCTCCTCCTCCCCTCCTCCTTCTGTCTTTTTATTTATATTTATATCACACACATAAGTATGTTTATATAGTATGTGTATATATACATAGATATGTTTTTTATAAAATACATCTGTAAGAGTTTCTCTGGATATATCTGTGTGTAAACTGGGAAGGCTGAACTAGGTGGTTTCGTAGGGTCCCACCAGCTCTAAACCTGGGAGGTGGGAGGGAACCCCAGGACACTAGGACCACGCTGCTTCTGACAGAATAAATAACACAGACTTGCTCTCTTTCCTTCTCCCTTTCATCAGTCCTCAAACAGAGGGTGCACTGGGGCTGGATTTAAAAGTGGAAAGGGCAATGACTGCAGACAGAGGACCCAGGTTCAAATCCTGCCTTTGACACTTACTGACATTGTGATCTTGGGCAAGTCATTCAACCACCCCATGCCTCCATTTGCTCACTAATAAGATGAGGGGGGATGGTGTCGATGGACTAGATTGCTTGAGGATCCCTGACAGTTTCAGATTTGTGATTGCATGAAATATTAATACAATTGCATTTGGGGTATTTCAATACAATAATAGGACAGTGCTTCAGTAATAACTGAGCCAGAAGTGCAGTTGGAGGGGCAGGTAGAGTCCTCCTTCCCATCCCTAATCCTGTGGCCCTAGCCCCCCAGCATCCCCTGCAGAAGTGGCAGCCCTCCTACCCATCCCCCTGCCCAGTCTTGTTCCCACACTCCCCCATCCTCAGCCCAGAACTCAGTGCTGGACAGGAGGAGGGCAAGCAGGGCCAATGCTGGGGGATGTGGAAGAAGCTTTAGTGGGTCCCTGCTGTGTGCAGTGCACTCTAAGCAGGCACTGAGGGTACAAAGACAGGAAATCAGAAGCCTCCCCATCCTTTGGAAGCTTCCTACTTCTTTTTCCTTCTCTCACTTCCAGGGCCAGTCCTGTCTTTACCATTTTAAGACTAGGCAGGAGGTATGCAGCACTTTCCATTAGCCAGAGAGTTCATTTAGAAACAACCCAACTTCATTAGGGAAAAAGGCCTCTTCTTGGAAAATTCCTCCCTTTAGAGCAGGGGCTCAAGGCCCCCTCCAGCAGTCTGGTGAAGCCTGCAGACCCAATCTCAAAATAACACTTTAAAATGCATAAAATTACACATGATTACCAAGGAAACCAGTTATGTTGAAATACAGTTATTAAAGAATTTTTAATTCACAGATTCCAGGTTAAGAACCTCAATTTTAGAGAGTAATTGGATAACTCAGGACCCATCTTTAATTATTATTGAAGTACTAAAAATTCAATTGAATTATCATTTCATAGAATCATAAAAGCTTCCAGGTATCCTTGAGACCATCTAATCCAGCCCCCTTAGCTCATGGCTGAAGATACTGAAGTCCAGAGACAGTTAAGTGACTTGGCCAAGAAAACACTGTTGGCAAGTGCTCACTGAGGCAGGATTTGAACCCAGTTCCTCTGCCTGATGAGTCAGTGCCCTCCCCACTGTTACACACCCATTCACGACTGTGGTAGGCTCCCTGTTTGGTACTGGGATACCAGGACCAAAACAATCTAGACCCTGCCCTCAATGAGCTTACATCTCACTCCTGGGTCATGGAAGGAACCCAGAGCTTTGGCTACAGTGAGTTAGTGAATCCAGCCCCTAGAGAAGACCAAGCTTTGGAGTCATGGATTCAAAGCCAGAAGGGACTTTAGAGGTCATTGAGTCCAAAGGCCTCATTATACAGATGAGGAAACAAGCGTAGTGAGATTAACTAGAAGATGGAGTTATTATTCAGTCCTTTCAGGCACCTCTGACTCTCCGTGCCCCCATTTGGGGTTTTCTTGGCAGAGATACTAGAGTGGTTTGCCATTTCCTCCTCCAGCTCATTTTATAGATGAGGAAACTGAGGCAAATGGGTTAAGTGACTTGCCCAGGGTCACACAGCTAGTGAGTATCTGAGGTCGGATTTGAACTGAGGTCTTCCTGACTCCAGGCCCAGCGCTCCATCCCCTGCACCAAGGAGCTGCCCCAACAACTGAACGATGTAGCTAGGGTCAAATACAGAATTCAAACCCAGGTCTTCCCAAGTCCATTTCCCTATCCACACCACGCTGCCTCTGGAGGCCTCAGCCGCTCTCTGCTTCTCAGTCCCACCTCACATGTTAGGCACTTGCTCTGGCATCTGGGCACTGAATCCCTACAGCTGGGCTTACAGCTTGCCCAGGTGCAGGGGCTTTCAAAACAAGGATAGAGTCAGTCGTGTTTCCGTCACAAAGCAGTGGGTAGCCATCTCCGGCGTGCCTACAGCTGCTCCAGCCTCCCACCCATTCTGCCCCCTCCCTTCTTACATCTGCTCCTAGCTCTCAGTATTTCCTTAATTGGCTGCTGTCAGACCCGACCTCTTTCAAGCTAGTCTGGGATTGTCACCATCCGAAAGGAGCCCAGAGAATGACATACAGGGCTTGCCTCAACACGAGATGGGGTTTGGGTTTTCCAAAGCTGCATGTAGCCTGATTCCTATTTCCAATGTACCAGCTGAGCTGATGATTTTAAAGCATGCCACTTAGCTTCTTTCCTAGACCATGAGCTCCAGGGCAGTGACCTCAGCATCACCTGGCACCTCTGAGGGCCAAGATAAATATTTGTTAAACCTTTAAGTTATTGTGAGGGGAGGAGCCCTGTGATGGACTGGGATAGGCACTGGGCTTGGCAGCACGTTCCAGCCGTGCCCCTTATGGCCAGGGTGACCTTCAGCAAATCACTTAGCTTCCTCACCTGTCAAATGAGGGAGGTTAGCCGGGTGACCCCTAAGGCTTTTCCTGCTTAAATCCTGTGATGTTCGAGAAGCAGAACACGATGGCACTGAAAGTCCCCTTAGAGATCAGCCCAATCTCCCTTATTTTCCAGGTGATGAAACTAAGGCACAGAGAGGTGAAATGATTTGTCCATAGTCAGGCAAAGAGGGACTTGAGCCTGTATCTCTTTATAAAGTGTGAGACTCCTTTTGAGGGTGATGGTCAGCATTCCATGTTTTGGAAGCCTGGATTTTCACAGGTTGGGTTTTTCTCAGGGTGGAGTCTCTTTGCACATAGAATATATTACTTGGGTAATAAATATTTTTAATTGTGGAGCACAGGTTCTCCAAGTCCGTGTCAATGGCGAGCAATCTCTGGAAGGTCCTACTCATCCAGGAAAACTTTGAGTCTAGGTTGGCAATGGACTGAGTAGCCATCTGTCATTAGAGGGCCAAGCCAACCCACTGGAAGAACCTCATCACCAGAAGATCAGCCACCAACTGACGAAACATCGTGGTCACAGCAACTCCTAAAACTCTCTACTAAGGGAAGAAGAGGTTGCTACTTACATTGGTGGAGGGAAGCACCCTAAAGATATAACCACAAATCACAGATGTCCTGAACCACAATACTAAAATATTGAAAAGAATGACTGAATTGGTCAGTCCAGGTGACGGTCACTACTCCTGATGTCTCTCTCTCTCTCTTAGACATTTGATGTAAAGACAGGGCAAACTTTTGTGTAGTGGAAAGAACACTGAGCTGGGAATCAGAAGGTGGCAACTCTGCATTTGGCTCTGCCATAGTTGGCTGTGTGAGCTTGGGCTGGCCCCCTCCCCCATCACTGAACTTGAAATTCATCCCCTGTAAAATGATAGTGTTAGATTCAGAGTCATAACAAGAAATATTTTCACGTGGGGCAAAAACATCTGAGAAGGGTGAGGCTGCCCCAGAGGCACAGAAGAGGGTCTGGCCACAGGAGCAGTGAGGGCCTCCCCCACTGTAACTGTACCAACAGTAGCCCTTGAATTAGTTGTGATATACAAGGTGGTCCAGGCTGATGGAACACGAAAAATGACAAGGAACAAGCAGTCACCACAAGGGGGCAGTGTCCAACCATCCTGGTGCTCTGGGGCAAAACTTTACCCTTGTAGAAATTACTCTGGTTGGACTCAATGATCTCAAAGCCCATCAGGATATAACATTGTCTGCATGAACATGAGAGGGGGGAAGGGGATAGAAAAGTGTAAATACATGCAAGAAATGCAGCTTTCTCTTCAGTAAAAAGATACTTGCCCCCCCAGAGGTGACCCAGACTGCGGATAGGGGTTCTCCAAATATGGCGTCCATTGGCCAAAGGCTCCAAACACTACCAAAAAAAGTTTCTTCACAGAAAAACCACAATCCCCAAGGGAGAAGTGTGAGAATGTACCTCCCTCCCTCGTCGAAGAGAGGAGGGACTATAGGTGTGGAATACTGCCTAGATCGTTGCATTGGATTAACGTATTAGCTGGTTCTTTTGGACTCAAGGCCTCCCTAACCATTTGTCTTTTGTCTTTGACACTTAAAAGGTCATTCTCCTTGGCAGAGAAAGGAGAAAGAAAACAGGAGCTGGGAGGGGAGTGAGCAGCTCCCATTTGTCTGGGTCATGAGCCATCATGGCCCCTGGTGGACTGGTTCCTTCTCTTCTTTAATCCTCTGCTTCTCATGCGTTATTTTTTTTCAGCCAACTTCTCTATATCCTTTAAAGCCCAACTCAAATGCTACCTCCATCTGGAATCAATCAATCATTCAAGTAAAAATCATTTAATAAGCCATGTGCTTATTATGTGCTAGACGACAAAACGGACGGAGGCTTGGAAACAGGAAAACTGATCTTCGTGAGTTCAAATCCAGTCTCCACATGGGGAGACTTTGCTGTTCTGGTCATCATTCAGTCATTTTCAGTCATGTCCGAATCTCTGTGACCTCATGTGGGGTTTTCTTGGCAGAGGTACTGGAGTGGTTTGCCATTTCCTTTTCCAGCTCATTTTACAGATGAGGAAACTGAGGCAAACAGGGTGAAATGATTTGCCCAGGGTCACATAGATAGTGAATGTCTGAAGCTGGGTTTGAACTCAGGTCTTCCTGACTCCTGGCCCAGGGCTCTATCCACTATGGCACCACCTAGCGGCCCCAATGGGGGAGACAAAGACATACAGAACACATGGCATAAATGTAAAGGGAATAAATACTAATGTGTAAAAAGTAGTTAAAGAGGAGGCAGTGTGGCAGGGAAGGGACTAGCCTTTGGGGGTGATCAAGAAAGACTTCATGGAGCAGGTGGTACTTGAGCTGGTCTTTAAGGAAGAGGGGGATTCTATGAGGCAGAGGTAATAAGAGAGGGCATACTGGGCAGAGGGAATGGCCAGTGAAGGCTTGTAGACAAGAGCTGGAGTGTTCTCTGTGAGGAGGGGGACAGGGAAGGAACAAGCATTTATTAAGCACCTACTATGTGCAGGGCATGATGCTAAGAGCTTTCCAAATATTATCTTGCTTGATCCTTACAACCTTCCTATAAAGTAGGCACTAGTGTTACCCCCATTTTATAGTTAGGGAAACTGAGGTGGGCAGAAGTTAAGTGACTTCTCCAAGGTCACACAGCCAGAAGGTGTCTGAGGCTGGATTAAACTTCCTAAGTCCAGGCCAGAGCTCCGGTCACTATGGCGCCACCTAGAGGCCTGACAAGGGGCAGAGAGGCCAGTGGATCTGTGAATCACAGTGTGGGAGGGGCAGTAGAGTCCTGTAGATAGACTGGGGCCAGGCTATCCAAGGCTTTAAAAGCTAACCTGGGGAGCTTAGATTTTTTGTCCCAGAGGCCACGGAGAGCCACTAACAAAAGAAAGATGAGCCATCCGGGCATGAAGGCAAAGCCTGAGGGCACCCACTCGGCTCACTAGACAGAGACCTCCCTCTTCACATCTCCCTGGGCACTTTTTTATTTTGTAATATTGACTCTTACAATCGTTATTTGGGTCTTTGCCTCCTCCTAGAAGGTAAGCTGCTTGAGAGCAGGCACCATGAAGGGTACCTTAATCAGTCAAAATGCATTCATCTTTACTTACTGCCATGCACTGGGCTGGGTGCTGGAATCCAGAGAAGAGCAAAAAAAAAAAAAAACAAGAACAAACCCTGCCCTCCAGGAGCTTACACTCTAAAGAGGAAGATCTTAGCTTTGCCCCTAGCTCGCAGGACAACGCTCTGCAAACAGCACACACCAAGCCAATGTTTGCCAGGTTGAACTGAAAGTGGATATAGCCACACCAGGAGTAAATCAGCCACTTCTTGGAAGGCACCTTGCTATATTTGGTTAGTGTTCATCCCAAGGTATTACCTGTCTCTCTCCCCCTCTCTCTCTCCCCCACTCCCCTCTCTCCTTCTCTATCTCTCTCTGTTCAGCGTAGCTCCTTCTTGCCTCCTCACACTTTCTGGGCCAATTTGCCTGTCAATGAGACTGAGCTGAGGCTTCAGAACAATGAAGAGAAAGTCAGTTTGTAGTAATGACTCAACGAAGATGAGCCACGCAGAAGGTGGCAGGAATTGTAAGTTTCTTGGGTTCATTGAAGGAATGGAGAAGAAAGTAAAGTTTTCCTGCATTAAACTAAGCTCCTTGAGAGCAGACACTGGCTTTGTATCCCCAGTGTTCAGCACAATGCCAGGCACATAGTAGGCATGTTTTTACTTGGCTTAAAGGCTGGGGGCTAGGGAGTCAGGCCAGGGAGCTAGTTGGTCTAATTTAAAGGAGCTCTCCCCTCCAGCATAGGATAAAATGCCAACAGGGAGGTGGAGACGGAGGGAAGGGGGCAAGAGAAGGGGCTTGAAAAAAGAATTGGAAAATGAGGGGATGCTGATCAGTTTGGGAATGGCTGAACAAATTGTTATATGGCACATGATTGTGATGGAGTACTATTATGCTGTAAGAAATGACAAGGGGGGTGGTTTCAGAAAAAACATGGCAAGACTTCTCTGAACTGATGCAAAGTGAAGTGAGAAGAACGCAGAGATCATCGTGCACAGTAATAGCAGTGTCGTAATGATGATCAACCGGGAACTCTGTTCATTACAATAATCCAAGACAACTCCAAAGGACTCAATGAAAAAACACTATCCACCTCCAGAGAGAGAACTGATGAACTCTGAGTGCAAACTGAAGCATCATTTTCTTATTTTTGGTGGGTGGGGTTTTTTGCAATATGGCTAATATGGAAATATGTTTTGCATGATTTCACATGTATAAGTGACATATCGTTTGCCTTCTCAGTGGGTGGGGAAGGAATAGGAGAGAGGGAGAGAATCTGGAACTCAAAATTTTAAAAGAACGTTAAAAATAAATTTTAAAAGAAGAAAAAAGAAAGAAAAATGCCTACAATATATTCACAGATAAATGAATAGAAATTAGATGCAATTGTAGTCATTTTAATACGGGGAGATAGGAAAAGTCTATTTTAGTTGATTTTTTTAAATTAAATTTTTTTAAAGAATCATTAGTTTTAAAAGGATAGTACCATATGAAATCCACATGTGGCCCACCCCAGGTGAGCTTTTTCCTGGCCCAGTATCCCTTCCCCAACAACAGTATTTAAAGATATTTTTATGCCATTTGGCCTCCAAATGAGGACTGGATAACCTCTGAAGTCCCTTCAAATCCTAAATCTATGATTGTATAAAGAATAAAATCTTTCTTTGACCTCCAGAAGCCACGATAATTAGGCGTCTGTTACTGGCCTAGACTAATAATATAACAATAGCTTGCATTTATGTGCCATGTTAAGCTTTATAAAGCATTCACAAATTTATTTATTTTATTTACAAATTCTATCTAATTAGATCCTCATAACAGCCCTGAGAGGGAGGTGCTATTTTTATAAATGAGGACCAGGACCACGTAGCTAGTAAATGTCTGAGGCAAGATTTGAACTCAGCTCTTCTTGACTGTAGATCCAACATCCAGTCCACTGGGCCACCCAGTGCCTTGATGGTAAGTCTATTCCTGGTCCCATTGAACCCAAAAATGGGCAGTCTTCCCCAGGCAAGCAACAGCTGCCATTAACTGCGGCCAAATAATTGACATGAGGCCACCTCCTGCCCAGGGCTCCTAAGCCTCAGCTGATCCAAGATGGGTCAAGGGCAAAAAGCCCAGAGTAGAAATAATAGTGAGTGACCTCGGGAGAGGTTGGCCTATTTTCAGCAAGTGATTCACTGAGGCTCTTAGCTCAGCCCTCGAGCTAGGCCGGAAATTTCAAAGGGAAGAAAGACATCCGGTAGAGTCGGAGGCCCCAGAAGTCCCAGCTTGTTGCCCCTTTCCCACAACTGGGCACTGAGGGGGGAGCAAGTCACTTCCTGCCCTCCAGAAAGGGAAGCTTGGAGGGCAAAGGATGTTTGTGGGCCTGGAGGAATGCACCACCATGATCCCCAGGGCCCTTCCCGACCCACTCTTCTCTCTCCTTGCCTCCAGCCAAGGGTGTGTCTCTTTCCTTTCTGGACTGAGCTCCCTCAGGGACCCAGACCCTTCTGGTCTCTCCCCTACCACCCTTCCCGGATGCTGGGACAACATTAAGCAACATTAAGCCAGAGATCAACGAACACACACCTATTAGAGGCCCATCGGATTCCTGGCACTGGGCTCATTATCACTAGAGATAGGAAGAAAAAGCAGAAGTATTCCCTGCCCCCAAGGAGCTTCCAGTCTAAGAAGATGCACTCAAGTTGGAGGACGCAGGCCATGATGATAATGAAATTAGGGAGTAAGCATGTGTGTAGGCCTACTATGAGCCAGGCACCGGCTAGGAGCTTTTACAGATAGTATGGGATTTCATCTTCACAACGACTCTGGGAAGTAGGTGCTATTATTACCCCATTTAACAGTTGAGGAAACTGAGGCAAACAGAGGTTATGTGACTTGCCCAGCATCATAGTGATTGCTGCGTTTAACTAGCTCTCTACAGCTATTAAGTCCAAAAGCACTTATTAAGCACCTACTATATGCCAGGGACTATGCTAAATCCTAGGGATAACAAGACAGTCCTTGCCCTTGAGGAGCTTACAGTCTTGTGGGAGGAACAACATGGGGCCAGTGGGGGCAAGCAAAGTGTAAAAAGATGGGAACAGTAAGAACGGGACAGGTTATGAAGGGCTTTGAACGTCGTGTGTGTGTGTGTGTGTGTGTGTGTGTGTGTGTGTGTGTGCACGCGCGCGTGTGTGTAGGTGTGCCTACATACGTATTTATGCACATACACATATACCTACATGCACACAAACATATACACATATTTGATCCTGGAGATGACAGGAAGCCAGTATGGGCAAATACTTAACAGGAGTGATGAGTTAAAATAGACAGCTAGCTGCCAGAGAGCAGATTGGGGTGAATTCCCTCATGTTAGGAAGGCATCAGGGATGGAGCAGGGACTCTTGGTGGAGGGGAGTGGGGGGAAGGCCATGGGTTGAAGATGTTCTAGGCCCACCACTGGGGTACAGCACAGATTTTCCTCACATCAATTTCCCAAAAACTTCAAAGTGGGAGGTAAAACGAGATGCCCCTTGAGCATATATGGAAAGAAAGCCCTGATCCTACCAGGGCTTGGATTCCCGGAGGGCACGGGAGTCACTGCCATGGAAACCACCTGACTCATTCAGATAGCTCCCCAAGGAGCTGGCTCCCTTCCTCCCAGGAGGTAACCAACCTTCCTGGCTCCCGGGGCCCCTCCAAGCTTTTTCTCCTGGGGCGCCAGTCCCTTCTGCACATGCACCTGGAGTGGGGGCAGGAAGGGGCAGGGACAAAGGAAGGAAATCCAGGGCTTAATCCACTGATTCATGGCCAAGCTCTAATTAAAATAATCTCCTTACCTGCAGCTGCTCCTGCAGCCCGACCCTTCCCCATCAGACTCCCAACTTCAACCTCTCATCTTTCTGGGGGGCCCAACTCCGCCTGAAGGCAGTAGATGTGGAGGATGACAAGCAGTCCAATAAGCAAGTATTAAGTGCCGACAGATGGCACAGTGGACAGAGCACTGGGCATGGGGTCAGGAAGACTCATCTTCCTGCACGCAAATCTGTCCTCAGACACTTCAGTCATTTCAGTTGTGTCTGACTCTTCCTGACTCCATTTGGGGTTTTCTTGGAAGAGATACTGGAATGGTTTGCCATTTCCTTCTCTGGCTCATTTTACAGATGAGGAAACTGAGGCAGAGTTAAGCGACTTGCCCAGGGTCACACAGGTAGGCAGTGTCTGAGGCCAGATCTGAACTCATGAAAACGCGTCTTCTCATTCCAAGCCCAGCCCTCTATCCGCTGTGTCACCTGGCGGCTCTTTACAGACACTTACTAGCTGAATGACTTTGGGTGAATCACTTAACTCTGTTTGCCTCAGTTTCCTCATCTGTACAACGAGCCAGAGGAGGAAATGGCAAGCCACTGCAGCATCTCTGCCAAGAAAACCCCAAATGGGGTCGCAAAGAGTCTGACATGACTGAGCAATCAAAAAGGTGCCAAACCCTAGGATTAAGGAAAGGCAAAACAAGCCCTGCCACCCAGCAGCTCTCCCTCTGTGCCTCTCACCCCACCGGCCTCACTCCTGCCCCACTGCATAAGAGTCAGAGCCAGAAGGCACCTCAGAGATCACCAAAGCCAACCCTCTCGTGGGCAGAGGCTCAGAGGTGACATGAATGAGAGGTCCCTCACCTGAGCCATGGCCACAGCTGGGATTTGAGCTAGGGTTCTTGGTGTCCTTCCGGCTCTGCCTGCGCCTGTCCCTTCATTCCAGCTTGATTGGGTTACTTCCAACCCTGGGGTGGTAGTGGGGAAGGGGAGGGGAATGCAGGATCCCACCACATAAAGAGGGAACAGGCCTTTCTCCCTTGAGAAGGAGGAGATTCCTGAGCTCCTAGTCAGACAGGAGGGACTGTCATATTAACAAGGATGCAGAGGAAGGGGAGGCTTGTTGACTTGGAAATCAGGAGCAACTGTGTTTATGTGGGGGGGAGGGGTCTCTAAAAGATGAGGACCCCAGAATTAGAACTGAATGGGAATGTAAGAGGCCGTCGAGTCCAACCTCTCACTTTACGGAGACAGAAACTGAGGCCCAGAGAAGTATGATGACTTGTCCAAGGTCATACAGACAGGAGGTGAAGGATTTGAAGCTAAGGACTCTGAGGCTATGGCTGTCTCTGCCACAACCCCAGCTAAGGCTCTTAGGATGATAATAATAGCCACTCACATTTACTTGGTACTTTAAGAGAGGAAGACATTGAAGCTACACTGCCAAGAACACTCTCCCAGCCTTCTCCTTTCAAGGGACCCAGGATCAATCCTAGACCTTTGTGCTCAGCACAACCTGACTTCTGCCTTGACTAGCCCTGAGGGTGGAGCTCTGGTTTCTGCCATCTCTGAAGCCAGCGACTTGTGCTGAAAACTAAGCTAGGGAGGAGACAGGAGGGCAATGTCGACCAAAGATGGTGAAAATTGCCCTTCTCCAGGTACTTACGGGGCCCTCCTGGTAACACGGACCTGGTGAGTTTGTCATTCACCTAGGAAAGAGCACTGTTGAGTGAGGAGCAGAGGGGTGAGTACCTTTGGGTGCCCCAGAAGGTGAGCAGGTACAATCCAACCCAAGGAGTGGTTACTGAGTGCCTAGACACGGGGGATTCAAAGACAGCCCAGTGTCTACCTTCAAGGAACCAACATTCTGCTGGGACTGGGGGAGAAGATCCCGGGCTCAGGTAAATAAACACAATGTGACACAAAGCGAAATCCAGAAAGCTGCTCCTTGTGGGCATTGGCAGAGGCCTCAGGTAGGAGGGAGCAGCAAGCTGGGCTCTGCAGGAAGCTCGGGATCCTGAGAGACAGGGGTAAGGAAGGGGTGCCTTCCAGGCATCAGGCATAATTTGTGCTAAGGCATGGAGTCAGGTGATGGATAGAGGGTAGATTCAGGGAACAGCCAACAGGCCAGTTTCCCTCAAATGGGCAATGGGTGGAGGGGAGGAAGGTGAGCTCAGTCAGGAAGAACACAGGGTTTTCTATGGCCAGATATGGAGTCTTTATTTTATTTCACCACAGGGTTTTACCATTTTATCTCATGAACCATCTCATTAAGTCTATGGCCCCATCCTCAGAATGATTTTTAAAAATTCATAGTCAAAGGAAATGTTCCGTTTCAATTAGAGGTCAATAAAAACAAAGATGCCATTTTTTCCCATCTAAGTTCATGGACTCCCACACAGAGAGACCCCTTGGGAGGTCCATGGATCCCACATTAAGAACCCTTGGCCTAGAGGCAATAGAAAGTCACTGAAGGCTTTTGAGTGGAGACAGGGTGACACGGTCGAGTATGTACTTTAGGAAAGTGGATCTGACGGCAAGCTCGACACAAGCCAATAGTGTAACATGGACGCCAAGAATTAAAGCCAGCACTAACACTGCCCCCACTAGGAGAGTTGTTCATTTCTGTGTTCCATACTGTAGGAATCCATCACCAAGCATTTATTAACCACCTACTATACGCCAGGCACAATAGTACGTGCTAGGGATACAAAAGCAAAAACAAAACATTCCCCACCTTTAAGCAAGTAAGTGAGCGACCATTATTAAGCACCTACTGTGTGCCAGGCACCACACTGAGCATCAGGGACGCAAAAGGAAAAGGGAAACATGAAAGACATTAACTGGATGGAGTTCAGACAACAACAGCCAGTGTCTGCCTGGAAGAACTGGGACCACTGGGCCTACAGAAGAGAGGTGTATAAGGGATGTGAGAGTGAGTCATCCTCAACTCTCTAAAGAGAAATTGGGACTTTTCTGCCTGGTCCCAGAGGGCAGAATGAGGAGCAGAGAGCTGGGGAAGCTACTGAGAGGCAGACTTTGGCTCGAGGTCATGACGAACTTCCAAATTGATGGAACTTTCCAAAAGTGGCTGCAGAACTTCAGACAGAGGTGGGCTGAGCACTCTGAGGGAACTCGGGAACTTCCAGCATGCTACAGTCTGGTCCCTTCTACCTGAGTCTGTCTCAGAGGCAGAAAAACTCAGCATCAGGAAAAAGAGTGAGCAAGAGGGTCAGCACATTCCAGGGTACCTCCCAAATCAATGACAGGGATGACATTTGGGCAAATACTAGTTCAGGATCACAGGGTCATAGACCTGGAGCTAGAGGCAACCTCAGGGTTAATCGTTCTACTAGCCCAACCCCCTCATTGTACAAGCATCTATTAAGCACCCAGTGTGTTCCAGGGCACCTTACAAATATTATCTCGTCTGAACTTCACAACAGCTCTGTGATATGGGGGTTTGATCATTCTGCTTTCACAGGTGAGGAACACCCGAGCCAAAGGAAGGCTGAATGACCCCCAGAGGTACAGAACAAATGAGTGGTTGGTGTCACATTTGAACTCAGGACTTCCTGGCTCCAAACTCAAAACTCTTGGAAAATTTGTAAACCATACCTCTCCCTCTTTCCCTGTGGAGAAACCCTCCTGCCAATCTCCTCTACTCTCTGGACACACACACACACACACACACACCCTTTCACACAAAGATGTCCATAGGATGCTGCAGCCACCACCATCCATTTCTACTACAAGGCACCTTGATTCTCGATGACCAAAAGGGCTGATTCCCTCATGGGCTGGTTTTCCCAAGCTTCTTTGCCTCTACCACCATGCCTCTCCAGAGCTGCACCAACACTGAAGGATGGGTGAGGGGACAGGCAACAGCTCACCTTAGCCCCTGCTCCTTCCTTCAGGAGCCAGCTGCAAGGAAGCACAGCTAGCTATTAGCTCTAAGTATGGAGGATTATCCGTGGCTTCCACTGACTCTGACTTTCACTGGCTCCACCCATTCCCACAAGAGCAGGGTTGGGTGTAAGCAACACCTGGGTGAACTTCAGAGGGCTCAGATTACAAACAAAGCATGGGAGTCAGAAATAATTCTCTACAGTTCAGATGATTAAAAAGGTCCCAAAACTGAACCAGCTTTGTCTTTATCCAACCATCCAGCACAAGGCATTCAGATAACTAACACCCACCAGTGGGGGGGGGGGGGCAGAAATGGCATTTCTTGTGTTTACCAAATACAACCAGAGAGCAGTCGTGCTGTGGAGAGGCCTCTAAGAAGTGAAACAGAGTGCAAAGAGTAAAGCCAGGGTTTGGATTCAGAGGACCTGAGTTCAAATCTCAATTCTGCCACTTGCCACCTTTGCAGGGGAAAACCAGTTTCTCCAACCCCTCAGGACTTTCTTGGGCCATCCACCACTTTGCTCTGACCTCACTTTCCTCCCCCAACATCAGCCCAAAGTTTAGTCATTTTAACTATGTACCTTCCTCTGCTCCCTTGTCCCCTTGTCCTATCACTATTTTCTTGCCAACCCCCAGCCTGGGATTATCCCCACTGTGTGTGTTCTCTTCTGCTAGAGAAGCACAACCCTGCTGGTGGGATACATTTTAAATTCACATTATCCAACTTCGACCAGGCTCTGGCTACAGCAAGGGTGTCCCTTTATTCCTCCCTAATCAATTTCCTGAATCCCTCCCCACAGAAACTATTCCAAACTTTCTCTTCAAGTTTCCCACACCTTCCTCACCCCCTTCTTTCTCACCTGTGGACATTGACTCTTACTTTAATGAGAAAATGGAGGCCATCTGATAGGACCATCTCCCCACTCTCATTTCCAAAGCCCATCATAGTAGATTTGCATTTTCATGTACAATCATCTTTTTTTTTGCTTTTTTTTGGCAGGCCAATTGGGGTTAAGTGACTTGCCCAAGGTCACACAGCTAGTACATGTGTCAAGTGTCTGAGGCCACATTTGAACTCAGGTCCTCCTGATGCCAGGAGTGGTGCTCTACTCACTGCGCCACCTAGCTGCCCCACAATTATCTTTTTTATTGTACTGTGTTATGGAAATGCTTGTTTTATTCCATAAACTAAAAATAAAATATATAAAAAAGAAATGAAATGAGAAATTTTTCTAAAATCCCATCATAGCATTCCTTTCCCTACGTATCTGATAATGAAGTGGTCTTTCTTGCCAACGCCAACCCCCTCTTCCTGTGTCCTTGATCTTCATCCATTTGTCTTCAGTAGACTGTCCCTTCACTCATTGCCCACTCAATCTTCAGTCTCTCCCCATCTATTGGTTGCTTCCCTCCTGCCTTCAAAATCTCCCCAAGTCTCCCCCATCCTTTAAAAAAGACTCTCCAGATCCTACCATTTCCTCCAGTTCTCATGCTGTATCTCCCCTCTCTCTCCCAGCTAAAATCCTTGGAAAAGCTGTCTACATTTGCTGCCTCCCCTTCCTCTTTTCTTGCTCACTCCTTCCAGGAATGGGGAGCCTGCAAACCTATGCATTGAGGCGTCTACGCTCAGCACTTAACTGAAACTGCTCTCTCAAGTTACCAATGATCTAATTGACAATCTATAGTCTTTTCTCAGTCCCAATCCTTCTGAGCCTCTCTGCAATATGTAACACTATTGACCACCGTCTCCCGAATATTTTCTTCTCACTGTACTTTTGTGACACTACTCTTTCCTGGTTCTTCTCTTACTTACCTATCTGACAACTCTTTCTCTGTCTCTTTTACCAGCTCATCATTCATGTGATTGTCCGTAATTGTGGGTATTCCCTGAGGTTGTTCTAGCCTGGTTCTCTCTCTGTCCCTGTCTCTCCCTTCTCTCCTCTCCCTCCTAACTCCCTCTTCCTCTCTTTATCTCTCTCTCTCCTCCCCCTCTCTCCCTCCCTCTTTCCTCTCTCTCTTCTCTCTCTCTCTCTCTCTCTCTCTCTCTCTCTCTCTCTCTCTCTCTCTCTCTCTCTCTCTCTCTTCTTTCCCCCTCTCTCTAGCTCTGTCTGTCTCCCTCCCTTCTTTTTTTCTCTCCCTCCCTCATCTCTATGCTCCTGTCTATATCCCAGCCCAAGTCTCTCCCCTGAGCAACAATCCTGCATCACCAATTGCCCTTTGGACATCTCAAACCAGGTATCTTGGAGACATCTCAAGCCCAACATATCCAAACCTGAACTCATCTTTTTCTCCCAAACCCTACCCTCTTGCAGACTTCCTCATTTTTACTGAAGGTGCCACTTTCCATTCTGTCTGACCATGGAATAATTACCGACTCCTCCCTTTGAGCTAATCAGTTGCCAAATCTCGCCATTTCTCCCTTGACAACATCCTCACACTTGACCCCTTCTCTGCATTCACACAGCTCCCATCAGGTTCTCACCATCTCTCAGTGATTAATGCAGCTGTTTCCTAACTGGCCTCCTTCCATCAAGCCTCACCACCCTACTCCATCCCTCATACTGATGCCAAAATGGGGATCACACCATGTTATTCTCCTGCTCAGTAAACTCTAGTGACTTTCTGTTGCTGCCACAAATTCCAATTCCTCCACTTAGCTTTTAAAGCCCTATCGGACCCTGCTTTCCAAACCCATTAGATAGTCACCCCCCTCCCAAATTCTTCAACACAGCCAAGCTGGCCTGCCCATTGCTCCTCATCTCTCATCTCGATGCCTTGGTGATGGTCTTTCCCCACATCCAGAAGGTCCTCCTTCCTCACTTCCACATCACTGGACCTCTCCCTTCCTTCAAAACACAGCTTTAAGTGCCAATTTCTACAGGAAGCCTTTCCTGATCCTCCCAAATATTAATACCCTCCCTCTCAAGCTACCATTTTCTTTTACTGCTGTGTATTTATTCTTTTTTTTAATAGTCACTGTGTATACATTTAAATATGTACTTGTCATCTTACTCATTAGAATGTAAGCTTCTCATGCAAAGAGATTGTTTTACTCTTTGTCCTTGTATCCACAGCATCTGGACATTGCTTGGCACATAGTAGGCATTTAACAAAGGCATGTCGATTGATTAATACCTGTGTTACCGCTAGATTATAAGTTCCTTGAGGGGAAGGACTGTCTTTTTCCCCTTTGTGTATCCCCCACACTGGTATACAGGAGGTGCTTAATAAATGTTGATTGATTAATTAATTATCTGGGTCTTAGTTTCCTTGTCTATAAAATGAGGGGATATACTAGATGGCCACCAAGGCTTCACCCTGCTCCAAATCTGTTATTCTAAGATCTGCATGACTTTGGGAAATGCACTCCCCATCCTTAGGGCCTCAACTTTCTCACCTGTAAAACAGGAGAGTTGGACAAGATGACTTCTAAGATCTTTTCCAGCTCTAAATCTGGTGTGGTCCAATTGTTTCATATAAATACGATTTTACTTGAGAAATTAGTATCCTGAATGACAAGAGAATGCCTTAAATTTAAATGATGATTCTGTTGAAGGTTTCAGAACAACAGCTCTGAAATAGCAAGGATATTAGATGAATCACAGATCAACTGCTTTTCAGTAATTGGATTTCATGTGTCACAGGGTTTCCAAGGAGATGGTTTATATTGAGTCCACTATATCCCACCCTCCCTCTTCCAAAACAAGATGCTGCCATGCTCCTGTCCAGCTGACTCCTGGGGGAGATGACATCAATAGAAAATTCTAAGGAAGTGGTCAGTCATTGGCCAACAGGGGTTCAACCCCCAAAGAAGCCCAGTCTTGCCATCCAAGATGATGGGTCGCAGACAGGATCACAGGATTATAGATTTAAAAAAAGAAAAGGCCTTAGAGGCCTTAGGATCGTAGATTAAGGGCCAGAAGGAACCCCTGAGGCCATCTGGCCCAACCCCCTCATTTTTCAGATGAAGAAACTGAGATTCCAGATAGAGAAAGAGGTTCCAGTTGCTACTGGCTCTCGGTCAAGAATTACAATCAGAGAACCTGAGTCTGAATCCTAGTTCTGTCTCTTACAGTGTGCCCTTAGCCAAGTCAACTTCCCTCTCTGGGTTTCAGTTTCCTCCTCCACAAAATGAGACAACAGATGACCTCTGAGGTTTGACCCCATGATTGCGGCGTCAAGAAAATGCCGCGTTCCTCCATCCATATTGTCCCTGGGGAGTAGATACAGGCAAAGGGATGTGAATACAGCATAATGACTACCAGTGCCCCCTGGTGGCCACTGCCAGGAGGTAGGAGGGAAGAAGGATTGGCTTCTGGACTAGGAAATGAGAGAGGAACATAAAAGAAAAAAGGGGGGAAAGGGGAAGAGGGAATGATTAGGTACAGAGCCCAAGAAACACCGCTGCCACCTCTGATAGCACCCAAAGCATCTTCAAACCAGCAAAGAGCTCTATCCTGACCGTGCACACGGAGGAAGAGACCAACACACAACCAGCTCCAATTCCTAGGGAGTCCTTGGTGGGATTCATCAATTAACCCGTTAGAATTCATCTCTCCAATGAGCCGCATGGATGGAAGTTGAGAAGCTGGTCTGAGAGTGACCCTGGGACACTCCATCTGAAATGAAAGCAGCAAGGTAGGCACCCTGGTCCCAATCTTTCTAAGCTGTGCATTCCTTTCCATAAAAGAAACCTCTGTGCTAGAAAAAGTAGATAATTATCGATCAATAAACATTCATTAAGCACCTACTATGTGTTAGTCTGTGTGCTAAGTGCTAGGAATACAAAAAGAGGCAAAAGACAGTCCCTGCCCCCAAGGAGTTTACAGTCTAATGGGAGAAATAACTACATACAAAGTCAGCTGCATACAGGAGATGTGATTGTTATCCACATTTTATAGAGAAGGAAACTGATACTTTAAAGGATTGTAATAACACCTCCATGGGGTTGTTGAGAGAATCATTTCAAATAACATATGTACAGTGTTTTTCCTTATTGTTGTTTGTCCTTCATTCTAGAAGAGGACCATGAAAGCACCATGTGAATGCTCCCTATGGTTATGTGACTTGCCCAGGGTCACACAGCTAGCAAGTGTCTGAGGCAGGATTTGAACTCAGTTCTTTCTAAGTCCAAGTCCAACACGTGACCCTGATGCCACATTCCCTCTCAGAACTGATCACAGCACCCAGAGGTGGGAACATGACCATGGTTTGGGCAGATATGGAAAGTGCTTCTGCCCATCCACATGGGAAACAGTAAGAAAGAGTGAAACAGCGATGATGGCGACAAGAGTGATGATAATACCGATGCCTTCAGAGGCAGAAGAGATCATTTCTGTCCCCAGGGCAAGTGGCAGGAAAGGCCTGCTCAACTGAGATGATGCAGGGAGAAGCCCCAAGAGACCAAGAGGCAGATGCTAGGGAGACAACAGCACTCGGGGGAGGAGATGAGAACAGGACAGGTGAGAGCCTGCCTGGCAAAGAATTCACCTGGGATCCGAGCACCAAGAGGACTGACCTGCAGCTTCTCCCTGCTGGAGTGAGGCAAGCACAGTCAGCTCTCTCTAAGTGTTGGTACCTGAGGCAGAGCCCCAGCCACCCCACCCTAGTTACAACTCCATTCGCTTAATGCTTTTGTATATAGGATCTCAATAAGAGCAAACAGGCATTGGAGGCAGGTAACCCGGGGGAAGCCCCAGCTTTAAAACTTGCTAGCTGGGCAATCACGGACAAGCTTCTCCCTGAGCTTCTTTTTTCTCATCCGTAAAACAGGCATAACCGTATTTACCCTCCCTGCTTCCCAAGCCTCCTGTGAGACTTTAATGAAGTAATACAAAGAAAGAGAACTTGAAATAATGTAAATGCCAGCTCTCCTTAAGACTGTGGCCTGTTGGTCTGTTCCTGCTCATTAGGGCATCTATCTGCATGGTGACGATGATGTCTTGTGTTTATGTGACACCCTGCTGATCACAAAGCACTGGAGGTCCATTGTGTATAATTATCCCCATCTTACAGATGAGAACATTGAGGTTTACTAGAGGAAGGCCTCCAGGATCCAGAGGGAAACTTCTGTGGAGGATTAATGGAAAAATGCTAGACAAGAGTCAAACGGGGCTGTAATCTGAATTCCTGGATGGACTTCCCAGCCTAATGTGATCATGGGTCCATGGAAGGCTACATATATCTAAGTGGCAGATCTGGGAGACAGACCTGCCTGCTTCTAAATCTTGAGTTCAAAGAACCTACTACGTGCCAGACCCTCTGTGAGGTGCTCTTCATTCATTACACCATCTGGTCTCTTTACAGGGACCTTTAAGAAAGAACTTCTAATGATGATACTCACTGGTAATCCTAGAGCGAACACCCTAAAAGTCCCTATTGAAGCTCACACTAGGCCCTCAGATTGGCTGGGCCCAGGCACGGCCAAGTAAAGCACTAAAAAAAGCAATATCAGACTTCCTGGGAATTCACCAAGCAAATTACCAAAATAATGACTTGGTTGTATTTTTGTTTTTCATTCTATCCTGCTCCAGGATGCCTCATTTAGGACTTCCGTAATCAGCAACAAATAGCATTCACAGTCAAAACCCAGGATCAAAATGAAGCCAGAAGGGACCTCAGAGACAAATTAGTCCATTTTACAGATGAGGAAACTAAGGCCAGGGAGGAAGAGGAGGGTGACTTGTCCGAGGTCATATAGGCAGTAAGAAGCAGGGACGAGTTTCAAACCCGGGGCCTCTGACTCAAATTCAGTGCTTTTTTCATTGTTCCCTCTGTTCCCCATCTAAATAATCTAAATATGCTTTTTACTTACGGCCAGAGTGTGTGCATTTGCTCATACACACACACACACACACACACACACACACACACACACACACACACACACACGCATACACCAGGCTACCATTAAATGCCTCAAAATACAAAAGCACCTTAGGGGCCCAAAAGCTCCAGCAACTCTGGCTTAAAAACGCTGAACCAATTTGTTCCTAGATAAGAATAGGAATCAGCATTTCGACAGCACCTACTATGCATCAGGCATTGTGCTAAATGCTTCAGAGACGTGATCTCATTCAATCCTCACAAAAATCCTTTGAAGGAGCTGCTATTATCATCCCCATTTACAGGTGGGGAAACTGAGGCGATCACCAATTAAGTGACTTGCCCAGGGTCACCCAGCTAGTAAGTGTCTGAAGCTAGATTTGAATTCAGGTCTTCTGACTCCTGACCCCATCCTCTATCCATTGTAAGTTTCTACAGTCATCCAGTAAGCTGGCAGCCCATACCTACATGGGCTCCCTAACTCGGAGGCTGTGGAGGCCTCCATATTAATTCCAATTACCAAAGATTTCTTTTTGTCTTTAGCCCACCAAAAATGTAAAAGCCACTCCTGTCATGTTTGCCCCTACAGAACAGTGAAATGGAAAGCACTCAGATCCAGAGTAAGGAGGAGAC
Source organism: Trichosurus vulpecula (assembly GCF_011100635.1). Classification (NCBI taxonomy): domain Eukaryota; kingdom Metazoa; phylum Chordata; class Mammalia; order Diprotodontia; family Phalangeridae; genus Trichosurus; species Trichosurus vulpecula. The sequence continues at coordinate 189,706,771 of NC_050581.1, read as the reverse complement.
TGGGTTCAAATCCTCCATCTGATGTTTACTTTCTATGTGACCTTGGGCAGTCAACCAACCAGTCTGAACCTGGGTTTCGTCTTTTGTAAAACTGGATAATAGTAGCCCTTAGCTCACAAGACAGTTGGGAGGCTCCAGTGAGATGATGGCTTTGTAGACTTTCCTAAACGCCCTGGAAACATCAGCTTTTAGACTCCATCTCCATCATTCTCAGTCTGTGATGGCACAAATTGGACATTTCCATTCTTGAACCACAAGACTTTGAAAGTCACAGTGAAAACACAGCATAAGGCCTGGGTTCAAATCTTACATCTAATGTCTCCAACCTCGTGACTCTGGGCAAATCAGGAAACTTCCCTAGGCCTCGCTTCCCATATCTGTGAACTACACAGCCTCTAACGTTCTAACCAGTTCTAGATCTGTGATCTCACATGGATGAGGCTTGAGTTTTCTCACCACTCTGGTTTTGAACCTTTTCACTTCTATCCAGACACTGCAGTTGTTTCTAACTGATCTCCCTAGAAAGGAGGAACTGACCAGATTCGATTGACCAGATGTGACTAGGAAGGGATGGCCCCAAGATTTCAAGCCTGACCTACTGGGAGAATGATGGTACCATGGACAGAAACGAGGACGCCTCAATTAAGAGTTGATTGAGATTAAGATTTAGGGTTCTCATTAAATATTCAAATAGACTTTGAAATATTAAATTGCTATTGAACTACTTGGCTGAGTTTTTTAATCTCATCAATAAGTCTCATTTTGAAGGATTTGTTTGCCGATTAATTAAAGAAATTAAATTCTATGTGATCACAGGTGACTTTTCCTCAACTTTTAAAAATCCTAACCATTGAAGGATTAAACATCTCCTTCACCAGGAAAAAAAATGTTATATATGAGATAGAGAGACAAAGACAGAGATGGGACAAGGGGGTTTGCTTCTCTTAGAATTTTATTATTGTTGTTGTTAAGTTGTATCCAACTCTTTGTGACCCTAATTCAAGGTTTTCATGGAAAAGATACTGGAGTGGTTTGCCATTTCCTTCTCAAACCCATTTCACAGATGATGAACTGAAGAAAACAAGGTTAAGTGACTTACCCAAGGTCACACAGCTAGTAAGTGTCTGTGGCTGGATTTGAACTCAGGGAGCTGACTCAAGGAGCTCAGCGTTCTAACCATTGTGCCATCTAGCTGCCATAGAATTTTGTGATTTCCCCTAACCCCTCATAATTTGATCATTGAACACAGTCTATTATGTCACAAGGCCAGGTTGGGAGAATACTGTAGTGGACTTCTTACCTACTACCTTTTTAACAAGAAGACCCTCTATGAGACACTCACAAAAAATAGTTATTCAATCGTTTGAGGCAGCTCCATGGCACGGTGAGAGAGAGTGCTGGGCCTGGAGTTAGGAAGACCTGAATTCAAATCCAGCCTCAGTCACTAGCTGTGTGACCCTGAGCATGCCTGCTTTAGTTTTCCTCATCTGTAAAATGGATGTAATAATGCCACCTACCTCCCAAGATTGTTTCAAGGAGCAAATGAGGTAATATTGGTAAAGTGCTCAGCACAGCCTGGCACATAGTAGGCACTATAGAAATGCTAGCAATAATAATTATAATAATTACTATTATTATTATTATTATTATTATTATTGGCATTTACTACCTGCACGACCTTAAGCAACTCACTTCACCTGAGCTTCAGTACCCTCACCTCTAAAATAGTGTTGGAATAAATGACCTCAAACATTCTTTCAATCTTCAGCCTTGATTTTATATTGTCTTCCCTAAATAGACTATAAGCTCCCTGAGGGCAAGCCTTTTTTTAAAGTTTTGTTTGTATCTCCAGCACCTAACAGAGCTTGGCACATAGAGGGCACTTAATAAGTGTTTGCTGATTGATAAAGTGATTCCAGTAGCCCTATCCCTTAATAACAGGGAAATCTGCAACTCTTCCGACTTTCTCCTTGACACAACCCAGGATGAGGGTATCAGCACCCGGCCTCTGGGGTCTGACATCACATGTGCTGCAGTCCAAACTGCATGTGCTTTGGAAGGCAGCAGAGAGCTGGGACCTAATCAAACCAGCCATCAGTCACCGCATGTCCGTTCCAGAGAGATCCTTCAGGGGCCAACCTCATTGCTCACTGATGAGCTCTTCCTCTTGGACATTAATGCCTCAAGTGCCTCTTCAGGCCCCAGCCTGCTGATCCCAGAGGCAAATGCAGCAGCCCACGCCTGCTCTTGATAACAGGAATGTGCCAAAGGGAAACAGAGGGACGTCTGGGCAAGATGCCCCCCCCCATGAGGACTATGCAGCATCAGAACACTCCTCAATGCCTTAATTCCACTCAGAAAACATTGAGTACACGCCTAGTATGTAGGCGTTTTCTTACCCTTGCCTGGCATGGATATGACTGTAGTCAAGACAAATTCTGAAGGACAAGCCAGAAAGCTGGTGTAATGGGTACAGAGTTGGCTCCAAGTCGAGAGAGATCCTGGTTCAAGTCCTGTCTATAACACACACTTATGGCTGTGTGACCCTGGGCAAGTCAGCATTCCCAGACAATTCTCTGAGGCTATAAATTTCAGAAAAGGTATTGATCTTCACTGATGGAGAGAATTTCTCTCCAGGGTTCCCTTACCCAATGAAATTACAGGTCTGGTCCAAAAGAGCAGGGAGGGAGGTGCCAGGCCTCACATTAGGCACTGGAGATACAAAGATCACCCCTATCCACAAGTACCTGTCATTCCACTCTAAAGAAACCTATGGATTCAGGTAAATCAATACAAAATTATACAAAAATTTCAAGAGGGAAAGAATATATGTACCTCATGGCATCAATTTCATTCAATCAGTATTTATTAAGTGCCTACTGGATGCATCAGCACCTTGCTGGACACACAAGGACAGAAACGAAGCAGTCTCTGAGCTCAAGGGGCTTGCTGTGCTCTGAGCCCATGGGCTATTTGAAGGCCTTCCGTTTTCTGCCCTTGTTCACACGTGCTTGGGAGTCACAGAACATGAGAGTCATCGATTTAGAGCTCAGTCACTGAGTCTACCCCCAGATGAAGAAGCCAGGGCACAGGGAGAGGTTTAATGACTTGCTCAGAATGACAGCTAGTAAGATCTGAGGTGGGAATTTAATCCAGGCTTGATTCCAAATCCAGTGCCCTAGGGTGTGGGGGTGCCTTGATGCCTCCCAAGTCTTTTGTGTCTTGGACTTTTTGTGTGTATAGTAGAGTAAATTAATAGTTGTCCCCTATAGGAAAGCCTCGGTACTTTTGTGGGAGAGGACCCTGTTACCCCCATTTGGGGAGACCTGCTCATAAAGCATACATAAGCTTTGTCAGAGAGATTTCCCAAGAATTTTCACTCCCAGGCCCTAGTTCTGCCCCAACCACCACCCCATGTCAAGCAGAATACAGCTAATCCTTCTTTCATATGGCAACCATTTGACTATCTACACATCACAGAGCATAAGAGAGCTGGCTTCTTCCAACTCTGATGCCATCTAGTCTATCCTATACCCAAGAATCCCCTCTAAGCCATCCCCAACAGCCTCTTCTTGATGGTCTCCAATGAGGGCAGGCAACCACAATGTCCTGAGGCAGGCCATTCATTCCACCTCTGGACATCTCCAATTATTGGGAAGTTGGATATCAGGCCTAAATCTGCCTCTCCTCAATTTCCAGCCACTGCCCCCTTGGACCAAGCTGTATAAGTCCAATATATCGCTCCCAAGATAATCATTAAAGTGCTTGAAGTCACCTATCATGCCCCTGCCCCCACTTTCTCTTCCTTAGCTATACATCCAGAGTTTCTTCAAAACATCCCAAATACATTTCAGTAGATGGAGGGAGTGGGGAGAGGGTGGCCTTGTCACAAGTTTAGAGCACAGGGAGACCAAATTGTATTTGAAGATAAGCCTAGGTCACAAACAGGCAGATTTCAGAAAAACCTGGAAAGACTGGTACGAATTGATGCAAAGTGAAATGAGCAGAACCAGGAAAACATCGTACACAGTATCAGCAACATTGTGTGATGATAGTTATAAATGACTCAGCTCTTCTCAGCAACACAATGATCCAAGACAATTATGAAGGACTCATGAAGGAAAATGCTATCCATACCCAGAAAAAGAACTAATGGACTCTGAATGCAGAATGAAGCATATTTTTTTCAAACACTTTATTCTTTCTCATGGCTTTTTAAAATCTGTTTCTTCTTTCACAACTGTGACTAATACAGAAATATTTTTACATGATAGCACATGTGTAAACTATATCAAACTGCCTACCATTTTCAGAAGAGAGGAAGGAGGGAGGGAGAAAAATTTGGATTTCAAAAATCTCGTAAAGAAAGAATTTTCTTGACATGTAAATGGGGGAAAATACTATTAAAATGAATTTAAAAAAATAAATAAAACATAATCTAGTTTGATGTTCAAAAAAAAAAAAAGCTAGGTCAGAGGGAGTAAATTCTCTTTCCAGTAAGTCCTATATATTTATAAAAACTGTGACTTTTCCAGGATCACACAGCTAGGGAGTATCAAAGACAGAATCTGAGCCCCGGTCTTTCTGACTCTAAGTTAAGTTGTGTATTCACTATGCCCTATTGCTCCTCAGGAATCTAAGAGATGCCCTTCCTGGACTTCAGAGATGCATTGAGTCCCACCTATTCTAACCTTCCATTTGGCAGATAAAGAAACTGAGGCCCAGTGAAACTGAATGACTACCTCAAGTTCACTCAGGCAGCAGAAATCTGGATTCAAATCCAGGTGTTTCCTCTGATGCCAAATCCCAAAGTCTTTCCACCGCATCATACCCACTCGCTGTCAATGGGGATCATAATTACTCTAGAAAACTATACTGGGCAAATGGAAATTGACTAAGTTGAAAATGACTGACAGAGGGATAGGTAGGGCTGGAATCTATTTCCAATAGAATAATTGTGGGATATGGAAACACAGCCCCGTTCTTCCTTTTCCCTTAAATTAGTGAATTAGGACACACAAAGGCAAGTTGAAAAAAAAAGCACGTGTCATAAGCACCATTCTCAGCATCTCCATTAAGGAAGGGCAGGAAGTAGAATTAATGAAGCAGCACTCAGGTTGTTTTCAAGAGCCAACAAAGAGGTTCCCTCTCTGAGGAACCATTGCCAGTTGAATGTTCTCAGCTCTTCGGAAATACTTACACGGCAGACATGAGTAACCAGGAAGGGACTGATTCATTCAACCATCCATCCACCCATCCAATACTTCAACAAATATTTTTCAAGCACCCATTATGTGTACGGTATCAGGCTAGGTACTGGATGGGAGATAGAAAGAGGAAAGACTCGGTTCCTGCCTTCAAATACTTCATAACAAAATAAAGGAAACAAGATAAACATCCAAAGATCCAGGATGAAAGGGAGAATGTGTAAGGGCTGTAAACCCTACATGAGCTCAGTCAATGAATTGTCAATTAACGTTCATTTAATGCAGCCTAAAAGTCAGGTGCTGTTCTAAATGCTGTGGATATAAAGAAAGGCCAAACGTCCTTATCCTCAAGGAGTTCACACTCTAATGAGAGTAATCTGGGAAGGGAAACTGCTAACAATGGGTGGTGCCAGAAAAGGCTGAGTCTTGAACTTAGCTAGGGAAGAGAAAGGAGCAATCCCTGCCTTTTGGATATACTCTGGAAGGATTTCATGAAGAAGAGTTCATTAGAGGTGGGCCCTGAAGGATGGGAAAGAATGTAGCAGATGGAGGTGAAATATGAGAGGGAGGGAAATCCAGGGAGAAAAAGGATGGGGCAACTAGTTAGTGAAACAGATAGAACATGGGCCCTGGACTCAGGAGGACCCAAGTTCAAATCTGGCCTCAGACACTTACTAGCTGTGTGATTGTGGGCAAGTATTAACCCCATTGCCAAAAAGGCAGAAAGAAGATGAAGTGTCACCTGTAATTGGGATGTAGAGTTGTTAAGGGCTATTCAAGTTAGAGCTGTGTGTGTGTGTGTGTGTGTGTGTGTGTGTGTGTGTGTGTGTACCTTGGTAAGGAGACAGCATCCTAGCACGTTTCCTTGCACATAGTAGCTCCATGGGTATGGAATACTGCATGTAATGTCAGATTCATTTAAACTTTTTTTTCTTTTTTGCTCTTTTTTGTTCTTTGCTACAAAGGACAGCTTTCTGGGTGGGGAGGGCTAAGGATACGTTCAGAAGTAAAGTGATACCAAATGAAAGAGGTCAATAAAAACTTCAAGAAACTTTTTTAAATAAATATTTGTTGGATTGGATTGGAAAAGACCACTACATTGAAATATCTCCTGCACTTAAGGACAGCCCAATGGAGTTGATTCCAGGCGCAAATCACACTGTAGGGCTACTCCCAGGCCTAACCCCTCCACAAATCCCAGTCAACATTTTGTAGAAGGGAAAATGAATGAGAATTAATACTAATCACTGACATTTAAAGTTTGCAAAGGTGGGAGGGAAGATGGAAGAGGAGGAGGAAAAGGAGGAGGAGGAGGAGGAGGAGGAGGAGAGGGACTGGATCTGTGATGTCATGGGAACTCATAGGGAACTTCCCGATGAAGAAATCCCCTCTGGCTGAAGGTCACCACTTCTCTACAACTTTTAGCCATAGCTAGTTGGGTGGGACGAGGAAGTTTTAAGTGATTTGCCTCAAGTCACACAGCCAGTACGTGTCAGAGGAGGGACTAGAACCCTGGCTCCAAGGTTAGTTCCCTATCTACTACATTATCTCCTATCAGCCTCACAATAACCCATTAAGGCAGTTCCTTATTTCACAAATGAGAAAACTGAGGCCCAGAGAAGTTGAATAGCATGGTCATAGTCACACAGCTATTAAATCAAGGCAGGATTTCAACCCAAGTCATTCTGACTCCAGATCTAGCACGTTACCCATCACATCAAGGCAGCTTAGGAGCTATGACTGAAAGAAGATGGAAAGACCCATCATGGTGGGTGGGGGTGGGTGAGGGAGAGTGAAGGGGGAACATGTAGACAAAATCACCTCTAAAAGGTTAGGTCTATTTTTTTTAAATATGGCTGCCTTAAGTACAATGCTGCATCATGGCACACAGGACACCTGATGAAGGAAATTCGAAGGGGCGCTCCCAGAGGAAGATAAAGCCACAAAGATGGAGCCATAAGTTGAAACTAAGGACCCAGAGCTCTGCTCTACCTGAGGGCACACATGCCCTTACACAGGGGAGCAAGAGAGACTCCCAGAGAGGAGATTTGGCAAGAAGCTGCCCCATGTGATCTCCAGGTCCTGTTAAGCTCTAATTCCATGACCCTATTCTCAGAACCCTGCTTACACCAAGATCAAAAACCCCATTTGCCCTGGACCTTTCACTGAGCCAAGACCATCACCTTTTTCCCCCTCAGAGCCCCACAGAGGGGCTAACGGAGAGAACCAGAGAAACCAAAGGGCAAAGAAGCAGAAAAAAATATAAATGAAGCACAAGAAAAGCAGGTGTGGAGGAGAGAAGAGAGGAGAGGAAGAGAAAACAGAAAGATCTTGGTAGGGAACAGTACCCCCCTCAAAAAAATATCCAGTCACCATTACTACAGACCTAGAGCTGGACAAGATCTTGAATGTATCCCAGGGTCATAGATTTGGAGCCAGAAGAGACCTTGGAAGCTATCAGGTCCTACTCCCACATTTTTCAGATTAGGGAACCGAGTCACAGAGAGATGAGGTGGTTTGCCCAGGGTCATAGAGCTACTAATTGTCTGAGATGGGATTTAAAGTGTGTCTTCCTGATTCTCTGCATTGTACCACATGCCCCATTAAATGCCAGTTGTATGGAACTGCCCTGAAGTTCACTGAAAGCAGACCGGGCAAATTCAAGGGTACTAGGACACTGCAGAATTGGTGGATTAGGACGGCCACACCATGCTCCCTCCCTCTCCCATTGAACAAGTGCCCTGAGGGTACAAGGTAAATACCAGGATTATTCTCTGGGACTTTATTTCAGGGCACAATAAAGAATTTGTTTGCCAGTTCATCTATTCAACCCTTAAAACACTGTTTCCAGTTATTACTAATGTATCCTCCATACACTTCCCTTCCCCTGTCACCACAAGGGATCCATGACCTTCCAATGACCCAACCCAAGGGGTAACTCTGAAGATGTGCCCTGGAGCAAAGAGGGGCTGTGTCACCAATTAAGGAGCTGCTTAAGGATTCTGGTTCTTGTGGCTCTAAGGAACTCGGGCCTTTGGAGTACTCAAGAGACCATCTCAGCTCCCTCCACATTTAAGCCAAGCTTGGCAAACTACCCCACATCTACCAATGGAGGGCACAGAGAAGCTGCAAGGGGGGACACTGAGGCAGAAGCAGGAAATGTTGTGAACCACCATTTTGGACAAACTTCTCACTCCTGCTGGCTGGAGTCAAAGAAAATCTTCCTTACTCCTACCCCTAACCCTGTCTCCCAGGAATTCCATAAAGGATAAACTGCTGCTATAGCTATGCCTCGCTCCCAGGAGGTATATGAGATCCTAATATTTTGTTGCTTGCTGTCAGGTCATTTCAGTTGTGTCCATCTCTTCAAGGCCGCATTTAGAGTTTTCTTGGCAAAGATAGTGGAGTGGTTTGCCATTCCCTTCTCCAGCTAATTTTACAGATGAAGAAACTGAGGCAAGGAGGATTAAATGTGCAGGGTCAGAAAGCTAGTGAGTGTTTGAGGCCAGAGTTGAACTCAGGAAGGTGAGTCTTCCTGATTCCAGGACTGGTGTTCTCTCCACTGCACCACCTGGCTGACTCCAATTTCATCTTTTACCTGAAGTAGAGATGGAATATTGGGTCATCATTCACAGTCTGAAATAGCTGGAGATTGGGAAAATGGAGAAATAGAGGGTCAAGTGATTGAAAAGGATAGGACAGCTAGGGAGAGCAATTTATTAGACGTGATCCCAATGGAGTGTGTGCTTTGGCTCCAAAAAGCATTTTTGTCCCCCTGCTAAAAGACATGTGCATCCCCTTCTCATTCCCAGAGCCCCCTCCCCCACCACAAAGAGAATCAGCCACTGAGCCAAGAAAAGCAGCAATTCAGTAGACCTTAAATGTAAATGGTGACTGCCTTCTCATGCTCTCTTTCCTTTTTGAGTGTGTGGGGTTTCCTTGAGCCTCTCTCTCAGACCTATTGTTAGAGGACATGGACATGGCCCTCTTCCCCCACCCTCCAGCTATTGTACTTGTATTGCTTAGGTGAGCCTGAACCTCAAGAATGTGCCTACCTCTTCTGCTTGAGTGGCTTTCCCCGAGCCCAGGTAAGCAATTAGCAGTGATGGGAGATGTACTCTTCAGGAGGAACTGCCTACCTCAAGAGTTTGAGAGCTCCTGAGTTCCTCAGTCAGCTGACTGGGAGCAGCAGCAGGAGCCATCCACAAACTATACCCTTCTTCAAGACAAAAGATGATAGAAATTGTCTAAGAAGCCCTTGGTAGGTACTGCTACCAATCACAACCAAGTGACCATGCAGAAATATGAGGGGGGAAAACTGGCTTATTCTACGCTCAGAGCACAGATTTCACTGTTTAAAAACTCACCGAGGCTTGAGCGGCCGGATGGGTACAACAGAACTGCAAAAAGTAAATGGAGGAAGAGGCTGATTTGTAGGCCAAAGAACAGATGGCAGGAAGGGAATTTCTCTATCGTGTAAAACAGGAAACTAGCCACATTCTCTTATATCTCAAGCTGGAAATTTTCAGACAGACAGAGCAAAAGACTAACCAATCAAAATAAGAGTTAGAATTGAATGTCTCAGCTTGAATGTGCAGGCTCTTGATAGTTACCTGACCTGCTCATCTAAGCAAATGGTGGTAAGAAAGTCAAGCCAGAAGAAATTCTCTTATCACAAGGACTACCACAAGGAGGAGAATGAGCCCAAAGCGTGCACTGGTTTAGCAGAAGATTTGGACCTTACAGGAATTCTCTGGACGATGCGGAGCTAAAGTAAAGGTGAAATGGCTATTCAGCAGCCCCACAAAATATTCCATGTCATAATATTTTAAGCATCAACCACCTGGGGGAAGTATAATTGGAATTCTAGGTCACTGTGTCATGTTTTAAATCATTGTCAATGCAGGCTTATGAGTCTTTTTTGTGGTTTAAACATTTCTTTTATGAGGCAGAATTAAATAGCTGTTCCATACTGATCTACATTGTACATCATGTGCCTTTATGATACCCTTTGGGAGGACCTAGACATGAGCCAAACTTAAGCTGTAAGTGATTTTCCCTAGGACTCCAGGGTGAGGACATAAAGAACCAGAAACAATTCAGAAAGAGGAAGGAAGGAAGGAAGGAAGGAAGGAAGGAAGGAAGGAAGGAAGGAAGGAAGGAAGGGAGGGAGGGAGGGAGGGAGGGAAGAAGGAAGGAAGGAAGGGATGGAGGGAAGGAAAGAAGGGAGGGAGGGAGGCGAAAGAAGGAAGGAAAAAGGGAAGGACAGAGGGAAGGAAGGAGAGAAAGAAGGAAGGGAAGGAGGAAGGAAAGGGAAAGAAAGAGAAGGGAAGGGAAAGAAGAGAGAGAGTTAAGAACAAATAAACTAAAGAAGGAGGAAAGGAGGGGAGGGAGGGGAAGGGAAGAGGGGAGGGAGAGAGAACAGCATTTATTAAAGATCTAATATGTGCCAGGCACTGAGCTAAGCATTTTACAAATTCTCTTTCATTTGATCCTTACAACAACCCTGGGAGGTAGATGATATCATTATCTCCACTTTAAGGTTAAGGAAACTGAGGCAAATAGAGATTCAAGTGTTCTTGCCAGAGTCCCACAGCTTATAAGTGACTGAGGCCAAATTTGACCTTAGATCTTTCCGACTCCAAGTCTAGCACTCTACCCACTGAGCCACCTAGCCGTCTGGAATAGAAGCACAGAAAGAATACAGACTCTGGAACTGGAGGACCTGAGTTCAAATTCTGCCTGTGATGCTCATTACTCATGTGACCTTGGACAAGGCTCTTCACCTTTCTGACCCTCAGTCTCCTCACCTGTAAAGTGAGGCAGGTGGACTCTGAGGTCCCTTCTAGCTCCGGATCTCTGAGTTTATGAGTAATTGCCTTCTTTGTGTACAGGAACAAAGCAAATTCCAATCCCAGTCTCTGTCCCCAAATGTTTACTTAAAGTCCAAGCTCAGAAGTATCCTCCCTGATAAGTGATAAATGGCAGCTACCAGTATGACAACTGGCCATTCACACTGTCTGTGCCAGGGAGTGGGGGAGCAAGCAGCAAACCTCGGGTCCCTTCTACACTTTCCTAAATTAAGAAAGCCATTGACAAAGGCCCATCTTCACCAGAAGACGCTCTGAGAGTCTCCCTCATGCTGCTTAGGAGGGGGGGGGCAAGGAGAGGGGCAAGCACATCTAAGGAACGCTTCAAACAACATGAACTTGTCCTCTTTACAATCCTTCCAAGTTAAATTAGGAAAGAGGGAAAAATGTAAAAATATTTGTGTTATGGGGGAGGGAGAGGAAAGAGATACCCTCTTGGAAGTGTGGAAACCCCTACCACTGAGACGGACCAGCAGCTGCTCTGTACTGTACAGTCTGAGAGAGCTGAGGCATGGTGAGATCCAGTGGTTTGTTGGTTCACATAGTTTATAGATGGAAGGGTCAGGACTCGAACCCTGGCCTTCCTGATTCTAAGCAGTGTGTAAATTCTTCTGTTGCCTGCTTCCCCAGCCTTCAGTCTATCAGTTCCCCTCCTCCACTGCAGTGGGTCATCCTTGGCCAGACATCACAGACGATCCACATAAGGACATTTCTATACTGGGATGCCTCAGTGCCCCCTAAGTGGAAGTATTAAATCTCCACTAGAGAACGTCAACAGTGACCAGCTTATTACCCAAAGAAGCCACTGGAACCCAAGAAAATGACTGATCCATTTATTAGGGGCTCCCCCGCCAAGCACCAGCAGCCAGTCGCTGTTGAGCTCCAATAGGTAAACAAGCAAGGAGGCACAGGCCCCACACTGTAGGCCATTCACACAGCCAAAGACTGTTCTAACCCTCCATGAAAAATTCTCCTTGTCCCTGCTAAATATAGCAGGGTCCCTAAACAGGCTTCTCCAAAGTTCTGTGGTCTGAAACATCGGGCCAAGGAAGTCTCCGGAGACCTGCCTACACGAGTCTTCCTGTTTTCTGGTGGCTTGGGAAGGGCCAGAATGCCTCAAGTGCATTTCATTTTCAGACACACTGTGGGGTCAGCCTCACTCCCTTTCCAGGCTTCTTACCCATTACCCACCCCCTTCCCACACTCTCCCTTCCAGCCCACTGGCCTGCCTGTTGTCCCCCCTACACGACATTCTACCTCTTGTGGCCACTCTCCAGCTCCCTTCAGGACTTGACTCAAGTGCCACCCCCAACCTGTACCATTTGTCCCATTTCTTAGGGACCCTGGTCACTTTGTATATTTTTAAATTTACTTTCTATGTATAGGTTTCCCCCCGTGGAATATAAGCATGTTGAGGGCAGAGACTGTTTGGTTTTTCTCTTAGTGTCTCCGGAATCTATACTCATGCCCAGAACATAGCAGGGGCTCAAAAAATTCTTGCTATCTAGGGGCAAGTATATAGAGCACTGGGCCTGGAGGCAGGAAAACCTGAGTTCAAATATGGTCTCAAACGCTTACTACCATGGGTAAATTACCTAACCTCTGTCTGCCTCAGTTTGTCATCTGTAAAATGGGAATGATATCACCCTAACTCCCAAGACTGTTGTGAGAATCAAGTATGATAATATTTGCGTAGTCATGTCCGACTCTTCATGACCCTATTTGGGTAAAGTGATTTGCCCAGGGTCACACAGCTAGGAAGTATCCAAGACTTGAATTCATGAAGGTGAGTCTTCCTGACTCCAGGCCCAGGGCACTATGAACTACACCATTAGCTATTATTATTTTTGTTGCATGAATGAGAGACCTTGGTGTCTAGTCCAGGCCTCTACCCATTAAGCCAAGTGTCTTGAAAAGTTAACTGAGCTCCTTTCTACCTAAAACAAATAAATAAGTCCCTTGCTAGCAGTGAGGCTAATAAGATTCAGTCTAGTTGGAGGGCAGCTTCCAATGTCTGAAGTCTGGAGAACATAAATGTATAGTAGGGAATTCCCTGTCACTTTACCACCCCACTGACCTTTAGCTGGACTCTGGGAGGAGCCCAGCCAATGGCCTCTCCTTTCCACTGCTCTGAAAGTTGCATTATTGGATAAGGATTAGCCCTCAGGAGCCAGGAACAATCTCAATTAAGAGCAAAGCTGGAGGAAAAACCTGAAGGGGACCAAAACGGCTGTTCAGCAGCCCTTCTGTCTTCCTCCCCTACCCACTAGCCTAGAGGATAGATCCCTGACATTGGGAGCCATTGTGAAAAAAGCAGAAAGAGGGAAGGAGTTTGACCCAGAGCGTCAGGTTTAAATCCTGGTTCTGCTAATTAATAGCTGCATGACTTTGGGCATGTCACTTAATCTCTCTGGGCCTCAGTTCCCTCATCTATCGAAATAAGGGAGTTGAATTAGAATCAGGGAGGGAATTTGTGGCCTCGAGATCCCCAGTGGTCCCATAGGTCCTGAAGTGCAGCCCTTTAACTAAATCCACACTTCACAATAAAAACCCCTATAATAAAAGGATTTGTTCTGTAAAACCTGAACTCAGTCAAAGGTCTGCACTTGAGGACCTCAAAGGCCACAGTTGGCCTCAAGGCCACAGGTTCCCCCACTCCTGAGATGATCCCCATGGCTCTTCCATCTCTAAATCTAAGGTCCAATGACTGATAAATCTTATTCTTTCAATTTCTCCACTGGGGAGTCATGTGGATCAAGGCAGTTCCCTGATTCAGTTGATTAGCTTTCCAGGAAGCAAACCTTTGTTTGGTGCCTTTGATTGTCCATAGGACTCTACACAGGGAGTATTAACAAACTCATTGGCACTTTGTTAAAACACTCAGCAATTCCTGATTGAGTTTCTGTAACTGCGGCTACCCCAGCACAAATGGGTTGATTTGAAGTCTCTTCTCAGGCTCCTCCTAGGATAATGGGTTTCAGTGGCTGAAGCCACAATAAGAATGTTGTTGATCTCGGTTAAAAGTCACTCTGGGAAATGGAAACCAAAACAAACCCAAGATTTCACTTTACACCCAGCAAGTTGGCAGAGGTGACAAAAGATGGCACCAGTCGATGTGGGCGAGATTGTGGAAAGACAGGCACAATACAGTACTGTTGGTGAAGTTGGGAACTGGTCCAAGCATTCTGGAAAGCACTTTGGAGTTAAGCTAAGAAAGTGACTGAAATGGCCCTAAGCTAGGATTCAGTGATCCCACGTGGAGGCACATGCCCCAGAAAGGTCTGTTATTGTTGTTCATCCTTTGTTCTTCAAGAAGACCAATGACTTCACAAGGGCGATGTCTTGACTTGAGCATGAATTGGACTTAAGTGAGGCAGAGCTTTGCAAAATCTTCAGCCTCACTCTCTCCTCCACAGTCACCAAAGTAGCAAGACAAAAGTCAGAATGGCTGGTGATGGCTCAGGATGCAGTGGGCAACCTCGGTCTTTTTAAACTAAGGTCTCTCCTTGGTCTTAGTTTGCTTGAGGCAACACCCATTCAGTGACTAAGGTCTAGGTAAGAACTCAGACAAAAGATAGCCTAGTTTGCCAGCACAAAAGAATCAGTCTGGGAGGGGAAAACCCTCTGAGTTTCTGGCCAGAACAGAAAACAACTTCTATTTACACTCACTGTGAATCATCAAAACTCAAATGGTAAGCAAGAGAGGCTTGGAAAGGCATCTCTTACTGGCCATCCAATGAAAGCGGAGAGATTTGGGTTTAAAGGCATAGTCAAGTAGCTCCATTTGAATTACAAAGGGCTTTTTAAAAGCCTGTTTTTTCAGAGCTATATTTCAAGAAATCATAAATGAAAATTGTACAAAGCAAAAAGTTAACTGTCCCAGCTTTTTGAAAAAAAAAGAAAGAATAAAATAAGAAAGCTCAATGACTCAAAGAAAGGCTCCGGAGAAACGGATGTCTTTATAACAATACTTTTCGTAGAAGGAAAGAACCAGAAAGAAAGTAGGATGCCCATTCATTGAGGAAAACCTAAACAAAGTGTGGTACATTCATATAATTAAATTATCATAAATTATAGAAAAGGACAACAAAACCAAAGAAAGCAATCAAAACTAAATGCTGTGAAAGTATAATGAGTGGACTTAGGTCCGAAGAGGAGATAGGAGAAAGCATCGCTCATTGCCTTCACAGAGGTGGGAGACTACAGGTATGGAACACTACATATAATGTCAGCTTTATTGGTGTGTTGGTCAGTTTGGCCAAACTGTTGGGTAAGTCAAGTAACTAGGTTGGTTTAGTGAACAGAATGTTGGATCCAATAAGACCTGGGTTCAGATTCTACTTTAGAAACTTACTAACTGGCTAGGTACCCTTGGGCAAATCACTTAGCTTCTCTGGGATTGGACCTCAGCTTTCTCATCTGGAAAATAAAGGAGTTGAACCAACTTCCCCCTAAGGTCCCATGAAGCTTTGAATCCATAATCCAGTGAAGTAAGGTTTCAAACAAATTGCTGATCTACATCAGTAGAGGGAATTTCCACACTGGGAGTTCTCTACAGCAACAAAATCCCAGGTCTGACCCCACCCCCCCAAAAAATCCAAAGTGGGACAGCTGAGCTCAGGGTCCTTCGGTACCTGCTACTAAGTACTTGTTCAGATTAGGAGAACGAGAACTAACCATGAACATACACGTACATACACAGACACGCATACATACATACACATACATACATGCACACACGCCAATATATACACAGACACACATGAATACATACACATACATGCACACACCAATTCGTACACAGACACGCATGCATACATACATATACATACATGCACACATGCCAATATATACACAGACACACATAAATACATACATACGCCAATCCATACACATACATACATACATAGATACACACATCCCTTTTCCAAGACTGTCCATGTGTTAGAAAGTAAACATTTGTAGAATGCTTAAGCCAGTTCAGTAAATGTCCAGTCCTTTCTCCCTTTGAGCCCAGCTGCTACTGATCCTTTTCCAAGCACCTCTCTCCAAGTACCCAGAACAAATGCCGTTTTGTTCCTGGGGCCCCAGGCGACAATCTCCCTATTGTTCATTAATTCAAATGACATTCCTCTTTGGAATCTCAGAAGGCTCTGCCAAGCCAAGAGCTCAAAGGAGCACTGGAGGTTTTCAAAACAGAAACATAACCCACAAAGCATAAAGGTAGCCCTGGATATAAGCAGATGCTCAAACTATGATGGGGCTGGGCATGGGGAGGGGAGCTGGAGGCTGTCCCCAAGAAGAGAAAAGGCAACATGAAATAGTGTGCAGTGAAACTTGGGTGCAAATCCCAGCTCTGACCTAGCTGTGTGACTCCAGTAAGTCACCCGCCCTCTCTGAGCATCACAGAGTTCCACCACTGTCAAATGAGGGGCCTGGACTGGATGGTCCCTAAAGACCCTTCCTTCACTCAAGAAGGGATAAGATATACCTCCCTTCCTTCTTCCCAGAGTTGGGGACCACAGGTGTGGAATAGTGCATATATTTCCAGACTCAACTGATATGTTGGTTAGTTTTGCTGAAATGATTTTTTTTATCTCTTTTTTCTCTTGTTATAGGGGTGGCTCTCTGGATAGGGGAGTGGGCAGAAATAAAAGAGATATAAGAACAGAAACAAATAAATCATTTTAAGAAAAGATACAAATTCTACCTCACACCCATCATATTGGCAAAGATAGCAATTATTGAAATGGCTATGAGAGGACAGGCACATTATAGTGGAAGTGTGAATTAAGGCAATCATTCCAGAGAACAACTTAGAACTGTATCCATGAGGTCCATCAACTATATCAATTCAGAAGTATCACTACTAGATTCATACTTCCACCCAAAGAGATCAAATTTAAACAGCTGTACAGTCAGACGATTAATTTGTTAGAGAAAAGAAAAAAAATAGACACCAAATAAGACTTTTAAAATGTGAAGATAATCTAACATGGCCTATTAAATGAGCTATTGTTATGCCAAAAAATGGGAAGCAGATAAAGGAACAGATTTTGACATAGATCATTACCACTTCTCATGGAAGTTTAACCAGGTAAAGAGGCAACCACTCTATGGAAACCAAAAGCTTTCTAGTGAAAGCTTCTCAGCCAGCAAATAATCTCCTAAGCAAATGGATATACATGAAAGTCATTTCGTAGTATAAACTTATTTTCAAAATCTTAAAGAGGAAGATGGCAGAAAATTATGAACAGCACCCCTTCAGCAAGCAGTGATAGAGGGCAATGCTCTTCAGTTAGAAATTATCTGAACAAAGTTATGATTTTTGTCAGGTTCAAAATTTATTAAAAGTAACAAAGGTAAAAATTTATTTACAGAAAGTTCCATGTGAGACTCCACTCATCTGGAATATTTAGAGATGAAATGGGAAGTAGGACAATAAGCACACAGAAATGGGAAAGATCTAGAATGGTTTCTACACCAAATTGTTGTTTCCACTAGTAATCATGAAGCATTTTGGGCTCTTACATGGCTTCTGACTTGGATGAAAAAGGAGAAATAGCACAAAAGAAAGCAAAGATGAGCAAAGCAGTTGGACCACCCAATAGATGAAGGACACAAATGCTGGCAGTGACACCATTTTAAGGTCTTTGAGGAATCATTTCTCAAGCTAACTTAAATAGGGAAAGATATCAAGAGACTAGTGGGAAAAATCACCATAAAAAAAAGAAGAGAATTGAGAAGATGCAATAAGTAGTGACCTACATGCCTACTTTCTCATCTCTACAAAATCTTGTGTGAGTAATTTACACATTGAGGTCATCTTTAATGACACATGGAATGTGAAGAAGCAAACATTTGCTTGTGGTATACTATGGTACAACACATCTTAAGAGTCACAGGACTGCCAGAAGGATGTAGAGGAGAGGAGATCCCACTGGGCTTAGTCTTTATTTACTATAAAAAAGCATTTTAATTCATTGAGAAAATGCAGCCGTCAAAGTTCTTCTCCAACAAGGTGTCTCCCGTGAATACGCTGAGATTCCTCCATAGGTCCTGAACAACATGACAGCATGATTCACTTAGAATGAAGTCAACTTTCAATGTGCTAAGTAAGGAAGGCAGGTGGCAAATATGAAGATAATCGGAAGCTGTAGGTTATCTATAAATCTGCTTGATGGGACTTTGTGTCATTGGTTTGTTGGTTTGTCTGTTTTTGCAACATACCTGATGTTAAGAGTTAATTTCAGGACCCTGCTAAATTCATTTCCACAATATGGTTGGAAAGGAAGGTTAAAACCAGATTTCAAAAAGCCTTGAATGTTAAAATAAGCAATTCGTCCAGTGAGTGTGTAATCCATAAGAAAGCATAGCAGAAGGAATGAAAGCCTAGTGATCTAAGTTCTCTTCTCTGACTCTGCCACTGAGGTCCTGGGAGACATTTACCGAATCTCAGAACTTCTCTGCCCACACTCTCAGCAGGGTGCTGAGATAGTGCTTTGAGGTTCTCAGAAGGAAGACACACTGAGGCTGAGGAAGCAACAGGCCTTGCTAACAAAAGGACAATAACATCTGTACTCACAAAGAGACAATATGAAGACCCCAAAACTATGATTTTAGAAAATCTTATCAGCCATAATCCTCCTCAGCAAAACCTCCTATCTACCAGAAAAAATAAGGGTTCAGCCAGTCAGCCCCTCAGTGAAACAGAGATCGTGAAAACTGAGGACCAGACTTTGTACCTCAACAAATTCGATGGAGTTAAATGGCCCTGCCACAATGATAGATAATTGCTACCAGTGACAAGCAGATCCTCATTAAGCAGCAGCATTATAATAAACATGCAGGATAAATTAATTGGCAAAAGAATAAGCCTGGGGAGGATGGGAAGAGAGTTCATAGAGCCAACAGGCCAGCACTGAAACAGACTAGAGGCCATTCTGGCTCGGAGGATTCATCTGAATGAGACATAGAAGAAAAAATAGAGAAAGAAGGCTGCATATTGCTGGAGCACATTTCCCACTGAGGGGAGTGAGCTGGGCCTGCTGTGAGGAAAGTATGCCTTGAAGACCCTTCTTAACAGCACTTGCGCTGCAGTGTTGATCCAATGGCACTGAAGGCACACGGTGGCTGGCCCAAATCCTCCCTTCCAGTCTAGGGGGGTTCTGAGAATAAAAGGCCCAGGCATTCTGGGTCAGCCTATAGCGCTGCTTCTCCCAGGGGCATGAGATTATCAATCTAGAATTGGAAGGGACCCTAGAGCAGGGGTTCTTAACATTTTTGGTGCCATAGACCCCTGCAGCAGTCTAATGAAGCATATGGATCACTTCTCAGAATATTTTTAAATGCATAAAATAAAACACATGGGTTATGATGCCATATAGAAGTGCAATTACCAAAATATTTTTTAAAAACAAGTTCATAGAGCTCAGGGTTAGAGGTCATTTGGCCCAATACCCTCATATTACAGCTTAGGAAACTGAGACCCAGAGTAAGTGATTTGTCAGAGGTGATATAAAATCAATTAATCAATAAACATTTATTAAGTGCCTACTATGTGCCAAAGACAGCCCCTGCCCTTAAGAAGCTTACACTTTAATGGAGAAGACAAGAGGAAGCAATAATTTGTTCATGTTCATTTATTGCAACCTTTTTATTGCTTATGATATTTAATGAAAACCTGTTTCTGGGATCTTTTCTAAAGCAATTCTTTCCATTTAGAGGACTAGGGAATTCCAGAGCTGGCAGGTAACTCAGATTATCACCTAGTACAACCATATCTTTCTCCTCTGTAAAATCCCTAAAAGGGATCTGACAGATATGGGAGCCAAGTGTATAGGGATGATGGAAGAAAAAGAAAGAAAGAAAGAAAGAAAGAGAGAGAGAGAGAGAGAGAGAAAGAAAAGGAGGGAGGGAGGAAAGGAAGGAAGGAAGGAAGGAAGGAAGGAAGGAAGGAAGGAAGGAAGGAAGGAAGGAAGGAAGGAAGGAAGGAAGGAAGGAAGGAAGGAAAGAAGGAAGGAAGGGAGGGAGGGAAGGGAGAGAGAGACAGAGAAAGAGAGAGAGACAGAGACAGAAACAGAGAGAGGGAGAGACAGAGAGAGGCAAACAGCCCTGGGGTTAGGAGAGGCCCAGAGGATGGGAGCTGGACAGTAATCCAACAAACAAGCTTAAGGAGAGGTCAGATGGGGAGGAAGACAACCAGGAGGCAGGAGGTCTTCTACCTCCCAAACCAAGGGGCTTTCCCCCACCCCTCACTGCCTCTGCAACTTAATTTTCTTATTTCCTACCACATTCACCTCCAAATTCCTGTAAGAAGCCGTTCTCCTAGTAGGCACATTTAAAACCTGATTCCATTTACAAAGATGTTCATTTTCACCTCACTTTTTCACACACATGTATTATAGGAAATGAGGCAGGCACACTTGTGCTGGGATTTCCCTTGATTCCGTAATTCCCAATGCACTAATTAGTTTCAACCATCCTCACCTTTTTACATTCACACTAAGGCTTCTTCTCTTAAGATACAAGACTCTAGTTTCCAGCTCTTTTCTGCTTGCCCCAGAAAGGCTGTACTATTAGGCATCAGATAAGGAAGGGATATGCTGATTTGTCATCCTTAGCTATCATTTAGTTCAATGCTTTCTTTTCTATAGATGAGGAAACTGAGGCACAGAACGTTAAAATGACTTGCCATGGGTCACCAAGCCAATAAGTGTCCAAGGCAGAACTGGTATGCAGGTCTTCCTGACTCCAAATCCAGAGCTCTATCCATTTCAATGTACTATCTCCCCCCAAATCAGCAAGCATTTATTAAGTGCCTATGGTGTTCTAAGCAGTAGATGGACTGCAAAGTCTTTTTATCACTTTTCTTTCCATATTCCAGAATAGTGTGTCAGGGAGACAGGTTCAAATGCTGCCTAGGATCCTTGCTGGCTGTGCAACTGTGGGCAAACCACTTCTGTTTTCTGAGCCTCATTTATTCTTTAAAATAAGAATAATAATACCTATGGTACCTACTTCACAGGCTTCTGGGGTGGGGTGGTCAAATGAGATAATGCCTGGAAAGATTTGGCAAACTTTAAATTTCTGTAACAAAGTCAATTATTATTAACTAAAATCCAAACACAAAAATAGCTTGTTCACTTCAAATGACTAAGAGCTAAAATGGACCTCTGAGATGCTCAAGTGCAACCCCATTTTACAGATCAGAAGACTGAGGGTCCAGACTGCCCAAGTTCCCACAGGCAGTATGTAGGATTCAAACTGAGGCCATCCGATTCCAACTCCGGGGCTCTTTCCACTGGATACCATAACGCCTTCACAAAAGAACTTAGACATGGTATGGTGAAATGAATGGGAAATGTGGAATCACAAGGTCTCCAGTTCAAATTCTATCCCTAGTATTTCCTTGTATGACCACAGGCAAGTCATTTACCCTCTCTGACTGTGTAAAATTTGGATAATCATTCTTGATGGTTTTGTTGTAAAACTTGAATGACATAATATGTAAAAAGTGATTTTCAATCTTTCAAATGGTAGGTTACTGTAGCTCTGTTAATAGGGTTTTTTTTTAACCTGAGGATGCGGAGCAGAGGATAAAGTATTGAACTTGGAGCCAGGAAGACTTGAGTTAAAATCTGCCCTCAGACACTTACTAGCCAGGTGACCCTGGGCAAGTCACTTAACCTGCCTGCCTCAGTTTACTTGTCTGTAAAATGGAGATAATAGGAGCACTTCCTCCCAGAATTGTTGTAAGGATAAAATGAGTTCATATCTGTGAAGTATTTTGCAAATCTCAAAGCACTGTATCAATGCTAGCTAACTGCTATTAGTCGTTATATATTCTCTATCTTTTCCTCTATGCTCTCATAACTAAATCTTATAACTGGCCTTTTTGCCCAGAAAATTGCATATTTGTCTTATATCTGAAAACAAACATCACTGTCCTTCCTCTCCAGTGTTACAATCTCCCTCCCCCATCTGTAGCATGTGATCACAATGGCCACCACCCCTTCCCCTTGACATCTGCACTCTGGAGCCGGCCTCCACTCTGGGATGTCCCTCCTTACCTAGGGTGTGACTGTGGGCAGGGCAGAACTCACAGCACTAACCACCTGGGCCCTCCTGCTTTCCTCTTTGCATGATTTCTGTTCTTAGCAATCCACACCTCCGTGGCTGGCGGATCATTCTCCAACCCCAGGGAGGAGAAAGCTAGCACATTCATCCATAGAAAGAACCATTTTCAGTATGAAAACAAAGACCTACTATGGGTTGCCTATAGCTTTACGAATGTCCAGTGTGACAAGAGGAACAGAATATTGGGGGGGGGGGAAGTGAGACAGACAAGGAATCACTTGATCATCACCAACTAAACACCCGGCATGATGCTAAGCAGTGCCAGGCACATAGTGCGCACTTAATAAATGTTTATTGACTAAGTGACTGCTAAGTCATGTGAGGTAAGTAGAAGAAATCAAATCAAAATTTGATTAGAACCAGCTAAAACCTTGGAACCAGAAAGGTATGTGTTCAAATCCTGCCTGGGAACTGTAGTGGCTGTGTGATCCCGGACAAGCCTCATAGGCTCTCAGGACTCTAAAGAGGCAGCTCTCTAAGACTGGAGGTGGCAGAAAGGGTGCTTATTCGCATTGATGTGGGGAGTGTGTTCACATGGGAGTTCCCTATGCCAAAGAAGTCACAGGACCAGTCCCTATTCCCAACCCTTTGGACATTTGCCTCCTCCCTCACCCCCTCCTCATTCAATTCCATTCAAATCAAAAAGGATTTATTCAGTATTCACTATGTGCCGAGCCCTGTTCTAGGTGCTAGTGATACCAACATAAAAATGAAGCCAGATCTGCCCTCAAGGGGCTTCCATCCTACTGGACAGATAAAACACGTGCACAGATAAGTAAATACAAAGCAGGCTCATGTGAAGAAAATACTCATCTAAAAAGCTGCCAAGTTACAGGGTCCCAGGATCATGGGTTTAGAGCTAGAAGGGACCTTATTTTACAGATGCAGCACCTGAGACTCAGAGGGGAGTTTCTCCTATAGCTAGGAGGTGCCCCAGGCAAGATTCTGCCCCCAAATCCACCTTGTTAGCAGCCCTGCTACTTCAGGTCCTTACCGCCTCTCCCCTGAACAATTGTAACAGACTCCCAAATGATCTTACCTCTGATATCTTTCCTCTGTAATACTTTTTTAACACTCTGCCCAAGTAATCATCTTAACCAAGCACCATGATAACATCCCTCCTCCACTCAATAAAACTCCAGCAACTCTCCCATGCCCAAGGAAACAAATACCAACTCCTTATCTCGGCATTCAAGACCCTCTGAAATCTGGCTCTAATCAACCTTCCTGCCCTTACTGGCCTTCACACATTCTGCCTTCCATCGTTGCCACCACCTAGCCTATCTCCTCGCCTTTGTTTGTGTCTCCAATGGAACTGGTGAATCCTCTCAATTCACATCACCTCTTCCAAAAATTCTTCTGATCTCCCAGCTGAAAAATCTCTCCCTCCCCAAATTCCATATGGTACTTTGCCAGAACCTTTCCCTTCTCCGTGGCACATCCTACTTCGGCTCAGTTATTTGTATACATACTTAATCTCCATCCACTTATTATTATTAATAAAAAATAACTGATATTTACATAGTACTTGAAGACTTTCAGGACAGATTCTTTACAGTAACCCTTGAGGGAGGTGTCATAAGTATTATTACCCTCATTGTGAAGTTTACCATCAGCTACCTTCTCTAAGATGAGCTCCCACACATCTCCAATTGCCTTTTGGACAGCTCCAGCCAGAAGCCGCATACATATCTTAAACTTAAAAGTTCAAAATAGAAATCATTATCTTTCCCCTAAAACTCTCCTTTCTTCCAAACTTTCCTGTTATTGTCAGAGGTACCACCATCTACTCTGGAGAAATCTGGATTCCTTACTATCACTCCACAAATCCAATCCATTCCCAAATCTGGCAACTGTGTCAACATTGGACAGTTCATTCATGGCCAGAAGAGAAGCCATTAGAAAGAAGATAAAGATTGGGTTTGAGACAGGATAACCTCTAGTGCAGGGTTGAAATGTGAAATGGATTATTGGCAGAATTGCCAAATTATGTTATTTTGAATGAGTTTTCTCTAACAGTCTTTCAGCTGATTACAACAGCTGTTATAAGTAAACTACTAAATTTTGCCCTAATCATTCTGTAAGGCATACTTTAATCTTTTTATGCTTAGAATTCCATTTTCTGGGGGGTGGAGCCAAGATGGCAGCTGGTAAGCACGGACTAGAGTGAGCTCCGTACCCGAGTCCCTCCAAAAACCTATAAAAATGGCTCTGAACCAATTCTAGAACGGCAGAACCCACAAAACAGCAGAGGGAAGCAGGGCTCCAGCCCAGGACACCCTGGATGGTCTCTGGGTGAGGTATATTCCACACCGAGCTGGGAGCTGGGAACGGAGTGGAGCAGAGCCCAGCCTGAGAGGCGTGGACGATCCAGACCAGAAGCCGGGCGGAGGGGGCCCTAGCGCCCTGAATATGTGAGCTGCGGCAGTTACCAGACCCCTCGACCCACAAACACCAAAGACTGCGGAGAAGGTTAGTGGGAAAAGCTGCAGGAGTGGAAGGAGTTCGCGGTTCGGCTTCCAGCCCCGGGGGCAGCGGAGGTGGGGCAGCTACAGCTGTTGTTACTTCCGGCTCCAGGCCCACCTGGTGGGAGGAATTAAGTGGCGGATCAGAGCAGGAGCGCAACAGCCTGCTGAAGATCTAAACCCAGCCTGGACTGGGGGTCCTTGGGGAAGGAGGAGTGCGGCTCTGACAGAGCTGGCACCTCCCCCCCAAACGTAGAACATAGAACTCGTTAGTCTACAAGCAGTCATACCCCACTGAAAAACTCAAGGGTCAAGTTAGTTGGTTGGGAATATGCCCAGGCAGCGAAAACGCGCCCAGATTCAGTCTCAGACTTTGGATTCTTTCTTTGGTGACAAAGAAGACCAAAACATACAGCCTAAAGAAGACAACAAAGTCATAGAGCCTACAACCAAAGCCTCCAAGAAAAACATGAACTGGCCCCAGGCCATAGAAGAACTCAAAAAGGATTTGGAAAAGCAAGTTAGAGAAGTAGAGGAAAAATTGGGAAGAGAAATGAGAAGGATGCGAGAAAACCATGAAAAACAAGTCAATGACTTGCTAAAGGAGACCCAAAAAAATACTGAAAAATACACTGAAGAAAACAACACCTTAAAAAATAGACTAACTCAAATGGCAAAAGAGCTCCAAAAAGCCAATGAGGAGAAGAATGCCTTGAAAGGCAGAATTAGCCAAATGGAAAAGGAGGTCCAAAAGGCCACTGAAGAAAATACTACTTTAAGAATTAGATTGGAGCAAGTGGAAGCTAGTGACTTTATGAGAAATCAGGATATTATAAAACAGAACCAAAGGAATGAAGAAATGGAAGACAATGTGAAATATCTGCTTGGAAAAACCACTGACCTGGAAAATAGATCCAGGAGAGATAATTTAAAAATTATTGGACTACCTGAAAGCCATGATCAAAAAAAGAGCCTAGATACCATCTTTCAGGAAATTATCAAGGAGAACTGCCCTGATATTCTAGAGCCACAGGGCAAAATAGAAATTGAAAGAATCCATCGATCGCCTCCTCAAATAGATCCCAAAAAGAAATCTCCTAGGAATATTGTTGCCAAATTCCAGAGCTCCCAGATCAAGGAGAAAATACTGCAAGCAGCCAGAAAGAAACAATTTGAGTATTGTGGAAACCCAATCAGAATAACCCAAGATCTGGCAGCTTCTACATTAAGAGATCGAAGGGCTTGGAATGCGATATTCCGGAGGTCAATGGAGCTAGGATTAAAACCTAGAATCACCTACCCAGCAAAACTGAGTATCATGTTCCAAGGCAAAATATGGAGTTTCAATAAAATAGAGGACTTTCAAGCTTTCTCAGTGAAAAGACCAGAATTGAATAGAAAATTTGACTTTCAAACACAAGAATCAAGAGAAGCATGAAAAGGTAATCAAGAAACGGAAATTGCAAGGGACTTACTAAAGTTGAACTGTTTTGTTTACATTCCTACATGGAAAGATGATGTGTATGATTCATGAGACCTCAGTATTAGGGTAGTTGAAGGGAATATGCATGTATATATATATATATATATATGTTTATATATATATCAGTGAATGTGTATGTATGTGTATATATATATGTGTGTTTATATATATATATATGTAAAAGAGAGAGAGCAGACACAGGGTGAGTTGAAGATGAAGGGAAGATATCCAAAAGAAATAAAATGAAATTAAGGGATGAGAGAGTAACATACTGAGAGAGGGAGATAGGGAGAGATAGAATGGGGTGGATGATCTCACATAAAGGTGGCAAGAGGAAGCAGTTCTATGGGAGGAGGGGAGAGGGCAGGTGAGGGGGGAATGAGTGAACCTTGCTCTCATCAGATGTGGCCTGAGGGGGAATACCATACATACTCAGTTGGGTATCTTACCCCACAGGAAAGAAGAGGGAGGAAGATAAAAAAAAAAATAAAAGGCAGGGGGATGATGGAGGGGAGGGCAGATGGGGGTGGAGGTAATCAAAACAAACACTTTGGAAAGGGGACAGGGTCAAGGGAGAAAATTCAATAAAGGGGGATGGGTTGGGAAGGAGCAAAATGTAGTTAGCCTTTCACAACATGAGTATTGTGGAAGGGTTTTACATAATGATACACATGTGGCCTAGGTTGAATTGCTCAACTTCTTAGGGAGGGTGGGTGGGAAGGGAAGAGGGAAGAGAATTTGGAACTCAAAGTTCTAAAATCAGATGTTCAAAAACAAAAAAAGTTTTTATATGCAACTAAAAAATAAGATACACAGGCAATGGGGTGTAGAAATTTATCTTGCCCTACAAGAAAGGAAGGAAAAGGGGGATGAGAGGGGAGGGGGGTGATAGAGGGGAGGGCTGACTGGGGAACAGGGCAACCAGAATATAAGCCATCTTGGAGTGGGGGGGAGGGTAGAAATGGGGAGAAAATTTGTAATTCAAAATGTTGTGAAAATCAATGCTGAAAACCAAATATGTTAAATAAATAAATTGCATTTAAAAAAAAGAATTCCATTTTCTGAGTTGGAATAAATGATCTGCTCTATATCTGATTCATGTTTGTATATGGGCACTGTTTTTTTTTAACTTTCGCCCTTTCTGGCTTTGAGTCCTAATCATCTCTACTATACAATTAACACTTTCCCCAGGACTCTGGGGCAGGGATGATAGACTCAAGGGCATGAGAATGAGAGAAGTCAGGCTTGCCCAGAGCTGAACCCAGGCAAACATTTGTTACAGGGTACAGATCAAGGAGGGGTGCTGCTCATCAACCCTAGGACCTCAACTGGTTGCCTCTGGCCTATAAGCTAGATACAGATGAAAGGCTCAGAGAGGTCCTCAGTGTCAGAGTTCGGACTGAAGGCTTTCATTCTCTAATCAATAAATTGTCAAGTCAGTTTTCAAAAGAAAAAACTCAACTTATCAACAAGCATACAAAAAAAGTTCAAAATCCCTAGTAATTACAGAAATGCAAACCGAAACAGCTCTGAGGTTCAACCTCATACCCATTAGATTGGCAAAGAAGATCCAAGAAAGGAAAATAACAACGATTGAAGCAGCCATGGGAGACCAGGCACACCAATGCACTGTTAGCTGAGCTGTGAAGTGGCCCAGCCTTTCTGAAGAAAAAAAAACATTTAAAATTATGCTTAAAAGACTCTAAATTGTTCAGACCCTTTGACCCAGCGATACCAATACTGGCCTATAAGTCAGAAACAAGAAAAAAGAGGAAAAGGCTTCCTATGCTGCCAAACATTTAGAGCAGCTTTCTTTGTTATAGCAAAGAATTGAAAGCTAAAGGAACACCCATCAATGGAGAGCCAGCTAAATACGTGCGAATGGGATGGAATATCGTTGTGTCACAAGAAATGGTGAAAGAGACTGTTTCAGAGAAACTTAGGAAGACTTATACAACCTGATGCAGGATGAAGTGAGTAGAGCCAGATTAATTTACACAATAACAACACTTGTAAGACTGAGGAACTCTGATCCGTGCCAGGCCAAACATAGAGGAGGCCTCTGGACACCACCCACCTCCCAACAGACAACAGAGAAGTGATGGACTCAAGTTGAAATGAGATGCCCGTTTTCTGACACAGCCAATGTTTGTTTGTTTGACTCTGTATATTTATCACAAAGGTTTGATTGTTCTTTGTTCTCCAATGCCCAACCCCCTTCCTTCCTTCCTTCCCCTCCCCCACCCCAGCAGTACTGGGAACTAGGAATAGAGTTGCTGAAAGAAAAAAAGAGGGTCATTGATGCAATTTTTTATGAACAGAAGGAAGGTCAGACGGAATCACAGATAAATAGAGCCACTTTAATAGTCACATGTGGAATTCATTATACACTTTAAAAAGACAAACCAACTGTCCATAATAGAAATTCACAGTTTTATATGCAAATCTCTCCATCCTGCTTCCTCTGTGTATGGCAGTGCTTGTTATCATGGATGTTTTTTTAAGCTGAGAACTTTAGAAGGGGAGCAGATCCAACCCAAGGCTCTCCTGACTCCTAGTGAATGCTCTTCCCATACCACCACACTGCCATAGAAGGATGCCATCAAACATAATTAAGACAAGTGACAAACTATGAAACTAAATCATTGTTAGCCTGAAAATTAGGAGTGAGGAGATCTTTTTAGTAATACTGAAATGGATGTATGAAGTGGCTTTCTCTGATGAGCTCAAAGCACTTTTCAGCTGCTGTCTACCCAATCAAATAACATTCCTGTGAGAGTTAGTGTCCCTGTGTAAGAGGTGAGGAAACTAGCATGTAGTGCTTAAGACTAGAATGTTCCTTAAAATTGTGGCAACTAAAGGAATAATGTCCAAAGGGTTTTCAGATTTCACAGGTACTTGAGAATTATTATTCATTGCAAGGGAATTTATTCTGCATCTATCCTTTCCAGTTAGTCAAGGCACACAAAGCTCTCTCTTGGAGCCATTCCTGCCTAGTGGAATTAAAAGTGTTCTGGGAATCCTGGTGACGTGATACAGGCTGGTCTGATTGAAACAAATGCAAGTTAAACAAGTTAGATCTTCCTCAGTAAGAATCCTCCTGATGCTCTCCATTCCCTATTCCCTAGTGACCAGACATTTAAGGTCTGCTCTGAAATTTGATTCCCAGTTCAGTGTGAGATTTGCCAAACTGGCAGGTCAGAAGATCCTTGTTACATCGGTAGCCAGAGACCATGGGTAGGGCTGTTTTCAAAGTTAGATACATGATGAAGGGAAAGTTGTAGTAATTACTGAACAGATGCACTTAATGAGGTCTCTACTGGATTTCCAGCTGGCAACTGGAGCCATGCATGGGGACAATGGTATTGCAGTCACTCAGATGATTCTGTGACATCACATCCTCCCCTCGTTGTCATGGCAGCTGCAATCATTCCCCTGCACAGTTCCCTTAGGATGAAGGCAAGCCTCATCTTTCTCCATTAACTGGAAGTTCATGGGGCTTAGTTCCCTACAAAGGATAATGTGGCAGCCCATGTAGGATCTCTTTGCAAAGGAGAAAGTTCTCTGCTGAACCCTGATACCACACTGTCTTAGAGCTGGCAAGGACCTCAGAGACCATCTAGTCCAAGCTATACATAAATCCTGCACTTGTTGCTTTGGCTAGTCCAACCCCTGCCTGCATTAGGGACCCTTCTACTGTATTCTTGATGTGCGCTCACCCAGCAAAGACTGGTAGACAAATGTCAAAGAAGTCCCTTCTGAAAACAATCCACTGCATTTCTGGAAAGCTCTATTCAAAATCTTTTACCTTTGACTAAAAATCTGCCTCTACTCATTCCACCCATTACTCTTAGTTCTGTCATCTGGGACCAAGCTGCTTATTGCTGGGTGGAATAGGGATGGGGAGCAGATCTGTGATTTCATTGGTATAGGAAATTCCTAGGTAAGGAATCTTCCTCTACCAAGGCACCTCTTCTGCATCGCATCCATAGTCGTAGAGAGTGGCCCAAAGTGCTGAGGTTGTACAGCCAGGATGTGTCAGAGGTAAGACTTGAACCCAGGTATTCCTGGCTTCAAGGACAGCTCGAAATGCATTATAAGACACTGTCACTACACTAGCTACGTGAACTTGGTTCGCTCCACCTCCTTGGGCCTCAGCTTCCTCATCTGTAAAATGGGAGGGCTGGTCTCTAAAGTGCCTTACAGTTCCAGTCCAATGGTGCGGTTCTAATCCCTCTTAGGCACAATGACCTTTCCACTATTTAAAGACTCCAATCATGGCCCGACTGGGTCTTGCTTTCTAGGCGTATGCATCCCCCATTCCTCCAACTTGTTCTGGCATAGACAACTGGCTCACCATCCCCGAGACCTGCTGTAGCTGGTCGCTGGCCATACAGAAACACGGTAGCCAGAAATGAATGGGGTTAGTGATCGTCCCCTTCTGTGGCTGCAGCTTCATCTGTAAAGCACATGCCTAATGTTAGCATTTGGAGTGTTCGTACTTCTCACGTGGGGGCCTCAGGAAGGGGGTCAGCCCTGCTCTGCCCAACTGAGTTTTGCTCATTCCCGTGAGGACCAGCGAGGTAACACTCAGCCCCAGAAGAACAGCCTCTGCTCAGCCTCCTCAGCCTCTGCTCCTCTGTGTCTGTCCTTGGTGGCACCATTAGCTCCGCTCCACATCAGGTCATACCTATGGGCTAGAAGGGTGTGTAGTGCAGTGAAAAGTAAGTAATAGTTATGAGCTAGAACAGGGGTGGGGAACCTGCAGCCTTGAGGGCACATGTGGCCTTGTAAGTCCTTGAGTTCAGCCTTTTGACTGAGTCCAAGTTTTACAGAACCAATCATTTTATTAAGAGGATTTGTTCTGTGAAGTTTGTGGCTCTAATTTTTCTTTTGGAGGGGGGAAGGCAATTGGATTTAAGTGACTTGCCCAAGGTCACACAGCTAGTAAGTGTCAATTGTCTGAGGCCAGATTTGAACTCAGGTCCTCCTGACTCCAGGGTCGGTGCTCTATTCACTGTACCACCTAGCTGCCCCAATGTTCTGTGAAGTTTGGATCCAGCCAAAGGGCCACACTTGATTACCTAGGGGGCCACATGTGGCCTTGAGGCAGCAGGTTCCCCACCCCTGGGCTAGAAGCTAACATGGTCAGTGCAAAGCATGCTGAAGCAGAGTTCAGCCACAGGACCAGAATAGGAACCTCAGCTCTGCAACTTAATGACTAGCTATGTGATTTCAGGCAAGTCACTTTGCCTCTGCCACATGCATCTACAAAACAGGGGGGTTAGTCTAGTGCTTAGTACAGTGTCTGGCACACAGTAGGTGCTTAACAAATGCTTGCTGACTTTTTGAGAAGCAATTGGGATTAAGTGACTTGCCCCGGGTCATACAGCTAGTACGTGTCAAGAGTGTGAGGCCGGATTTGAACTCAGATCCTCCTGACTCTAGGGCTGGTTTTCTATCCAAGTTTGTTGACTTTTTTACTTGATTAGAAAACCTCTGAATCTCTGATCCCATGATAACAGTAGCCCTAGATACAGCTGCCAACCAATGGGTGCAAAGTACTTACACATGCACCTCCTTGGGTATCCTAAAGATTATGCGGTGATGAAAACATGAAGAGCTCACCAATTAGCCTCTACTATCTATCTGTTGGTTTTGGTAGTCGTCTCAGTGCAAACCCCATGGATGCCTTGTGGGGGCCATGGTCTAGGTTCCATCCCAGGAAGTACAGTCCCCTGGATGTGCCTGACCAGGACTAATCACAGTAAAACTCACCTACTCATGTGGGTCCTCCTGCTTCAATTAACGCAGGGCATCGCCACGTGGACAGGCAGTAAGCTCAGCGGCTAGAGAAGCATCTTTGGCCTCAGGGAGCCCTGCATTCAAGATCAGCCTCAGTTAATAACAGATGATCATAATAACATACAGCGCCCAGCGATGTGGCTTTGTCCAAGTCATTCAGTGCCCCCAGGCCACCCTAAGACTGTAAATGACAGAAGGGTCACTGATCTGCTTTAGTGGAGGGGCTTTCCTCACTCAGAAGATCATAAATCCTTATCAAAAAAAAAAAAACAAAACCACGAGTTCTTTTGGTTGTCACATCACACTCCAACTATAGACCCACACTGAGCCTGCAGGTTCACTAAGATCCCTAGTCCTCTTTCACACTAGCCATGTATAGAAGCAGCTATGCAGTGCAGGGGGGTAAAATGCTGGGCCTGGAGTCAGGAAGATCTGAATTCAAATCCAACCTCATACACTTCCTAGCTGCGTGACCCTGGGCAAGTCACTTAACCTTGTTTGCCTCAGTTTCCTCATCTTTAAAATGGGGATAATAATAATAATAATACCTACTTCCCCAGGTTGTTGTGAGGAGCAAATGAGATACTATTTTTAGTGCACTTAACATAGTGCCTGGCACACAGTAAGCACTATATAAATGTGTGTATACATGTGTATACAATATATGCACTTGTATACATGCATATGTCTATATATGTCTATATCTCCCTCCCACCCAACCCCCCCATCCTCTCCCTCACCCTCCATTTGTGATCCAATGCCACCTCTCCCTGGCTCTGCCTCTGTGACCTCTATCACATGCCTCCCTTAGTCTCCACACAGGGCTGCCATCCTAGCTTAAGTCCTGTTCACCTCCCTCTGGACCGTTGCAACAATTCCCTTTCAACTTCCTGTTTTTTCTATCCAATCCATCCTCCATGCAGGTGTGAACTAGTCACTTCTCTGCTCAAGAAGTCTTTGTGGTTCCTCAGCACCTCTCAGACAACATACAAACTCCTCAGAGTTTGGCATTTGGAGCCCTTTGTAGTCCGGCTCCAACCTACCCTTGCTGACAATGCCTGGCAGAAGGGGCTTAATAAGTGCTTGCTGGTTGGCTAATCGACTTATGTCACATTCCAGCCAAATGACCTATTTCTTCTACCCCAAACTGGGCACTCCTGTCTCCATGTCTTCATCCAGGCTGTTCCCCACCCCCACCCCACCCCCTCACTTGGGCAGCTAAGTGGTGCAGTCGATAGAGCACTGGCCTTGGAGTCAGGAGGACGTGAGTTCAAATCCCACCTCAGATACCTGACACTTACCTGACCCTGGGCAAGTCACTTAACCCCAATTGCCTCCCCAAAATTCACTTCTTAAAGAGTCCTATCCACTGAATGGGCATTACCTCACCAATGTGAGAACCTGAAAAGACCTTAGCCTGAAAGAGCCAGGGTCTTTTAATGCATCCTGGGCCATCTCCAGTTGTCCTGATGGATATCTGCCCACTGGACCAATGTGGCTCTGGAGAAGAAAATGAGGCTGGGGACCTCGCACAGCCCTCCCTCACTAAAATCAAAGTCAACTGCAAGTCATGCCATCATTTCCCGGATGCCATGGTCCTCCTCGAGAACGAAGGACAAACACACACACACACACACACACACACACACACACACACATACCCCCTTGCCTACATGTAGCAGATGCTTAAGAAATGCTTCCTGGTGCTCTCAGAAAAACCTGCAAAGACTTACATGAGCTGATACAAAGTGACTGCGCTGTGTACAAAATAACGGCAATATTGTAAGATGATCTCCGTGAATGACTGAGCTACTTACTCTCAGCAATGCAATGATACAAGACAATCTGAAGGACTTAGGAAGACAAATGCCATCCATCCCCAGAGGTCTGAATACAGACCAAAGCATACTTTTTTTACTTTATTTTTCTGGAGGTTGGGAGTTTATTTTTTTGGATCTATGTTCTCTTTCACAACATGACTATTAGGGAAATGTTTTGCATGACTACACATGCATAAACTCTATCAAACTGCCTGCCTTCTTAAGGAAGGGGATGGGGTAGGGAGGTAGGAAGGGAGAGAATCTGGAATTCAGAGTTTTAAAAACAAATGTTAAATATTGTTTTTACATGTAACTGGGGAAAAATAAAATACTAAATAAATTCAAATAAAAAAGAAATGCTTCTTGATTAGTTCTCCCAGTTGTTAATACTTTCTCCTTCTTTAAAGTCAATACAAGGGTGTGGGGAAGAGTTTCAAGGACTGGAAGAGTCAGGAAATACCTCCTGAAGGTGATGGCACCAGAGAAAGAAGCTAGAGATTTTCTAGCTGGAGGTGAGAAGGGCATTCCAGGCATGGGGGACAGCCAGGGCAAAGGTGAAGCAGTGGGAGATGAAAACACCACGTATGGAGAATGGAAGATCAATCAGTTTGAATGGACCATCAAATATATGAAGGGGTGTCACATATGATCAGTCTGGGACAGTGCCTGGCACATAGTAGGTGCTTAAGAAATGTTGATTGATTGATTGAAAGGGAAGCCAGAGCCAGATTGGAAAGGAATCCCCCTTACAGACCTCTCACTTCCTTTCTCTGACCTTTTCTTTACAAAGTAGATGGACTCGAGCTTCTTTTTCTCTTAATATCTTGGCTTGTGCATTCTGAGACACTGATGGAGAGCAAAATGAACAAAAGTCAAGCACGTAGCACATGAAATGAGTGGCAGGCGAAGGTCCTGGATAATTCAGAGATGATATCACTCACCCTAGCACAACAGAAACTGACA
Organism: Trichosurus vulpecula; assembly: GCF_011100635.1. Lineage (NCBI taxonomy): Eukaryota > Metazoa > Chordata > Mammalia > Diprotodontia > Phalangeridae > Trichosurus > Trichosurus vulpecula. The sequence continues at coordinate 189,672,019 of NC_050581.1, read as the reverse complement.
GCATCTATAGATGAGTTGTATCTTCTTTTTTGCCTTGACATTAAACCTCACTTCTGTTTTTCCCCCTTTTTTGCTGTTGGATTCTCCAGAAAGTGGTTTCCAGTTCTTTTGGCATTGCAGTCATGGCTCTGTGATGTTCGCCAAGGGAGCACACAGAGTATAAAGTACGAGGAGGTCCTGAGCTGATACTCTCGTCAGTCAGGAGCCCCTCCAAGTAGAAAAGACCCAATTTTGCTCTCCAATGAGCATGTCCACACCAATGATGTTAGTTGGAGCTATAGACAGGCTCCCTGCAAGGTAGGCATCTCTCAGAGGAAGCACATTGCCTTTCGAATTTTAAGCCTCAAAATGCAGGGTAGGGGGTTAAGAGGCTCAGGCTCAGGAAGTGTACAAGCTGGCTTTGCTTTGTTAGAAGTAGCAGGAAAAAAGCGATCTCAGCCTGACCATTTCTTCAGGGTTAATCTAAAAATGAAAACTCCCGTTGACATCACACTTCAAGGTTTGTAAGATACTTTATATGCATCACCTCATTTGATTCTCACAATGACCCAGACAGGGGCTATTGTTAGCCCCAATTTACAGAAGAAGAAACTGAGGCTGAGAATAAGTAGCAGGTGCGATGTTAACCCATCAATTTGCAAAGCATTTAACATTTACCACCTCCTTTCGTCCTCATAACCACCCTCTGAGGCAGATGCTATGTCCACCTTCAAGAGATGGGTGGAGCAACTGAGTCTTGGGAAGGTCATTCAGAGAAAAAGCATTTTCTCATACTAGCCTCCTTCATGAGCTCTCCATTCCAGCCATTCAGGCCTCTGGGCTTCCCCCAACGATGGCCTGCCTCTCTCTTGTGTCTGGAATGCACCCCCTCCCCTCACTGCTGACTCTTGAAATGCCTCTAGCAGTCTTTCCCTTTCAAATGTCCTTGCATCCCATGTATTTGTGTGTGTGTCCATATCCCACTTCGCACCCCAGTATTCTGTACACTCCTTGAAGGCAGGATTTTTTTTTCACTTTTGTCTTTATATACAAGCACCGTGATTTGTACCTTTTTTGGATAGATGAATCAATTAAGCATTACTATAAACCTACTGTGGTAGACTCTGGAGATACAAAGACAGAAGCGAAGCAAGGACAGCCCTCCTGAAATAAATCTAGAGGCAGCATGGAATTGTGGGAAGGATGCTAACAGTACAACTGGCAAGTGACCTAATTTCACTTGGCTTCTTCACCTGCAAGACAAATTGGTTGGTATAGGTGATCTCCAAGATGTCAAGAATCTGGGATGCCAGGTGTAGACAGGAAGGGAATAGACCAGGGGAGGCCAGCAAACCACCTCTCCGTTCTTCTCACAGACAGGGGATGCACTGGAGAATCAAGAGAAGGATGGCTGTCCTGACAGCAGAGCATTGAAGCCAAGGGGGAGCACTGCCATGCAGGTGACTCCCAAACCACACCCACCATCAGTTTTTCCCCAGAGCCCTAATCCAGGGTGCACGCAGCTTGTTGTAAGGAGGCAGATGACTGAGAATCGCCCAGGGAGAGGGCTGCAGAGAGGTAGGAGGTGGAGTGATAAGGGGGGAGATGGGAAGGTGGAAGTAGCAGTGAATGATTGGGGGGGAGGGAAATAACCAAGCAAAAAGCATTTGTCAAGCTAGATACCAATAATTGGGCTAAGCATGGGGGATACAAAGAAAAATCAAATGTAGTCCCTGCCCCCAAGAAGCTTACATTCTGATGGAGGAGATGGTCTGTACATAAATAGGAATTCCAAGATGCATACAAGGCAGGTGGGAGATCACCTGAGAGAAGAGGCTCTTAAAGTATTCGTGCATGTGTGTGTGTGTGTGTGTGTGTGTGTGTGTGTGTGTGTGTGTGAGAGAGAGAGAGAGAGAGAGAGAGAGAGAGAGAGAGAGAGAGAGAGAGATGAACGACCCCTTCAGCCAACTGGCAATATCTCCAAAGCCCTTCTCAGAATAAATGTTCTTAAATGCATAAAAGAGAAGATTACAAAGGAAACTAATTCTATCAAAATGCAGTGATAAAAATATTTCTTAATAAAGTCACCGGCCCCAGGTTAAGAATTTCTGCCTTCAAGAGGCAGGAACTAGCTCTGAGGGGGCTGGGAAAGGCGGTCTGCGTAAAGTGGCATTTGGACTCCTGAAGAAAGCCAAGGAGTCTAAGATGAGATGGAAAAGCCTTCCCAGCAGAGAATAGCCAGGACAAATGCCAGGAGGTGGAATGTCATGTGTGAAGAACAGAAGGCCAGTATGAGTGGACCACTGAGTAGGTGGAGGGAAGCAATGTTATTGTCATGCTCATGCCTGACCTTTTTGTGACTTTCCTTCCTCATTGTGGTTATCATGATGTGGGGGAGGGGGAGGTGAAGGGAGGACATGATGGGAAGAGGGATGGGATTCCTGGATGTTTGTCCAGTGATATGTATTCACAGTGCGATATCAGAGCCTTTCCCACAGAGCATGTGTGGGGATGGTCTTACACGGTGGCTTCTTCCCTTGGGCCACATGTACTCACTCTAATCCCTGGACAAAGGTCATGCCTTGCCACCAGCTCCCACTCAGTCCCTTGGTTCCCATGAAAGGGGAGGGAGGATGGAGAAATTCGCGGAAGAGTATGTCAAATATGACTGGCAGCTGAGCCAAGAAAAGCCAGGATACAAGGAGGCATGGTGACAGCTGAGCCTATACTCCCCTCAAGACTCCAGATCCAAGGCAAACCAACCAAATATGCCTCTGGGCTGATTCAATTCAATCTAACAAACATTAATTAAGTAACTACTTCCAGGTCCTGTGCTCAGCACTGGGGATATGAAAGTAGAAATAATACCGGTCCTGCCCTCATGAAGGTTACATTTTGGGGAGGGGCAGGGAGGAGAGATGCACCGCGTATCTAGATTAGTAAGCACAGGGTAATTGGAGAAAAGAGCGAGCTCTAGCAAATGACACAGGTATGACCATGCCCTTCCCTACTCAGTTACTTGGGTATATGGGGTACTCAGAGAAGACGAGCACCTCTGGGGAGAGGGCTGTTTGTCCATCTTTGGTGTCCACCTTCACCCAATCTCACCTGTGGCTTCGAGAAGCATGGGCAGTGGCCACATCTGGTGAAACCATCTAAGCAGATGGGCTAAAACCAGGCTAGGCAACCATCAGACCTCAAACCTGTTGGTGAATTGGTGGATGTCTACCTCAAGCATGTGAAAACTTGCCCAAGTAGAATGGGCACATGAGAACAATTTGTTCCAACAGCCATGAAGGCAGCTGAAGCAGGCACTGGGGAGCTCTTAGAGCTTGGTCAGACATTGAAGACACCAAGGTCATCCACCGTTCCCTGGGTCATCACCAGAAGTCTTGACTTTCATCCTGCTGCTTGACCCTGATGACTCAGGAAGAGAATAAGGCTGATGACTTTGTGCAACTCTGGCTTACTTAAATCCAATTCAAAGGCAAGTAAAGATATTACCCATGAGTCGTTAGTCTTCTTTAAAGACTAAAATGAAGGCTGAACAACAACTTTGGGTGGCACACTGGGGAGATCAGAGAAAGCTTCAAGGAGCCTCGAATTGAGCCTTGAGGCAAGGCAGGGATTATAAGACAGAGGTAAGAAGAGGGGTGCATTCCAGGCATGGGAACCTGCCTGGGCAAAGATGTGAAGATGGAAGGTGGAATGCCAAGTTCATGAAACAGTCCAGTTTGGCTGGAAAATAAAGGACATGGATGGGAGAACCTGAAATAAAACTGGAGAGGAAGGGGAGAGTCAGATTGTAGAGGGCTTTAAACACCAGACTGAAGAGTTTGTACTTTTTCCTAAAGGCTTTAAGGTCCTTCAGTAGAAGGAGGAGTTTTATTAGACCTTTGCTCAGGAAAATTCTTTTCCTGGGTGGAAGGATGGGATTGGAGAGCCAGGAACCCAGGAGGCCAATTAGAAGGCCCCCTTGAGAACAGGCTGTTACCATGTTAGTGATGGCATTGGGTATTTGTAACTAACAGAAGGCCTCTTCCTTTGCTAAAACAATCCAATTATTACAAATAGCTAGGTTTGGAAGCCCTTTTCTGTATTTGGAGGAAAGAGCAATGTACACTGGGAAGCAGAAATTATGATGTTATTTGGAAATAATATTAACATAAATTAAGAGGCTAAACCATCAAGCACAGGGACCTGAATTAAAAATCTGGACTTTCCTGGACTGCATGGGGGTGGGGGGAGGGGAAGAGTGTTGAAATGGAGGCTGTGGGCCTTGGGAGGGGAAGATTTGTGAAGAAAATTCCTGAAATGAGTAGTCTCCACTTGCTGAGCACTTCCTCAGCCCAAACTCACTCAACATGTCACAGGATTGGACCGGCTCTCCTGGGAAGGCTTTTCTAGCTCTGGATCTATGAACTTCTGTGTGACACTGGACAGGCTACTTAAAATCCCCGGGGACTTCAGGTATCTCACCTATCAATGAGGGGATTGGACAAGCTGGCTTGTGAGGTTCCTTCCAGCTCCTCAAAAATGGCACCAAGTGTCCTTGGAAAAGCACACTTGTTAGGAACCTGGACATCAGGGAGAATGTGAGTTTGACAAACTTCAAGAATTTGATCTTCTAGAGGGAAAGGGGAAGTTCAGGGCAGTGTCAATCTTGGACTTGGCTCTCTAGCACCCCCAAGTTCTGGAGTTTAGGAAAGGGAAGATGGAGAAAGGGAAGCTCCAAGCCAGGACCAGCTTCTGGAAGAGAGAAAAGGATCTCAGGATCCAATCTTCAAGTGATCCTAGGAAAAGCTTTTGGACAGTACTAGGCTTGGGGTGGTGTGTGTGTGTGTGTGTGTGTGTGTGTGTGTGTGTGTAAGCTTCAATGCCCAGGAGGGAATGATCAGATCCTCACCCTCTGCTAGTACAATAAGTTATTCCAATGAACAATTCTGATGCTAAGGGATTCCTCTTGGGGAATTACCATAAGTTCAAGTACAAGAGTGACAAAGAGATTCAACAGAAGGAGAGGAGAAGCCCTTTAACAACTCCAAATTTATTTCCCTTTCAGGGGATATCCTTATCCTTTGGGCAATACCATAAGGCTGAAGTCAGTCAGTCAACAAGCCTCGTTAAGCCCTTACTATGTGCCAGGTACGATGCTAAGCACTAGGGATAAGGCAAGAACAGTCCCTGCCCACAAGTAGCTTACACTCTAATGGAGAAGGCTACATGCATCCTTGGGGTGAAAATCAGAGTGTTACCTCTCTAACATGCCCAATGTCAGAGAAGGATCACTGGGAAGTGTCATGTTTGGGGGGAAGAAAGGGTGGTGCAGGCACCTGGGGGAAAGGTGGGGCTTGCCAGTGAGGAAGCAAAATTATGCCATTTGTTTTGGGGCTCCTGAGAGTTCCTCATGTAAGCTATATTTTCTGTCCAATGAAATAAAAGCCATATTGGACCCTGGACCCAATATTTAGTACTCTTTAGGTCTAGCCATGAGCTACATTCAGGATGATTTCTGAGATACTCTCTTCGGGTGATAGCAAAATAAGACAAAGATTTTTTGAGTCCTCAAGACTGAATCCTATACCTGAAAGCCCAGTGCTTGGAGGCACAAAACCACGTGTAACCCATAGCTCATTCTCAATTCTAGCATTATTTTTTCAAATCATAGGTTTAGATTTGTTCCTGCCATCCAGCACACCTTGGTGCCCACCTCCACACCTCCCTTGATCTGCCTTTGTCTGCTGGTATGCATTCAATCAATTATAAAGCATTCTACTGTTTGCCTACGTAAGGCATAATTGGTCAAATACAATTAATCCAAATACTTTAATAAATTTTTAAAAAGTAGAAAAGATTTTACTTTGTAGTAAAAATAGAAACTTCTATTTATGCTCACTGTTTGGATTATAAATTAATTTCTTCTCAACAGTCCTGGGAAATACATATAGCACATACAAAGTGTGTGTGTGTATGTGTGTGTGTGTGTGTGTGTGTGTGTGTGTACTAAAAGACAGAGTGGCACAATGAATATAGAGCCACTCTCAAATGAAGAAGGTCTGGCTTCAGATCCTGCCTCTGACATATCTTGGCTCTAAATCCCGGGCAAACTGCTTAACTTCTCAATATTCCAGGGAATTATTTAAAGCTATAAATTGCAAGAAAAAAAAGAATGCAAACCTGCATTAGTAGAGTGAATTTCCTCACCTGGGTATAACTTCTTTTTTTATTTTATTTTAGTTTTAGTTTTAGTTTGCAACACACGGTTCTACATAATTTTGAGTTCCAGATTTTCTTCCCTCCCTCCCTCACCCCCTCCCTCCCCAAGACAGCATGGAATCCCATACAAGTTCCATGTATAACTTCGCATTGAATTAATTTACACACTAGTCAAGTTGTGGAGAAGAATTATGACCAATGGAATGAGTCATGAGAAAGAAGAAATAGAACCAAAAAAAAAACACAACCCAAAAACAAATACAAAAGAGAGAAAAAAAAGGGGAGGAGAAAAAGGCGAACATGAAGTGTGCCTCAATCTGCATTCATACTTCATAGTTCTTTCTCTGGATGTAGATAGCATTCTCCATCGTGAGTCTTTTGGAGTTGTCTTTGCACATTGTGTTGTTGAGAAGAGCAATGGGTATAACTTCAACTAATCAAATCATTGGTCCAATTCCTATCCCAAACAGCATCATCTCCACTTGACAGATGAAGATACTGAGGTTCAGAGAGGTGTGGTGGTCCTTCACAGTCACAATTAGTAAGCCTAAATTTGAACCCAGGTCTCCTAATCCCAAGTCCATTCTGCTTTCCACTGCACCATTCCCTAATTTGATTTCTCTAGCCCACTGCTCCTTACTTGGGGTAATCCAGAGTTGACTTTATTATGAGTTTTCCACTTTAATCTCTATGTATCCATTTAATGTTAACTATTCCAGTAAACAAATGATGACCAAAAAAATGGAAAAAGGAAAAGAAATTCCCATGGACTTCCACCATTTAAAAGAACTTAGGCACACCAAAAGTAATCACCCCGAGGGGCCAAAAAAGCCAAGAAACCATTTCAGTCAGTAAACAATCTCCTTGCCAAGCTCAGAGACATAACCCAGGACCATAATGCCTTAGATTACAAACTCATTTATAGAATATGAAGAAGCATTTTTTGATAAGCATTAGTATATTTTTCTTAAGAATAGTCATAACCATAATAGTTGGAGAATTTTATACAAATATATCCATTGTTGGACCTTACACACTTGAAAAATATGATTAGAAATAGATGTAGGGGTTATGTTCCAGGTTTATGTCCTGATATCTATCCCAGTTTCCTAGTTCATTGACATTTGCAAAAAAAATACCCACAAACACTTCAATACCTATTATCTCAACTCTTTCAGTAATCTACTAACAGCTCTTTCTCTCTCCAGATTTCTTCCTCCCTTATTCCATCCTTCAGTTTATCTGCTCATAAATTAAGTCATGATGTCCCTCCATTGCTGAAAAACTTTCAACAACTGAAGTAAATAAAAATCCCAAATTCAACATCATGGCATTCGAGGTCTTCAACAATTTAGCCTCAGTCTAACTTTCTAGTCTAACCTCCCACTACTGAACCTGTGCTCAAACTGACTTATTCACTCTTTCCCCAAAGAGGCTTTGTACTCTTCAATCTGTTTCTGTTTTTCTACACAATCCCAGCTTCTTCCTCACACTCTCAAACTACATAAACCTTACCTATTAGTTAATTAATCAACAAATATTTATTCATCACCTACTATGAGCTAGAAATTACATATACAAATACAAACTTCCAGGAAGCTTATATACTCAAATGTGCTGTAAAGTTTTCCTGTCTTACTCCAAAAGTAATTTGGGATTTAAAGATCAAAAGGGAACAGGCAAGACTGCACAAATAATTTTCTACAGCAGTTCATACCTTCCCAGTTATGTAATTGGCTTAAATGTATAGAAAGTTCAAGATTCCATGTGCTTACTGTTTGATGGCTATTAAAAATTCAATTTAAGCCCCGGACACAATAGAAGTAAAAACTCTTTCCAACAAGGAATCTTCTCTGCATATGACAAAGTCTTGCAACTGAAGGTATTTTTCTCTATTGACCCTCTCACCAGTCATGTTAGTCAGGAAATAAAATAGGGACATGTCTGCTCATCACTGGTGTTCACCTCTAGCATCAACATCCTGGGCAAAGCCCAAAAGAAAGAATTATATTGAAAGATGATAAGGTCCTCCATATGCTCCAGTTCAAGGATGATATTTCAACCAATCTATAAGCACATTTTTAGTAAATTTCAACTCAATAAGCATTTATTAAGTGCCTACTATATGCTTGGAACTGTACTAAGTGTTGGGGATACCAAAAGAGGCAAAAGAAAGTCTCTGCCCTCGAGGAGCTTATAATGCAATGGAGGAGACAACTTGAGAACAAATATATAGAAAGCAAACGACAAAAATGATTAAAAGAGGGAAGGTACTACAATCAAGGGGGATTGGGGAAGGCTTCCTGAAGAAAGTGAGATTTCAGTTGGGACTTAAAGGAAGACAGGGAGGTCAGTAGTTGGAGTGGATACTATGCCTGAAACAGTGCAAGGTTCTGGGTATAGGAAAGTAAGATGGAAAAACAGCCTCTGCCCTCAAGGAGTGTGCAATCTACCAGGGGAAACAGAGGTACTCACAGATAAGGCCATATAATTCATCTAATATAATATATAATAAATATTGTGACGTGACATGACGTGACGTGATGTGATGGCAAGATAAACACCAAGCAATGCCAAGGGCACTAATGAGGGACTTCCTGTGATAAGTAATATGGTCACCCAGTTACTAAGTGTTTGAAGTAGGATTTGAACCCAAGTTGCTGATTCCAAGTCCAGCACCACCTAGCTCCCACCTCTCTAACAAGGGGGCAGAGGAGATGTGGGTGGAAGGGAATCTGGATAGGCTATTGCAGAAGGTAACTCTTGAGTTGACAGGGAAGGGAACTAGAGGTTCCAGGCATAGGGGACTCTGTGCTCCTTGAGGGCAAAGCCCGTCTGTGTACCAAGCACCTGGTACATCGAAGGTTCTTAATAAATGCTTGTGGATAGACTGTCTAAAGAGGCGAAAGCAAGGAGTAAGGGCATTCTAGGCATGTAGGAACACTTGAGGGCAGCTAGGTAGCCCAGTTGACAGAAAGTTGGGCCTGGAGTCAGGAAGACCTGAGTTCAAATCCAGCCTCAGATACTTACTAGCTGTGTGACCCTGGGCAAGTCACTTCACCCTATTTGCCTCAGTTTCCTCATCTGCAAAAGCAGCTGGAGAAGGAAATGGCAAACCACTCCAGCATCTTTGCCAAGGAAACCCCAGATGAGGTCACAAAGAGTCACACATGACTCATATAACTGAACAACAACATGGAACACCCATGCAAATCTGTAGTGATGGAAAATGGACTGTCATGCATACTAAACAGTGAGTGAATCCAACTGGATAGTACATAGGGTGCATGGAGGGGATGGGAACAGGGACCAGACATGAGATTTCATTGATATAGGGAGCCCCTTCACTAATATAGGCTAGCACCTTCTCCACAGCTTAAAGTCTCAGGGAAATGATATATAATCAAAATGTCATATTATGAAGAGTTTTAAATACCAGAGAAGTCTATATATTGTCTTAGAGGCAATAGAGAGCCACCAAAGTTTCTTGATTGGGTGATGACATGGTCAGATGTTCTCTTTAAGAGTATCAATTTCATACTGGTATGGAAGATGGCTAAGAGTGAGGAAAGACTGGTTGTAGAGAGATCAGTTAAGGGATTACTGAGCTAAACCAGGTGAGAAGGGACAAAGACCTGGACCGGTCTGGCTGTGCGTGGAAAGAAGGGGAAAGAGGAGAAGATGTGGAGAGAGAACTGATGAGACTTGGCAGCTTATTGGAATGGGGAGGAAAGGAAAGTAAGAAAGAGAGGAAAGGATGACTCCAGGGCAAATGGGAGAAAGAAGAGGCTCTAGACAAGACATAGGAAGGTCAAGGGAAAGGGGAAAGGGTGGGTTTTAAGGCAAGATAATTAATTCTGTTTCGGACACGTTGAGTTTGAGATGCCTGAGCAATGTACGCCAAGTCGGCCTAGAGCTCAGGTGAGAGATAAAGCCTAGATATGGGGATTTCAGAGTCACCTGCAGAGAGATGTTAGTTGGACCCATGAGAGATAATGAGAAAACAAAGAGCCCAGGGCAGAGCCCTGGGGTATCACACAAAGATGGAGCAAAATATGGATGATGATCTGACAAAGGAGACAGAGGAAGAAAGAGCCAATTATAAGAATTACAACAGTGTAATGACACAAAATCCCAAAGAGGAGAAAATATTGAGGAGGAAGGAGAGACCAATCATGTCACATACCACGAAGAGGTCAAAAAGGATGAGGACTACGCAAATCGGTCATTGGCAACCTTGGAGAGCACACTTTTAGGCAAACGGTAGAGAGAGAAAGTCCATTGCAAGGGAATGAAAAGTGAATGAGAGGTGACAAAGCAGAGGCAACAGTTTAGCAAAATGAATTGCTACAATGTTGCAATTATTTTTAAGTAATAAATTCAACATGTAACTTTCAAAGCTGTCCCGCTTGTCTGGGATTCTTTCTGACTTCCCTTCTCTTTTGTGCAATAAACAAGCTTCAGTGATACTCTTTTCTTTTGCTTTTTTTTCTTTGGCTACCCAAATACTACAGGAAAATACCCATTTATATAATTCTGACTCTGTGCCAGGCATCATGCTTAACTCTTTACAGATATCTCACAACGACACTTTGAGGTAGCTGCTAGTATTACACCCATTTTACAGTTAAGGAAACTAAGGCAAACAGGTGTTAAGTGACTTGCCCAGGGTCACACCACCAGTAAGTATCTGAGGCTGGATTTAATTTCAGGCCTTTCTGACTCCGGGTCTTGAACTCTATCCACCAGCAGCCACAGGAAGCCCTCAGTGAAATTCTTGACCCCTCAAAGGAGAACAAATGGGCCCAGGATGTCTATTTCATAGGCTATCACATACAGCTGAACAATGAGTTCATGAAGTTACTCCATCCAGATGTTCATCTCGGGCAGGCATTAGAAATGGACAATGAACACCATCTATAACTGAACCAGAGGGAGAGAGAGAGCTAAATTTGGGGCTAAGGTAGCCAAGGGAAAGAAATAAAAAGAAAAGAAAAGGAGATCATGGAAGCTTTTTAAATGCACAAAAGGGAAGGAAGTCAGAAGGAATCACAGACAAACAGGACAGCTTTGAAAGTTATATGTTGAATTTATTACGTAAAAATAAAAGTAAGCTATACATAATAGAGAACCAGTTTCATGTACAATCCTCTTTTTCTGTTCTCCCAAATAAGGAACGATTTTATTCGGTATTAGATTCTAATTTTTTTAATTTAAATCTTCTCTGGAGAATTCCTGGGAAAACTTGATGAAGAATGCCATAGGTTGAGAAGGTGTGGATGACTCAGTGTGGTCAGAGGGAGTCCCAGCATCAAGGAGATCCCAGAGCTATGGAAGGAGTAGCAGCTCCTATTCCAAGCCTTCATCCTGGACTACAGGTTAACTAATCAGTTCTCACAGCGCTCCCAAGAGGAGGCTTTGATTAGCAAGCCAAGGTATCACCATGCGCTTGTCCAGATGCGGCAGTAATTGCCAAAGGGATGTCTAGTTGGATAGCTGGTAACCTTCTTCCAAGCCCCACATGGAAGCACTTTATTTGGGGCAGTTTGGCACTTCTAACTCTTGGTATGATTGCAAATCATGAGCTGAAACAAATGAGTCCTTTAAATTGTTCCAGCATTTTACAAACACATCTGCTCAAAGAGAGATCAGTCTGGGAAAGATCCTGAAAGGGTTATTATTAATACCAGAGGTTAAAGGATCATAGATTTAGAGCTGGAAGGAGGAATACCTAGCCCACTTTACAGATGCAGGAAGACAGGTCTAGAGATGTTAAATGATTGGTCCAAGATCACACTGGTATTAAATAAGAGAACCAGGATTTGAATCCAGGCCCAGGTCCTCTGACTCCAGTGATAGAGCATCCATGTCATTCTATTCAGGTGAGAAATTGCATTTTCAAGAGCAGTTCCCTGCTTTCATAAATTTATCCATATCATCTCAATGGGCTTTCTTAGTAATCACACATGCTAACTGCCCTCTGTGCTGGGCAGAAAAGATGCAGCTCTAGGGGCAGTGGGGTAATACAGTGGATAGAGCACCGGCCCTGGAGTCAGGAGAACCTGAGTTCAAATTCAGCCTCAGACACTTACTAGCTGTGTGGCCCTGGGCAAATCACTTAACCCTGATCATCTCAAGAAAAGGCAGTAATTATCCTAAGGGAGCTACTGACCTAGAATTGGACCACACACCCAGCATATAGGGCCACAAGGCTTTGACAGTGCTTTCCTTTAAGGAGTGGAATGGTACCTGGGCACCACAGGCTGAAGGGCCTGCTGATGTCCAAGAATGCATTGAGCAGGATGCACTCTCCTTCAGGGGTCAGTCTACCTCCACTAGTTTCCTTTTCCTTGGCTTCCTTGGCTCTCTTGGACTACTCTTGTCTCATCCTGACTTTTTTTTACATCTTATTCAATTTAGTCAATGCAACAAACATTTATTAAGAGCCTACTGTGTACAAGGGACTATGGTAGGCTCCAGAAGAATAGGATCTGAGCTTTGGAAAGGATCTCAACTAAATGGATGTCCATCCATCTAGCCCAACCCATACACAAGAAGAATCCCTACCCTGACATACGCATTGAGGGACCTTGTTTAAATTTTAGAGTCCTGCTTCCTAGCTCTATAGCCCTGGGCAAATCACTTACCTTTGGTGAGCCTCAGTTTCTTCATCTGACCAATGAGGCTAATTCTTTAGGTAGCCCTTACCTCACAGGGTTGTTGTGGGGCTTGAATGAGATAATGTGTGAAAATGCTTGTCAAAGCTTAAAGCCCATGTAATTATAGTGATCAAGCTTGGCCCAGAACAGGCAAAGGACCATGGGTGTGGAATATTGCCTACATTGTTAGATTCAACCAACACTCAATAAACATTGATTAAGAGTACCTACTATGCACCAGTTGTTTTACTGAAGTGTTTCTGCCACCAAAAAAAAAGAAGGAAAAAAGTTCAAGCCCCGTATAAATGTCAGTTACTGTTATTGTAAACAATTCTTGTTCTTATACTATTTAGGACAATCTTTGTGGCTGCTCCAGGGTATCCATGTGATGACAAGGGGGGCAGCACTAGTTTTCCACTGGACATCAGGAGGGCGCCCTGAGCATCACCCCAGTGCCAGGGGCCAAAGGGCCCTAGCCTCAGAGGACTCCCTTTCCACAAACACTTTATCACAATACTGGCAGCCAAGCAGAGAGACAAACCCCCAAGAGAAGGCAAGAACAGAACCACCACCTCCACAGAAAGGTGGTGAACCTCCCAAGAGTGAGAAAGGCATTTGAGGGGAGCACACACAGCTCAAGGAAGAGAAAGGGGGACAATCCTTAATGATGAAGTATTGGAACTCTGCAAAGCACAGCATGGGCAGCTGCCCAAACTGAATGCTTAATAAATGACTGGTGAATGCATGAATGAATGAATGAATGAATGAACGAATGCATGAATGAATGAACAAATGAGCAGGCAGCATGGCACAGTGGGTCCAGGTCTCCACTTGGAATCAGGAATGCCTGAGCTTTATTCCCACCTCAGATAAACTGAGCAGGTCACTTCAAATCTGAGCCTCAGCTTCCCCATTTGTAAAATGAGGATAATCATTGCACCTACTTCGCCAGTTTGGTATGAACTTCAAATGGCATAACACATGCAAAGTGCTTTGCAAAAACTTAGAGATATATGCAAATGTCTATTTTATTACTACTACTAATAATAATATAATTGTTTTCATTGTTATTTAGGCCACAGGCAAGTCACAACTTCCTGGTGCTCTTCACAACTCTTCAAGACTCCAAGCTGCCAAGAAGGTGTCAATCTGCTTTGGTAGAGGGAATTTCCTAATCTGGGAGTTCCCTATGCTAGTGAAACCTCAGGTCCAGTGCCTAGCCTTTTCCCTATTATTGTTAGTACTATTTTTTCTATTCTCCCCACTCCCATGACCACCAAAAGAACTTCAAGTCTCCCCAAATGCTTGAGGCTGGGCCACCCCAAAAGCAGAAATCCCTCTCCTCCAGCCACCACCTGCTCCCCGCAGACTGTGGGCAGGGCTCAGACTCCTCCATGCCCTGGTCCCCTGGGCTTCACTCTGTTGTCACGGGGCACCTTGTTTTTCTCCTTCCAGGGCAAGAGGAGGATCAGGGGAACCCCGCCGCCATGGTTGCTATAGTAAATGCATCCTCTGTTAGCAACATCAATGCAGCCCAGGCTCAAGATTTTCCAAAACACCTCCCTCTTCATTCTCTAAAAGAACCAAGATGAAAATGCGCTTGCTATAAGAGCACTGTGCTTGGACACAGAGGTTCTAGGTGTAAAACCTAGCTCCACTCCTGATCTCTGGGAAGGTCGCTTAGTCAATAAACATTTATTAAGCACCTACTATGTGCCAGGCCCTGTGCTAGACACTGAAGATATAAAGAGGCAAAAGATAATCCCTGCCTTCTAGGAGCTCACAATTCTAAGTCAACCTCTGCCAGACTAGTTTTCCTATCTGTTCCTTCCAGCTCTAAATCAGTGATCCTGTGTTCCCATGATCCTTGGTGATATCCCTCGGGCTACATCTGGATGAGACAATGACACACAGTTGGCAGAGCAGTCCATTGAGGCAGTCCATCAGTGATAGATACCTAAGACACATGGAGGATCCCCTTTGCCATTCCACCAAAAGTCAACCTTGAAAACATGCTCAGCCTCTAGGCTCCCCTTTCTCATCCCCTTCCTTCCAGCTACCAATACCCAGGGGGACAAGTCCGCATTGGAACAACCCACTCATGACTTAGCAAAGAAAAGAAGTCCTCAATGGCTCACAGATAAAAAGCTAGAAAAGACCTCAGAGGCCATCTAATCCAGTTTCCTCATTTTATAGTTGAGGTAAAGTGACTTGCCCATGGTCACAAAGGGCGTAAGCATCAGAGGTGGGTTTTGAACCTGAGGCTTGCCCTCTAAACCCAGTATTGCTTTTGTTTCACCAGCCTTCCTTCCTCTTTCAGAGCTCTGAAATCATTGGCTTCTGATCTCTGAACTCAGTTCTGTTTCTAAGCACTCCATGGGGGTGGACCATGTTAGAAATGGTTCTCCTGAAGTGATGAATTATACTCTCCATAACCTGGACCCCCCCAAACCAGTCTCATTAAAACCAGGACTCAGCTGCAAGGGACTCCCCAGAGCTGAATTACAAACGAACTCCCACATAAGGGCCCTGCTGGATTCTCATCATTATAATTATGTGCTACGATCACAACTCAATAGTTTTCATGAGGACAGAACATTTAAATCATAACCAAACTCAGCATTTATTGTATTTGGTATTTTCTCAATGTTGGCTAATTAAACCTCTGAAAAACCTTTCTCGGCCATCCATCCATTTTATGGACTGTAACACCGAGGCAGGAAAAGCATAGTGACTTGTGACTAGTCACAGAGTTTTTAGAGTTGAGAGGGATTTCTGTCGCTGTCTCGTCTAAATCATTCCTAAAAAAAGAATCTCCATAACAAGGGGTCACCCAGCCTCTGCTAGAAGACCTCCATGGAGGCAGAACCCGCCCCTCTGGAGCAGCTCCCATGGTAAAGAGGTTTCTCCTAAACCCAAACTGAAATTGGCCTCTTTGCAGCCATCCCCCACTTCACCTACTTCGGCCCATGGGACCAAATAGAACAAGCTGATCCCTCTTCCTCAAAGCAAGCCTTCAAATACTTGAACAGAGATATCCTCACAAGGAGTCTTCCCTTCTCCAGGGTAAACATACTCTGTTCCTTCAGTGGATTCTCCTGAGGCAGAGACTCAGGGCCCTTCTCTATCCTGGTAGCCCTTAAGCTCATTAATTTCCTTTCTAAACTGTGGTACCCCAAATTGAGCCCAACCCAGGATAAACTGGGTAAAATGAAAGATGAGGCAAAAAGGAGCACTGGATTGATTTGGGTTTTGAATCTCCAAGGCCTGGTGCAGTGCTGGGCATATACTAGGTACCCAATGAATGTGTGTAGGTGGATCGATTGGTTGGTTGATTGGGAAAATTAACATAGGCCAATAAGCCAGGTGGCAAACTCCCCACACATCTCCAGCACCAATGCCTGGGCTAGCACCATCTTATCACCCCCAAAGCTGCCTTCCTTTGGAAATTAGGCTTGCCCACCCCTGTCTTTCCATAAAAAGCTTCTTCTGGCCCAGCCCCAGATGATCTTTTGTCAGGAAGTCTGAGCCAGCCATGACTTAGGTGTGGACATTTGAATTGTTAACAAGTATTTTGGGAATGATTGATTGAAGAGATTATCTTGCTGGGACCTGGGGTGGGTCACATTTGAATTGTAAACCAATATTTGGGAATGTCACTGAATGATATGTTTTGCTCTGTTGTGAATGATATGTTTTAGTTTCCTTCGTAATTGGATCACAATGTATGTTCTAGGATACATGACTGATTAGATTATGTATCCTAGAACAAGGGGTGGAGTGTGTTGGTAGGCAAAATGGGCTCCTTAGCACTTAGTTCAACAAGTGCCCTCGAATAGTTTGGCTTTTGTTCCATTTGAGTAATTTAGTGTATTTCATTGAGCCTTACTAAGTGCTAAGCCCCAGGCCCAAACCCCTATTAGGTGTAAAACCTATGTGGGTGTGGATTGGCAACTAAGGTGGGGCCCAAGGTGGGGCTAACATCCTGAATGGATGAGCTTGGGGCTGAGTGACAGAAGACTTGGACTTAAAGCCTTCTTCTGACACTAGCTATGTGACCTTGGGCATTTTACTTCATATCTCTGGGCTACAGTTTCCTCATCTGTAAAATGGAGCCAATAATCTCTATAATACCTCCCTCACCGGGTTGCTGTGAGCCACAAAAGAGATCATGTTTTATATGTCACTTTGCAAATGCTGGATAGAAATGTTGACTGTTGCTATTATCAGATTTGCCTGAGAATTATCTTAGATTGACAGGTCACCCCCAATTTGCTCCAGTCTATCAGGAAGCCAGGCCAGCCCAGGGCACCTAGGGCCTCTCCAAGACCAGAGGTGAACCCTGCAATTCTCTCATTATCCACCATCATGTGCATCCTCTGGACTAAGCCAACTCCAGGTCACCATCCCAAAGGAGTATGGGATCAGGAAATTGATACCCACTATGGGATCAGAAAAGTGATGCCCACTGAGGCATGATCCTTAAGGATTTGCTGGGCCATGAAACCAAGCAGGGTGGCCCTTCTTCCCCTTTCTCTCTATTCCCATCCCAAGCAACCCAGTGTTGTCATGGGAAAATGTCCCTTCCCCTTCAGAAGGAAAGACTCTAAAAGTCTCTATTAGCTTAGTGTATCAGTCATGCATCAGCCAACACCCTTCCAGGAAGATGTGTTCATTAAAACAGGGTCAACAGAGCCAAGGAAATTTGAGACAACTGGCGACAAGGACAGCAAGGATGACAGAGAGGAAGATTGTGGGGAGGTGGCAGGGTTCTCCTGGACCCTTCAAACTTCCATGCAGGGGATCATCTACTCTATCTTTGTACAAGCCATCCCTGTTACAAGGTTCTCAGAGACAGAGAAAGCTGGCAGATTTTTGGATAATTCTAGTGGGACTAGGCCCTGACACTGACACGTGTGAAGTTGGTGACATGTATTATCATACGCTGCTCCACACTTGGATTTGTGATACAGAAGTACCACATGGGAGGAATTGTTTTCAAAGGTTATTTCTTTAGGGGTGAGGTGGCGTAATGGATGGAGAACCAGCCTGGGAGCCAGGAAGATCTGGGTTCAAGCCCTGCTTCTGCCCCAGACTGGCTACATAACTTCATTCCAGCCTCTCAGTGTCCCAGGCAGCTCAAATCAATCAAGAGGGTCTCGTATCCCAATAAAATCATGAATCTAGTCTTAAAAAAGAGGATAAAATATGCAATCTCTTTAGAATGACCAAGCTTGGCCCCAAAGGAGAGATAAGAAAGGGCCTCTCCCCTTCCCTACGTGGGGATGAGAGACTATAGGTATGGACCATTGACATAATAATAGTAGTAATAATAG
This sequence comes from Trichosurus vulpecula, assembly GCF_011100635.1. Lineage (NCBI taxonomy): Eukaryota > Metazoa > Chordata > Mammalia > Diprotodontia > Phalangeridae > Trichosurus > Trichosurus vulpecula. The sequence goes on along the minus strand of NC_050581.1, from coordinate 189,653,829 downwards.
CTAACATTTATATGACCTTTAAGGCTTGCAAAACATTATATACATACATACACACAAAAATAGAGAGAGAGGTTTGCTGAATGGTTGAGATTTTTTCCTCTTTTTTATCCTTCCTATAAAGGATTGTTCAGTAGGAAGGGGGAGAGAAGAAACACACTGGGGAATAGAGGTGACATAAAAACAAAAAGATATCCACAATGCATTTAAAATGTAATAACTCTTCATTTTCTACTTTTTAGTTGAGTCCTCAGAGTGCTGGATTTGAGGTCAGGAAGAACTGGGTTCAAATCCTATCACTGACACTCACTGGCTCTGTGGCGACGGGCAAGTCTCATAACCTCTCTGGATCTCAGTTTCCTCATCTGTAAAATGAAATTACACTGGATGATCTCTAAGGTCCATTCCTATACTAAACCTAGTGCCAGTGACCCTCCCAAGAACGGACCAAAAAAAGAGAAGCAAGCCTCATGCCTTTGTGTATCTCCCGATCAAAAGGGAGAAAAAGGTGAATGTATGGAAATTCCACAAAAAAGAACGTTGGAACTTCTGGGCCCTTTTAGACAGAAGAGAAGCATTTTCCCAAGAACAGCTGTTGAGCATTAGCACAGGGAACTCTTACGGTTTTTATGTCGCTTCTTCAAGAGAGAGGAAAGGCTTGGGTTAGTGGTTCTTATGCTGAACTCAGAATCACACTGTGCCTCTGATGCTTCTCGGCAAGTCAGTTAGCTCCTGAGTCTCAGGCAACTCTCCAAAACTTTAAGCCATAGACCATCTTAGGGGCAATCAGGTGGCACAGTGGATAGAGTGCCAGACCTGGAGTTAGGGACGATGCCTGAGATCAAATACTGCCTCAGACACTCACTAGCCTTGTGACTCTAGGCAAGTCACTTGAAGTGTCAGTGCCTCAGTTTCCTCATTTATAAAATGAGAATAAGAATAGTCCCTACTTCAAGGGTTGTTGTGGAGATAAAATGAGGTAAGATTGGTAAAGCACCTTGCAAACTTTAAAGCACTATGTAAACAGTAGTTGGGTCAGTTGAGATATTTGTCATGGGAAAAAATCACAGGTCCTAATATAGAAGAGAGGGAGCCTGGCATAATGAAAAGCACACTTGACCAGGAGTCAGGAGACCTGGGTTCGAGTCCCACCCATGGCACTAACTTGAGCAAGACTTGGCTTCTGAATTCTGGTTGCCTCATGGAGAAGATGAGGAGATTGGGGGGACTAGAGGAACTCAAAGCTCCCTTTGACAGGAAAATTTTATAAGAGAAAGTCCACAATTGTTCACCAATCCAGTCATCTCAGTATTTCTTCATTACTGTCCTAAGCCAAGAAAACTAGAAGCTTTGACCTAAATTGAGTGGGGTGCTTTGCTTTAAAAGGAGACCTAGAATCATCTTAGAAAAGCCATATCTTTGGGAAGCTTTTGGAGGAATGTTTTGAAAACCTGGAATTCTTATCAGCCTTGGCTGGAAAGTCAGGGCTAATCTGGATTACTCCCGAGAGTCCTTCCAGCATGAGGATTCCCTGTCTCCTCTCAGCTGTCTTCTTTTTCTTCCTTCTCTCTCCACTCTTTTGATTAAATAATCAGTTGTGGTCAGTGAAAAGACTGTTGTCTTAAAAATCAAAAGGCCTGTGTGATCTTGAGCAAGGCACTGAGGCCCTCCAAGCCTCAGTTTCCTCATTGGTAAAAAGAAATCAGGACCCTGTAGATATGAACATACAATCCTTTTTGCATTTTATTACAATATAATATGTTTGGTCCACATCATTACCTGTTCACAGAGGGAACCTGGGCAAAAACTTATGAGGAGGGGGTTCCCAAACACTTTATCAGGATTTACAAAACCACAACCCTTTGAAGATTAAATGTCTTGCCCTTTTTGAATAATTTTGCCTTCCAATTTATGGTTCACTCACTGAAAAGCACACAAAACATTGAATATACTGTTGGGTTTGGCAAATCTATTGATGACTTTTGATGGTCTGACTTTTCTACTCTTTCCTTTTAATTCTCCAGTATGGGGGGTGGCCTCTTGGTTGAGGAGGAGGAAGCATATATTAGGAAATGGAGGTGATGTAAAAAACAAAAGGTATCAATGAAAAAGTTAAGTTTCCTTAACCTCCAAGGGAAAAAAAATGGCGGAACAATGACATTGCAGTGAAACTCAACTACAAACTCCAAAAGTCTGGCACCATTTTATTATAAGAAACAAAAATGACCAAGAGTAAAGAGTCCATACTAGGCACTTGGGAAGGGGAGAGAACATCAAACCAGCGCATGATCAGAGGATAGAAGATTTCAAGTTGGAAAGGCTCTCCCAGTTCATCACGGCCAATCCCCTCATTTTACATTTAAAGAAACATTCCCACCTCCCTCCCTACCTGTCCCTTCCTTTTGGCTGTAGATCCAAAGCACACACATGTTTCCCAGCTACCACATCACAAAATGGAAAATCTTCCATAAATTGCCAGGAACTGCCATGAAACTAGAAGACCTCACCCTCATGTTCCAAAGTTGATGGAGAGGGCAACAAGTTTAGATCTAAAGTCAGCCAGCCAGTAATCTGGACCTGTCCTAGGAAGAGACACTGAAGACAGTCCACTGAGCTGGGGTCCCCATACACACACGTACTCTGCCTGTCTTAGTCTGGTCTCTCCAAATCCTGTCAGAAAGGAACCTTCCCTCCCTCCCTCCCACCACCAGCCCTCTACCTCCTTAGTTAAGTAAGATAACTGGACAACTTCTGTCAATTCCTGAACACACAACTACAGACCCAAGCCAGAGTGGCGCACCTGAGGTCCAAGCTGACCAGGAAGGACCTGCCTTGTCACATGTCTCCTGACCTGAACCTCAGCCAAGAAACCGAGTGGGCCACCCACCCACCACCCGAAGTCCTGTTCCCTAAAATAAACCAGAACCTTCCTGGAGTGTGTTACCCAGTCTGCATGATTTGTGAATAGAGAGCAGAGTAGACATAGGAAGGAGAAGGTAGGAGGGAAGAAAATGTGCTAAACACCATCATTCATCAAACAGCAACTCCCCAAAGAATTTTCAAGTCTTATTCTCTCTTCTTTCCTTCCTTTCTTTAATTTTTCCTCCTTTTCTTTCTTTCCCTCCTTTCCTTTCCTTCTTCTTCCTTTCCCTCCTGTCCCTTCGTTTGCTTCCCCTTCCTTCCTTCCTTCCTTCCTCCCTCCCTCCCTCCCTTCCTTCCTTCCTCCCTCCCTTCCATCCTTCCTTCCTTCCTTCCTTCCTTCCTTCCTTCCTTCCTTCCTTCCTTCCTTCTCTACTTATAAGTGAACTTGTGGTCAGGAAACCCAGGCAACTCAGAAAACTGCCCTCCTCGAATCACGGGCTCCCGAGACTTAAGCTTCCCCAAAGTTGGAGCCCGCGCATGCAAACGGCCAGAAAGCCCGGGCGCCCACAGATCTCCAGCCAGCAACAGCGACAGCGCCGGCCGGCAAAGTTGCCAGCGCTCGCCGTCTCTTCCACGAGGTTTCTGTTTGACAGACTCACTCCAGGAGCCCTGCACACGGCCGGATCCAGGGAAGGAGCCCCTCTGTTCGAAGAGGGTCAGGAGGAGGCAGGAGAGCCCAGCACACACCGGGGAGGAGGGAAGGAAGGAGGAGGGAGGAAGAGGAGGAAGAGGGGAAGGAGGGAGAGCGGAATTCAGAGGGCTCACCAATGGTGAAGCTGTAGCCATCGATGCTAAAAGTAGCGCTCCGGCACTTCTTGAACCCTTCCTTCCTGCTGCTCGCCTCCGTCATGGCTCGGCCGGTCAGGGCTCGCCCTCTGCCCTTTCCGGGGAGCAGCGGCGGCAGCGGCCCCAGGGCTCGGGTCCCAGGCAGGGCTCAGCGGCGCAGGGAAGCAGGGCCGGGGCAGCGCTAGCCAGCAGCTCCGACTAGGCGCATCGTCCGCTCCGGGAGAAGGGGCAGCAGCAGCAGGGGCGGCAGCGGCAGCAGCAGCAGCAGCCTCAGCAGCAGCGGGCGCACGGCGACCAGCCCAACCCCACACACCTAGAGCGCAGCCAGCAGCGCCCCCGCGGCACAACCCAGCGCAGCGCAATTCAGCCCTGGGCGCCCGCGGCCCCCATGCGCCTCCTCCCCCACGCGCCAGAGAAGCCGCCCCCGCTGGCAGGAGCCCGGGGAGGAGCGCCCCGCCTGGGCATCAGTCAACCTCAGAGAGCCAGCTCTAAGTGGACGGTGACAGCCCTGGCGGGTGACAGCCTTGTCGGGACCTGGAGGGCAGAAATCGCCCGGCTACAAAGTTCAGAGTCAGAGCACCTGGGTTCAGAGAGCACCTCTGATGCTTAGTTAGGGATCACTTGGGCCTCAGTTTCTTCAGCTGTAAAATGAAGAGGGTGGACTAGAAAGATGATCTCTAAAGCCCCTTGCAGTTCCAAATCTATGCTCCAAATCCCATCCCTGACGGCCAAAAACTTCACTGCCCTGGGCCTTAGTTTCCTCATTTGTAAAATGAGGGGGCTGGGCACTAGGTGATTTCTAAGTCCTCTTCCAGTTCTAAGTCTGTGTTCCAAAGTCACCTCCAGTGCTTACTACCTGTGGGCAAGTCACTTTTAATTTTCTTGGGCCTCAGTTTCCTCATCTGTAAGTCTCTTGTGAACTCTCTGATCCCTTGACGCCACTATCACTCTGCCCGAAGCCTCTGCCTCCTTTCTGCATACAGCTTGGGGCTGACTGTCCATCCTCCCCAATTCAAGTGGGATTTGTAACTGGCAGTGGGGGTGGGGAGGGGAACTACAACTCTATGCTGTTGGTCAATCCGGGATCTCCCCCTGAAAAGCACACGGACCGATGCGAAGCCAGGCCCCAAGCTGGCACAGTTTGGAGAAGCTGAGCAAGTTTACACCAAACAAAAGTAGGCTTAGCCACTCGCAGGGGAAATGCCGCGTCCCGCCCTCCCTCAGCAGCTGACACCTTAAACAGCCTTGAAACCAGGCTAATCTCCCCACTTCTAAATACCTTGAAGTTCTGATCCTCTGTGGTGGCTGAGCTGAAACAGACATGTGATGTTCACAAAAGAAGTCTCTGTACCTTGGGGGCCGGCTGAGCTCTTGTGGTGGAGTGAAAAGGCAGAGTAGTGCAAAGAGCCCTGAGCAAGGAGTCAGAAGAATCTGGGTTCGAAATCTGACGCTGTCACTAACAACCTGCAGTTTTGCACAAGTCCCCACCTCTTTTAGGCCTTTTTTCTCATTTGTATAATAAGGATAATAATAACTCCCTTTTCCATAGAATTGTAGGGTTTTTATGGCTTTAAACTATTGCTACCCTGTAACTGACGCTTGAAAACACTGTGACTTGCCGAAAGGCACACAGCCAGGCCAGGTCAGAGCTGGGATCCCAACCTGGAGACCCAGAATTCTCCCCACTACAACCTGCTGCCTTACCTGTCTCAAAGGATCAGAAGATATAATACCCATGATCTTTTGGGGGTAAACTATTAAGAGCTATGTAAATGTAATGACAGGATTGTAGGATCTGGACTTGGGAGGTCATCGAGTCAATGCAACAGCCTTACAGAAGAGGCAGCCCAGTAGAGAAAAAGAATCCCTGCCTGGAGAACCCAGATTGGAATCCTGGTCCTGGAAGTCACTACACCTTTGTGGGTCTTAGTCAAGCATGTATTAAATGCCTACTACATGCCAGGCACTTGGCTAAGTAGTGGGGATTACAAAGACAGGCTTTCAAGGAGCTCATAGGGAATTGGACTAGATGGTTCTGAAGGTCCTAAAGCTACAATTCTGTGATCCAAATTAAACAGAGACCCATTGCATGGGAGGGACTTTTCACAGAACTGTAATTCACTTGTATCCAATATTGCTTAAAATGGGTAAGCTATCAGCCAAGGTTTGGAAAGAGTTATACCTTGTTGTCATGGGATTTGTAGTAACAGAACTTTCCACAGAATTAATGAACCCACCAAAGCATGATAGGAACAGAGTGCTCTGAGCCCATATCAGTCTTACCCAAGATCCGAGATGTGGAGCTGGATAGGGGACCTTGGAGATGGTCTGAATTTGGATTCAGAAGATCTGGAATCAAATCCCAGCTCCCACCCCTACCCTGCCCCACTTACTGCCTGCATGACCTTAGACAAGTCACTTAGCCTCAGTATCCTCATCTGTAAAATTAAAGATTTGAAATAAATGGCCTCAGGTTCCTTACAGTGTGAAATCTATCATATGATCAAGTTGAGGAAATTGAAGCCCACAGAGGCTCAATGACCAAGATCATTATAATGAGGTAATAGGTGGGAATTGAATGTGGGTCCTCTCAATTCAAAATATCACATTCTTTCCATTAAATCACATTGCCTTCCCTATGTTAGGGCTACTGTAGCTCCAATTTGTTACTGAGGCTCCCAACATGCATCATCTACAGAAGCAGCCATGAAAAGTGGTGAAAAAAAGGCTGGGCTTTGAATCAGAAGACCTAGGCTCAAGTTCCAATGCTGTGTGACCATTGGAATATCACATCTTCTTCCCACTTGTAAAATGAGAGGGCAGGACTCAGTGATCTTTTAAGGGCCCTCCCAGGTGGAACATTCTGTGATAGACACTGGGGGAAGTCTCTTCTATGTGCGAACGCCTTCAGCCCTCATTGACTTGAGATGGAAAAGAATAAATATTACTCATGTAGCCAGTTTTCAGTAAACATTCAAAGCACCTTATTTTGCCACCCACCTCTGACACACATCACCTGAGTGATTTGGAGCAGATGGCTTTACCTGTTTCCTCATCTGTAAAATGAGGAGGTTGGGCTAGAAAGGGAATCTCCAAGGCCCGTTCCAGCTCAGTCTATGATCTAAATCCCGGCTCTGATGCTCAGCAGCTGTGTGATTTTGGATAACTCACCTCACCTCCTTGGGCCTCAATGTCTTAATCTGTAAAATGGGAAGGATGGACTAGTTGGTGATTTCCTAGGTCCCTTTCAGCTCTGTATTAATGGTCCTGTGATCTTAGGTAGACAGGAAGAGGGGCACAGGAGAGCCTGCAAAACAATGTGTTCTAAGAAAATGTAAAATGGAAGAGATAATTAGCATTTGTAGTTAAGTTTGGGGCAACTAGGCAGCACAGTGGATAGAGGGGCCAGGCCTGGAGTCAGGAAGACCCATCTTTGTGAGTCCAAATCTGGCTTCAGATACTTGCTAACTATGTGAACCTGGGCAAGTCACTTAACCCTGTTTGCCTCAGTTTCCTCATCTGTAAAGTGAGCTGGAGATGGAGATGGCAAACTCCATCAGTATCTTTGCCAAGAAAACCCCACATGGGGTCATGAAGAGTCAGACATGACTGAAAAACAAATGAACAAGTTGAGTTTTCCAAGTATTTCAAATAGAGTATTTCATTTGAACTTCACAATATACCCTGTGTGGTCAAAGGATATAACAGGCAGTTTTCAGATGAAGAAATTAAAGTTATCCGTAACAATATGAAAAAATGCTCTAAATCACTATTGATTAGAGAAATGCAAGTTGAAACAACTCTGAGGTACTACTGGCTAATATGACAAAAACAGGAAAAGGATAAATGTTGAGGAGATATGGGAAACTTGGAACACTAATGCATTATTGGTGGAGTTGTGAACTGATCCAACCATTCTGCAGAACAATTTGGAACTATGCCCAAAGGGCTATAAAGCTGTGCGTATCTTTTGATCCAACAATACCACTACTAGGTCTGTATCCCAAAGAGATCATAAGAAAAGGGAAAGGACCCACATGCACAGAAATATTTATAGCAGCTTTTTTGTGGTGGCCAAGAATTGTAAATTGAGAGGATGCCCATCAGTTGGGGAACGGCTGAACAAGCTGTGGTAAATGAATGTCATGGAATACTATTGTTCCATAAGAAATGATGAGCTGGAGGATTTCAGAAAAATCTGGAAAGGCTTCCATGAACTGATGCTGAGTGAAATGAACAGAACCAGAAGAACATTGTACACAGCAGCAGCAACATTGTGCGATGACCAGCTTTGGTAGACTTATCTCTTCTCAGCAACGCAAGGATCTAAGACAATTCCAAAAGACTCATGATGGAAAATGCTCTCCACATCCCGAGAAAGAACTATGGAGTCTGAATGCAGATCGAAGCAGACTATTTGCTCTTTTCTTTTTTCTTTTTGTTTTTTCTTTCTCATGGTTTTTCCCTTTTGTTCTGATTCTTCTTTCACAACATGACTAATGTGGAAATATGTTTAATATGATTGTACATGTATAGCCTATGTCAGATTGCTTGCCCTCTTGGGGAGGGTGGAGGGGAGTGAGGCAGAAAAAATTTGGAACTCAAAATCTTTTAAAGGTGAATGTTAAAAACTATCTTTACATGTAATTGGAAAAAATAAAATGCTATTAAGTGGGGAAAACCAATATCCCCTGTGAAATAGGGTACTTCAGGTGTTTCTGTTCCCATCTGACAGATAAGAAAACTGAGACTGAAATATTAAGTGGCTTGCCCACAGTCACACAGCTAATGTCAGAAGCAGGATTCAAACCTAATTCTTCCCAACTCTGTGTACAACACTCTATCCACTGCATTGTCTCTCTCTAACTACTTTCTGTCTACTCTGTATGCAGTCTATCTTGTATGTACTTAGTTATTCAAATGTCTCCTCCAGGAGAATGTGAGCTCCTTGGGGGCACAGACCCTGTTTTTCTCTTTCTTTGTATCCCCAAAACTTAGCACCGTTCTTGGCACATAATAAATGCTTAATGCCTGTTGACCGAATAACTGATTGACTGACTGACTATTTCACTTTGCTATGGGTGGATCATGGAAGGCTTCATGGGGGAGGTGAAACCTGAGCTGGACCTTAAAGTAAAGAAGAATTCCAATAGCTAGAGATGAGAAAGGAATGCACCATCAGAGAACAGGTGCTAGTCCTGTTTGGCTACAATGTGGAGTATGTTAAGGAGAGAGGTGTGATGGGGAGATCTGAACATCGTTGTGGAGGGTCTCATACTAATAGGTTAGCATTTTCCCTCATGGATAGTAGTGAGCCACTGAAGGATTCTGAGAAGAAGAGTGACACTTTGGCAGCTGATTGAAGGTGTGCAAAGGATGGAAAGGAGAGGGAAGAGAAAAGATGCAGGGAGATTCTTTAGGAAGCTGCAGAAATAATTGAGGGGATGCCCATCAATGGGGAAAGAAAGTGACAAGAACTTGGACCAGGACAGTGAAGAGGAGATGGATCCTGAAGATGTCATAGGGCTAGAAGGAGAAAGAGCAGATAGTTGCCCAGCTGTGAGCCCCGCCTGCCTCGAAGAGGAACTAGGACAGAAGTGCTTGGTAGAACACTCCATGAATACGAGATCACAATGCCTAGACTTGAGCCCGGGTCTTCTGCCTGTGTGTCCGCTGCTTGTCCCCTTCCCCCCACCCCCACCCCACATCTACACTATAAGCCACAAGCCAAAAAAAGGAAGGAACCAGCATTAAGAACCTGAAAATTCTCAGTCTCCAGGCTCCTATTGAGAGCATGGAGAAATGCGATTCTTACCATGACTGAAAAGGCTCTTTATAAATGAAAGTGTGGAATTAAAACTCGGCAGATAATCGCCCCCAGTAGAAAGCTTTTTTTCCTGAAACACAATCCATAATAATAACAATAACTGTAGAGTAATTTAACTGCCCCCTAAAGACTGGCAGAAAATAACTTCCCTGAGAAAATTACAGCTGTTTGCAGCTGCAGGCTGCTCAACTCATACTACCGCTCCCAGAATCATTCTCCCTGCCCTCCTTCTTCCCATCCACCTTCTCTCTCCCTCCCTCTCTCTCTCTCTGTCTCTGTCTCTGTCTCTCTCTCTCTGTCTCTGTCTCTCTCTCTCTGTCTCTGTCTCTGTCTCTCTCTCTCTCTGTCTCTCTCTCTTCTCTCTCTCTCTCTCTCTCTCTCTCTCTCTCTCTCTCTCTCTCTCTCTCTCCCTCCCTCCCCTCCCTCTCTCTCTTCTCTCTCTGTCTGTCTCTCTGTCTCTGTCTCTGTGTGTGTCTGTCGCTCTCCCTCTCCCTCCCCCTCTTCTCTCCCTCTCCCTCTCCCTTTCCCTCTCCCTCTCTCTCTCTCTCTCTCTCTCTCTCTCTCTCTCTCTCTCTCTCTCCCCCCCCCCCCCTCTCTCCCTTCCTCCCTCCCTGTCTCCCTCTCTCTCTCTCTCTCTCTCTCTCTCTCTCTCTCTCTCTCTCTCTCTCTCTCTCCCTTCCTCCCTGCCTGTCTCCCTCTCTCTCTCTCTCCCTTCCCTCCTCTGCTCTCCCTCTTCCTTTCCCCCACTCCCACCCTCCCTCTCTCTCTTTAGATATCACACACCTACAGATTGGCTAAGTGTGCCACCTCAAAGGGAACAGCTCTCCCAAACTTCCCCCCTTCCCCCAAGAACAGCTGAGTTGCTGTTTCTACATAAAGTTGCCAAGTTCTAGGTCAAGAGCAAGAAAATACAAGAAAGTTTCCCTTGACTAATCTCTGAGAAATGTGAAGCTAAAGGGAGCCAGTGCTAAGGTAGCCACTCGGGAGGCTGGGTGTAAGTGAATGGGTTTGGCCTGAATGGACATGGACCTGTCTAGGAGGGAGCCGCCTCCAATGCCATCTTCCTTGGGTCAAAATACTAGTTTGAAAAGAATTTGTCACTTTAACCGTGACATTGCTGTTGAGATGCATTAGCCATGATAATGAATTCTTACAATGAAGGTTATGACTAATATGGAAATGTATTTTACATGATTGCACATACATAACCTATATCAAATTGCTTACTGTCTTAGGAAAGAGGGAAGGGAAGGAAGGAGGAAGAAAAAATTTGAAATTCAAAATCAAAACAATGAAGATCATGACCCTCTGCCACTTCCTACCTGTATGACCTTGGGCCAAGTCACTTCATCTTTCTTTTCCTCCATTTTCTCCTCTGTAAAATAAGAGGGTTTCAACCTAATGGCAAAATTGGTTTAAAAAAAGGAAAATGCCCAAGGTTGGGAGGGCTGTGGGAAAATAGGCATATGAATGCATTGTTGGCAGAACTGTGCATTGGTCCAACTATTCAGGAGAACAATTTGGAACTATGCCCCCAAAGTTATTAAACTGTGTATACCCTTAGACCCCACAATGTACTAGGTCTACACTCCCAAAGAGATCAAAAAGGTGGCATTTTAACCTAGATCTTTAAGACTCCAGGCCTATGATCACACCAAAATGTCTTTTAATGAGCTACTCTGATTTCATCTTAGAAGGAGAAAATAATGTAAACCTTGCTATGACTGGATTCATTAGTGCATAGATTTAGACACCTCGGGAGAAAAATTCATTCCCTCATGCCCCTCCAAAAAATTCATTGCAACAAATATTTATTAAGAATCTGCTGTGTTCCAGGCACTATTCTAAGCATTATGCCTTCCATACTTCCTTCAGAATCCTTCTCTTCCTTTAAGAAGCAGTTTGAGCTCCATTTTCTGCATTTGCCTTTCCTGATCTCTCCACAAAGGCCAGTGCTCTCCATCCCCAACTAGCTCGTATTTAATTCCATTTAATGTTTGTATTTTTTCACTTTATATTTATGTTCTACATACAAATATACGTACTTTGCCTTCCAGAGGAATGGAGGTTCCTTGGGAGTAGCAAATGTTTCCGTTTTGTCTTTGCATCCCCAGTACCTAGGCCAGTGCTTGGCACACAATAGGGGTTTAATAAATGCTTCTTGATTGTTTGATTGCAATGACACATATGAGAATATTCTGGCAGGAACAGAAAAAAATCAAAGATGAATGCTGAGAAAGAACACGCATGGTCCCAAAGAAAAGATATGTTGAAACATCTCTCCCCTACTCCTTTGCAGAAGCGAGGGTCCATAGGTGTGGGAAATTACATATGTGCTCAGATTTTCTTAATGTATTCTTTGGATTTACTGAACATTTTTCTCCCTTTAAAAGAAATTTTAAGGGATGTTTAATTAATTTATTACAATTACATTAATTAATTAATTACAATTAAAGAAATTGTAAGGTATGGTTCTCTGTGAAATGAAAAGATACATAAGGAAATCCAGGTGGTGCAAAAACAAAAGATATCAATGAAATATCATTTAAAAATACTCTAACACTGAAAGATAAGTCCAAAGAAGAGGGTCAGGCCAAGTGCTCTGAGACCTTTGAGGAGGGATACCAGATCGCTTACACCTGAGGGGAAGAAAGCTGAGATGGAGGTATCAACTAAGATGGGCCCTGAAGGAAGGGAGGGACTTCAACAGAGAGTGGTGGTTGTAGAAGACTGGGTTGGAAGAAAGTCCAATCCAAGCAGTGAAGAGCTGGGACAGTCCAGTCAGCCTATAGCTCCTGGGCCAAGAACTGTCATTAAGGGCTTCCACCACTGGCTTCCTTTCTCTACACATGCTTAAATAGAAAGAGTGGGAAGGACAAAACCCTTTTTATTGACATTTTTCTCATTTCTAGGAAAAGATGAATAAACCACGCACCAGGCATTTTATGCAGCATCAGAACAAAGCAGCTTTCCAATTCTCAACATAAGGTCTTTACTCGGCTCTCATACGAATGTCTTTCATGACTTCTAATGTGAGCAGACACCTACCAGCTGGGGATTTCCCAGGACGCAATGATGTTCTGAGAAATAGGAACCTGAGCTCTCCCGGGTGGCCCAAACAAGCTCAGTAACGACCCCAGCTCCCCCAACGGATTGAGCTCAACCGGATGGGGATCCAGCGTGGTTAGATTTCTCTTTTTTCACCTCCAAACCCTGTTGCCTTTTGGGCTACATTCCAGCTAAAAGGCCCCACCATCATTCTATCAGCAACTGTGATCTAGGATGTGGACAGACACTAAAATAGGGACCACAGGCACCCAGTGGGACCCAGAAGCTGCCTAGTGAGGTGAATCTCACACATGACCTTCTAGTTCTGTGCTGGTAAGCAAAGTGGGCTCCTTAGCACTGAGTTCAACAAGTGCCCTTGATGAGTTTGGCTTTTGTTCCCTTTAAGTAATTCATTGAGCCTTCCTAGGTGCTAAGCCCCAGGCCCAAACCCCTATTAGGTGTAAAACCTTAGTGGGTGTGGAGTGATAACTAAGGTGGGGCCCAAGGTGGAGCTAACTCCAGGGAGGGCCTAGTTTACGTGTCTGGGAGAGCAGAGGCATTTAGACCACATGGGGTTTAAGTCCGCCTCTTTGTGACGATTCTAGGTCACGTGGGTGAGTCGCATGTGTGACTCACCCCTGACGCTGAAAAAGATATAAAAACCAGGGGCTGGCTGTCTGTTCTTTGGAGCTCATTCCCGAAGCAGTGGTGGCATGTGACTCTGGGCCAGCCCTTGTTCTGAGCTCCCAGGCTGAACCTAGATGTTGGTAACTATGAATTGTATTGGGTCTGTCTGATGTTTGTAATTTGTTTGTAATTTGCTCTGAAGTTCAGTGTGCTGGTCTCTTCCCCTGAACTAAGTGAATGATGTTTGTGTGCTGAATTAAAGTAAGCTTGTCAACCCCTTCACCTTGCTTTCCTTAGTTAAGCAGATCAAAAGAACCTGTGCTGTTGGCAGCTTTCTGGATGCTGGCTGTCGGTGGATCTTACACCCCCACAGAAGCTGCTAGCCGGATTGTGGAAACAATTTCCCACTTCTATGCCTTTGCATCAGCTGTTGCCCCCACCCCCGTGCCTGGAAAGCTCTCCAACCTCACTTTTGCCTCAGAGTCCCCCTCTTCCTTCAAATGCAGCTCAAGCGCCACCTTCCACCCGGAGCCTTACCTAATGCCCCAAACACCCATGCCCTCCTTCCCCAACTAGCTAGTATTTAGCAACTCTGTATTGATTTGTACTGATTCTCTTTAAATTTATCTGTTATTGCCTATATGTCTTTGTCTCTTCTACCCTTGAAAATAGGAATTATTTTATTCTTTATATTTATATCCCCAAGACCTAGCCTAGTACCTGGCACATAGTAGGCACTTAATGAAACAGTCTGAGAATTGGGAAAGGCTTTAGGCTTAAGATGGTGCTTAAAGGAAGACAGGGGATCTATAACACAGAGGTAAGAAGGAAATACATGCCAGGCATGGGGGGTGAGCAGTACAAAAGCACAGAGATGGGAGGAACAAAAAGAGGGCCAGCTTGGCTGGGTTGTAGAGTTTGGGATGGGAAGTAACATTCACTGAGACTGGAAATATAGTTTGGGGACAGGCTGCATGGGCAGTTAAACAGAGAAGTTTACATTTTATCCTATGGGTAGTAGGGAAGCACTGAAGTGGATGGAGTGAGGGAGTGATATGGCTAGATCAGGACTTAAGAAAAATGCCTTTGGCAGCTGAGTGGATGATGGACCTTGGCGATGAGGGACTTGAGGCCAGGGAGACCAATTAGGAGACTGTTGTAATAATCTAGGTGAGAAGGAATTTGGAACTCTGCCCAAAGAGCAACCAAACTGTGCATACCCTTTGATCCAGCAATACCACTGCTAGGTCTGTACCCCAAAGACATCCCCCCAAAAGGGAAAATGACCTATGTGTACAGAAATATTTATAGCAGCTCTTTATGTGGTGGCTAAGAAATGGAAATCAAAGGGATGCCCATCTATTGGGGAATGGCTAAACAACTTGTGGTGCATGATTGTGATGGAATATTATTGTGCTATAAGAAATGATAAAGTAGGATGATTTCAGAAAAAACATGGAAAGACTTACATGAACTGATGCATAATGAAGAGAACAGAACCAGGAGAACATGTACACAGTAGCCCCAATATTGTTCACTGAAGAACTGTGAATAACTTAGCTATTCTCAGCAATACGATGATCCAAGACAATCCCAAAGAACTAATGATGAAGCCTGCTCTCTGCCTCCAGAGGAAGAGCTGATATTGTCTGAACACAGACTGAAGCATGCTATTTTTCACTTTCTTTCATTTTTTTTTCTTTTATTCAAGTCTTCTTGTACAAAATGACTAATAGGGAAATGCTTTACTTGATTGTACATGTGTAACCTATATCTGATTGCTTACCATATCAGGGAGTGGGGAGGGAAGGGTAGGAGGGAGGGAACGGAAGAAGCAAGGGGTAGAATTGGAAGTAAAAATTTTAAATAAAAATGCCTTAAAAATTGGTAACAAAACTTTAAAAAATCAACTAGGTGAGAGGAGATGAGGGTCTGAACTAAAGTGGTAGCTGTGTGAATAGACAAAGAGATGGACAAGAAAAATACAAACTGCAAGGTTTAGATTCTAATATGTGGGATGACACCAGGGTTGTGAACCTGGGAACTCAGAAGAACGTTGTTGGTACTTTTGACAGGCTTTGAGGAGCCTCTAGAAGAGAGGCTTAGGGCTCGTCTATCCTCTGTCTGAAGACTTCCAGTGAAGGAGGACCCATTCCCTCCCAAGGCAGCTGCTTTCACTCTCAGGTACTTCTAATGGTTAAGAAATCTTCACTTATATAAAACTGAAATCTTCCTCTTTATGATTCCACTCATGCCCCTAGTTTTCCATTCTCAGGGGCCAAGTAAAACAAATCAAACCCTTCTTCCACATGTCATTCCCTCAGATACTTGATGGCATCCATCACACCCTTTCTAAGTCTTTTCTTCTTGAGGCTAAACATTCCCATTTCAATCTATCCTCATGAAGGCTCCAGTCACCACCACCATCTTTGTTACTATCTTCTGGATATGCTCAAACTTGCTAATGAGCTTCTTAAAATGAAGTGCTCAGATTTGAACACGGTATTTGATGGGTTGGCACAAGGCAAAGTACCGCAAGACTGTTACCTCCCTCATTATAGACATTATGTCTCTCTTAATGCTTCTATTTTGCTTCCATCTCATACTGTTGCCTCCTCATTTTGATTTTGTGGTCCACTAAAATACACCCCCACCCTGTGATCTTTTTCATAAGAACTATTGTCTAGCCACTACTGTACTTGTGGAGTTAATTACTTGAACCCAAGTGTAGAACTTTACATTTATCTCTATCAAATTGCACCTAATAAATCTAGCTTATCAGTCTAGTCAGTCACAATCTTGCACAGGCTGTCCCCCAATTTTGGAGAGCACTCCATCCCCTCCCCTGCCTCTTAGGATCCTCAGCTTCCTTCAAAGTATAGCTTAGGTACCACCTCCTAAGGGAGGCTTTTTTCTGATCTCACCCTTCCCCATCAGTTGCTTGTACTTGCTCCCTCTTAAAACTACTTGTGTATAATTTGTATCTATTGATCTGGGTATATACTATATCCCCAAGAATGTAAGTTCCTTGAGGACAGGGGCTATTTCATTTTTGTCCCTATCCCTGGTACCTAGTGCAGTGCCTGACACATAGTAGGCCCTCCTTAAATGTTTGTTGATTTAGTTTTTGGATCCTGATTCTCTCATCCCATGTGTTGGTTCTTCTCATCTTTGTATCCTCTACAAATTTCTCAAGCAAATTTCTCACCTTTATCCTTGTCATTGATAAAAAGTTTTAAACAGATGAACATACTTTCATTTATTTATCTACTGCTTTATTTAATTTTTCTTTACTTAACAAACACCAAATAAAATGAGCGTTTCCATATACATAGTCAAACAAAAAAGAGGATTCAGTATGAAACTATGGATTTACGCCATAGACAGCTTGCATTTCTTTTTAAGTATATCATAAATTCAGTGTATAACTTTCAAAGTCATTCTGTTCTTCTGCATCTCCCTCTGGCGTTCCCTCTGTTCTCTTCTTCACATTTAAAAAAATGCTTCAATGACCCTCTTTTCACTTTTTTCTTTTTTTCTTGTGGCAACCTCTCCCCCTTCTCCCACCATTGGAAAAGAGAGGGGCAAACCCTTGCAATAGATATACATAATCAAACAAAAAAAATTCCTCCATTAGCTCTGTCTGAGAATGTGTCTTTCTGTGCCTGAATTCATCACTTGTCAGGAGATGAGGAGCATGCTTCATCATTGATCCTTCCGAAATTATGGTTAGCCATTGTATTGATGAGAGTTCTTAAGTCTGAAGGGACTTTTTTTAAACCAGGGTGCCCACTAAAGGCATTTTAGTAAAATAGGGAATTGTCAGACCTAAGCATTATATTTTTATTAGAGAGTTTTTTAGTAGAGATTTTTTTTAGGCAATTGATTAGAAAAGAGGTCTGACCATAGCACACTACAGTTAAAAATCATCAGTAGATTCTAACTGTCTCTAGGATAAAATGTAAACTCTGTACCTTGGCATTTCAAACCTTCATGATCCAGCTCTGGTCCTACCTTTCCAGATTTATTTCTCATTCCTCCCCTCTTTCACTGCCTTCCGGCCTAAATGGACTCCTTAGTATCCCCCAAATTCAGCATGCTGAACCCCATCTCCATAATCGTTTTTAAAAATGTGTTTTAGCACTCTTCTTTTATTTTGATTTCCAAATTCTCTCTTTCCCACCCTCTTCCCTCTCCCCTACAATATGATCTCAATTATACATGTGAAGTGATGCAAGACATATTTCTGTGTTAGCCATATTATGAAAAAAGATCAAGAAAAATAAAGTGAAAATTCTACTTCAATTTATACCCAAAGTTCATCAGTTCTCTCTCTGAAGGTGGATAGCATTTTTGTCGTGAGTCCTTTGGAATTATCTTGGATCGCTGCATTGATCAGAGCAGCTAAATCTTTCATAGTTCATCATCACTACAATATTGTTTTTACTGTGTACAACAATCCCCCGGTTCTGCTCACTCCACTTTGCATCAGTTCGTATAGGTCTTACCATGTGTTTTCTGAAACCATGCCCCTCATCATTTCTCATAGCACATTCCATCACAATCATATGCCACATCTTGTTCAGCCACCCCCCAACTGATAAGCATCTCCTCAATTTCCAATTTTTGCCACCAGAAAAAGAGCTGCTATAAATATTGTTATACATATACTTAGGTCCTTTCCCATTTTTTAAAAATTTCTTTGGTATACAGGCCTAGTAGTACTATTTCTGGGCCAAAGGGTATGCACAATTTTATAGCCCTTTGGGCATAGTTCCAAAATGTTTTCCAGAATGGTTGGATCAGTTCACAACTCCACCAACAGTTAATAATTGTTCCTATTTTTCCTCATCCTCTCCAGCACTTGTAATTTCTGATGGGTATGAAGCAGTACCTCAGAGTTATTTTAATTTGCATTTCTCTAATCATTAGTGACTTAGAGGATTTTTTTCATGTGACTATAGATAGCTTTAATTACATCTTCTGAAAACTGCCTATTCATATCCCTTGATCATTTATCAATTGTGGAATAGATCTTATTTTTATAAATTTAACTCAGATCTCCATATATTTGAGACAATAAGATTGATGCATGCATTGCCAGAGCTAGCTCAGTGTTTGGGACATTCCAAAGGAAAGTATGGGAGAGAAGAGGTATTAGAATGACTACCAAACTGAAGGTCTACAGAGCTGTTGAGCTGACCTCATTGTTGTATGCCTATGAAACCTGGACATTTTACCAGCACCATGCCAGGAAACTGAATTGCTTCCATTTGAATTGTCTTAGGAAAATTTTGAAGATCACCTGGCAAGATAAGGTACTGGCACTTTCTCTAGCTGAACTGCCAAGCATTCAAATTCTGCTGTAGAGAGCTCAACTCCAATGGGCCAGCCACACTGTTCGAATGCCAAACATATGCTCAAGGTCTCTTTGAAGAGCTCTGGTATTGATTGTGAGACATGGGAAACACTGGCACAGGACCGTTCAGCACGCCACACCCACATCAAAGAAGCCACTGTGCTCTGTGAGGAAAGCAGAATTGCAGTAGCTCGAAAGAAACATGAGATGTGAAAATTTAGGGACATCTCCACTCCAAATGTTCATGTGGACTACATGTTCCTGACCTGTGGTAGAGCCTGCCAAGCTCACATTGGTCTGATCAGCCACAGTCAGACACACTGTACATTGACCCCAACATAATGATGTCACTTTGGTCCTCTTCAGTTACAAAGGACAACCTGTTGCCTCTCAGAGGAAAAGGCCCTATAGGACAATGGGTGAAGAAGTAAAGGAGGGGATTGAAATGGGGGAATAAAGGAGGAAATCTCATTTCAATGGTAGGAGGGGGTCCTACCAAAGAACAATCTTATAGGGAAGATAGAGGTTCATAAAGGGAGAGTGGGTACCTTACAATGGGTATAATCTACAGAGATTCAGTGCTTAAAGAGACCAGTCTTCCTGCCTCAGGAGAAGGGTAATCAGAGTTTCTGGGGTAACTGGCACCCAGAAGGGTGGAAATGCACGGGTCCAGAGAGAAGACTTCATGGCAAATGGGGAAGATTATCATGGGAAGGGCAAAAGGAAAAAGAATTGTGCAATCAGAGTCATTTCCACGTTGTCTATGATCTCCTAGAAGTAGTTTTATAACCGTTACTTATGAGATGGCAACTAATGAAATGCATTTCCCTTTTGGACCTGCAGTGCATATTAGGGGAAACAAAAAGTTAACCAGAGAACAAGGACTGCGTTTTTCTCACACGTGGCCAGGCAGGGAGGGGCACAGGTGATGGTCAGAGCATTTCTGGCAAGTGGAGGAAATGAGTTATTATTGAAGGGTCCTGGGGGCACTGGAAAGGAACAAACCAGATGGCTTTTTACAACTGGAGAACATCACATGACAAGGACAACATGGCTACAGGGACAGTTTTCAAATGCAATAGACTCAACAAAGAAAGAAAGAAAACCCAGACTCTCAGGAGTTAGAAGGGTCCTCAGAGGCTGTGTACTCCACCCTATACCTGAATAACCATAAACCCCCAGTGAATGGCAGTATGCAATCCTCTTGATGACTTCCTGGGTGCGTTCCCTGAAATATGCCCTGCCTGAGGCTTGGCAGTTGGAAGCACTCAATGAATGTTGGAAGAATGGGGCTAAAGCTTCCTGCATACCCCACCCAGTCCTTCATTGACTTCCACAGCTTTGGGTCATCACCCAGCACCACATTTGTGGCTTCCACAGCTTTGGGCCATCACCCAGCACCACATTTGTGGCTTCCACAGCTTTGGGCCGTCACCCAGCACTGTGTTTGGCACAGAGCAGCTTCTCTTTCCTAGTTCGTTCTTGTCCTAAATTGCTTCTACCTCCACTGAACCAATTCAGACGTTTCTTCGTTGCTGCTGTTTGTTGTTGTTAACCTGACCTGGGTTTTCGTCACAGGGAACATCCTTGTACCTATATGATTTATCTTTAACTTAGAGTCTCAGAGTATCACCAGGGGTACCAAGAGGGACTTGCTTAGGGTCACACAGATAATACTCGTCAGAGGCAGAACATTAAAAAAAAAGTCTTCAAGCTCCAAGTTCAGTTCCCTATCCTCTAGGCCGTGGCTTGGGATACAAAGACAAATAAAATAATCCCTGCCCTCAAGAAATTTCTACGTCTAAAATATATACAACTAAATCAATATGAAATACATACAAAGCAATTTCAGGGAGTGACAAAAAGGGGGGGGATGTGTGGTGTTGAGGCACAGAAACAAGAGATAGCATGTCATACGTGGAGAACAAGAAATAGATTGACGTCCAGCCCTAAATCCCAGACCACACCAATCAACAAGCATTAGTAAGAGCCATGGGCCAGTCACTGTGCGAAGGACTGGAGTTTTAAAATTAAAAAAAAAAAAGCCCAAACAGTTCCTGACTTCAAAAAGCTCACATCCTAACAAGGGAAATCATAAATGTGTGTAAGGTAGGGCTTCATTGATCATCCCACCTCACTTCAAAGTAATTACCTTTGTTAAGTAAAAATGCTTCTCATTCACTCAGAATCACACAGGAACAGAGCCTATCTACCTCCTTAAATCAAAGGCATTGGGTGGGATCCTTGGGATCCTTGGTCATACCCTAAGGAATCTGTAGAAAAGGAAAAGCTATCTTAGAACCATGGAGAGATTCTGGGGGCCTGGAAGAAGAGAATAAAGAGTGAGATCATTCAGAGCTAAGCCAAGGACTAGCACCCCAGGAGAAAGAGAAGGGAAGACTGAACTATGGCAGAGAGAGGAGACTTAAAGAAGGTAAATATCCAAGCTATGCAGGCACAGACCTGCTGGGTCTTCTGGGATGATGCCCCCAGTGTACAGAGCAATTCAGGAAAGTCTCAGTAAAAGGTCACCTCTTTTCCCCAACTTCCCCTCCTAGTGCCTATCTGCCACAGACACTGTAACATCATCATCATCATCATAATAATAATAATAATAATAATATTTGGGGGTTTATTACCAAAACATTTCCAATAATCTGAATTTTACCTCAACCACAAAGATGTGAGAAGTTCTAGAGTTGGAGAACCCAACTCTGCCTAAATGTTAGGAATTTTCCTAACTGAAAACTTGGAACAAATGTGATTAATCTCATAACTTTTCATTTGAAATAAATTTATATTGTCCCCCTGCTTAAACTAGCTAATTATTATCATAGGATCTTACATATATAAATCAGTACATACCAGATACTTACAGTGTAGATGGAAGTTTCTCTGGAGTCATTCTGAGTCCTAGGCTTACTGGAGATGCAAGAGTTTCAATTCATGGGCCCCAGACTATTTTCCTTTTGGTGTCTTTAGAATTAACTACGACCCCTAGGGTCTAGAGCCTCAACTATTGTCTTAAGGGCAAGGGTTCTTGACTTTTTTATGCCCTGAACCCCTTTAGCAAGGTGGTGAAACCTATGGACCCCTTCTTTAAATGCATAAAATAAAATACATGGAATGTAAAGGAAATTAATTATATTGAAATACAGTAATCAAAAATATTTTTTAAACAAAGTCTACAAGCCCCAGGTTAAGAATCCCTGTTCTACAGAAACTAGACAGGAACATGGCCCTAGTATCCCATCTATGGTCCTGATGAAATTAATAACCAATGGGACAATGCCACCTCCAGAGTCGTGGACAAGGGGAACTCTCTCTTACTCTCACGAGAAGGCTCACAGCACCCTAGATGTAGAGCAGAAAGGGATGCCAGAAACCATCCAACCTGTCTTCATTTTACAGATAAAGAAACTGAGGCCCAGAGAAAAGAAGTGACTTACACGAGGTCTTCCACTGTGTAAATCTTGTCTGTGGATTTGTCACAGTCTGACCTCCAAGAAATAGGCTTAGCTTTGAGGCCTGGGAGCTGAGAGAAGCTTCTAGACAAGAAAAAGAGGTATTTTAGATAGCCGCTTTCATAACTAGTGATAAAATTCTAGTGAACAGCAGTCCTCACTATGGCAACCAAGACAAATGAATCAGTAAGCGTAGCAACTCCATTCAAACATACATAATATATGATACATTACACATTATGCATATATATGTGTGTGTGTGTGTGTGTGTTTATATGTGTGTGTGTCTGTGTCTGTGTGTGTGTGTGTGTAACGGCAACCACACTGGCATACCCAGGATGGCTGCTAGTGCAGGTTCTTTTATCTGCTTTACTAAGGAAAGATAGCTGTTTCAGGGGTCAATAATCTTTCTCTTTTTAATCACATAAAATACAAACAGAGGAAATATAGAGCAGAGAAATAAAAACCAACAGACAGGGCTCTACTGCCTGAGTTAAAGCTTTACATCCACCATTGAATCAAGGGAGCCTTTACCTCTGAGGAGTCAGGGAGCTCTGAACATATGGCCACTCAGAGTCTTGACCAGGAAATCACAATATCTTTCTCATAAGCGAGCCCCCAAAGCAAAACTCACCTCTCAGAATATATACTCTTTAGGCTCAGTGCCTAATTAGAAATTAACAAAAGGTATGTAAGCCTTCCTACAAGCAAGCAAGCTTCCCTTAATGGGCTCCACATAAGGCCTGTTGATGGACGGGGAAGATCTTATTCCCCATTAACCTTACAGTGTATGTGCCTATGTATGTATCTATATGCATGTAGTATGTATATATGTATATGTATATGTGTACATGTGTACAAAGATACTACATGTAGTATTGGGGATGCCAAGATCCAAACCAACCCAACAAGCATTTGTTAAGGACCTCTGAGAGTCATCATAGCATAGTGGGTAGTGGGCTGGCCTAGGAACTAAGAAGACATGGGTTCAAGGCCTGCTTCAGGCTGTGGGACCCAGAGTGAAGGCATTTAATCTCCCAATGCCCCAGGCATTAGACTATAAATTGAAGAGAAGGAGCCAGTTTGCGTAAGTAGAGGAAGGTCCCTCTCTTTGAGTTCCCTACATCAGTGAAATCCCAGGTCCAGTCCCTATTCTATGTGTAAAAGGACACCATGGGGTACCATGATCCATTTCTGCAAGCATTTTCTAAGCCTCTATTGTGTGTATCTGGCATTATGCCAAGCATTGGGAATACAAAGACAAAACCAAAAACAATCTCTGTCATCTGCATTCTGCAGAGGGACACATGTTAACAAATAAATAAAAATATACATGATCATTTGAGAAAGAAGAGACCACTCACAACTTGGAGGAGCAGAAAGACTCCCCATATGGTCACATATGAGCTAAGCTTTAAAGAAAGTTAAGGACTCTAAGAGGCAGAAGTGAGAAAAGCATGAATTCCAGGTATAAGAAAGAACTTCATGGAGGTAGGAGCTAGAACACCAAGTTTGGGAAATAGCAGGTTGGTCATGTGGGCTGAAACATAAAATATAATGGTAAATTTTTTTTAAATGGCCCAGTCTCTGTGCTATGGTGAAGTGGGGTAAGAAATGTCAAAAAACGTTATCCAAGTTAGAATAGAAATTAGCACACTGAGAATGCTGCACTGATGAGACCAAATAACCCAGATGTAGCTTCCTAACTCAGTTATTGCTGACATAGTTTTAAAAGGAAGTTGGCCTCCTCTACATGCCTTCATCAGCAATCAAATGCTTCCACATGAGAAAAATCTGCTGTTTTTCTAACTTGTGAGAAAATACCTCGGAGACAACTGGTGAAGGCATTTCCCATATGGACCAGTATGAAAAGCTACAGAGAAAATGCCAGTTGACAGGAGCTTTTGCTTTTGAAATCTGCACCAAGTAAACTATCACATAATATACAACGAAAGAGCAAGATGCCTGTGAACAAATGTATTTCAGATGTCACATAAACTAGAGAAACTAGAGATCTTAATTCTAATGGGAAAACTATACTTTGTAGGTATCATTGAGACTAGTAGGAAAGGACTCATAACTATTCTCTGGAAGAGTATACTGAATTTAAAAAGAAATAAATAGATAAAAAGGTATTGGGAGACTACCGTATGTTAAGAAGATAAAATCACATAAGGAAATCCATATACCCAAACGGGAAAACACGGCGTGGGAAGCATCTTCATAAAACTCAAGAGAAAAAGAAACAGAAGTGATATTGTTATGGAGGTATATGACAGACCACCTGAACAGGAGGAAATACAGAAGGAGATGGGTTAGCAGGGGCTACAAAATTGGGATGGAGACACGACATTATAGATATATTTATAGATTGGATTGTATATATTATATCTATGGGTATTATATATATAATCAATTATACATACAACTGCTGAAATTCTCTCTGTCTCTCTGCCTCTCTCTCTGTCTCTTTCTCTCTCTCTCTCTCTCTCTGTCTCTCTCTCTCTGTCTCTGTCTCTGTGTCTCTCTCTGTCTCTCTGTCTCTCTCTGTCTCTCTGTCTGTCTGTCTCTCTGTCTGTCTGTCTCTCTCTCTCTGTCTGTCTGTCTCTCTCTCTGTCTGTCTCTTTCTCTCTCTCTCTCTCTCTGTCTCTCTGTCTGTCTGTCTCTCTCCTCTCTCTCTCTCTCTCTCTGTCTCTGTCTCTCTCTCTCTCTGTCTCTTTCTCTCTCTCTGTCTCTCTCTCTCTCTGTTTCTCTCTCTCTCTCTCTCTCTCTCTCTCTCTCTCTCTCTCTCTCTCTGTCTCTCTCTCTCTCTCTCTCCCAAAAGTGGAGCACTTGAGTAAGGCAAGTTGAGAGTGTATTATAATTTCATTTTTAGATAGACAGAAGTGACATGTGCCAATACTACTCTCGACCCAACTGTGACCAACAAGGCGGTGCTGAAACAGAAATGAAAGGAATCTTGGGATGGATGTGACAACTCCATTATACAATCTGTGATGGGAAAGGAAAGGAAAACCAGCATAATCTAGCATGCACACTGGATTTAATAGAGAGTATAACTCTGAAGCGTTTAAAGCAGGTGTTATTAACCTAGGGTTCATGCACTTGAAAAAAATTTCAATAACTGCATTTCAATATGATTAATTTACTTTATAATCCCATGTATTCTATTTTATGCATTTGAGAACTTTTTTCTGATAAGAGGTCATAGACTTCATCAGAATGCCAAAGGGGTCCATGATACAAAACAGATTAAAAGCCCTGGTTTGGAGAAAGCATAAGTAAGATTCGATGGTTTAATATTTTACGGGACAAGTCAGCCCAGAAGAAATGGAAACTCTCCAGAATATTTTGAAGACACAAGCAAAATTATTTTAATGAGAAAGGAGACCGAGAAAATGCCTAAGTATCTGCATGGGGAAATCATTAGCTAACTCAGGCTTTAAAAATTCATGCAGAAAAGATGGAAGCAAGGGGCAACTAATTGAAGATAAATCCAAAAGAGTAGCATGGCCCTATGAGTATAATAACAGGTACACTAAATCCCAGGCTCAATCGATGCTGGTGACAGATGTCAAGGATGGAAAAAAGAGACCCTCCTTTATCTATGTTGGCTGAAAGAGAAAGTTGAAAGAACCATCACTGAGCAGGGGATGAGATGGAAGTAATCACTGACCGGGAGAAGGCTAAACTACTCAACTCTTACTTGGCTTCTACTTTTCCCCCACAGATAATAATCTTTGGACCTGGGGGAAAAGAATTTAAAATGGCTAT
This sequence comes from Trichosurus vulpecula, assembly GCF_011100635.1. Taxonomy (NCBI): domain Eukaryota; kingdom Metazoa; phylum Chordata; class Mammalia; order Diprotodontia; family Phalangeridae; genus Trichosurus; species Trichosurus vulpecula. Next base: position 189,628,025 of record NC_050581.1, on the reverse strand, counting down.
CAGTGAGTTGAAATCCAAGAGTAATATAAGTGAGGAGATGGTAAGACTGTACCCAGCTGTCCTCAAACCTGTCCATACAAACAATATCCTGAGTTACTGAAATAATTGGCAGATACGATCACTGAGACCCTGCCTATGACCTGTGGAAGTTAAACAGAATCTGAAAGATGCCACAGCACTAGAGGGCAAACGTCCTGGTTTTCAATAAAGAGAAGAAAATGGAGTCTGCATCCTATTCATGAGCTAGATGTCTATTCCTGGAAATATTCTAGAACACAGTGTAAAAGAAATGATTCCTGAGCACTTATAAAGAGGAAGCAGTGATCACAAGAGCCAGAGTAGCTTAATCAAACACAGGTGGTAGTAGCAGCAGCAGCAACAGTAGTAGTAATAAAATAATATTCTGCATTTCCATAGTACCTTAAGTTTTACAGAGTATTTTAATGTGCTATGTCCTTTGTTCCTCCCAAGCTATGAGGTAGGCACTATTATTAACTTCACTTTAAAGATGAGGAAACTGAGGCTGGGAGAAGCTAAGCCATTTGCCCAGAGTCCCATAGCCAGTAAATGTTTAAGACAGGATCTGAACTCAGGCCTTCTTGGCTCCAAGTCCAGAAAACCAACCACCATGCCACCCAGCTGCCTCAGCCATACCAGACTCTACTGAATGCCTTCTTATTAGATTTGACCCAATGTTTTAGCCTGCCAAGATATTTTTGAATCTACACTGTCACCTAGATCTTTGTGGATCCAGATTGTTAGCTATCCACCCCCTACTTCGTGTCATCTACAAATCTGACAACACGCTTTCTAAGCTTTCATCCAAGCCATGGGTTAAAAAAACGTTGAACATCACAGGGCCAAAATACAGTCCACAGGACATTTCACTAGCAACCTCTGTCCAAGGTTACATCAATGCATTAGCGACTACACTTTGGGTTAAGTCATTTACTAGGTCTGAATCCACATAATTACTATCATTGAACCTACATCTCTTCATGTTATTGGTGAAAATCTAATAAGGAATTTTTTCAAATGCAATGCTGAAATTTAGATAAACCATGTTTACAGTATTCTCTTGAGCTCATGGTCTAGTAACTATTTAAAAAAAGTCTGGCATGACTAAGGGCTATCATGTGGGGAAGGGGTTGGATGGAACTCCAAGAACTGCCCAAAAGTAGAACAGGCTGCCTCAAAAGGCAGTAGGACCCCTCTCTGACAGTCTTCAAACAAGGCTTAAGGAGGCCCCATGAGGGACAGCGTACCCTTATCAGAGAGTTTGGGTCAAGTTCAAGAGATCATAGGAAGCCAAAAAGAACCTTAGTGATCCTATATCCTTAACTCTCTAGAATGGAAGTTCCTTGAGGGCAGGGTCTGTTTCATTTTTTTTTTTTACTTTGAAACTCCAACCTCTAACATGGCTCCTGGTATAGAATGGGCCTATGCTAAATACTTGTCAATCGATTTCTTGCTACATAAATTATCTGAATCCTTTCTGAATCTATTTCTATTTGTAAGCCTATACAACATCCCCATGGTAGAATGCTTCATATTTTATCAATAGTAATAACTCATATTTATGCAGAGCTTTCTAAAGGTGGCAAAGGGCTGTCTACACAAGTCTGTGAAATAAGTCAAGGATTCTTACACCTGTTACACAATGAAAAAACTGATGTACAGGGAGATTATATGGCCTCTCTTTGGTCACACAGCTAATAATGTTGGTGGAGGCATCATTCAAACCTAGATCTCCTTATTCTGAGACCTGGTCTCTCTGTTAGGCTATGTTTAGTGTTTAAATGATTATCTCATCTGTTTTTTAGAAAACTACCTTCGATTTTCAGAGGGCTACCTCTAAATGAGTTCTGGAATTTATTGAAGTGGCTCAGATAAAGCCTGTCCATACCACTGGTGGCTTCATAAGTCAGTCGTATCTCCTTTCAGCCACCATCTCTCCAGATTAAAGAGTCATAGGATCACATAGTTAGAGGTGGAAACTACCTTAGAAATCATTGAGTTCAAAACTCTTATTTATGACTACAAGTGACTTGTCCAAGGCCACACAAGCAGGACTTAGACCCTCAACTTGAACCCTCAACCATTCTGTATCCCTAATCGTCCCAATGAGGTCACTCCCTTTGCTTGTTAATGGAGTCTCTCTTATGAATTAAGGAGGAACATGGGTCAAGGGAGGAACAATTTCTCTGAGAACCATAAGACCAAAGAGGGCCTTGAGCAGAATCTTACCTACACCACCTCAGAGATCTGCAAAACCCATTATGTTCCAATACTCAGCTGAAATTCCCCAGCTTTCCTCCCTAACCCATTACCTGATAATCCTGGCTGTAATGACTGCCTTGAAATGAGATAATGCACAGAAACCATTACACAAAGGTCAGCTATGAAGAGGATGAGGAGGATGTCATCACTATCAAGCTCTCATATCTGGAGATTGTGATGAAATCACTCGGATATTATCCACCAGGGCATCATAGAAGCACAGGCTTAGAGCTGAAAGAGACCTCCGAAACCATCAAGTATAATATTTTACAGAGGAGGAATCGCAGAGGTGAAGTCACTTGATCAAGGTCATACAGGTAGCAAGTGGCAGTATTTGAACACAGATCCTTTGACTCCTAACCCAGCCCCCTTTCCACTGTATCATGACATAACTTGATAGTATGATCAAGATTCCTAAAGAAACAGATGAAAGACGAACATGGTTACAATTCTAAATTATAGCACAAGTTATAAAAATCCTTTGTGGGAGAAGAATCCAGCAGAGACACCCCAACGATGATATAACCAAGATTTCATCATCACTCACACACCTTTCCAGCTGTTGATTACATTGCCGCTGAATTCACCAGCTGAAAACCCAACCCCATTATCATGACAAAAGGCGGTGGGTTATAGATGGCAGCAGGTGGGAGGCTTAATGACTTAATTCTGAAATGCTCTTGTCAGGCATTTAAGCTGCCTCATGAGACTTTTCATTGGGACACATTCTTGCAGGTACATTTGGCGACATGGATTTGGAACATAATGCCGCTCCAACAAAGGGCATTTGTGAGAAAATCCCCAGTGACAGATAATTGGCTTTCCTCTTTTGACATGGCTATGTCTTTGTTGTGTCTGGGGTGGAGAGAGAGCTTCAAAGGTGCCATCTTAGCCTGCACAAATACCCAATTCAACCTCTGGTCTGAAAGGTTAGGTGATCTTATGTCAATCATTGAAGGTGCCATGAAACCGGGACGGAAAAAGGTCAGTGTAGTTGGCTCAAAATGTTGAAAAATATGAGAAGAGCCAAAGGGAACAATGCTTGCAAAGAAAGTGATGTTGGAGTATAGCTCAGGGGCCACCATTCACACAAGGCCTTTCTTGACGATGATAACCCCAGTTATTAACCTCTCCATCTTGGAATTCCTTTGGTTTACTTTGTGGAAATATTACATTTGCTGCTCTGTACACAGGCTGTATCAGAAAAGAATATAAGCAACTCTATCTGTTTTTTGGTCTTTGTGTCCCCAGTGCCTAGCACAATGACTGGGACACAGTAGGTGCTTAATAAATGTTTGATGATTGTTTGTCCTTCACATTACCAGAGGAAACTCTAAAACTGGAAATGCTTTCAGTTCTTGAAATAAAGACGTAACATCTGTACAAAAAAGTCACACTTTACCTTCTTCTCCTGTGTCTGGATTTTCCATGACTTCTCCAGGAGAGTTCCATTCTTCCATGACTTCTTCCCTCGTTTGTGTTTCAGATTCTAGCCAAAATCAAACAAAAGAAAACATTCCCAGTCAGCTGGTTGGTGATAATAATAATGATGGTGTGTTAGGGGTTTTATCAGTGGGGTATAAGAAAGGGTGGATCTGTACCCCAACTGATGAGGCATAGTACCTATGTCTTGGGTTGAAGCCACCTGTGAGGCAAAGATTGTTTGAATAGAGCCAAGGAGTGAATGTCCCAAAGGAGGCAGACGTAACAGCTGGAATTTACACAGCAATTTAAGGTTTGCAAAGCACTTTACAAATATTATCTCATTTTATTCCTCACAACAATCCTGGAAGTAGGTGCTATAATTATCCCCATTTTATGGATAAGAAGACTGAGTCTGGGAGAAGCTAAGTGACTTGCCTAGGATCACACAGCTAAGAAGTATCTGAGACAGATTCTGAACTCAGGTCTTCCTGACCTCTATCTACCACACCACCCAGCTGCCACTCAATCAGGCAAATATTTGAGAGATGGCAGATTCAGGGAGAGAAGGGAAGGGCAATCCCAGAAATCTTTCTCTGTGCCAGGGCCTATCCTTGATTCGATTTCACCACTCCATTAGGAATGAATAATCCTCAGGGAGAAATAAGTCCTTTACAGTCCAGCAGATGATCAGCATCACTAGGAGATGATCAGAGGGCAGGATGGGAGATCCCAGTCAGCAATGGGGCAGTAATTGAGGAAAAGCAACCAGAATAAGAATTGATTGCCCAGGTCCTGGGCTCTGCCCACCCTCACCCCCATCACCACCAAACTAGAAATGGAGCCTCGGGGAATCTGTAAATTGAAATGCAACTGCTGGAATTCTTGGGTTTGAGATTATCTCAGACTGCTTGGGCTTGCCCAGGTTTGGGAGGTACCTTAGGCATAACGCATTTATTATTTATTATTTATAATGTATTTGATTTGATGGCTTTGATTTCTATGAACATTAGTAATGGCTTACACAGTCAAACTATGCTTGTGTGGTTTACAACATGTCAAATTCAAGTGATTGGGGTCTGTTAAAATATAGCAGGGAAGGGAAGAGGGTAGAGTTTTCCCAGTGGGCAGGACTGAATCAAGAGACTAATTCAGGAAATTTATGAAGACTTCACCACTTAACTAATGAGATGAGTGCTGTGCCCCACAAAAAGGGATAGTGCCAAGGGATAGAGAGAGCCAGCTTTCAGAGTTTGGTGATGCACCGAACCCAACCCTCTGGTGTTGGGTGCAGTGTGTAACTGTCATAGTGAGTGATGGTGCCAGCATTTGGACTCTCAGTCAAACAACTGAGCAGTAGCGCCCCACACAAGAGTTAAGATAATCAGGGCCCTTTTGTAGAACCTTGTGCTTAGAATGTGTTTTTCTACATACCATCTCATTTGTTCCTCACCATAACCAAGAGAAGTGCAAAGAACATATATGAAAACATATGACTAGAAAAAATGGAGTGTTTACACACTAAGAACATGGAACAACCAATAGACAGCCCACATGCTTCCACAGCATTTGGCAATATCAAAAGAATTCAAAGAAGAAGCTCTAATTATGGGAAGATGCGGACAAGAGTCACATGGGATGGATTGTGACCAACACTGTTGGATGGATTATCCGCATTGATAGGATCACAATTACAAACTCCCCCTTGGACTATAAGAGAATGTAGACTATAAAGGACACCCTTTGTGTTCAGGTCCAGACCACCGCAATAAAGCGAAGTCACATGAATTCTTTTATTTCCCAGTGCATAGGAAAGTTGTTTACACTACACTGTAGCCTATTGAGTGTGCAGTAGTAGTGTGTCTAAAAAAAGTACACACCTTAATTTTAAAATACTTTATTGCTAAAAAAAAATGCTCACCATCACCTGAACCTTCAATGAGTCCTGATCTTTTTGCTGGTGGAGGGTCTTGCCTCCATGCTGATGGCTGCTGACTGACCAGGACAGTGGTTTTGCTCAAGGACGGAGAGGCTATGCCAATGACTTAGAATCAGACAACAATGAAGTTTGCTGCATCAGTTGACTCTTTCTTTCACTTGAACGCCTAAAGGCCATTGTAGGATTACTAACTGACCCAATTTCAATATTGTTGTCCTGGGAAATGGGGGGCCCAAGGAAGGGGAGAGAACAGTGGGTGGGCGGAGCAGTCAGAACACACAACATTTGTCAATCAAGTACACCTTTTATATGGGGGTGGTGGTACCCCAAAACAATTACATTGGTAACATCAAAGATCGCTGATCACAGATCACTACAACAGATGAAATACTGTGAGAATTACCAAAACAGGACCCAGAGACACGGCGAGAGCAGACGCCATTGGAAAAATGCATCAATAGACTTGCTCAATGTGAGGTAACCACAAAGCTTCAATTCGTTTGAAAAAACCCCACAATATCTATGAAGCACAATAAAGTGAAATACGATAAAATGAGGCATGCCTGGTGTTGTTTTCTATCTTTAATGCTCAGGCCTCACACATAGCAAGCCTTTAATAAATGTTTCCTGAATTCTGTTGACTTGAAGTCACAAAATAACCATAACGAGAGACAGCAGGGTTTGGCGGACAGACAGCTGGTCTGGAGCTAGACTGACCTGGGTTCGAATCTTACCTCTGACACCTGTGTGATCCTAGGCAGATCACTTAACCCCACAGAGCTCTAGGCAATACTGAGGCTCTGAGTTACAGAGAAAGTGTGGACCAGCATTAGGAGAGGGGGTTTCCTCACCCATGAGTTCCTCATACCAATGGATACCCAGGTCCAGGCTCTATCCTTATCACTACCCAGGGAGCAGGGACCAGCCTAAGCTTTTTAGTTGCTTTCTTTATAAATGCATCATTCAATAAGCAAGACCAATTATATTCCTAAATTCACCTAAAAAGTAATGGGGGAGAATCTGAGCTGAAATTTATTTACAGATCGGCCATTCACTTGAAATAAAATGGATGTAATGCTAATTCCATTCCATGTCTACTTTCTACTTTCCAAGTCAGTCAGCTTTACTGAGTCTGGGGCTATTTCTACAGGTCCCCACTGAATTATCTTCTAGCGTATCCATACCCAGGAGATTTTCCAAGTCCAGGTCATGTCCCACCTGCCTTTTCCCTAACTCCAGTCAAATGGAAAGAAAACAAATATTTGCTAAATACCTGCCATGTACAGGTTACTATGCCAATCACTAGGAGAGATACAAAGTTTAGATAAGATTTGTTCCTTGTCCTCATAGAGCTTATAGTCTGGGGCTGAGAGAGAGAAGTTTCTGTTGTACCGTCAGAGATAGGTGGATAGCTACATTATCAATGTTCTGTGGACAGTACAGATAATAAAATTGTATTCTCCCTGCTCTGGAATATGCCAGGTAAATAAAATGCTTGGTTCTGCCACTCTAAGCCCAAACTACTACCCTGTATGTTGTGGGAAGGGGTCCCTGGTCATCTGAATAAATTAAACACATTCGATTGATCACACAGAGAATGCAAACTCCTTGAAGGCAGATCCTAGTTTACTGTAATGTGTTTCTCTCCAGAATTTAGCACAGTACTTGGCACAGCTAAACTCCCAATTTTCATTTCAAAAATAAATACCTTTCATTCATTCATTGAGAACATGAATCAAGACACTCCATGAAAACTCTAGACCCATGGTAGGGGAGGGATGGCAGAAAAAGGGTTACCCCAGTGTTGGGGGTGAATGGCTACAGGACTTGGGAATCACCCTGACCCAGCCTGGTATTAGGGATAGAGACCTGTTTGGTCCTTGCAAAGGGCTGTCTGTTTCTTCCTCCTGGGCAGAGTTCCATGAGGTCAGCATTTAACAGAACTGTAATGCAGGGGAGGAACTTAGAATGGCACCCCTAATTTGGCAATGCATTAAGATCTGGATTCTGGAAGTCTACACATTTCAGCTAAGATAAGGGAGCTCTGGCATACTCCCATGCAGCTCCAGGATTGGCCTTTAACGGGGACATCTACTTCTCCCTCCTCTGGATGCCTCGTATAGGTACAGTTATTTATATGTTGTCTCCTCATTAGAATAAGAGCTCATTGAGGACATGGGTGCCTTCCTTCCTGTCCCTGGTGTTTAGCACAGTGCCTCATGCATAGTAGGTGCTTAGAATGCTGGTTGATTGCTTATCACTGCTACTTGAGAGGGACAGGAAAAGATAACACCTCCTGCTGAAGGACTATGGAAAGAACCAGGCAATGCAGAGAGCAGATGGCTGTACTGGGAAGGAGACGTGAAGATCAGTGACTCTGCCATCTGCTGGAAGATAAAGATAATTTCAGGTAGGGCTATGTACTATATAGTAGGGCATTTGGCTATTAGAACTCCAGAAAGGACCACCAGGGAGGAGTGAACACAAGAGCGAGAACAGAAAGCACATACCAAGGAACTACGCTGGAGACAATAAGCACCCTCTTGGAGCCTACTCAGTGCATGACTGTAGGTGCTTGAGGCTGCATGGGCTTTGGAGAAAGGGTTGCTCATAGGTCATTAACATTATCATTAACAAACCATGAGTCCTGGTTTAAGTTACATTTGTATTCTTTGACCTACACAAATACCTGTTCATTCTTTGGGCCTTGTACTTGCCAGGGAAGTTGGTGATAACATACTAGATGGGGTCAGATAATAAAGAACCAATATTTTCTTGGTAGAGAGAATAAGCCAGACAATCGTAAAAACTCACAGAAGTAGATGAGAGCCTCTGACATAACAGTTATACGTGATAAGTACATTATACAGTTGCCAACCAAAGAGCTACCTGAGGTACGAGCAGGAAGGTCCTCACCAATAAGGACAAAAATCAAAACAGTTTTCTTTGAGGAGGTAGCATGTACCAGGGCAAAGGGAAGACCTAAAAGAAGGCCATTGGAATAATCCAAGCAAGTGACAATAAAGACAAGTGTTTTCCTTGGACATAGAAAAGAGGAGATACTTCAGAGACAAAAATCGACAGGACCTGGTAACTGATTGGATATGATAAGGGAGGGAAAAGGAAGAGTCATAATCCCAAGGTGAAAAACATGGAGACTGAGAAAAAGGCAGTGCCATGCAGAGAAATAATGAGGTCGGAAGGAAGAGCTTGCGAAGGACTGATGAGAGAGCTCTGCTTCGGACACGGTGCTGTAGAACAACCAAGCAAAAAACATCCTGAAGGCAGTTAAAGATGTGAGCTTGGAGCTCAGAAGAAAGGCCAGCACCGAAGATATTGCTAATCATAGTTCACATTTACATGGTGCTTTAAGGTTGGCAAAACCTTAGAAATATTATTTCATTTGATCCTCAGAACAACCCCAGGAGGAAGGGGCCATTGGCCCTATTTTATAGATGAAGGATGTGAAACTATGAAATTAAGTGACCTGTTCAGGGCCAAACAGCTAGTAGAGGTCTGGAAAGAATCGAACTCAGGTCTCCCTAACTCTAGTTCTCCATCCACCTTGAGAGAAGTGGTCATTGAATCCATGGGAGCGAAAGATTGCAAAGAGAGAGAAAATGTAGAAAAAAGAAAATGTGCCTGGGAAGAGACTCTTGAGAAACACCCACCCTCAAGGAGTAGGAAGAGGAACCACAAAAAGGGAACAGCAAAGAAGAGGTTAGAGCCTTTGAAAAATGATTACTCCACTCTCCATCTCCTTATAGACATCGCCTATACACAGCAACCAGGACCTTATTCTCTACTTTTCTTCTTCCCTTTGCCCATACGATTTAATCCATTATTGCAGTCCCTAGTCACTAAGAATGGACAATGGGGGTGGTGTGGCTCCACAGTCTGTGCGTGGTAGAGACATTTCCATTATGGGTTCAGCACCCCCAGAACCTGGACTGAGTTAGTTAGCCAGGCAGAGAATGGAAGAAGGTTAATCTGGGGTAGCAAAGAAAGAAAAAGGGGGAGAGACAGATTAATGGTCCCTGCCCAAGAACTAGAAGTCTTCTAGATGATCTTAAGGTTCCTTCTATCTTGGACTCTATGATTCCTACTGGCCATGCCTTCTGTGCCCAGCTGCAAACACCCTCTTCTGCTTCCTGTCCCACACTCTGGTAGCACCAAGAGGCTTCACCCTTCTTCACTTGTGTGGTACTAGGGATAACTGCTGGAGAAAGTAGGTCCTGCTGCCTTCTTCTCCCAGAAGATAAGTGGAAGATCCTGGGATCCCAAATCTAGGGCTGGTAGGGCCCTCAGAGGCCATCTGGTCCAACTCTATCCTTTTACAGATGAGAAAATTGAGCTCTAAAAAAGGAAAATGACTTTCCCCAAATCACTCATAGGATTACAGTTTAAAGCTGGAAGGGACTTTCCAATTCCTTCATATTACAGATGTGAAAACTGAGGCCCTGTGAAGCTAGGTGACTTATCCAAGGTCATACAACACTTGAACTCTATCCAGTGTGCCATGCTGCCTCCCCAGCTTCCTTCATAACAGAGCCCAGTTCCCATGCGGGTAGCTTGCCATAAGGGACTGGGATTTTCACTTCCTGTTGGGGTTTGCTGACTGAGGTTTTTGAAGGTGACAAAGCCCCACTTTCCTTTCCCAGATGTTGAGAGTAGCAGAAAAGAGCAGAGATTCTACACCAGGATTGTGAAAGATTGCCATTGTGATTAATGCAGAAATGAGAGGAAGTATTTGTGAAAAAGCAGCTGCTTTTCTTTCCACTGTGTCTGGGAAGCCCTGACCATGGGGACAGGACTGTGTCTATTGCAATGGAAGCCATGTGCACATACGGCTGGATAATGCCTGGCTTTCCTCCCTTGTTATATTGTTTTTGAGGTCTCGCTGATTTGGGAAAAGCCACCGGATCTGAGAGGAAGGAGTTGCCAGTGGGCTGAGGTAAAATTAACCCATGGAAAGTAACTTGAATCCAGGACCTGGAAATCCCAGGAAAGGAATACTACTCACCTGCTTGTTGCAATAGTCACTAACATTTACATAGTACTTTATATCAAGTACTGAACTTGAACTTCCCAATAACCTTGTGCATCGGGTTCTGTATTATTATCTGCATTTTACCAACGAACCAGCTAGGCTAAGTCATTAGGCTTACATTAGATTTGCCCAAGGTCAGACAGCTCCTAAGTGTCAGGGACTGGATTTGAAACCTAAATCTTTGTGACTGTCATCTTACATTCCACCCACCACTCAATGTTTTCTCTGAAAAAGAATATTTCTCCACCAAGGATGTGGGGATCAAGAGTAACCCAGGAATAGTCCTCCAAATTTCAGCAAATACCCCCCTGAACACCAGGGTTAACCAAAAAGAGAACCATGTGACCCCTCCCCCACGAACCAACCCACCAGCTGCAGAGGCATTCTGGGCTGCTCTTCCCTGAGAAGATTCAATTCCATCATTTAGACCATGGCTGCAACCGGCTCGTTTGAAGGTGAGAATGAATGACAGGGTCCATTCCTGCCCTGAATCTGGATTATTCATTAGTCAACATACCAGAATTCAGAATATCTGAAGGGAATGGGGGGAAATATCAAATTAACTGAGCTCATCAGGGGTTTGGATAATGACTGAAGCTATTAATAGAAAAACTAAACATTGGGGACATGGCCTCAATAGAGACAATCAGAGTTTTGTGCCACACAGGCTTCCATGATGCACTCTGATATCACTTTCCCCAGAAGAGACCATCCTGGTTGTGTTTGAGTTAATCAGGCTAGCCTTGTGGTCAGTGTTTGATCCAGCCACGATAGGACAACGAATGCCCAGTCCAAAGCAGGTGGGGCCGTTCTGAAATCCCCTCAACCCTGTGTCTCATCCTAATGCATGAGGAAAGGACGAATACACAGATTGAGAAAATACCCTCCATATCCCCTCCAGGTTCTTCCCTCCCTTTATATCCCTTCACATGCCCCCATTTGAGCCAAACAGTCTTCACTCACTGATCCCCACACATGACCGTCCATCTCCACCCCTGTACCGATGCACAGGCATGTGCCTGGAAAGCTCTCCCCTCCTCACCTCGGCCTCCTGACAGCCCTAGCTCTCCCCAAGGCTCAGCTCACAGGCCATCTTTTAAAAGAGGCCCTTTCTGATCTCCTCAATTGTTAGTTCCCCCTATAGATTGCTTTCTATTAATTTTGCATGTATTTATATTCAGAGGCACCTTGGGGTGGTAGATGAAGAGTCGGCCTCAGATTGACATAAGGACAAATCGCTTAATCCCTGAGCACCCCAGGGCTGCCCCTAAAACTAGAACTGGTAGTTTGGGTGCCCGTGGGTATCAGTAGAGGGAATCTCCTCGCTGGGAGTTCTAGATAACAGTGAAATCGCAGGTCTGCTTTTAAAAAATTGATACTCTCTAGTGGGAGTACTTGAACTCGGATTTGACCTAATAGGGTCAAAGCATTTACTTCATAGATTCCAGACTTTTTCAAAGGAAGTAGATGTAACAGCTAACATGTACATGGCACTTTGAGATTGGCAGGATGCTTTACAAATATTAGCTCATTGGATCCTTACCATAATCTAGCAGGCAGGTGCTGCTATTATTCCCATCTCACAGAGAGGAAGACTGAGGCTGGGAGAGTTTAAGTGACTTGTCCAATTAATGTGTCTGAGGTGGTATTTGAACCCAGGTCTTCTTCACTCCTTTAAATCCAGTGCCTTTTCTGCTATGCCATGCTACTTCCAAAGGATAGCTTCAGAGTCAGAGGACTTGGATTCGAATCCTGTCTCTGACTCTATTTGACCTCAGCAAGTTTCTTAACCTCTCTCAGGCTCAGTTTCCTCTTCTGTGAAATGGGGTGGTTGGATGAGGTCCCTCCCACCTCTCAATCCATGATTCTGAGGAAAAGGGAGACTCAGCCATTGGAGCATGTTTGACATCCCAACTCCAGAAGAGCCAGCCCCCTCCCATGTCTCCCAGGCTCTGCCACTCACTCCAAACCCTTCGAGTCAAACATAAAAGGGAGATGTGATGAGGCATAACTGTTTTCCTCTCCTCCAGGCAGACTCTTCCCATGAGATGAGTGGCATTTCAGGACAGGGCCATCCATTCACTGGCCCTTTCCCCCAATTCAGTGTGGAATTGAAAGGTAAAGAAATCAGGCGTGTTCCTCTAGAGTCCACTGCAAAAAAGGTCTGACAGATGCTTGAAACTGAAAAACAAGAGAACCCCTGAGACACCGGCTGCCTGGGTCCTCTCCTCAGTTTTTCTAAGGAGCCCACAAAATACCTACCAGATGGAACAGAGGAGTATAAGAGTTTGGAGACCAACTGGAAGACCCGGGGGTGGTTAGCCTACAGAAGAAATTATTCAGGAGAGACAAGACAGCCCTTCAGGTATTTGACGGCTGGCAGGTGGAAGAGGGATTAGGCTCTTTCTGCTACTTCTAAAAGGCAGAGCTAGGAGTCATGAGTGGAAGCTGCCAAGAGACAATCCCAGCTATCCCAAAGTGGAATAGGCTCCCTTGGGAGGTAGGGGGCTTCCCCTCACCAGAGGTCTTCAAGGAAAGGGTCAGTGAGCACAGCTAGCACCATCTGTCTACACACACACACACACACACACACACACACACACACACGCACACACACATGCACACGCATGTGCGTGTGCATGTGTGTGTGTGTGTGTGTAATACAGGGCTCAGTATATAGTGCACCAAGCCTGAAGTCAGGAGATCCTGAGTTCAAATCCAGCCTCAGACACTTACTAACTGTGTGACCCTGGGCAAGTCACTTAACTCTGCCTCAGTTTCCTCAGCTATAAAATGAGCTGAAGAAGGAAATGGCAAACCACTCCAGTATCTTTGCCAAGAAGACCTAAAATGGGGTCACTGAGCATCAGACACAACTGAAACGACTCAACAACAAAAATATAGCTTACATTTATTTATATATTCATGTAGCGTCCCTTGTTAAAACATCAGTTCCTTGAGATCAGGATGGGTGCATTTATTTCTTTGCATTCCAGCACTTGGCACAGTGCCTGGCATTTAGTAGGTGTGTATAGATGCTTGTTTGATTGATTCAGCAATCAATGTGGTAGAAGGGAGTCTTGTTCAGGTATTAGACTAGATGACCAATGGGGCCCCTTCCTTTTCTGAGAATTGGCGGTTCTGGGATTGCATACTGTCTGTGTGCGTGCCTGTGTGCGTGCATAATGTCAGGGATCGGAAATTCAGTCACTTTCTTTCCCCCTTTAATCGATGGGTAGAATCTGATGGCCAGCGAGGCCCTTCCTAACCATGGGATTCTGGGATTCAGCGAATGCAGAACAAATAAACAGAGAAAGTTGGTGGGGAGGCGGGGGAGGGGAGGGAGAATGCTTGAGAAAAGGTCAAGAAGGTTAGGATCATGGGAGGGAATGAGGACTAGGAGAGCAGCCAAGAAAAAGAAAAAGCAGCAGAAACCCAGTGGGGCCAGCGGAGGGTAAGTGAGAGCTGCCCCCGAGCACAGACAGTCAGAGCAGAGACACGGAGACAGTTCTGGGAAAATTGGAAAGTGACTCTGGAGAGCATGGCTGCTGAGGCTCGAGGCTGGAACTGTCCCTGCTGACTCCCACCTCCGACCTTGACGTTCCCTCTAGCTTTGTATTAGCACAAGATCTGGGATCAAAAGGCAGAAGCCTTGGCGTCGCTGGGACCACTGCTGGGCCTGCTGGTATCCTGCAGGGACCCGGGCCAGTTCAGCCCCCCAGCCCTGGCCCAGACCCAGCAGCCAGCAGCCGTTAGAGCTCTGAGGTTCCCAGGCCCCAAAAAGGCAGCCCAGGCACCTCCAGGCAGGAGAACACCTGTGGCCAAGCACATTCAGGTGTGATCACACCTACAGCCCAAGGCCCACTGGACAAGTGGAAACTGAGCCAGACAACTTGGTCATGGAGGTGTTTGTCCGCTCCTTTCTTTTCTTTTGGAATCACCATTTGAGAAATGCTACTTTAAACTAACATAAGATGTCAAGCCTTGGTCCTTTGGATGTGGGGAGTGGGGTTTGAGGAAGCATCAGTTCTGCCTCAGGCTCCCCAAATCACAGCATGTAAACCAGGCTTTACCCAACTTAAGCTTCAAGTTAGCGTTGGCAAATTGAGAAAGTGAAACTCCCTGTTCAAATGCAAACATGTTTTCAGGGAGGTGATGCTGTTGTGTTGTGTTGTTGTTGTGTTGTGGTGGCGGTGGTGTTGTGTTGTGTTGTTGTAGTTGTTGTTCAGTCGCTTATTCTGGCCCAACTCTTCATGACCCCATGGGCCACACCAGGCCCTTCTGTCCTCCACCATCTCTCAAAGTCCGTCCAAGCTCCTGTTTGTTGCTTCCATGACATTCTCTTTTCATCTCAGCCTCTGCCATCCCCTTCTCCTTTTGCCTTCAATCTCTCCCAACATCAGGGCTTTTATCACCCGCTAACACAACTCTGACTAGGGCAAGGCCACAGGTTTTTTGTTACAGAGACATGAAATTCAGAGGATGCGCACATGTTTTCAGTCCTTCCTTAAAGCACAGAAACAAGCACGCTTTATGAGCTAGTTAGCAAAAATGATGAGTAAACAGTGCACCCTGAACCTCAGACTCTTCTTCTTGGACCCATGGACTACTCCTTCCTCCATAGTCCTCATGACAACCTTCTCCACCCCTATTGGGAGTGTTTCTCACACCAGCTGCCCTGGATACAAAAATAGCTTGTTATATTTCCACCCAATCATATAGCAAGACTCTGTGGAACAGATCACAGGACTCAGCCTGCAATCTGCAGACCCCTCACTTAACCCATCCATCCCCACTGCTACAAATCTCTCCTCCCTTTCATGGCTGAACTCTTTCTTTAAAAAGCCAGCTGCCACAAAGACTTTCCCTTGCTTTCTTCTTTTTTCTTACCCCTCTGCAGTCTGGTTTCCCCCCTTACCATTTGAAGCTTCTCTTTCCAAAGTTACCAAAGTTACTTTTTCCCCATCCTCATTCCTCCTGACCTCTCTGCAGCCTCAGGCATGGTCAATCACCCTCTCTTCCTTAATGCTCTACCAATCTGACCATGCCTCAGTTTCTTTTATGGGATTTTCATCCAGGCCCCACCTGCTAACTTTAGGTAAACTCCGCAGCTCGTTCTAGGCCCTCTGCTCTTTTCATTCTACATGGTTTCCCTTGATGGTCTCATCAGCTTCTTTGGGTTCAATTATCATCTGTATGCAGATGTTTCTCAGATTGATTTATCCAGTCCTGACCTCTCTCCTGACCTCTAGTCTTCTGTCTCCAGCTGCTTACTGGACGTCTCAAACTAGACATCCCACAGACATTTTAACTCGGCACGTCCAAACAGAACTCATTATCTTTTCCCTAAAACCCTACCCTTTTTCTACCTTCTCTATTCCTGTAGAGGACAACACCCTTCTCCCAGTCCTTCAGGCTCACAGCCTAGGAATCTTCCTAGACTCTTCACTATCTCTAACTCCACCCCCGGATCCAAGCTGGTGCCAAGGCCCATCGATCTCACTTCTGCAGCACCTTCTGTCCTCTGACACAGCCCCCAGCCTGGGGCAGGCCCTCATCACCTCACACCTGGACTATTGAGATAGCTGCTACCTCCAGTCTCTCCCCACTCCAATCCATCCTCAGACAGATGTAAAAATGATCTTCCTAAAGCCTAGGAATGAGGGTGTCACTCTCTTATTCAATAAACACAAATGGCTCCCTTTGGCCTCCAGGACCAAATATAAAATCCTCTGTTTGGGTTTTCAAGTCCTGCACAACCTGGGCCCTTCCTACCTTTCCTGCCTTCTGACACCTTACTCTCCTCCACATTCTCTGGCCTCCTTGCAGTAGTTCACTCAAGACATTCACTCTCCAGACTAACTGTTCCCCATGTCTGGGATTCCTTCCTCCTCATTTTTGCCTCCTGGCATCCCCAGCTTCCTTCAGGTCCCCACTAACATCCTGCCTTTTGCGAGAAGGCTTCGCTAATGTCTTCCCTCTAAGATTAACCAGTGCTTAGCATAATGCCTGGTGCATAGTAGGTGCTCAGTAAATGCTTGTTGATTTAACATTAGAGCTTCAGTGGAGAGACAGGGACCAAGAAAGGTCCAGAGCTTCCAGGAAGGGCAGACCCAAGTGGGTACCCCAAAGAAGGACCCACCCGCACTTCAATGATAGCATACAAGCCTTGGGCACCTAGGATGGGAGGAAGGATTCTAAGAGTCACTCAAAAGGGGGGGGATGGAATTTTCAAGGCCTGTTGCTCACAAGGCCCCACCAGTGAGCTGCCCATTAATTATCAGCCAAAAACCACCTTGTACTATTTACTGAACAGGTATAGCAATGACCTGCTATACGGGCAGCCGGGTGGCTCAGTGGATAGAGTGCCAGGCTCAGGGCTGGGAAGACCTGAGTTCAAATACAGCCTCAGACACACTTACCAGCTGTGTGACAACAAGGCATTCTGTAATTAATTAGACATTGTGACATCTTCGAGGGTGAATGACAAGGAGTGGGGTGGAAGCCTGCCCTTTTGCTTATTTTCACTTTTTTTAAGTACTTGGAACAAGGGCATGATCCCAAGCTAAATTCTGAAAGAGAAGTTTGTTCCTGAGCTACTTCCTTTATCCCATGCCCAAAGCTGTCTTCTTCCCCCTGGCCCATTGCCCTCACAATCCCCCTGAGCCCCTAAGCCCAAGGCTTTTCACTGCCATGCTCTCCTCTCATCTTACCCTCTTCCCCAACAAATAACGTCACCTTGTCCCCTTAGGATCAGGCCCTAGGCCTGAAGACTCATCTTCCTGAGTTCAAATTTGGCCTCAGATGCTTACTAGCTGTGTGACCCTGGGCAAGTCACTTAACTCTGTTTGCCTCAGTTTCCTCATCTATAACATGAGTGGAAGAGAGAAATTGCAAACCAGTCCGGTATCTTTGCCAAGAAAACCCCAAATGGGGTCATGAAGAGTCAGATGTGACTGAAAAACACCTGAACAAAAACATGCTCTAAGTGAAGGCCATTCAGAAAGGAGATTGTAGACAGCAAGAAAAACGGAAGTCATAACGATCGCCCACCCAGAGAAGAGTTAAAAGGCAGCCAGAGTTCCCAGCTCACAGCTCAGGCTCTTCTAAAAAGCCTGCCTGCATTCCAAACTTCCCAAGTAACCAAAGATTTCTCTATCTATTTCTGGGAGTAGACATTCTGATGCTGAGCCACAAGAGGGAGGCAAATTATTGCTGATGGATCGGTGATGAGCTCCAAAGTAAAGGGGCTGAGAACTGACTCCATGGAGGTCACTTTCAAGCCTTTTCCCTCTGACATGTCCATCCCTGCTGGTATATCACCCGACAGCAGCAGTCACTGAAGGCATGGCCAAGGGCTGCTAGGCTATTTATTCACCTGAGCCTTTATGAAACGCCTACTAGAAGAAGCTCCTACTAGAGGAAGCCCCATGAGGATGGGGCTTGTTTCTTTTATGTCTCTGCATAGCACGATGCCAGGCACATGACAGAAAATTGACAAATGCTGCTAATTCACTCACCAATTGAGATCAAGGGCTCCTTTGTGCATTTTGTGTCAAGTCAGAATACTCAGGTGGAGCAGTGGTTAGAGCATTCAGCATGAAGTCAGGAAGATCTGAGTTCAAATTTGACCTCAGATACTGGCCAGCTGCATGACCCTGAACAAAGTCACTTAACTTCTGTCTGCCTCAGGTTCCTCAACTGTAAAGTGGGGATAATAATAGCAGCTACCTCTCAGTGTTGTAATGAGGATCAAATAAGATAACATTTCTTGGCACACAGTAGGTGCTTATTAAATGCTTGTTCCTCTACTAGGTATGAGAGAGGTAGAGAGCAATTTCAAGGGATGAGAGGAAAGCTTTGACAACTAGACTTCAATGGTTCTCATTCAGTGGTTCTCAAACTCCCCGGGGATTCACAAGGTGGTCCAAGAGGTTTCTTTAATGGCACTTTAAGAAGTAAGTAATTGCAGAATATTATAAGTAGTGTATTAAATTGCTCTGGGGGTTCACAATATATTTTTGTTGTTGGAAGGAGTTTGCAGAACAGAAAAAAGTTAGGAATCACTGAAGATTCACTCACAAGAATTGTCTTTGCCTTAGTGAAGAACTTCTTGGTAGAAGAGAGATTGTATTTGTTCCACATGGCCCCAGAATGCAGAATTAAAAGCAACAGGTAGAAGCAAGGAGGTGAATTTAAACTGGATGTCAGAGTTTTCCCAAGGTGGGGGGGGGGGGCGGGGAGGCAGCTAGGGGGCCACTAGGTACTACCATAGTGCACAGAGCACTCATTATAGTCAGGAAAATTCCTCTTCCTGAGTTCAAATCCAGCATGTATGACCCTGGGCAAGGCACTTAAACCCTGTCTGCCTCAGTTTCCTCATCTGTAAATGAGCTGGAGAAGGAAATGGCAAACCACTCCAGTATCTTTGCCAAGAAAACCCCAAATGGAGTCATAAAGAGTCAGCCATGACTAAAACAACAACAAAAAGATCTGTCTTGAAAGGCATCTAGTGAAAACAGGTATATTTTAACACTGTACTCTCAAATGCAACCCAATTCAATATTACAATAATTATTATATACTTGTTATGTACAAGATCCAGGGGACAGAAAGAGAAAAAATAAAACATTCCCTGCCCTCAAGACGCTAACCTTCTCACAAGGGATATAACTTGTACTCAGAGAAGTAAATCTAAAGGAATTTGAGGATGAAAAGAATGTTAATAACCGGGAGGGTGGGTGGGAAGATGGCATCAGGGAGGACTTCCAGAAGGGGGCAGCATGAGAGCTGAGTCTTGAAGAAAGAGAAGGTTAATAAAAGGCCATGATAAGGAGAAAGTATATTTCAGGCTGCAGGGCAAGGGGCAGTCAGGGAGAGAAAAGAGGTAGCTTGTGAAGTGTGGGAGATGGAATGCCAAGTCAGGGAATCACTGCCTATTAGCCCAATTTGGCTTAAATGTAGCTTTATGACAGGAAGTAATTTGAAAGGGTCTGGAAACGCAGGTTGGAGTCAAATTGTGGACAGTCCTAAAAGATGAGTTAAGGAGTCTATGTTTGATTTGAGCAAGAGAGTAACATAGCCACACCTGCACTTTGGGAAGATGGCTTAGGTGCCTGTGCAGAGGATGAAGCTATAAGATTTCCAAACACCTTGGAAATCAATTTTTTGAGGCTTCTCTTCTAAGGACAGAGGGCATATACACTGGCTGTCCAATCCAGCACCCTTTAGGAGGTGGAGCCCAAGCCTCTCGGTCCCACGAAACAGCTGACTGCTCATTATTTCCATCTCCCACACTTGCATAATTGCCTGCTTTCTCTGTTCAACCCTCAATTTTTCAGTCTGATATTCTATCACATTAGACCTGCTTTTCATATTTAAAACTAATTCTTCTTTTTTCAAATGAGCTATTAATAAAGTATATCTCTGAGCTCATTTCCATACCTAAGATATGGAAATGTTTGGCCTCATCTTTAAAAAAAAAAAGCAGACATGTAAAACATCTGGGTCCAAGCATTCTAGAATATTCTGGAACATTCTAGAATGCAGATTGACTTCAAGGTAAAGACCCTGGGAATAGAAAGGAAACTGTCAAAATGAGAAGGATAAGACTGTTGGGGCAGGGAAGAGCTAGAGACCTGAGGCAGCCCAGTGGTCTTCTTAAGGTCCATTACTTTGCATCCCCAGGGCCACAGCAAGCGTGAAGGCTGATGATAATGAAGATGCCTCACATGCTTTATACATGCTTTGGGCAGCCAGGTGGTGTGGTAGATGGAACGCCGCACCTGGAGTCAGGAAGACCTCACTTAACCTCGGGGTGCCTCAGTTTTCCCATCTGTTAAATGGAAATAATAATAATAGCACCGACCTCCCCAGGCTGTTGTGGGGCTCAAGGGAGGCAAGTGCCTGGCACGCAGCAAACACGGCACAAATGCTAGCTTTCATCATCATTACTGTCATCTTTATTACTTTATCTGGACCATTCTATTCCCTGTCCCAAACCAGAGTGATTGTCATGGTTGCATGGCATCATGTCCTGCATCTCCTGACTCATCCTAGTCAAAAGCTTTCTTTCTGGTGGTTATTCACAGAATCACAGGAGCAGAGAATTAGATTTGGAAAGGACCTTAAACCACATCTAGGCAGCTGGGTGGCTCACGCAGGAAGTCAGGAAGACTTGAGTTCAAATCCAGCCTCAGACACGTACTAGTTGTGTGACCTTGGACAAGTCACTTCACCCTGTTCGTCTCAGCTTCCTCGTCTGTAAAATGAGCTGGAGAAGGGAAGGCAAACTATTCCAGTATCTTTGCCAAGAAAAGCCCAAATGAGGTTATGGAAAGTCAGACATGGATAAACAACAATAACAAAGGTCTAACTCCTTCATTTTAAAGATGAGGAAACTGAGTCCCTAGGCAGACCAAGTTCACACAATTCACAAATCCAGAATTTGCACCTAGATCCTCTGGCCCCAAGTCCAGTGTCTTTTCCACTGTATGAGAGTCTCCACAAACCCTCATGAAGCACCCATTGTATGCCAGGTATATGCTTAGTGTTAGGGACGGTCCCTCCCCACAAGGAGCCTATTTCCTATTGGATGGTTACAACATGTACACAGAAAAGTGAATTCAAAGTATCTGCAAAAATAAAACCTAGTGATTTTTAGTCATGGTTGATGCAACTTTGTAATGGCCTCCCTCTTCTCCTTGACTTGTCAGAATCCTACATATCCTTCAAAGCTGGGCTCAATGCCTACCTCCTCCATGAGACATCCCCTAACTACTCCTGTCCAGCCAATCTCTGTCTTCTCTAAACTCTCATGATATTAAGGGTTAGCTCCACCCATATGAGAATTCCACCAAACTACAGAACTTCAGAGCTGGCAGGGCACTCAGAGGTTACCCAGTAACACCCATGCCCTAAAGGAATCCCTATGTCTCCAAAAAGTAGTCATCCCTCTTCTTCTTGAAGACATCCAAGAAGAAAGAACCCAACACCTAAGGCAACTCATTTTACTTTTGGATAGCCCTACTGGTCAGGAGGGACAGCTATGTGGTACGGGAGATAGAGCACTGGGCCTAGAGTCAGGAAGATCTGAGTTCAAATATAGCCTGCCACTTTGTGACCCTGGGCAAGTCACTTAACCCCTATTTGCCTCAGTTCCTCATCCATAAAATGGGGTACACTGGAGAAGGAAATGGTGAACAATTCCAGTATCTTCGCCAAGAAAACCCTGTGGACAAGTCCATAACTGAACACCAGTGGTCAGGAACTCTTAAACTTGCTTCTTTGCCGCTTTCACCTATTCCTCCCCATTCTCCTTCAGGGTTCAAGCAGAATCACCCTAACTCCTTTTTCACATGACAACCTTTCAAATTCTTGAAGAGAGTTACCATGACCCCCTGAGTCTTTTCTTCTGCAAGGTCAACATGCCCAATTCCTCCAATGGATCCTCACATGGGATGGACTCTAGGCCCTTTAACATTCTGGTTCTCATGGAAGCTAAAGCTGCCTCAGCACCTGCATTATGAATTCCTTGAGGCTTGAAATTACGTCTTCTATGCCTTTGTATTCCCCACTCCATGATGTCTAGCATGGCCCTGGTCTCTTGTCAGTCAATCTATGGTTGGCTGGCTGCAAAGTGGGCAGGCTGCCTAGCTTGAGGTTGTATTATGCCAATAGGCCCCATAGGGTCAGGGCTTGGTCCTTCTGAAAGGAGAAAAAGCAATTAAGGCAACATCTTGATGTCTTGCTGTTAAATATTAATTTTGTTTCTGATCCATAGGGCATCTGGGAGTAGAATGTGATGAGTGAGATGAGAGGCCCCAAGCAATAGAGTCACCATTGTTTGTTGCTATGGAAATGGTTATCAAAGGCCCTAATAAAATGTTTTATGCAGGGTTGGAGGAAAATACACATTGGAAGCCATACCACTTCCTCCACCCCATACTCTATCCAAAAATGAACCTTTTTGAAAAGTGGTGTAACATGGCCTGACTTCAAAGGCAAGGAGTAAGAGTTGCTTCATCCCTTGTCTGAATCTTGCTGATTACATGAAAAAGGTCAGTCATAGACTCAGAATCACATAATCTCAAGGTTAGAAGAGCTCTCTCTAGTAAAGCCTAGACTGAAAAATATCCCCAGTACCAGATGTCCAACAAGTGGTCTCCAACCTCTACTTGTGGGTCTCAAATGAAGGGGAACCAACTACCCTCGAGTCAGCCAATTCAGACTCTGGGGCAGTTCTCATTGTGAGGAAGATATTTCAGACATTAAGCCTAAAGTCGTGTTTTGCAATTTCCACCTATTGCTCCTAATTCTTCTCTTAGAGACAAGTAAGACAAATCTAGTTTTTTCTCCATAAGAGAGCCCTTCAAAGTACCTAAAAAGATACCTATAATCATCCACCTCCCCAAGTCTTCTCTTTGCCATGGCATAAATGCCCAGTTCCTTCAATTGACCCTTACATGGCATGGATTGAAGACCCTTAACCATCTACTTAACTTTGTCTGGGTACCAGCCAGTTTATCAATGTCTTCCCTAAAGTCATCTCCATCAAAGTCCTAGTCCCATGATCCATAGTGGTGTGAGGGTTATATTGGGCTCTGAATGGTTATGCCAATGGAGAATGAGCTCTGTCAGATCCTACCAAACTGAAATGCTACATATGGGCCCAGATCTATCACCTGGGAACCGACCCAGCCCCCTTTAAAAAGGCACATCAGCCAAAGGTTGTCTCCCAAATGAAGAATTGGGAGTGATAGTGTGACAGCACAGTGACTTATGACGCTTGATATGCTGTCTCTCCAATAGAAGGCAAGCTCCCCATTGGTAGGAACTATTTTCTTTTTGGTTTTGGATCTCCTGGAGCCTAGCACAGTGCCTGAAAAATAGTGGGTGCTCATCAACCAATCAACAAGCATTTCCTTAGCACTGAGTCTAACACCTACAACATCACTGTCTCAACACCAACGTGCTCATTTCTAGCCCCCAGGGCTATAATCAACCCAAATGCTAGAAAGGGTTGGGATCATAACTGGGGCAGGTGAACGGACCTTTGATTCAAGGCACTGAAATTTATAGGGTATACAGGAGGGCTCCTCTGCCCTGATCTTTCCTAGGCAATGGTCTTCCTAGCAATGGCCTCAAGGTATTCCAGGGTCTCTGGAGTCTCTCTATGCATAGAATGGTATACTAGGATCTCCCACAACCCAAGGAAGGACTAGTGTCTGCATCTTCTCCCCCTGGCAGTTGAGTATGAAGGCTTTTGAGGTTTATATTAACACCAACTTGCCCCAGCTGGTACTGACCACCACTTGTCGTAGCAAATACTACCCAAATGCCCAGCTGAGGAAAGGGGAGGCACTTGTCATTGCCTGGAAAAGCAGTGGAAAGGGACAAGTTGTATGTTTACTACGGAACATTCCATCCATTCACAAATAGAACCTGATTACAGTAGTTATGAACAGGCAAGGAAACAGAAATAAGCCAGTGGAGAAAAATTAGTCATTGGAGCCAACCAGGAAATAGGCAACTAGGCGGATCATAGCCTCAGAGCATAGCTGAGAGTCTTCCTAGTGCCCAGGAAACAGCCAAACACAGAAAGAAGCATCTACCTAAACTGCACTGATTTGGACTAATTGGAAGGACAGGCCGAACTCGAGATTGTCTGGATCCTGTCTTCTTACTTTCCAAAGCTTATAGTAAATCAAACTAAGGTCAACAAATGCTGTCATAAGGAAGTCTCCTTTAAGGACTACATAAGAACGATTTGTAATTAGTGCTACCAATTGTTCCTGCCGAGATGAGTGCTTCCAAAGCGCTGAAAACAATTTACAATCTTAGACATTCCGATTTGACCCAAAATATATTAAATGCCTACTATGTAGGTAGAGATGGCTAGATGACACAGTGGGTAGAGCTTGGTACCTGGAGGCAGGAAGACTTGAGTTCAAATCCTGCCTCAGACACTTACTAGCTGTGTGACCCTGGGCAAGTCACTTCATTCTGTTTGCCTCTGTTTCCTCATCTGGAAAACAGGGATAAACATAGCTCCTACCTCCCACAGTTTTGAACATCAAATGAAATATTTTTAAAATGCTTTGCAAACCTCAGAGCGCCATATAGACACCAGCTATCATCATCGTCATCGTCGTCATCACTATTATTAGCATTCTTATGATTTGCGGAGCTCCGTGCTAGGCAGAACTAGAAGAGAAAGTGATTATCATTTGGGGGATCGTGGAAGGTTGGACATGGGGGGGGGCAGCATCTGAGCTGGGCTTGAAAGGAAGGCTACGAATTCAGCGAATGAAGAGAGCAGGAAGGCGTTCCAGGAATGGAAGTAGGAAAACCCACTGCATTTGGGAGAAAGGGAGGGAAATCCCGTTTAGCAGGAGGAGTATGAGAACGAGACTGGAAAGGTGGGGCGGGACCATCTCAAAGGATCCTGACCCTAGAGATAAAAAGGACTTTAGAGGCTGAGTCCAACAGGCTCATTTTACAGATGACGAAACTGAGGCCACTTGTGGTCACACTGATGCCAAATATAAGAAACAGAAATTGAACCCAGGACCTGTCCCTCCAGAGCCAGGGTTCTTTCCACTGCAGCACACCATCTCTCTCTTTCCCCAGATCACCAAAGGCCTTAAATGCCAAAAAACAGTTTGAATTTCATTCACTAAACACAACCACTGGAGCAGAAGAAGAGCATGCCTAGATCTAAGCATCAGGGAGTTATTCTGGCAGCAGGACAAAGGACAGATGGGAATGGGAAGGGAGGAGAATTGGATGGTGAAGGAAAGCAAAGCTGCTAGGAGGCCACCGCCGTTGTCCAGAGGGAGTCTTCCTGCATCCAGCCTACATTCAGTAGAAATTGGTTTCCTTTGCGATCCTATGGATTTTATTTTCTACATTTAAAAACACGATTAGTCTCCCCCTCACAGGGTCCTAAGGGAGGTCAAATTAGAAAATATACCCTCTACATAAAGCACTTTAAACCTTCGAGTGCCATGCAAATGTTTGTTATCATCGTTAGTGCCACCACTACCCTGCCAGCCCAGACCTGGAAGGGCCGTAAGGACTCGGCCCGTGGTCATTGGATGCAGCTGCAGCCCAGCTGGGGAAGGCTGCTTTGGGCTTTGGGCTCCTCATAGAGTTAAGAAAAATCAACACATGTTAGAAATATTACTACTCTGTACTACGTTTTGGGGAAACAGAGGAAGCGTATTCAAGGATAAATGAAGTCCCAGTCTTAGACCAGGGCTTCCTAGCCTTTTGGGGTCACGGACCCCTGGGGGCACCTGGCGAAATCTTCTCTGAATCACGTTTCTACAAGCAGAAAATAAAATATAAACAATTACAAAGAAAACTGATTTTTATTGGAACACAGGCCGTAGACAGGGAGACTACACTCCTTCACGATCTGGCTAATAACCACGGTCATTTCAAAGCAATGCTGAGCGTAGATAATATTTTGACATTTTTGCAATGCAAAAGAAAGCTGTCTGTGATTTCTGTCAGTGACAAAATCCAGGTGCTGTTCATACTACTGTAGTTTGTTGCCCATATTCATAACTGAAAGATACGTGCAATCTTGGTTAAAGGTTAGTGAAAAGAAGAGGTCATTTTCTCATCCAAGTTTACAAAGCCCTTGAAATCTCTCCATGGATGCCTTGGGGTCTACGGCCCTCAAGTTAATGACTTAAAAGACTTAGAATAGCCTTTGCCTCCCAGGTTACCAGGAGGATCAAATGAACTATTTGTAAAGCACACAGTAGGCACTTAATAAATGCTTCTTTCTTTCTTTTTTTTTCTTTCTTCCTGAATCTTCCAAAGTTTTCAAAGTGGACAAGCATTGATTTCTTTAATCTCCTTCCCTGGCTCACTGTCCTCCCCACCCTCTGAACCCAGGCTTGCCTCAAGGGTCTGTTCTTGGCCTTCTCCTTACGCTCTCTTACATCATTTACGGTCTTTCCATTCCCACTGCCAAGCTCAGGCCTTAATGAGGAGTCAATTATTGCTCATTACCTTGGCCTGGACTATCGCAACAGTCTCCTGACTGGTATCCATGCCTCACGAAGATGCTTAGGTAGAAACACAACGGTTGCTACAAGTATTTCCAAGTCTGTGCTGTAGAGAAAGGATCGGCTTTGTTCCAGGCCACTGGCTGAATGACCCTGGGCAAGTCACTTAATCTCAGTGCTTTAAACCCAGAGTGTCAAAGATATAACCCACAGGCCTCATGTTGGCCACAACACTGCCAAGTATGGCCAAGCCAGATTAATAGGGAAATGGGAAATATTTAACAAAATAAATAAAGATAAAATAAAATAGAGTTAAGATTAATATGTGGTTTTCTAAGTCAATATGAGGCCTACAGGGATCCTTAAGTATATGAGGAGCGGCCTCCATTTCTATCTGAGGCTGACACCCTGGCTCTAAGCTCCTCTCTAAGATTATATCTTGTAGAAAAGGGCCCGATCAGCATCAACAGAGAGACCTTCCTCATACGGGAGTTCCATACACTGATCAGATCACAGTCCAGTCCTCACACCTACCTTATTAAAAAACCTTCCTCAGTTCCCCCTCACTTTCCAAATTCTGTGGCCTTACCTTTGACTCCCTCCACGCTCCCTCTACTTGCCTTCCCTGATCATTCACTAGTCCTGCATGCATATTCATATTCTGGTCAACAGAGACAACTCACCATTCTCCATCCAGGCCCTTCTTTGACTTAGAACGCCTCTTCTACCCCACCCCTGCTAAAGCCAGTCTACCCTTTCAGGCCCAGTTCACAAACCAACATCCAGGACCCTTCACTCAGTCATCCCAGAAACAATTTTCTTCACATCCCCACCTGCTAGACTTGGGAGTTTCCTGAGGGCAGGGGCAGAATACCCTGGCTAGCTTCTCCTCTTGCTAGCTGCCCCTACCCAGCACTCTTGGATCAGAAACCATTACCTAGAAGATCTAGTTCCACCTTCAGTACAGAACCCCTTCCCTCTGGGACCACCCTCATTGGTCCCACCATATGTAGGGAGCCCCAGACTTGGGGCAGCATGATTTTCCAAGGATGGTTGTCAGGAAACCAGCAATCACTGCTTCCAAGCTTCTCACCATTAGATAATCAGTGGCCTTGCTTTGGAGCCAAAGCCCCGTGGGGATGGGGGCAGTGGTACCAGAGGCAGCCCAAAGCACACAGCTGCAGCATGCATGAGCAGCAAGAGAAGGGGGCAAGCCGCATGCCCCTGACTCTAAGAGACTCAGCAGCCAAGCAGAAGGGCAGACCATCAATCTGCAGGACTGCCAGCTGGGACACTGAGGCTCCCCAATCCAAATGGTGTCCCTAGGACACTCCAGCCTCTTTCTGCAAAGGCCCCTGGCTACCTTCCCCTAATGCAATCAGCATCCTTTGGGACTCATTCCCCTGCAATCAAACAGGCTGACTGCTTAACTCCAACCTTTCGGTCTCCTAGGATTATAACTCAGCACCTGTTCTCCCTGTCCTCCCACATTCTGCCACTGTCTCAAGTCCTCCCTCCATACATTTACCCAGGGCCCAGAGAGGGCCATCTCCCCTGATAGACTGTGAGCTTCTAGCCAGCAGTGACTACCTTACTTATGTAGGTATGTCCCCAAACACAGTGCCTGGCATACAGTAGGCACTAACTAAATGTTAGTTGATGGATGGATGGAGCCAAGGCCAACAACACAAACATTCCGAAGAGTTCATAACATGGTCTCTCTCTGCTGCTAGCTGTGTGCAACTATAGCCACAGCACTGCCCATGGCGCCATGGAGGAAAGAGAACTCAGTGTTTCGAGGTAGGCGTGAGCAAACTATAGCGTGTCTACAATAGGGCATTCAGGACAGTGATAGATTAGAGCATGCCAGGGGTACTCAGTGTTTTAGAGGTCCCTGTACCCCTCATCTTTCAGCGAACTTTCTCATGGCCCCTATTCAATATGAAAGGAAATAAATTCTAGCATTTACCATGAAGATGCCCATAAGAAATAAAATAAAATAGATTAATTCATTTGTCATAAAGAAAGCTTTGTTCAGAATATAGTCACTCAACAGGACTAAAGGTGTTTAGTTCACTTTTCTAGGCTCATTACATATTCTCATACAGTACATTTCAGCTAAACTGGCCCTAAGAAATTCCATCTCCCTTTGGATCATAGGAAACTTAATCTCCTTATTCCCATGAGTAATTTTTTCCCTTCATGAACCAGATCCCTTTAAAAGTCCATCTGTATAAATACAGAAGAAGAAGAATCCTCCTCCAATAGCTTATGGTCAAAGGATATGAACAAGCAATTTTCTTTTTTTTTTTTTAATTAAAAAACCACTTTATTGCTAACCATTGTCTGAACCTTCAGCAAGCCATAATCTTTTCGCTGGGTCTTGCCTCAAGGTCGATGGCTGCTGATGATCAGGGTGGTGGCTGCCATAGGCCATAGCAATTTCTTAAAATAAGACAACAATGAAGCTTGCCACATGGATTGACTCTTCCTTTCACTTAAACACTTAGAGGCCAGTGTAAGGTTATTAACTGACCTAATTTCAATAGTATTGTTTGTCTCATGGAATAGGGAGGACAAGGAGAGGGAGAGAAATGGAGGAATAATTGGTTGATAGAGCAGCCAGAACACACACAACACTTATCAATTAATTACTGTCTTATATGGGCACATGAACAGGCAATTTTCAAGAGATGAAACACAAGCCACTAACGATCATTTTTAAAATGCTCCAAATGACTACTAATTAGAGAAATGAAAACTAAAATAATTCTAAAATTCCACCTCACACCCATCAGATGAGAAGAGTTGACAAAGAGGGGAAAAACAGTGGTTGGAGCAGCTGCGGGAGAAAAGATACACTCATGCATTGTTGGTGGAACTGTGAAGTAATCCAGCCACTTTAGAAAACAATGTGAACCTATACCTAAAAAAAATCACCGAACTGTTCTTACCTTTTGCCTAGCAATTCCAAACACGATATTCCCCAAAAGATCAAAGAAAGAAGAAAAGGATCCATGGGCACAAAAATATTTATAGAAGCTCTTTTTGTGGTGACAAAGAACTGGGGATTGAGGGGTAGGTGCCCATAAGTTTCAGAATCGCTGAACAAATTATGATCTATAAGTGGAATTGAATATTATTGTGTCATTAAGAAATAACAAAAGGGACAAATTCAAAGATACATAAGATTAATGATAATCACAATAGCTAACATTTATGTAGCGCTTACTGTATGCCAGGCATTATGCCCTGTGCTTCACAAATGTTATCTCATTTGGCCCTCACAACAGCCCTGGGAGGTAGGGGCAATTACCATTCCCATTTTACAGGTGAGGTAACTAACATGGAAGCAGAGTGAAATGAGCAAGCGGAACAGTGTTGAGGGGACCAATGTATCACAAGGGGCAACAATGTTGCCGTGCTTTGTCGCCGCAAGGCCCGATCACAAATCCGGAAGCCGCCGAAGGAAGCCCCCTTCCTCCCTCTTGGCTCTGCAGAAGGAGATGCCCACTTTCAGGCGCACTTTGCCTGACTGTGTGTAATTGTCACACCGATGTTTATACTTACTTTGTTATAACAAACGCTCACTGGGAGAGGAGGAGCCTTATGGGGCGGGGGGAAGGGGGAGAAAGTGATAATGATCAAGAAGAACAGAAGCGAATGCCAACGAAGCTTGTTAAACACGTGCAGAAGGGAGAAAAGAAGGCTCAGAAAAGGCCAGACGGGGGCGCAGTGTTCAGTGTGGTATGTGCTTTAAAAGATGAGAAAGGGAAGAAGCATTTATTAAGGGCCTACTCTGTATCAGGCAGCTAGGTGGCGCCACAGTGCAGAGAGCGCTGAGCTTGGAATCAGTAGGACTCAGCTCCCTGAATTCAAATCTGGCCTCAGACATTTACTAACCATGCAACCCTGGGCAAGGCACTTAGCTCTGTTTGCCTCAGTTTCCTCATCTGTAAAATGAAACGGAAAAGGAAGTGGCAAATCACTCCAGTGTCGTTGCCAAGAAATCCCCAAACGGGGTTCATGACTGAAAAACAACTAACTGGCGCTAAACCAAACGCTACATAAGGATATTATCTCATTAGCTCACAACATCTCTGGGAGGTAAGTGACATTATTATCCCCATTTTATATATATAGCTGAGGAAACTAAGGCACGCAGAGGTTAAGTGCTTGCCCAGGGTCACACAGGTAGTGTCTGAGGTCCTATCTGAACTCAAGTCTTCCCAACTGCAGGCCCAGTGCTCTTTGCACTGCGCCACCTAGTGGATATATTCATAAAAACAAGCTGTACATGGGAAATTCACAAATTCGTATGAAATCCTTTTTTCATAATAAATTCATAATAATTATTTTAAAAAATAAAAAACTGTGATTTTATCTAAAGGGAAAGAAGAGATTGATTCCTGAGCTAGGGCTCCCGGATACAGTTAGTTGATAAACATTTACTAAGCACCTACTATGTGCAGGCTTTGTGCTAAGCACAGCAAATACAAAGAATGAAAAAAAAAACAGTCCCTGACCTCAGGGAGCTCCCAGTATTTGACTAAACTTACTGCACTGTCTTCTTCACATGTCTTTGAAGAGGAATTCCCCTGTTGTAGAGTGAACTACTCAATATGGGGATCATTGGCTCACAGATCTGGAGCCCAAAGGCATCCCAGAGGTCACTTAGTTTAATTCCTGCCCTCTCCCTTTACACATAAAGAAACTAAGCTGAGAGGTTAAGTGAATTGCTCAAAGTCATACACACAGAATAGTGGAGTTTGAACCCAGCTTCTCTGACTCCAGAGAGTCACCCTGCCTTGATCAGTTCTATGGCTTTGAATTTCATTGACCTCCCTTCAACTGATTGACCTAACTTCCCTATGCCATAATACAGGATCGTAAGCAGAGATACAAAGGCTCAGCCCTGCCTCAGTTTCTTCCTCTGAACAATGATGGGATTGGATTAGATGATCCCTTCCAGAGTTCTCTGACTGTTCAAGGACACTTGTTACAGCCAGCCTTCCCTAGACAGACCATGCACTGAGCAAGAGACCTCAGCAATGCAGCCTCATCCTTCTCCCTTCCCCTCCATAGTCAATCAGTAGCCAAAGCTTGCTGATTCTGCCTCCACAGACCCTTATCTCCATTCCCACCACAGCATCCCTAATTCAGGCACTGGTTTTCTCTCACCTAGATTATAGTAAGAGGCTCCTAATTGGTCTCTCTACTTCCAGGGTTTCCTCTCTCCAAGTCATCCTCCAAAGTTACCAAAGTGATATTCCTAAAGCCTGGCATTGATCAAATCATCCCCTTACTCAAGAGGCTTCTGTGGCTCACTACTGCCTCTCAAATCAAGTACAAACAGGGACTAGACTGATTTCATTGACATAGTCATTTACCAGTC
The DNA here is from genome assembly GCF_011100635.1 of Trichosurus vulpecula. Classification (NCBI taxonomy): domain Eukaryota; kingdom Metazoa; phylum Chordata; class Mammalia; order Diprotodontia; family Phalangeridae; genus Trichosurus; species Trichosurus vulpecula. Next base: position 189,595,917 of record NC_050581.1, on the reverse strand, counting down.
CAGCTCTGCACTTTCCCTACAATTCACAGCCTCAGAGAATTGTCTGGAGCACCAAGAGGGTGTTACTTCTTTCAAGGTCACACAGCCAATTAAATGCCAGAGGCAGGAAGTGAACCTAGTCCTTCCCAGTTCCAAGGTCAGTGCTCTATCCACCTCACCATGGTCCCTGTTCATCATTTAAAGTCCTTCAAAATCTAGCTCCAAGCCATTGTTACAGTCTTATCTCATACTCCTCCCAACTCTAGGCAGGGTGATCCTGGCCCTCCTTTAAGGCAGGCTCTGAGCACATCATTAGGAGCAGACATGGACTAGACCAGGACTCCCAATGGAGCCCTCCCCTTGGAGGCTCTTAAGCCCCTTCTTCCTGAGAGATGCTATATTAGGAATATGCCCCCAAAAGTCTATGACTTTCCACAATGTGAGCTTAAACTAAAAAAATTAACTTGATTGTTGATGGACAAAATTCAGAGAAAATCACAAAATAGGTGATTGTCACTCTGGCGGTGGTGATGGTGATTGTTCACTGTCACGTCTTTGAGATCTACAGTCACCTCTCCCCAGACAGATGCAAAACAATAACCGGCCTTTGTAAATGATTTAAGGTTTACAAGGGGCTCTACATACATTATCCGATGTGAACCTCAAAATAGCCCTGTGAGACAAGTACTATCAGTATTATTTTAGGCCACAAATGAGGAAAATGAGACACACAGGGGTAAGTGACTTGCCCAGGGCCACACAGTTAGCAAATGTCAAAGGCAGGATCTGAATCTAGATCTTTTTTGTTCCGAGCCAATTCTCTTCTCTGTGTCAAAAGGCCCTTCAACAAACTGGATCTCTTTGGAGAAATCAACTACTATGGGCCTACCAAGGAAGTGAAGGAGCACAGGAAGGCCTTTCCGATATATTTCAAGCCCTCCAGCTTTCTCTCCTGCATGGAAGCCAAGTACTAGTAGAATATGCTGACCTTGGTAACTTCCCAAGCCTGCCTTCCCCATCCCAGAGTGAGGGACTCAGAGTAAGGAAGTACAGAAATCTGGCCAATTTGGCTCAACCTCTTCCTCTGCACTCAGTAATTCAGTACCTAGCAACAAGCATTTATTAAGCACTCACTGTTTACCATTCACTCTATTAGGTGATACAAAGAAAAAACAAAACCATCCCAGAAGTGAAGAAGCTTACAATCTCCTAGGGAAAGACAACTTACAGGCTCATCAGATACTGAGACTTTATTGGCTACAAAGTTTTAACTTCTCTTCATTGGTAACAGGAAAGAATTAAACAAGAGCCATTCCTTCCTCCCAATAGATGCAGACACCCAACCTCAAGGACACTCTTATGAGTACATGGGTCAGCAGCTATCTGCTAAGATTTGAAGGGCTCTACAAAGAACTATCACACACCCCCAAGAATATATCTCCCAGAATCCCAGAGGTTCTCCCACCATTCCTCAAATTCCATCCTCAGAGCTTCATTATTTGGAGCTAATCATTGCCCTTTCTTTAGTCAAGTCCCTTTTGGGGGGACTAGGATGATTTTGTTGGGGGGGGGAAATTTCCTCTACTTATAGAAGATCAGCAATTTATCTGTAACTTATATTCTTAGAGAATGGCCTGGGTCACTAAGAAATTAAATGATCACCCATGGTCACAAAGACATACATGTCAGATATAGACCTTGGACCCAAGACTTTCTGGCACAAACACTTCATAGTGAATGAGTTTGTCTTATGTCTTCTCTGTGAGAGGAAGGAGTCTCAAAACATCAACAGAGCACTGGGAAAAGAGAGGGGAGGGGTGCTGAAAGTTAGGAAAGGGCACAGCAAGGAAGGTGGGAGGGAGGGCTTTCACTATATCACAATTTTATCAACAGCCAATCCTGCATATTCTACTGGTCCAGCTAGTCAATAAGGTAGATTTTCATAATCAAGGGTGTTCTGGTAAATGTTTAACAACCAGCTCTCCAAAAACACATGACATACTTTTAAATTTAATTTGCATTATTAACATTTTCCCTATCACTTTCGTAAGTCTAGTCAATCTACAAAATAATAAACCAAGCCTTAATTTGCAGCTACAAAGAACTTCCCAATTTCTAAACCATAACATCTCATACTGAAAATTAAACAATCGGTTCTCAAAAGCCGGTACAACCTGACTCTAGCACAGCCCTGCCCATAACTCTGTAGAGTCTTGGCCTTTCCCTGCTTTCTTCTTGCCAAGTGAGTCTTTTAAACTGGGAGAGGATGTCATAAGCTAGGCCTGACTTAGGCCAGTCTAGTAGTTCAGGTTTGAAATGGAATGAAATGAAATATTCATACATCTAACCGCTGACGAAGGCAGATTTATTTAGCCATAGCAAGAAAAGGATATTGAGCAAAAGAATAACATTGATTTGGTCAAGTGTAGTTTTCCTGGCTCTTTGTTGTACACGATGGTCTGTCGGCCAGAAGCCAGAAACACCAACTCTTGCCTCCTAGTTGGCTGGACTTTTGCACTTAATCCACAAAAAAGACACATCACGAGCCAGAGACTTAGTCTTCTGACCCAATAAAGTTTCAAGGATGGTGTCAATATCTTTTCATGATAGTCTTAGGATATTGCTTCTAACACAAGGCACATCTGCTATCTTCTCCCACATAAAGACCATAAGCCCAACATGACAAAAACATGGCACCCTATCTCTGAGCAATTTGCTCAAATGAAGTCACTGACGCAGAGAGCCCAAAGGGAAGGCCTCAACTGTCTGCCGTGTCAGTACATAATTATAGGACAGCAGCCACTGAGTGTGTCAGGGCTCTATTTAGCCACAGTTACATTGAATAATAACCCATGAGATAATGTGGATGGATTGTGGTGTGTACCAATGAAAGAAATGCCCACATCGATAAAATCACAAATCCATCGAAGCAGCAGCAACAGGATAATTATCAAGACCAACTGCAGTAGAATGAAGAGATAATGACGGTTTTGGACACTAGCCTCTAGTCATCTCTTAAGCTAACTGAAAATGTATGCAAGTCCTGGGTCTTTAAACATGCTTTGTAAGTGCCCACAGCAGTAAGTGACAATCACTGCCATCAAACATTTATTGAGCAACTACTGTATACAAAGCCAATGCAAAGAATATTGCACAGAGCCATAACTGGGACTTTGCCCAACTATATTGAAATTTAGAGGGCAGAAATACTTTTAACACACACTTTTTCAACAGTGTGGAAACAGCTGAGGTTAGCACCTGGTTAAAAAAGAATAATTAGTTAAAATAGAAAGCTACCAGATGGCATGCATTGCTGATAACACTGAGTAAAGAAGAAGAAAGGAAGCCCATCTGTGAGCCGCTACAGTAACTAATCCCACCTCTTAATCAACCAAATTTGTCTTGATGACTTGTGTTAGTTTCAGGTCATCAAGTGCAAAGTTGATTCGTAGGCACATTTTCTGCTGCCTGACCTGGACACCAAAATTGCTACTTACAGCTCTGACCTAGGAGACCTGGGTAGTCATCCCAGCCCTGCCGCTAATTCACTTAAGCAAATAATTTTACCTGGACCATAAAGTCTTCACCTCTGAAATGAAGGGGTGGAACTCAAACCCTAAATGAGCTAAGACTCTGTGATTTACAAAGGCCCCATATTAGCTGGTGTGTGTATATACAAGCACAAGAAAATGATGAGAAGAATCTAAGACCTTCCTTCTCCCCTCCCCCAACTCCAAAGGGATGAGGATATTGGGACCAAAGATGATAGAGACTATCCACAGATCAGACTCTCTGATGGAGAGTCCACATTGATCTGCTGACAATCATGTGTGGTCAAGAGACGGCTCAGTACAGTAACCCTACTCTGTAATACCCATTCATGCCTTTGTTGTGGCCCCCAAAATGGAAAGGGTCCTCAATCCTCTTCCTGCATTCCTCTTTTAAACCAATTTCATTGGGCAGTGAAGCTCTGATCTGTGGACAGTCTCTACCCTGGGGTCCCCAAGACAATGTCCTATCTTGCATATATCCTGTCACTGCACCCACCCCTCAGAAAGGATAAACAGAGACTTTTAGGTAAAAAGAAGTCTTCTACACCTGCACTCATTGGCTCCTGAAATTCTACCATTACTGAGTCTCTCCTTCATTTATTTGGTCTAAAGCTTTGTTCCCCATTAAAATGCAAATATCCCTGGATAGATGATGATCATGATGATCATGATGATGGTAGTGGTGATGGTGGTAGTGGTGGTGACAGTGGTGGTGACGGTGGTGGTGACGGTGGTGGTAGTGGTGGTGACAGTGGTGGTGGTGGTGATGGTGGTGACGGCGGTGGTGACGATGATGATAGCTAACATTTATAGAGTGCTTACTATGTGCCAGGCACTGTGCTAAGCACTTTACAATTATTATCTCATTTGGTCCTCGTAGCAACCCTAGGAGGTATGTTAAAATTATCCTCATTTTACAGATGAAAAAACTGGGGCAAAGAGAAGTTAAGTGACTTGCCCAGGGTCACACAGCTAGTAAGTGTCTAAAGCTAAACCTGAACTCAGGTCATCCTGACTCCGGGTCAAGTGCTCTATCCACTGCAGCATCCTCGCCAGCCCTAAATCTCTGATCCTAGAAGATCACAGGATTACAGATTTGGGGCTAGGGGGCCCTTTGTGGGTTATCAAGTCTAACATTTTCAATTTACATTTAAGGAAGCTGAGGCACAAAAAGACAGAGACTTGCCCAGGGTCACATGCTAGTAGGTGTCTGAGGAGGGATTTGAACCCAGTTCTTCCTGACCCCAAGTTCTGTTCCCCATCTGCTATGCCAAGCTCCCTCTCAGCAACATGGTTTCATATTGTTCCATTTCGTGCACTGTGTTCTAGCCAAATTAAACTGCTAACTATTCCTCAAGCTCAATATCCTACCTCTTACTTCCACACATTTCCAACAGCCATTCCCCATGCCTGGAATGCCCTCCCTCCTCTTCTCAGATTCCTCTTCCTTCAGAGATTATCTCGAGAACCACTAAACCTATGAAGCCTTCCCTGATCCCCATCCCCCCATTGTAAGGGGTCTTTTCCTCCTTAAGTTACCTTGGGCAACAGAGGGCCTGGCCAGGGAGAGCCTAGGCTTTGAGAACGTGCATAATAAGCTCTACCTGGTGCTATCCCTGCACATGGATGCTTGGTGTCCCACTCTCCATGTTGGAGCACAAACAAGTATTCTGTGACCATATCCTGTCTGCTCACTATACATTGAAAGGAAGCCTGCTGGTTGGCTGCAGCTGTCAATACAAAAGACACTAACTGGCCTTTATTTCTGCTGGGGACCAAGACAAGGACTGCTGCTTCAACGCTCCAGATGGGGACAGAGGTAGTGGCAGAGCCAGAAGCCTACAAACCCAGCTTGGGCTACCCATGGCTGTGAATACAAGATGCCTCTCCTCTTTCTTATCTCTTCTTCTCAGGTGAAGGAGTATCAGAGTTGGTTATGGCCTTAAGAACTTTGAAAGGATGAAAGAATATGCCACCAACAGGAACTGAAGTCCATACCAGAGGATACCAGGGACTGGGCATGGATGGAGCACCCACCCCAAGCATCACCCCAAAGAGAGACCTGCGGGATCTTGCCCAGCAGTGCATCAACCAACAACAGAAACACTGTGTCCCCCAGGCAAGGGGACAGCTCATCGATCAGCCATATCATATTTATAAGTGAACTGTATGAGACAAATGCCTTGTAGCAACCACTCTGAGTTTGAATCCACTTTCCCCAGGCACAGAAATGTAGACAGGAAAGTGTGCCTCTACTTGGAACAAGAGTTTGAACTTCTGTTCTCCCTACGTCTTCAAAGTAAATATCTCTTAGCAAAAGATAATTGTTTTTTAAATGATAGTGAGGAATTAGAATGGTATCAAGAATACTAAGGAGATATCAGCTGGTGAATAAGACTGGAGTAAATAAACCAGAATGAGGCTCAAGGTCATAGCTTTATAAAGAATCCTGGAATCATTACTTCAGTAGTCAGTCTATCACTAATAAAGACTTGTCCAAGAGGAGTCATAAAAAGACATCGATACGAAAGGTATTACTGAGGATACATGTGATCAGAGAAGAAGGGGAAAGCATTGCTTAGGAAAAATAAGAAACAAAAATATAGAATCCATATAGTACACATAAAGAGAGCAGCTACCAGCATAAAAAGGTGTTCAGAAGTAGAGGACATTCTCTATAAAATATTTACGGGGAAACGTGAACAAGGATCACATAGGATAAGAGAACAGAGAGGGATTAGGACCTTTGTTGGAAGATGGCATAGGAGCTGCCATGCTAGGCAGGTAATAATACTAGCTCACATTCTCTAGTACTTTAACATTTGCAGGACACTTGGCTCATAATTACTCTATGAGGAACTTAGTACCAATATTAACCTCACCATGTTGTAGATAAGAAAACTGAGGTTTTAAGGAAGATAAGTGACTTTGTACTGGTCACACAGTAAGAGACAGTTGAGACTCAATTCCAAGTCATCTGATTATAAGAACAGTGGTATTTCTCCTATACTACCTTTACTCTCTGATTAAATTAAATTATCAGCTCCTTTCCTGAAAGGAAATTTGAATAAGGGGGAATAGGTGGGGGCAATAAAGGGGAGGAGAAGGCACTGGGTGATGGATGTGAGGTACAACAATACAACTAGATAACCAAAGGATCCAAGGGGTGAAAAAAGGATAGGGAGAGGACAGGATAGCAGCCAAGACTACTTTGTAGTCTTCAATGGCGTCAGTCCTGGATTTGACCCTGAGCCAAAGACTAGGGTAGGGATAAATAGCTGAGTGTAATCAGCTATGAGGATGAATTATTCCAATATTATTCCGGTTTTTTTTCGAGAAGGTGTGTCTCAAAGCAGATTTCTCTGTATTTGTTTTTCCTGTAATGTGTTTTCACAATAAAAACTTGAAGTTCAAGGTTGACTTGGAACTATAATTGATTCAAAGCAAATAAAATATAAACTCTGTCACTCAAAGTTATTCCCATGTATATACTCGAATCACAGAATTTTGTAATCACAAAATTCAGTGAAAAGGCATTTATTTAGTACCTAATGTATACATGGCACTACACTAGGTATTGGGAGTGCCTAATGTATACACGGCACTATACTAGGTATTGGGAAACAAAGACAAAAACAAACAATTCCTGCCCTTGGAATCATAGAATCTCAAGGTGGCATTTAGAGTGTATTTATTTTGTTATTTATTCTGTGCATACCAATATGTTTGTTTCTTTCAACAGAATGTAAGTTTCTTAAGTGCAGGGATTGCTTTAGTCTTTGTATCCTCAGAATCTAATACAGCACCAGGGACATAGTTGTCATTTGCTTACTGTTGATTAGTTGTTGATTGAATCTCAGAATCAAGAAATCTCAGAACCCCAGAGTTGGAACAGACCTTAGAGATCATTGGGTCAAACTCATATCTACCCAAAAATCTCCACTACAATATCCCCAAGTGGTCATCCTGAAATACTTGAAGAACTCCAATGAGAAGGAACCCAGTACCTCCTAAGGCAGCCCATTCCACTCTGGGACCATTCTGATTATTAGGAAGTTTTTTTCTGACATTAAGTCTAATTAGCTTTCTGAAGCCTGAAATTCAGAAGAAGACAACAATGTGAAAACAGCTACAAGCAGAGCCTCAAAAAGAAAAAAGAAAAGAAAAATGCTAATTGGACACAAATCCAACAGGAATTCCTGGAAGAGCTAAAAAAAAAAAAGAGATAAGAGTAGTAGGAAGGATATTGGGGTGGGGGAGGGGGAATCAGAGTAATGCAAGAAAATCATGAGAAGAGAACTAACTGCTTGGTAAAAGAGGCTCAAAAAATTTAACAAAATAATGCCTTAAAAAAAACAACTGGTCTAATGGTAACAGAGGCACAAAAAACTCACCAAAGAAAAGAACTCCTTAAAAAGCAGAATTGGCCAAATGGAAAAAGAGATCCAAAGCTCATTGAAGAAAATACTTCCTTAAAAATCATAATTGGGCAAATGGATGCTAATCACTCTAAGAAGCATCAAGCAACAATAAAACAAAGTCAAAAGAATGAAAGATAGAAGAAAATGAGAACTATCTCATCAGGAAAACAACTTATCTACAAAGCAAATTGAGGAGAGATAATTTATGAATTATTGAACTACCTAAAAGCCATAACCAAAAAAAGCTTAGAAATCATACTTCAAGAAATTATGAAGGAAAACTGCCCTGACATCTTAGATCCAGAGGGTAAAATAGAAAACAACCTATCCAGCAAAACTGAGTATAATCCTTCAGGGGAAAAATTGGACATTAATAAAATAGAGGACTTTCAAGCATTCTTGATGAAAAGACCAGAGCTGAATAGAAAATTTGTCATTCAGTTACAAAACTCAAAAGAAGCATAAACAGGTAAACATGGGAGAGTTATTATAAAAGACTCAATAAAGTTAAACTTTATTTTATTTATATAATTTTATTTATTTATCTCACATTCCCATATGAGAAGATCATACAAGTAATTCTTAAGAACTTCATCATTATTAGGGAAGTTAGAAGCAATCTTATATAGACAGAGGGTGTAGGTGTGAGTCAATTATGTTGTAATGATCTCAAAGAAATGAAGGGGTGAGAAAGAGGGATGCACTGGGAGAAATGGGAAGGAAAAGGTAGAATGGCAAAAATTATCTCACATAAAAGAGGTGTACAAAGAAAAGCTTTTAACCTCACTCTCATCAGAACTGGTTCAAAGAAGGAAGAATATACATATATATTATATATATACAGCTGGGTATAGAAATATAGCTTACCCAACAGTAAAATAGGAGGGAAAGGGGGGAATGACAGAGAGAGAGAAAGAGACAGAGAGACAGAGAGAGAGAGAGAGACAGAGACAGAGAGAGAGAGAGAGAGAGAGAGAGAGAGAGAGAAACAGAAGAAAAATAGATGGAGGGAAATATATAGTTAGAAGTCATAACTAAATGTGAGCAAGACAAGCTCACCCATAGAACAGAACCAGATAATAGAATAGATTAGAATAGAATAGATTAGAAACCAGAATCCAACAATATGTTGCTTCCAAGAAACACACTTGAAACAGAAAGACACACAAAGTTAAAATAAGGGGCTGGAGCAGAATCTATACTTTGGGTGAAGTAAAAAAGGCAGAGGTAGCAATCATGTTCTCAGACAAAGCAAAAGCCCAAATAGGTCTAATTAAAAGAGGTATTCAGGAAAACTATATTTTGATAAAAGGTACAGTAGATAATCAAGCAATATAAAAAAAGATTTTTACAGCAAGTTGCTCTGATAAAGGCCTCTTTTTTCAAATATATAAGGAACTGAATCAAATTTATAAAAATAAGAACCATTCCCCAGTTGATAAATTGTGGAGGGATATAAAGAGGCAGTTATCAGAAGAAATCAAAGCTATTCATAGGCATATGAGAAAATGCTCTAAATAACAACTGATTAGAGGAAAGCAAATTAAAACAACTCAGGTACACCCTCACAGCTATCAGAAATGACAAATGTTGGAAGGGATGAAGAAAAATAAGTATAATAGTAAACCATTGGTGAAGTTGTGAATGAGTCCAGTCATTCTGGAGAACAATTTGGAACTATGACCAAAAGGCTATAAAAATTGTGCCTGTCCTTTGACCCAGAAATATCACTACTAGGTCTGTATCCCAAACAGAAAGGAAAAGGACCTATATGTACCAAAACATTTATAGCAACTGTTTTTCTGATGGCAAAGATTTGGAAATTGAAGGGATACCCATTAACTGGAAATGGCTGAACAATTGGTGGCACATGATGTGATGGAGTACTATTGAGCTATAAGAAATGACAAGGGGAATGATTTTAGAAAACCATGGGAAGACCTATATGAACTGATGCAAAGTGAAGTGAGTAGAACCAAGAGATCATTATACACAGTAACAGCGATGTTGTAGTGATGATCAACTGTGAAAGACTTAGCTACTCTGATCAAGACAGTGATCTAAGATAATTCCAAAGGATTCATGACAAAAAATGCTATCCACTGCCAGAGAAAAAACTGATGAACTCTGAGTGCAAACTGAAGTGTATTTTTCTTGCTTTTTGTGATATGAATAATTTGGAAATATGTTTTGCATGATTTCACATGTATAATTGATATATTGCTTGCCCTCTCATTAAGTGGAGGAGGGTCAGGAGGGAGTAAGAAAATTTAGAACTCCATTTTTTAAATTAGTCTTAAAAATAAATAAATAACTTGTTAAAGTTTGTAATGGGTATAGGGTTTTTTTGAGAACCAGTTGTTAAACATTTGCCAGCACACCACTGTTCAAATCCCATTTCTGACAGATCTTGGCTTTGAGACCCTGAGTCCATCACTTAACCTCTGCTCAGGCATTTCTCTAAGATTATAAACTGGGTGTGAAGCAGGCACCAATCTACCCTGGGAGAGAGATTTTCCTCAATGGAAAGACTAAAGAAATTATAGGACCAGTCCAAAAATAAATAAACGGAAAAATGTCAACTCATCAATCAATTCTCCTACTTCTTTTGGACTTTTCCCCATGGCTTCCATCCACACTGATACTAACCTTAGAAGAAGCCTCTATAGAACCCTTAGAAGATTGAACTGAAACTCACACACATTAAAACTTTGCCTCTTATCCCATCTTTAATAATACAGTGAGAGGGCTGATCAGTAAGCGCCCAATCTTTAGAACAAAGATAATATACTCTGCCTGGTATCAACCCACATGGAGGTTTGGAGAATCTGCTTCTGTAAATGCCTGATAGAGGGTCTGCTTCAGAGAATGCTCTGATATCTCCAAAAAGCTTCCTGCCCACTTACTATGTAGTGGTGGAAAGCTTTTGAGGCAAAACGCACATGCCCAATAATTCAAAAATCCTTCTTCCATGATAACGAGCAAGGCAAAAATTGCTAAGAGCCTGCATAGTGGGGAGGAACTTTGAGGTCTCTCTCTCTCACCTCTGCCCATGTGGCCATGAATACATGTTTCTGTCATTCTTCTTTATCTGCTTTATTTCTTCTTTCCTGATCTTAAGCAAATGAGTGTCAGAGATAGAAGAGACAAAATGACACCCTCGTGAGCTTTGAAAGGTGCAGCACGGGGAATCCATCTGTCTATAGCTTCAGAGTCAGAGCCAGCTCTGGAAAGCAGCCTGCTCCATCCAGTGGCGAACTGATCTAGTAACCAAGACATCCTGTCTTTCAAGCAAGGGAGCAATTGATCCATCAACTATGCCCCACCCACAAGTGAATTGAGTTGGGGGAATGGTCGGTAGTCACCACCTTAAGACTGAGCCCATTCTCCCCAAGGTGGAGGAAAAGGGCTGGACCCCAGAGTCAGAGATTTTTGTATTTCAATTCTTCCTGTATCTTTTCAGGAAATATCCCTTTATGAAAGCTAATTGGTATTAATTGGTAAACCAATACTAAAGTGAGGTGAACTGGTCAATTGATTTTAACTTGGTTACTTCATTGAATGATATTGGGAGAGTAACTTGGTTTAACTTGATTAACTTGGTTGGATATTGGAGAGTAATACTGATCCTAGATGGAGGCCTAGGAGTGATATTACTAGAAAAACAACACCTTATAGTTACCCCTAAAATACTAAAGGGATATGTAGTAGCTAATTACTCAAATTAAACTTAAAAGCATATCATGGGTTAAAAAAATATTTAGAGAGCCAGTTGTTAAACCATTTGCCAGCATGTCACTATTCAAATCCTACCCCAGACACAGACTGGCCAGTCTAAGCTGAGTTGGGAGGTGAGCCCAGAGCCCATTTGCTATCCTATACAGACTTTCATTCGATCTCTCTTTCATCAGGAAGCACAGGCTTCCTTAATCATCATGAAATACTCATTTTATATTGAGAGATGGCGTAGAATTGTGAATAGAGAGCTGGCTTCAGATTGATGAAGACCTGGGTTCAAGTACTGCCCTGACTGACATATTCTGGCTCTGGGATCCAGGATAAGTCATTCAATCTCTCAGAACCTCAGACAACACTCTAAGATTACAAATTGCAAAACGCTTTGCATTGGTAAAGGGAGTGCCCCTATCAATGAAATCACAAGGCAAGTCCAAAGCAAAATAATTTTCATTTACTCATCCTTGTACAAGCCTTCAAGTGTAAACCCTTCAGTTTGATAGATGTCATGCCCAAGACTCAGAGAAAGGAAGAGGTGTCAAAGGTCACAGAGCTCCTCCTGGGTTCTTAACCTTTGGTGCATCGTGGACCCTTTGGCAGCCTGGTGAAACCTATGGATACCTTCTCAGAATAATGTTTTTAAATGCATAAAATTAATAAGAAAGCCAATTGAAATTTGCCGTTGTTGTTCAGTCAATTCAGTTGTGTCTGACTCTTCATGACTCTATTTGGGGTTTTCTTGGCAAATAAAACTGGAGTAGTTTGCCATTTCTTTCTCCAGCTCATTTGACAGATGAGGAAACTGAGGCCCAACAAGGCTAAGTGACTTACCCAAGGTCACACAGCTAGCATCTGAAGCCAAATTTGAACTCTCGTTCAAATATGAGTCTTCCTAAATTCAGGCCCAATGCGCCACCTAGCTGCCCTTGTGTAGAAATACACACACATATGTATGTATGTTTGTATGTATATGTGCATATGTATTTCTTAAAGTTCACAGACTCCAGGTAAAGACCCCCTGCTCTAGTAAAACACCTTCTTTGAGGGCAGCAGATATTTCTGTATTTGCATCCTCAGTTCCTAGTATATATGCCAGAATACAATGAATATTTATCAAGCATCTACTACCTGCAGGCCCTAGGCCAAGCCATGGGGATAAAATAAGAAAAATGAAGACAATCCTTGTCCTTGAGGAGCTTACAATCTAGGGGGGAAGGCTACAGAAAAAGAAGCTGAAAACGGGGGATGGCAGAGGGTGGCAGGGGAGGGGCATGATGAAGAGAGGAAGTGATGGAGATGAAGTCAAGCTGTGGCCAATGAAGAGCTGGCTGCCATTTTCCCCCTCCATCGAGGGAGGGTCCGGAGGAGTTTTTCACTCGGCCCTCCAGCTCCCCCATCACAGCGAGAGGCAGCTGAGGATACGGAGGAGGTGGTGAGTAGCAAAGCTGAAGCAGTCGCCATGATGATGAGTTTCCTGGTCTTGAGTTTATGTGATGATGAGTTTAACCCAGGCAGGGCACGACGAAGATCATGGTGGAGAGCATAGTGATGCGTAGTAGGTGCTTTATAAATACTTGTTGAATGGAATTAAAGAGCCGATACAGGACTCAAATACAATAAACAAAAGTCAGATTTCAGGGTGAGGGGTCACCCAGCTGTTCCGGTAACTGGGCCCGGCTCAGCACCTCCTGGTCCTTCGGCCTTACCTCACTATGAAGGTCCATCTGGCCACGCCTCCCTCCCCATCTAGCGCAGGGCCTGGCTGGCTGCCTAATAGACACCCACCGACCACAGGGGAGAAGCACAGCCTGGCCCTGCCCGGTGACATTCCCAACGCAGCCGCTGCTGAGTCGCCTTCTCCGCAGCAGCAAGAGGACACGAAGACAGGGAGACAAGCCTTCACGTTTTCCAAGGACCCTTCCTCGACACAAAGGGAGGAACATAAAGGACGGTAACAGTAAGATCCAGAACGCAGACAGCGCTTTAAAAGATCATCTCACCAATCCTCACAACGAAGGCAGGTGCTATTACTGCCTCCATCTTACAGGTGAGGACACTGAGGCAGACAGAAGTTAAGTGACTTGCCCAAGGTCACACAGCTAGTTAGTGTCTGAGGCCAGATTTGAACTCAGATCTTCCCAACTCTGAATGCAGCACCTTATCCACTGCACCACCTAAAAGTGGGTGCTCCCACAGAGATATCTCGGCCCCTTCGTTGTCCTCAGCACCTGATGGGGAGGAAAGATTAGGGATTAGGGAAAGGAAGGGGAGACCGCTTGTTCAAATCTGGGAACAAAGGTCTAGAGCTGGGATGGACCTTGGAAGTCATCCGGCCCAATCCCCTGATTTGACAGAAGTGGAAACTGAGACCGAGAGAATGGAAGTGACTTGTCCACACTTGCATAGATGGTAACTGGCAGAAGCAGAATTCAAACCCAATTCTTTTAACTACGCATTCAGTGCTCTTTCCATTTATTGGGATATATTTTTGACAAGCTTGGAGGTCATTTGAAATATACAGTGACATTATAAAGCAATATAATGGGATCAGTCAATCAATAAACATTTATGAAGTACCTACTATGTGCCAGTGGCCCACCAGGAGGTGCTCCCCAAAACCACTACTCCTTAGAGGAGAAGAAGCACCACCCCAGGAGATTTTGCAGCCGACAGGACGAGGAAAACTAAAGCATCAATCATGCCCTGGATTTCTAGGAGAAACAGCACTTTTGTTGTGCAGACAGCACAGGTGAGAGATGAAAGTGAAACATCTGTTCAGCAGTCCTACAAAGGGCCTTGACCTTCCCGGAGAGTATGATAGAAACAAAGGGGTATTGTTATATGCTTTGAATATTCACACTTCTGAATATTTTGTGTTTTAAGCATTTCTTTTGTGGCAAAGGAAATAAATAGCAACCCTATACCTGATATCTGCAGCTAGGTGGCGCCATAGTGCACAGAGCGCACAGCCAAGACTCAGGAAGGCTCATCTTCCTGAGCTCCAATCTGGCCTCAGATACTTACTAGCTGTGTGACCCTGGGCAGGTCACTTAACTCTGCCTCAGTTTCCTCATCTGCAAAATGAGCAGGAGAAAGAAAAGGTGAAACCATTCCAGTACCTCTACCAAGAAAACCCCAAATGGGGTCATGAAGAGTCAGAGATGACCGAACAGCCACCTGATATCTGCTTTGTAACTCTTCTAAACAGGACCCCACCTCAATAATCTCTTTTAGGGGAGACTTTAGATATGAGCTACATGTAAGCTTTCTATAAGGGATTTCCCAACCCAGAGGAAAAAAAAACCCTGACACCTTTGGGGTGGAGCCCCCCAGGACAGAGCCTGGTACCTGCAAATCCATAGTGGAAACTCCTTTTGGAAGGGGGTGTGGGTAATCCCTGTGCCATAGGGAGCATAAACATGATTATCAAACATAGATTCAAGCCCATGACAATCAGACAAGTCCCAACTTTTCACAGTACTGTTCCTTTAAGAAGAAGGAAGGGGGATCACTGACATTCACAAAAAATCCAGTAAACGAATGCTAGGCTGGAGCACGCTTTAGCAAAGTGTCATGTTGCTGGCAGTCCTGCTCTCAACCTGATTTGACTTTCTTCTCCCTCTGGTTTGACCTTGCCCTATGAGGAAGACTCTTACCTGAGGCAAGCTGGGTGATGAATAGGTGAACCACCATGTCCTCAGAAGTCTTAGCCATATGGCTCACGGCCTCCCAGCTCACTCTCTGGTCTGCCCCACTTATACACCGGCTTCCTTCCCCCTCGCAAGTACCCTCACCCTCTCCACTGTCCACCTGTCCTTTATGGGTTGTCTTTCTCCCATTGCGATGTAAACCCATTGAGTGTAGACACTCTTGTCTTCTTGATTTTATATTTCTGGTGCTTAGCACAGAGCCTGGCACATAGTAAACACTTAAATGCTCTATCTGTCAAAAAATCTACTTCCTCACCATCCCAGCTTCCTCATCTGGAAAATGAGCTGGAGAAGGAAATGGCAAACCACTACAGTATCTTTGCCAAGAAAACCCCAAACAGGGTCATGAAGAGTTGGAAATGACTGAAAAACAGCTAAACAAACAACAAACTTCCCAGAACTTGTTAGGGCATGGAGCTGGGACTAGAACTTGGGTTTCCCAAATGCCATCCCAATGCTCTTCCCTCTACACAATACGCCATCTCTGACAAAGGATCATCAGCCTCACTTTGCCACTTCTCATGACAGGGAGGTCCAGTGATCTCACCAGGAAGCTGGACCATTGGACTGTTCTTACAGCTAAAAAATACTTCTTGGGTTGGGTCCGTGATCAGTTTCTCTATCTTCCACCAGTTTGTCTTAGATCTGCCCTCTGCAGAAAGGCAGAACATGTCTGTACCCTCTTATATAGACTGTTTCTTGAAATACAAGAAGACACTTGACATGTCTCCCTCTGAGGGATCTCTGTCCCTTATGGTTGACATATGGGCTAGCCAGGTTTGGGGTAGTTTCAGGGCAAGGAATAATGAACTAATGTATAATTTGTGTTCATAATTTAGGAGGCTTAAAGGAAAGAAGTCTGAGGTTTGCTGTGGAGAGTGAGAACTGTCAGCTTGGATGTTCTCTTCAGACAGCCCTAGACCTTTGAATGTCTTCTCATCTCAACTACATGGAGCCATTGGATCATGTGCCACCATGGCCAAGGGGAAGGAGCTTTGGATTTGGAGTCTGAGGACCTGGGTTGGAATCTCAGCTCCTTCAGCTACTGTGTGACATTAACTATGTTATTCACTCTCTCTCTGTCTCTCTCTCTCTGTCTCTCTCTCTCTCTTTCTCTCTCTCTCTCATCTCACCTGTAAAATGAGGGGATCACACTAGATGGCCTCTTAGGCCCCTTCCAGCTTTAAATCTTTCAGCCCTACAACTTGCCCAATATCAACAGAGGCAGAATGCAAACCCACATCTCTCCTGACTCCAAGGAAGATACATCTTTCACTGTAAATCTCAAAATAGCTTCCTACCTGTATTTCATACGAGTATTGAGCTAGGAGGGACCAGGGACCACAGGCACTATCCAGGGGACAGAACACTAGACTTGGAGGCAGGTGACCTAGGCTTAACTCTCACCTCTGATAATTGAACTAACAATCTGGGTGACCAGGAAAGACTCAGGGTGGAGTTGGGCCAGGGAGAAAGAAAGACACCTGGGGGTTGGGAAAACCTGGTATCACACATTGGTTGGACACTAGTCATCACCTTCATTGTGCTGTAGATTACTTTCTCAAAGGCCATTTGTGATAGGGCACAGTCACACCAGGGGAGAGATGTCCTGTTCCCCAAGCTGTATCCCCCACAAAGGAACCAATACCCTTACATCTCCTTCTTCCAGTCTCCAGAGGAAGCACAAGGCAGGGGGCATGGTGGTGGGAAAAGGCAGAGTGGCAGTCATTGTTCCAGACCCTGGCATGCAGCAAGGACAACTGCAATGTAGTGGGCCTACCAACCCCTGGGAGAAAGGTGCAATGGCCACAGGACCGTGAGTAATGATAGCCTGGGTCCGGATAACCCATGGTTGTGGGTCGCAAAGCATGAGACTGGCAGCAAGTCATAAAATAACATCTGAGGGAATAAGCGTGCCCTGGCACCTTGGTAAAGTGCTCTCATTGACCTGCCCTAGTTGCTGCTCTGGACCCTACATCAGTTCACCTCTCAACCTCAGTTCCCTTACCTGTAAAATGGGGCTCTCTCATGGGGCTACTCTGAATAAGGTCCCCTTGGAGCTCTTCTTATCACCCCAAGCCAACTCAAGTCCTCGAAAATAAAACTACATTCAACAAAGGCCAGATTTAGCACAGCCTGTATCACAGGTATTTGTCCTGCCCCAGTATGAGGGCATTTAAAGGACCTTCCATGTCCTTGTTTAAGAGAAAAAAACACAAATGGGCACACGGGAGAGAGAGAAGAGACACAGCTAATGTTTGAACCCTGATCCTTTACAAGCCCATGAAAACTACAGAGAAAGTCAATTCAGCTCAAGAGCGGAGCAGCTCTCTGTACAAGCAGAGAGCTGGGGCCTGGAATATCAGCGGCTCACAGATCCTCGCAGACGTTCCAAGACCATCGGCTGGGTCACCAAGCGCCCCTGGTACCCTAGATACTGTCCATACCCCTGCGGAGGCCTGTTGTTTGATGTCACCTGTGGCTGGTGAATCGTCACTCCACTAATCTGCGAGGCTGTGTGTGACACATGGATTTGATGGGCCCTGTGTCTAGATGACCATTTTTGAATAATTTTCACAGGCTGCGGGGGCACCAACAGAGTGAATTGCAGGAATGGGGAGATGGCCTGGATAACCCTAATGAGAACCACGAGCTTGCTTTAGCCTAAATAATTCAAACAATGGCCTCCATCCTCCCCTTCCTTTGGCTAATGTAGAACTGGTCTATGAGTGCCACTTAAAATTAATGCCACTCCTGAATTCTGGGCAATTATCTAACCACAATATGCTACATGTCAGGCCTCATGCTTTACCTACTTTTTTCAATAGGCCATCAGCATTCAGCTCATCCTATGCCTCCCCTTAAGATCATTTATAGGGCCTCCCAGACACACAGCTAAGAAGAGTTCCCATATCCCAAAACATGAGCCTTCTGGATATGGTGTATACTCAGGAGTGGCAGAATTCATTTTGATTCAGCAAATATTGATTACAGGCCCACTATGTGGCAGGCACTGTGACAAACATTGGGCATGTTGTTTTCAGTCTTTTTGTCTGACTCTCCATGACCTCATTTGGGGTTTTCTTAGCAAAGATAATGGAGTGATTTGCCATTTCCTTCTCCAGCTCATTTTACAGATGAGGAAACTGAGGCAAACGAGGTTAAGTGATTTGTCCAGGGTCACACAGCTAGTAAGTATCTGAGGCAGGATTTGAACTCAGGTCTTCCTAAGTCTAGGCCCCAGTGCTCTATCCACAATACCACCTCACTGTCCCAGATGTTGGGAATAAAAAGAAAAATAAAACAGTTCCTGCCCTCAAGGAACTCCCATTGTAATGGACAGATAATACATACATACAAGTAATTAAACATAAAATATTTACAAAGTAATTTCAAGAAGAAGTTAACTGTGATATCTGGATGGAAAAAGAGTGGCAAAATGCCTCATGTAGGAGGTGGTGCTTAAGATATACATTGAAAGATGCTAGGGGTCCTAGAAGGGAGGAGTAAGAAGGAAGTGAATTCCAGACATGGATGACTACTTGTACAAAAACACAGAAGTGG
Organism: Trichosurus vulpecula; assembly: GCF_011100635.1. Taxonomy (NCBI): domain Eukaryota; kingdom Metazoa; phylum Chordata; class Mammalia; order Diprotodontia; family Phalangeridae; genus Trichosurus; species Trichosurus vulpecula. The sequence goes on along the minus strand of NC_050581.1, from coordinate 189,576,957 downwards.
GAGATGGAATGCAGTGTACAGGGAATGGCCAACAGACCAATTTGATTAGAATGAAGAGTTCATGGAATGAGGCTGGAAAGCAAAGAGGGAGCCAGATTGTGGAGGGTCTTTAATGCCAGGCTTTATAATGTGTCTCTTGTCCTTGAAGCAATAGGGAGCCCCTGAAACTCCTCCAGCAGGGGAATGACATGGTCAGAGAGGTGGTCCAGGAATACCAATATGGCAGATGTACGGAAGATGGGTTACAGAGGAAAGAGGCCGACTAGAGACAGCTGCAGTAGTTCCAGCTAGAGATGACGAGGGCTCAGAGAAGGAGAACAGTGGATGAGTGAAGAGAAGGGGACAGTTACAAGAAGCATTGTGGAGGTAGGGTCGACAATACTTAGCAGTAAAAGAAAAATCTCGATGAGTGATGACTCAGAAATATGACTCATTCTGAGTCCTATTGTACCAAGTTGTTTGTGGGAAAATTAGCTATGGAGAAATAAGTCTATATCCTGAGTTACATAATTCTCCACGGGGGTTCCAGGGTTTCTATAATTAGGATGACACAGGTCTAATAATTGGTTAGTAATGCAAATGTTGTAGCAAGCCATGAAATGTCTTTCCAGCCAACCACTCAATTCCTAAAGTGATAATTGACAATATAATCTCCTGACCCAAGTGGACCTCAGGTGACAAAGTCTTATGGAAGCTCAGGAAATTTCAAACCTTTCAATAAATCCTTGTCTGGGTACCAAGCCTCTTTCAACCACTTATATGACCCACCACAAACTTCTCTCTTCTTACTTTTCAGTCAAACCACTATGATCATTTAAGATAGCAGTTGGTGATGTCATTAAAATTATGCCGCAAATAATGAAATATATTTCCTTCTCACTAGAGGTGGGAAGCTACAGGTGTGGGGTGTTGCATATAATGTCAGACACAATAACTCTGTTGATTTTGCTTAATTTGTCTTTTTTTAGATGTGAAGAAGAGTTCTATGGGACAGGAAGTCTATATAAGGAATGGACTGTGATGTAAAATGGTATCATTAAATTTTCAAAAGTAAAATTATTTTGAAATATGCTTTAATCTAACAAACTCAACAAACATTTATTATGCACCTCCTACATGCCCGCTGCTGTGATGACGCTGGAGATACAGAGACAAAAATGTAACAGTCCCTGCCCTCAAAAAGCTTACGGAGGGGAAGGAACACAAGTAAGTAAATACAAGGAGATACAAAGTCACTTTCAGAGAGGATATCAATAAATCAGGTGGAGGGGGAAATTAGGAGAGGCCTCATATAGGAAACAGCACCTGAAGTGTGCTTTGAAGAAGGCTAGGGGAAGGAACACATTCCAGCCACAGAGACATGGAAGCCAGAGAAAGAATATTATATTTAGGGAAGAGCTAATAGGGCAGTTTGTCTTAAATAGGGAGTAGAGGAAAAAAATATGAAAGAAGACTGAAAAGGGGGTGCCCCCTCCTGTGATGGAGGCTTTTAAATGCCAGCTTATGGGTGTGCTAAAGGTCCACTCATACTGCCACAGAAAGTTCAGACTTGGCCCTGGTGGCCCATCTAGGGCCATAAGACTTCTCTTGGAAGAAAAAGTATGGAGTACAGAGGAAGGAACTCCCTAGAAACTACCCTCCTCTGTGGGTAACAGCCATGCCAGCTTAGCTTATGGACAGCTGGATCTGGCTGTGTTCTGTGCCTACTCCGGGCATATCAAATCCAGTAAGTCTGGAGGAGGCTCAGTGGTCACAGAATTTCGGTATGTAAGGAAGACCTGCCAAGAGGGCTGATCTGACGAGCAACAAAATTCTGGTTTCCATGGCGTACATCCACCCAGTGGTTGCGCTGGCCTGAAAGGTAAGAGATGCCAAAACATTAGGCCCCAGTGTTCTGATGATGTCTGAGCTAACAATCCATCTGAAGATGTTTCAAGGTGATGGTCAGTGTGGACAGCGACAGGGTGCTGAACTCCTTCCACTTGGTGGCGCTAAGCCTCAGATACAGGCTTTACCATGAATAGGTCCCAGGATCACAATTTTATCAACCCTCTAAAGGCACAGAGAGATTAGGTAACCAGGTTAGATAATTAGATTAGGTAATTAGAAATTATGCAGGATTTGTACCCCTTTGCCTGATTCCAGGTCCAGCACTATATCCACATTGCCTGAACACAACACTAGTCTTCCTCTAGAATCTTTTTGTTCACTTGTTTTGCCCTTGTGGTTTCAATGGCATAAGAACCTCCAAGTCTGGAAACTCCCTCCACCAATAGAGATCAGGGCCCTCAGGGGTTAAGTAACTTGCTCAGAGTCACAAACCAGTAAATATCCAAGGCAGGGTTTCCACCCAGGTCATCCTCATTCTGATTGCTATTCTCCACTGCTTCTCAATCCTCCCATAGGGGTGTGTGGCTTGCTTGCTCTCTTTTTCCTGCTGGGGTCCAATTACAGAGATATGAGTAATGCCATGGCTTGGGGAAGGGGAGCCTGGTCTGCAAGAGGACAGAAACCACCAACACAATGGACACCTCAGTCTCTACTGTGACTTTTTCATGAGGGTCCAAGTAGATGAAGACAGAAGTCAAGGTAAAATGCCACTGAAGCTCACTGATGGTATCTTCTATCTCTGCCTTTATCCAAGCCATTGATAAAAAGATCCAACAGCACAGAACCAGGCCCAGATATCCCCATTTTACAGATGAAGAAATGAGACTTAGAGAGGTGAATTAACTTGCCCATGGTCACAACACTAATAAGAGCTTAAGACAGGATTTGAACCCAGGTCTTTCTAATTCAAAGTCCCAGGGGCTCTAACCTTAATACAACACTGCCTCTCACTTCTCACTTTTCAAAGCCCTTCCACACCTATTGTTGCATGTGAGCCTCACAATAATTATGTGAAGTAAGTAGGGTAGCTTTCATAGATAATAGCCCTAGAATCCAACTCCATTTCCCAGATGAGAAAACTAAGTCTGAGAATGAAAAAGTAACTGGCCCAAGTTCACGCAGAAAGGCTATTGTTGTCAACATTAATTTGAAAGGCTCTAAGAAAATATTCTCCCAACAAACAGGACACGAGGTGAATTAAAGGGATTTTTACAAGTTTTTAGAATGGGATGAAATTTCCTCGAGAGCAGAGATTGTTTTATTTTTTGTAACTGTATCCCCAGCACCCAGTACAATTATCTGGCATTATTAGTTAATTAGTTCATTGGGCTTTAAAAGATGGGTAGCAGTTCAACAGCTGGAGAGCAGAGGGAAAGGGATTCCAGGTAATGGTAACATCATGAGCAAAGATGAGAAAACTTAGGACATAGAAGCAATGGAGGACAATGGAGGACAGTTCTTGTGTAGTTAGAGGACCCAAATTCAAAACTCAATATTCACTGTCTCCATTACTTTAGATAAGTCACTTAGCTTTTCTCAGTCTCAGTTTTTTCATCTGTAAAATGAGGGGATTGAATTAGATGATCTTGGGGGTCCCTTCCAGCTATAAATCTATGATCCTGGATATGGAAGACAGTGAGTAGCTTGGTTAGATAGAACACACTAAGGAGAACAGCATGTGACAAGAATAGAAAAGTAATAGAATGAAAGAATCATCTTCCTCCTCCTCACCTCCAAGCCATTAGCACATAACAAATTATCATGGAATCAAAATGAATTTAGTCCAACCCTCTAATTTTATAAATGTAACACTTCCTCTAAGGCCATTTCCACCAACCAGCACCTGCATTTCTGAATTAGGGTCTCCAGGGGGCAGCATCTACTGCTCTTGCATTCTATGGGGAAGGCTAGGAGGTTGTATTTCTAATGCTGCAGCTTCTGAGCCCCCACTAGTGTTTTTCCCATTAACAATCAGTCAGTAGAGTTAAATAGCTTTTAGAAAAGACATGTATTAATATTAAACTGTAAAAACAGTTATTACAAAAACATTCCTCTCAAGAACCTAAAACATACTCCCACATAAATACATTCAGCTTCCATGAAAATGGTGGGTTTATACTTAAAGTTCAGTGGTAGTGAGGCACGCATATGGCAAAAAAGAAAGATAACTCTTGGTATTGGGAGTCCTTTCTCCCTTATGCACTTCCCCTTAGATATAGTTCTCTGCTAGGTGGATGGCCCAGAATTGGGTCATTTCTTGAATCCATAGGTAGCATGTGTCTCTGCCATGAGGGATCATGCTCTTTGAAGCTGCTATCTTCATCTATCTTTCCATATCCATCTATCCTTGATATGTATTTCCATTCCCAGGTTTATGCACTGTCTCCTACTAGTCTAGTCTCTCCAAAAACATGGTCAATGATGGGGGCAGGGGAGCCAAAGTCTAAAAGTCACCTCCATCCCTCTAAAAATTATTTCCTCTCAGAGCCTTGGTTTTCTGCTTCTGGCTCCAACTCTCAAACTGATGAACTCTCATATTTGGAATCTTCCATTGATTGAGAGGCGTGTGTGCCTCATTCTTTCAGCCAATCATGAGATGTTTTCCATACATCATCATTTGTTCTCATTCAATTGCCAAAGCCCTAGAATCCTCTCAAATTAAGCATTTATTCACATTTTATAGGAACATTCCTTAACCCTCACTCCTGCTGGTTGAGTTATTGATTGATTCTGTGATTCATTAAAAAAGGTCTTGTTATCCAATAAAGGTATCTATGTCAAGGTCAATCTTGTTTACACATTAAAACAGACCAACTTTGTTGACTGATGTACTGATGTATGACTCATCAAAGAGGCATTAATGCCTGGTAAAGGTATCAGAGCTTAGAACATTTTGTCTTTACGTTAATTACATTAATTGAGATGAGGGTGTGGAACCCCACCCCTTGTACCATAAAGAGCCATAAGACAAGCTAGGTTTCCTGTTTGAAGCTCTCCCCAAGACCCCAGCTCTGCCCACTGCTTTTTTTAAGCACTAGCTTTCCACACTTGCCATTTATTCCCCTTTACTTTCCTATATCCATTCTCTTCTACAAGGAATGGATAGTGAATGTGTAGTGTCCCCAAAATAGGCAGCCTGAGGGAAGGAGCTAGAGGAGCAAAACATGCAATACCTGCCAAGCCTAGATAAGCCACAAACTGGGTAATCAACCCCTGAAAAGCAAGTATTGGCCAGAGTTTAAGTACATGACCTTGAGCCTGAAACAGACCATGCCTTGGCTCTTCCTCTATTTAGAAAAGGAATCCAAGAAGACTAGCTCTGTCCTAACCCTGTAACTGGTTTTCTGGAGGCAAGAAGAATTTGAATGTGGAAATATTAAGAATTTATCGTGGAATCCACATTTCCCTTCTTCTCTGGAGGGGCTTCATTCTAGAACCCAGGCAATGAGGAAACCACAGCCTGCCCTTCAGTGCTTTTTACAAAGCCCCTGAAACAGGAGGCCCAACCCCAGTCATTCATCTCATCTTCCCAAATGTCTCATTTCTGCCTCCCACCCTGTGTGGAGGTGGGAAACATTGCCAAAATAGAACAAGGAGCACAGGAGTCAGAGGGTGTCAAAAGCTCTGTCTGACGGCCGAGGCAATACAGCTGAGCATGGTGGATTTCTAGCACCCCTGAGGTTTCTTTCTTTCCATTTTCCTTCAGGAAAACAATCCACCCCTTAATATTATTTGTCATATGGTCAACACCAAACCCCTCTTACTTTCAGAAAATGACATAAAAATAAGAAAAAGTATGGGGGGAAATAATAATCTCCTGATGCAGCCCACCCAGCATTAGTTAGGATTCTGGAGTGTCAGAGCTAGCAGAAGCCTTAGGGGTTGCATAATCACAGGCTTCAGAAGCCACATAGGCCAGCTGGCCTAGATGAACAAAATTCTCCACTACAGCTTTCCCCCAGGTCATCTCACCTTCACCTGAAGACCTCCAGTGAGGGAGAACTCACCCCCCACCACCCACCCCCAAGACAGACCAAATCACTTCAGACTGCTTTCTGTTCACTAGTCACTGTTTTTTCCTTCTGTCCAACCTAAATGTGTCCCTCTGCACCTTACATGCACTGTGTCTGATTCTGCCCCGTGGAGCCAAGCAGAAGAGTTCTAGCCCTTCCAACTCTTGAAGACAGCTCTGATGTTCCCCACAAACACTAAGTCATTTCTTTCTTTCTTCTCCAAGCTAATCATCCCCATTTGCTTCAATCATTCCTTATACAGCATGGGCCTAAGGCCCTTCACCATTCTGGCTGTGATCCCTTGGACACTCTCCAGGTTATAAACATCCTTCCTAAACTGTAGAGTTCAGAACTGAACACAATGCCCCAGAAAGGGTCTGGCCAGGACAGGGAATGATAGGAATATTATTTCCCTTTTCCTGAAAGCTATAGCAGGTGCAATGTAAAATCAAATCCTCTTTGGTGGCTGTCTCATCACATTCCTGACTCAAACCACCAGATATCCAGACAAATGTCCATGTAACCGTACTTCTGCTGTCTTGGATTGGTGACATTAATTTTTTTTAACCCAAGCATATGATTTTACATTTATCCATATGAAATTTGGCCCAATCTTCTAGCCTATCAAGACCTTTTTGGATCCTGACTTTGTCATCTAGTATGCTAGCTATCATGCCCAGCTCTGAGTCATCTGGAATTTCACTAAGCCTCTATTCAAGTCTTGGATAAAAAAACTGTATTCTATAGAGCCACTCCACTGGAGACCCCCTTCCAATCTGACATCAAACTTTGACTGTCTTTTTGTTCCAGCCAAACAATCAGACCAGAATTCATCTAATTATCCTATTATCTAGTTTACTAGCCCCCTCCTTCCCGCCCCCTCCACAAGATTGGCATGAGGAAACCAAACGCTTTTACTATACAAAATAGAGGAGGTTCATCCATTCGAACCTTCTGATTTGATAGATGAGAAAACAGAAGCCCAGAGATATTGAGTAACATTCCCAATTTCCATAATAACTCACATTCCCATAGAGCTTTAACGCTTGCTGAGCACTTTCTTCACAATAACCCCAAGAAATGGCTAGTGCAAGGTTTATTGTCCCCATTTTTGTTACCTCCATCTTTATTTCCAACAAAATATGTGGGTGACCAGCGTAAGCCACAAACACACCTTCTGTATGATGAACATACAGTCTTTTACAATGAGTTACTATTATTTATCAGACTTACACAAATGTTATTGGTGATTAATAAACTACAATTTAATTTTGAAAGTGTCACTGGATTCGTAGAAACCTTTTATGATCATGTATTTTCCCACTAAAGTCCTACCATGATGCTTCACAATAGCCTGAGGCAAGCCCAAGTTCTCAAGGGCCATGCCAGTGAACTCCAAGAGGTTCCACCATGAAAAATACAGAGACCCTCAACCTTCAGCCCTTAGTGGCTCCTTCAGTGGTATTAACAGATTGCTGGGGAAAGGAACAAAGGGGCTTAAGAATCACAAGGCCCATCTGTAGACATTGATTTAACTGTTGACATTCTTAAAAGTGGGACACTGATCCAATTACCTAGTCAACATAGTATATGAAAAACTGAAAAATCCCATCGATATTGAAATTCCTGCTATAAATAAAACTGGGAGCTAAAACCATAAGATTAAAAAACTTGCAGAGATAGTTTCATAATGCATCCCAAAACAATCTACTGGGATCACTTGGTCATTTCACTTGGCGGAGCTGTCCCCTTTTGTAAAATGAGGACACTTGCTCTGAGAGATCAGATGAATTATACTTAATGTCATGTGACTAGTAAGAGTCAAAGTTGGGTTTCAAACCCCGCCCCACTCCTCCGCCATGTCTCCTGACTCCCAGACCAACACTACACCAGGTGCCATCAGGGAGAGTTCTCAGGAGAGCATAATGAGCCTTCTCCATTCCATCCCTCTTCACTGCTTTGCTGTCCATGGACCTGCCTTGGACTCCAGTGCTCCTCCTCTATTGGCTGAAGCCCCAAAGAGTTCTCAAGTTAACATTTCTCTTTATACCCAAGTAGGACAATCATCCCAGCACCTCCTGATGCCACGACTATGCCAATTTAATAACATGTCAATGAAAAATGCTCACCTTGACCATGAGCTCCAAGAAGAATAGATTGACTCCAAGACCACCATGCCCTTCTGTCTCCTCTATCACTCTGGGCTTGAGTACTCTCAGACTTGAAAGATGCTATGGCTAGGGGCTTATTGGGACTTATTATTTATTTATTAGTAATATTGATTATGATTTATAATTAATTATAATAATTAATATAATATATTATTTATAATTAATTACAATATAATTAATTAGTAATATTATTATTATTTATTATGTACTAAGATGTGTACCATAAGGATTCCACGTGGTTAGCAGACTGAAATGCAGTACAAAATTAAGCATCTAAATATAAGAGCTTCTTGAAGGCAGAGACCATGTTTGGTTTTATCTGTATCCCTCCTATTATCTAGCAGGGCCCAAGACTGCTTTGTAAGCACCTGGCCTGGAAACCTAGATCAACCATCAGGAGGAACTTTTGAAATCATCTGGTCTAGTCTCTTTATTTTATACATGTGGGTGAAGACACTTGTCTGAGGTCAAAAAGGCAGAATTGGATTTAAACTCAGGCCTTCTACTTCCAAGTACAGCCACTTCCCACCATATTTTGCTGCTCTTGGGGAGAAATTTAAGTAAGTGGGACAGTAATAATTGTGTTCACCTATTTCCTACAATTTAAGGAAAAAAGAATCAACCATTAATATTTCTGAAAACTGAACCTTAGCCACTGTTTTGGACTGGATCTGTGATTTTGATTTGTATAAGGAGCCCGTAACAAGAAAACTCCCTATGCCAACGAAGATCTGTACCTACTCTAGAAATTATAGTCTTAGACTTGCCTTGGGCTTTGAGTGGTCAACTGGCTTGCCCAGGGTCACCCAGCCTGTTTGTATCATAGGCAGGACCTGAACCCAGATCTTCCTGAATTAGAGACTAGCTCTCCATCCAATATACCACACTGCCTCCACTTCCTATTGGGGAATAAAAAAAATTGGAAACCGGTGAAAGAAGCTAATTAAATTTAAAATAGCATAATTATCACCTTTTACTTGTTAAGGAAGACAGAATGATGTTATGGAAAGAGGGTTGGATTCAGAAGCAGGAAAGAAGGGAGAATATAATCCTGCCTCCAACTCCTACTAGGTGCATGATCTTAAACAAGTCACTAAAGTCCTCTGAGCCTCAACTTCCCAAATCTGTGAAATGGGAATGAAAATCCCTCCCTGACAAGGTGGATGGGAGGAAAGTGCTTTGTAAGCTTTAGAGCACTTTATAGATGTGAGCAATCATTACAGGAACCAAGAATCGACCTCTTACCTTCCCCTCTTTAAATATGCAGCAACACTGGGCTGCCTTCCTCCAACCAATGGGCCCTCTTTCCTTCCTTTCAATATCACTAAAAAGTCTCTCTTAAATCTCCTTTGCCCTTTTGGGAGAGGGGAGTGTAACTCAATTCAACATGTTTTCTGTGAGCATTGGCCATCTACTATGCATCCAGTACCATTGGGGGGGAGTGGGTAGGAGTGTGAAAAAGCAGTAAAAAGGTATGGAACAGAGATAGCTTGCTACCCACCGAGAGCTCTTCCTAAGGGCTTCATGAGACCTTGACTACCTCGATTCTTAAGCATCCCTTGGCTTGCCCATGGGCACACAGCTAGTACATGTCAAATGCAGGACTAATCTCATAGCTTCCTGATGCCAAAGCTAGCCCTCTAGTAGCTAAGCCATGCTGCTTCCCTTTTGCTGATTGTAGCCAGGTTCAGGACTGAACTCTGAAATTTCATTGATATAGGGGACTCTCTGGTGAGGAAAAACCCTTCATAAATACAGGTTGCATCTTCTCCGAAATTTAAAGTCTTAGACTTGTGTGTGGTTTTTAAAAAATATTTTGATAATGCATTTCAGTGATTTCCTTTGAAATGCTATGCATTTGATTTTACCCATTTAAAAAAAACCTTCTTCTGAGGAGTTCATAAGTTTTGTCATCATGCCAAAGAGAACCATGACTCAAAAAAAGTCAAGAGCCCCCATCTCAGAGGTGTCTAGAGCCCTACAAGAAAAAGTGATCTTAGGGTCACATAGCCAGGATTTGAACCCATCTTCTTATCTTTACGGCCAGCACCCTATCCACTAAACCACTAAACCTCCTATTTTCCTCGGCTTGTCTCCCACATCACATCACTAACAGGTGAGTCCTATAGGTACCATCGCCAATTTGCAGATGAGGAGGTTGATGGACAGTGACTTTAAGTGATTTGGTTTTGGTCACATAGCTAATAAGTGAGGAGACCAGATTTGAAGCCATGGGTATGTGGCATCGTGGATTAGAGCACCAATCTTGGGAATCAGGAAGACCTGAGTTCAAATCCTTCCTCAGACACTCTCTAGCTGTGTGACCTCATTCAGGCTATTTCCTCATCTGTGAAATGGATAAAATGGACCTGTGTCACCAGGTGGTGTGAGGATTGAATGAGATGTGACACATGAAGTGCTTTGCAAACCTTCAGGTCCCCTATGTCATAGTTATTACTGTCACCGTGTCAGATCTGGCTTTCTCTCTACCTTCCTACACTACCCTCAAGGAAGGTGTCATTTCAATCAAGTTGGGCCAGGGTGTCTTCGCTCACTCCTCCCAATAGGTCACTCAGATAATCATATGAGCCCCAAAGGGGGAAGATTTCACTCCACAGCTGGGGAAGAGATGATAAGGAACCAATTTCCAATAGTCACTTGGTGGATCTCATTGTCAAGCCCAGTATTGTCTTGAGGAATGGAAGGGGGCTGGGACAGCTGACCTCCCAAAGTGTTTCCCCCTGCCTTGGTTGAACACTTCACACTCTCCCTCAGCAGTTTGGTGCTCAGGCACCAGAAGGCACACTCAGACAGCACAGCATTGAGCTGGCGCAACAAGGCAGAGAGGAAATGTTTAAGCCTTCCCTTGTCACAGCAGGGACCACAATTAGTTTTCCTGGAAAAAGTGACAGTGTAGAAAGCCCCAAAGTCTCTGTCTCATGCTCTGCTGCGTAAGGGGAGGCCATCTCCAAAGGCTCCAGGGCCAGGAAAGTCAAATCCCCACAGGTGAGTCTGCTTTCCCCAGGAGCTGAGAAAAGGGTACAGGGCCTAGGAAGCAGGAGGTCAAAATCATGGAAGAGAGCCCAGTAGGACCTGCTGAGACCAGTCTTTGGTCAGCTCTTCCTCTGGCCTCAGCCTCCCCAACCATCATCCCCTGTCACCTCCCTCCCATTCAAGGCTCATCCTGGGGAAGCATGGTACCTCCCCATGCCAGATATCTCTTGGTTTCTACCTTCATAAGTGCCTGTCACCAGAACAAGTCCTGAACCTCTCAATGCTGCAGGCCCCTCTCTGTGACAAGTCAAAAGGTAGGTTTCAACCTACATTGGTAGAGAGAATTTTCTCACCTGGGAGGTCCTCACAGCAATGAAATCATAGGTCAATGCCCAATCCGAAGCACCTGTCACAAGCGCCACACTCAGGAGGAGCTCAGTAAAAATATATTAATTGTGACCTAGTGGAAAGAGCCCCAGCTCTGGCTTCAGAGAACTTGGGCCCAAGTCCAGCCCTTACACCCTGTTTCCTCATCTGTAAGATGAGGGGCTGCAGTAGTGGCCCCTTTCAGCTCTACATCCAACCATCCTATGATTGGTTTATTGACCTTCCCAGGCCATTGGTTGAAACATAATTGAAGCCAGGATTTTACAAACTTAGAGTTTGGGGAACATGTCATTTATATGTAAACAATTCATCTACTTATTTATGTAAAACAATATGTGGGACATAGGGTGCTGGACCTGTTCAGGAAAACAGATTTGGCAACCATGGCCTAAGGAAAAAGTCAACCTGATTTCTACTGCCACACCCCCTCCCCCTTCCTTTCTCTTAGGACGTGTTGGCCCTGTGTGCAAGGTGGTAAGATATGGGAAGTAGGGGAGAAGAGAAAATCCCTGATTGATCACTCACATTTCCCTATGCATTGACGATGTGGAATGGCCTGGCCTCGGGAAGAAGGAAGAATGGCAGAGGTATGAGTGCTAGGTCAGACATGGATCTCATCTCTCCCAAGCCACAGAGCATTGGTATGTTAATAACCTCCTAGACTGAAAGCAAAGCCAGGAAGACAGATAGACTGAAGTCAATTCAGTTCAACTTATCATACAATCAAATCTCTGCCCATGTAAAGCTTACACTTTACTATTACCAAACCAATGGAATGCCAGGCTATGCTATAGAGATTTTAGAGGCCGTCTCATCCATTCTCATCCTTTTCTAGATAAGGAAGCTATGGTTCAAAGAACTGAGGGGACTTTCCCATGGCCATACAACCAATAAGTGACCAGGGCAAGGTTGAACATAGGTCATCTTGACACCAAGTCTAAACTTTCAGCTCTGCTAAATTCAAATCCAGCATATTTCCCCCTGATCTCTAGGACCCAAGATTGAGAACTAGAAGAAACCTTAGAGATCATATAATTCAACCTCTCCTTCTGATTTTATATTTAAGAAAACTGAGTTATAGTTGAAGGGTGAAGTGACTGGTCCAAATTCATCAAGCTAGACAGTAGCAGAGTTCAGCTCTGAAGCCAGGTGCTCTGACTCTGAGGTGTAGTCAATGAAACACAAAGCCTGCTTCTGACAGGTACTAGCTGTGTGACCATAGGCGAGTATTTTACTTCTCTTTCCTCAGTTTCCTCATTTGTAAAATGAGGGGGTTAGCAATATTAGATGACTTCTGAATTGTCTTCTAGCTTCAGATCTACGATGCTATGATACAGTAAATGTACACTGTTTGTTACAGTATTCCTGGAAGAAAAGAGAAAGCAGCCAGTAGACCTGAGGACTAACATTGAGCCTTCATACAGAGATTCACTTTAATGCCCCAGGAAAAAGGATCAAAGAGATAGGAAACAGTAGAACAATGGGCACTGGTAGTGATGTGACATGGAACATTACCCCCCTTCTCATCCTCTCTTAGTCAAACAGGCCTGTAGCTGTTCTGCATAGACCACCTTCCATATCTCTCCTCTGTTCCTCTGTCCAAGCATTCCTTCTACTTCTCCCCCTCCGAGAATCCCCAGCCTCCTTCTAAGCAGGGTTCAGGTGCCACCTCACACGTAGAGTGTTGGTCCTCCCAATTGTTAATGCTTTCCCCACTTCCCCCAAATTACTGTAGATAAATTTCATATTTGTTTGTGAACAGGTTGTATCCCCTGGTGGCAAGTGGGCTCCTTGAGGGCAGGGACTGTTTTGGTTTTATCTCCATATCCCCAGAACTTCACACAGTCCTTGGCCCATAGAAGGTGCTTAATAAATGTTGAATTGAGTTGAGCTGGGATAGAGACATGGGTCACTTCTGAGAATAGGAAGCAAAACCTCACTCCCTTTCTCACACTCTCTTTCCCAGTAAAGCCGGCTCGCTAACCGTCAGCATAGATTGGAAATCTCACACTCAGGTTCAGAAAAGTCAAATACTGCACAGGGAGAACCAGTGCAGTGCCAAAAGCCTGGGGATTCTAGTGGACTTGAGCTAAATAAGCATCAGAGGCAACGTGGCTGCCAAAAAAACTAATGGCATCTTGTGTTTCATGAACAGAAGCCCAGTGTTCACAATGGGGGCCGGTGGGGGGGGTGTGGCTGGAGCTCCTCTGTCCCATACCTTTGTCCAGTGACATCTGGAACACTGTGTCTGTCCTGGACCTCACATTTTAGGAATGATATTGACAAGCCAGAGTGCAGCCGGCAAAGAGTGTTCTAGTGAGAAGGGGACTGACAACCATGCCACGCCCTATAAGAGGAAATCAGCCTCTGTGGATCTCTTCTTCCTCCTCTGTAAAAGGTTGGGGGAGGGGGTTACAGGAGAAAGAGTCCTGACCCTGGAGTCAGAACACCAATCCTGCCTTACTAACCTTTACTACCTCTGTAAACATCAGCCAAGTCAGTTCAACTCCATGGGTCTCGGTTTCCTCAATTGTAAAATAAGAAGGTAAGACTCGACAGTCTCTGAGGTTCCATCTAGATCTAGAGCTATGACTCTGTGATCTTCTGGGGAAAAACGGCCCTCAAGGTCCAGCTCTAGGCCTGATGTACTGGAGATCTTTAGCCTAAAAAAGGTGATCTAAGGGGCAGCTCAGTAACTGTCTCCAAGTATTTAAAGGACCATCAAGTGAAAAAGGGATTAAGCATCTTTTACTTGATCCCAGGGGGCAGAAATAGGAACAAGGGATAGGATTTTTAGAAAAGCAGATGTTGGTTTGTAAAGCAAAACCTCCTAGCAATTAGAGCTATCCAAAAGTGGGCAAGGTAATCTGAGGGGGTGAGTTCTCCATCACCAGAAGTCTTCAAGAGAAGGCTGGCTGACCTGATTAGAGGTGCTGCAGAGGGGATTCCAGCCCAGGAATAGCTTGGACCAAGTGACTTTTGAAGGTTTTTCCAACTCTAAGGGTCTAGGGTTCCACAGCCTTTGTTCTTCTGGACTGGAAAACCATGTCCAGTTTTCATGAGGCCATGGGGTTTGGAAAAGACTTCACTGCTGATGAAACCACAGAATGAAACCAAATGAGAAGTAACAGACCCCCTTTTGCCGAATACAACATTCCCCTTAAACTACCTCAAAGGCATAAGGCCTTTGAAAGGGACAAAACTAGAAGTGATTCACTTATCAGCTTTGTGGCCCAACCTAATCAGGAAACCATCAGATTATACCCAGTTTGGCCTAACAGTGTGAATGATTTCTGGGGTCTACATTTAGAGCTCTTTGTGCTTTGCTTATCCTGGTAAAGTATTAATCACTATTAGATATATACTCATAGGACCACATCTCTAGGTCTGGAAGGAAGCCTCTGTTGGCATTCCAAGCCTTTCCTAAGCAGCCCCCTCCTTCCTTTCCAGTCTTCTTACCCTTTCTCTCACCACGTACACTTTGTTCCAAGGACACCAGCCTCCTGGATGTTCCATACCATCTCTTGGCTTCAGGATTGTCTCTGGCTCTCCTTCATGTCTGGAATGTTCTCCATCCTTAATCCTACCTACTGACCTCCCTAGCTTCCTTTAAGTCACAACTAAAATCTCATCTTTTATAGGAAGCCTTTTCCAATCCCTCTTAATTCTAATGCCTTCCTTCTGTTAAATATTTCCTATTTATCCTGTATGTAGGGTACTTTGTATATGTGTTTGCATGAGCTTCCTCCATTAGATTGTGAGCTCCTTGAAGGCAAGGACTATCTTTTGTCTCTTTTTTATCCCCAGTGCCTACCACAGTACTTGGCACATAGTACACAATTAACAAATGTTGATTGATTGATTGAAGGTAACTCAGCGGTCACCTAGTCTAATTCCTTCATTCTACAGGTAAGCCCATTGAGGTTTAGTGGGTTGCCCAAGACTGCACAGGTAATGAGTTTCTTAT
The DNA here is from genome assembly GCF_011100635.1 of Trichosurus vulpecula. Taxonomy (NCBI): domain Eukaryota; kingdom Metazoa; phylum Chordata; class Mammalia; order Diprotodontia; family Phalangeridae; genus Trichosurus; species Trichosurus vulpecula. Next base: position 189,561,535 of record NC_050581.1, on the reverse strand, counting down.
ATGGTGTTAGGGCTTCAGTTGATGGTACATTGAGCATGGCTGATTTATTTGTGGTCAGCTCATACACCAGGGGGTACTCTTGGACTTGATGTTCAAAGGAGACCAAGAAAAAGCATACAGAGGGAACCAGATTAGGGAAGCCAAATGGACACAGAAGCCATAGTCACTCCAAAGAAGCAAATACTCCAAGAATTACATGCCCCACCCAAAAAGCCCTACAATCCCTGACACGGAGGTAGAGTTTGAGCATTGCAGAGTTCTTGAGCCAACTGAGGACCTGCAGAGACTCAGTCCCAGTGGAGTGGCAGTGGAAAGGAGATGTGAGAGACCCTGGACCAACTAACAGCAACCCATGCCTGAACAAGAGTCCTCTGCAAGGCATCTCTGATGGAGGGATTCCCTTCCAACACTCAAATCCTACAATTCTGTGAAAGCAGATTGACTGAAGGTAGAGCAACAATTGTGATGAATATGACATTACCTAGGACTAAGAGAACATCTCTTCTCAGATGCAGAAAGACTTCATACACACTGGCTCTTCAGCTGCTGCCATAAGCTCCTGAGATATGACCCACAGGGCATAATCACTGTCAGAATCATAATGAGATATCACCCTGGAATATGCCTTCTCCACCATTCCCGAGCAGCCTTTTCACCCTGAAAGATCCTTCCCTTCCTGCAGCCTTCTCATGCTAGAAGTTCCGTCCATCCCTGGGGCCCCATTCTCTGATTGCTCAGCTCCTCCCAAAACCTCTGTTTTAAGGAAAGGCCCACCCAGCAGGTTCATTCCATCATTCTTCTCTCTAACACTCTAGACTTCCTTCTCCACCATTCTCAAGCATCTTCTCACCCTGAAAGATCCCTCCACTCCTGCAGGCTTCTCATGCCAGAAAATCCCTCCCCTGTGGCCCCTTCCTCAGACTGGTCAGCTACCTCCAAAACTTTCATTTGAAGGAAGGGCCCAAGACAACCATGGTCACTCCTTCATTCCTCTCTGAACCCTGCTCCTGACTCCCTCACTCTGGACCTCCTTCTCCTCCATGCCACAGCAGCCTCTTACCCTACCTAGAAGATCCCACTGACCTGTGGCCCCTTCCTCTGCTTAGTCAATTCTTCCTAGAGACTCCATTTTAAGGAAGAGCCCAGGCCATCCATGTTCACACCTTCATTCTCACTGCTCTCCACTCCTGACTCTCTGCACTTCTTTCACTGCCAACGGTTCTCTTCCCCCTCTCCCCCTGACTTTTCAGCTTCCTTTTACATGTTGTTCTGCCCCTTTAGAATGGAAGCTCCTTGAAACCCGAAATCGTCTTCCTTTCTCGCTTCTGTTTGTATTCTCAGTGCTTACCACAGCGCCTGCAACAGAGTAAGCCCTTGATAAATGCTTGACTTGACTAGGTAGGGAAACTGAGGTTTTCTCTAAGACCTTGACATTAAGAGCTTCATTTCCTCCAGGTATGCAAAATTCCTAGTTAAAGCTCTGATTCTCAACATGCTCAGGGGGAGAGCTCCTTAAACATCACCATGGTTAACTCCACATCTAAACTAGGAATTAATCCTGACCCAACAGGATCCCATTACATCTCATGTCAGCATACCCCAGCACAGACTTCATTCATGCCTTATTCTGACATGGCATCAGTTTGGACAATAGGGAAAGGAAGATGAGGAAAATCAAACACAATAGACCTCTTTTCTAATGCTACATTTAGAGCAAAAAACTAGTATCCGGTGATTTTTAATCATTATATTCAAAGGACCATGATGTCTCTGAATCCATATAAGAGGGCAGCTAGGTGGCCCAATGGATAGAGCGCTGGGCTTAGGATCAGGAGTTCAAATCTGGCCTCAGAAACTTACTGGCTGTGTGATCCTAAGCAAGTCACTTAACCCTGTTTGCCTCACTTTGCTCATCTGTAAAATGAGATGAAGAAGGAAATGGCAAGCAACTCCCAAATAGGGTCATGAAGAGTTGGATACAACTGAACAACAACTATCACCATTTTGTGTGTGAAGCAATTCGCTGTTAGAACACTGAAAAGAACCTGAAACATAATCTAGTATCTCAACTACTCATTCTCTTTACTCAACCATCCAGATATTCAGGTTCGATGGATTCCCATAAGGACAGACAACCTATGGAACTATGATGGATAGATCACCTACCAACATGGAAGGCTATATCTAAGGCCCTCTTCTTCCCCTCTGATTTCTCTTTCTCCTTATCCTTTCTTTCTCTTAGTCCTTCTCCTCAACTCTTTCTTGATGCTCTCGCTCAATTTGCTTTTACTTTTCCCACGTCCCCTTGTCATCTGGACCTATTAGTGGCACTCAAGGCCATGGTTTAGCCCTGAGAACTCTTGGGGATAATGAGGTTGCAGAACCCTATCCTACAGTCAGCCTTCTAAAATAGTGACCCCTAGAACAGCAGCCAAAGGTTTAAAAGGAAGAGATGGGCTCCTTGATTCATCAGCTAAACAGGCTGAGGCAGCTCTGCCTGGAGGAAATGTCTCACCAAAGGATCTGCTGCCCAGATCTTGCAATGTTTGTCCCTCTCAGTGTTGTCTAACATCGATTAAAGGACCTCAAGGACATGACTTGGTCCACTTAAACCTCCTCTGAGCAACACTACATGTACCCAGCACTTAACCTTCATTATCTACATTTGTTCTGACAGCATCAAATACCTCCAGTTCTTAAAGACATGAGATAGCAGGATAGTTTTCTGAGGATGTCCTATCCTGCCTTGTCCCTCCCGTAAAAAATTGAAAAAAAAATTAACTTCAAAAGTCTTCTCGATTCTGTCTCTGCAAAAGCTCTCCCATCTGGCCTCTCCTTTCCACCCCATCCACCACTGCCCTATTTCAAGCCCCGATCACCTCTCATCTGGACTAAAGTCAACAGCCTCCTTCCCAAGGGATGGCCCAGCCTCCAGGCTCTCTCCTCTTGAATTCATCCTTCACACCACTGCCAAAACAATGTTTCTAATATGCATGTCTAATCCCAACAATTTCTTTCCCTGTATTCCTGAATGGCTCCCTATTATCTGCAGGAAAAAAAGCATGGACTCCTTAACTATAATTTCAAGGCTCCCCACCATATGACTCAAACCTATATTTTCTGGTCTTCACACTGAATAGCGAACTGGACTTGAAATTCAAGCTCTACCTTTGACACACACTGACTCTGCAAGATCATTTCAACCCTAGAGCTCACATCTGACCAGTACCCTCTACCCTGAGGGCTGCTCCCTCTCCCTGATTGGAGGGAGTGCAGAGCTATCTCCATTTAAGGAAGAAACCCAGGTTAACCATCAATTCACTTCCCATCCAGCTGTAATCCCCTCAATGTCTCTGTCATTGCCCCTGCCAGGTATCCTTTCACCCACCCTACTCTTTTCTGCTTCCTTTCAAATGTCTTCTTCTCTCCCTCCCCACTAAATTGTGAGTTCCTAGAAGGCACAGACTGTCTTTTGCCTTTCTTTATATCTCCAGTATTTAGCACAGTGCCTGGAGACTAGTGAGCACTTAATAAATCTTTATTGACTAACCTCTCGGACCCTGATGGAGCCACCTTCCTTCTACTTGTGTGCATTTGTGTGAATTATACCCCAAGCCTGGAATGGACAAGGCACCACTGACAGCCTAGTCTCTACCCTCCTTGATTGTGTCTTTCTGCATAGTCTGCTGAAACACATGTACCAGCCTTGGCTTCTCCCATGGACTAGGATCAGAGGTCTTGCCATGTAATCCTGCTGGCTGCCACATGGAGACAGCAAGTATTCCATCCTTTATAACTAGCTTTTATCTACCACTATCATCAGGAAATGCCTAGCCTCTTTCATCCACAAGGGCAGAGGTAGATGGAAGGCACCAATGTAGAGGAGAGAAGAGCTACGCCTTTCAAGGATGCCAACAACACTACTTAACTTGAGCCTCAGACATATCTACAGTCCTGCAGGGGAACTGTGGTGGAGTGAGATGGCAGACTGACTAGGACTAGAGGCTTCCTTTATTACATGACCTTTGGCCAGGTCCAGCAATAATTCCTCTCTCATATTGTAATAAGCAGGGACAGAAAGATCAAGGGGCTGCCCCCAAATCAGACTAATAGTACCTAGAATTACAGGCCTTTTTTACCACCCAACATTCCCTGCTATATCTGAACCTGATGACCTAGTAGTTCCCTGTCCTATTGTTAACAAACTCCCACCACCTGTTCCCCTAATCCCTGTGAGTCAGTCACTGGCTCTGAATTTCCATACTATCCTTATCCTCAATAGAACATAAGGCCTTTGCAGACAAGAATCATACTTTTGACTTTGTATCCCCAGGGCTTGGCATGGTGCTCTGCACATAGTAAGGACTTCACAAATTTTCTTTGAATTGAATGTAATGAAAATAAAAGCTCCTTTGGTAAAAGGTCATAATTATTCCTTCCGAACAAGGGATATTCGTAGCACTGAACATTTCATGTTGTGTAGAGCTAATAAATGGAAAATCTTTTCTTGGAAATACTTAATGACATTAGAAGAAAGAGATGTATTCAGCAGCATTCTTTGAAATACTTGGAAAATTAAGAAGTTAAAATTCTCCCCCAAGTAAGATGGGAATCCTGAAGAGAAATTAAAGTACCACAAATAGTTTTTTATCTGTTCTCAGTCATGTTGTAGAAACATTCATAAACAGTAACATAACCTTCCCCCCAAAAAGCAGCTGAATAAAAAACTTAAGACTCAAGGCCTGTATTTTTGTAAATCACCTGCTATAACCAAAAAATCTAGATCATTCGTGAAAAACTTTTCCTCTTTATGTTAAAATTGTGGGGGCGGAACCTTGCAGGGAGAAGAATGAGACATCAGTATCCCAATTAGATGGATGAGTTTACCACACATTTCATTTCAGCAAGAATTTATTAAGCGCCTACTGTGTGCCAGGCATTGTGCCAGGTGATCAGGATATAGAGACCAAAATGAAAATTATTAGAAACAATGTTAACACATTACAAAACATAGAGCTGCATCTCTAAGCACTTTAAAGAAAAAGCATGGATTACCTCTCCTGTGTTTAAGTATCATCAAATTCACCCTTCACCTATTCCTCATTAGCCTATTCAAACCCTGAACCACTATGTCTAGTTAATTATTTTTGACCAACTTGGAAAATGAATGTCAGGTTGAAATTATGACAGGGGTTCATGCTTGCACCAAACAGTCTTGCTTATTTCCTCAAGAGTTATTCATGTGTGTGACAAAAATAATGTCAATTTAGTGATTTCTCTTCCGATCATAAAAAGAGGACTGAAATTCAGTTAAATCAGTATCTTAAGTGAGGAGAGGAAAAAATGAGAAACTTTATTTCCTCGGTTGAAGAGGCACAGGTAAAACTATTCCCCTAAAAACTATTCCCCAAATGCACTGGGAATCTCTACAAAAGTACTTGCTTGTGGGAAATCAAAATGCCAGTTCCTTTGCAGATTGAGCTAACTTTTGAAAGAGTACAAATGAGAAGCTGGTGCTCTTCTTCCTGAGATAGGAGAAAGGTTGAGGGGAAGAGAGAGAAGGGATATTGGGGAACACAGATAAGGAGAGGGAGGGCAGAGAGACTGGGAGACAGGGGGGAAATTTGGGAGAGGGAAAGGGGTGGGAGACGGGGGGGGGCAAAAAGGGAAGAGACTTGAAAGAGGAGTCAAATGGTAAGACAGGAAAAGAGAAGGGGAGGAAGGAAAGGGGAGAGGAAAGATTGAAAGAGAAAGAAAAAGGCAGAGCAACAGACAGAAACAGAGACAGAGGTGCTACAACTGTACATGTCTCTTTCCAAAGTAACAAGAAAAACTTCTCCCATTCCTCCTCATACGAAGTGGAGAAAGCGACTCCGTGGACGCAAACCTCTGCCACTTGATAAAGCAAGGAGTAATAACTCCCAGGGAGTCACAGACACCTACTGACTAAAGAAGTTTGAGAGCACGGGAGAAGGGAAGGAGAGACAAAATCGATCGCATAGGAAAGGCGTCTCCCTTCCGGGAAGGTGGACCGCGGGTCTTCCCGCGGCTGAACCGCTCCCGGGGCGCGCCCCGCTGCTCACCTGCGGCACTCTCGCTTTGGGGCAAGGAGGGCTGATCCATGCTGGGCGCGGGCTCCATCGTAGGCTTCAGCACCGGGGACAGCGATCGAGCTTCCGTTGGCCCTGGCTCTAGCTCCGAGGCTGGCGCTGGCTCCCAGGCAGTGGCTGGTGTGACAGATGCTTCTGGGGCGCGCGTCTCTCGATCTCTAGCTCCGACTTTACCTCGGGGCTCCGGAACCCTGACTATAGCGCACTGAGCCCTCGACGCCCCCTCCTCCTCCTCCGCCTCCTGCGCCTGCTGTCGGGAGCTCAGCTGCACCACTGTGTTCCGGGATCTACTGAGAGCCGAAGTGACAGAACCCATCTCAGCGGGGCAATCCCAGAGCAGGCTGGGCCCAGGTGAGCGTCCCCTGTCTGCACTCCCTAGCTGTGCACGCCTCTCCCCACTCCGTGCCCACGCCTCCCTAAGCGCCTTACCGCCGCGCCCCCTACTGTCTGCCTACCCTACCCCATCCTCCACAAACAGCCCCTCAGCGCAGCCTCCCAGTCTAGAAGCCCTTCTCGGGGGCTCTTCTGTTTCCCAGGAGGCTGCGGGGGAGGGGGAGGGGCAGGAGGGGGAACACATAAAGAAATGGGCACGCTTGGCAATAAGCAAGGGATGCCCCCCAAACCCCTACATAAAGCCTTCTGACCTTTCCTTTCCCGGAGCAAGGTCACCCGGGAATGAAAGATGACAGGAGGGGAAAGGGGAAGCAAATGTTGAGAGGAAGGTTGATCAAGAAAGTACCCTTTTCATCCCCATCACACTCCCAAAGTAACTAGTGAAGAAGTAAGCTCCCCAAAATATACGTGGCCCTCCCTCTCACTTTCCTTGTTCACCTGGGGCCAGGAATCTGCCCCCTTTCTTCCCTCTCCCCACCGAACTTCTGGAAGACCAAGGCCCCAAGGGAATGATGAGAGAAATATAGGGGAAGGACATAGTTCTAGTTTGTTTTCTTCAGCATAACTATTCTTAGAATCAGTGGCTCCTCTTCTGGGCCATGGCCCCAAGAGTTCTACTCCCAGAGCTCTCCCAGGAGCTTTAGCTACCCCTGTTTCCCTTCCCCTGCCCAGGGCGCCCTGTCTCCACCTCCCACGCTCTTCTGTGGCCACCATAGGGCTGGGCTTCCTGTCACTTCCCACTATCAGGGGATAGAAGTTGCCAGAGAGGGAGACAGAGGCAGAGGGGGAAGTGGCGCCATCCCTGGGCCAGCTGTACCCAGGAGCCCAGGGAGGTGCCAGCTTGGTCATGACACCTCCAGAGAGGGGAAGTAGTAGGAATCAGGAAACATATTAACACTGCGGGCCCCAGACTCTTGAAGCAAACTGCCCTGATCTATGCTGCTCTGAGGGTGAGGAGAAAGACAGACCATCACAGCCCATCCATTCCTCCTCTTTGACAGGAATGTAGGAGAGACATAATGAAGACTGGAGGGGGAAGATCAGGCTCCTGTCTTCAAAGATTTGTGCAATGTGATGTTTGCTGCAATTGACACAAATTATCCAACAAAGCAATCTTAAAAACAAAATGAACAACCTTGGTCATAAAGCCACAGAATCTTAGAGCAGGAAAGGACCTCAGCAATCACTTTACAGAGCAGGAAGCTGGCTCCCTAAAGGTTAGGTGACTTGTCCACGGACACATAGCTATTAAGTGGCCGAGCTGAGCCCAGGGCTCCTGACTGCTACTCCAGTGTTCTTTTCATTAAACCAGACTGCTCCCCATTATTAAAGGGACTGTGGGATGTTGTAAAATGTTTAAAAATTAAATTCATGTCTGCATTTCCAATATGAAAGTCAATAGTTAAGGGCTAATCTCTGCCCAATAACTCCGAAGAATGTTGGCACAAGCTGTTACAGTTGACATCCTAGGGGTAGCTTCTGCAGTGAACTGATCATACCAAGAAACATAAAGGGAGGCAGAAAGGAATCAACCTATGTACCCCCCAAATCTATGTTGCAGAAGAAAAATTTAGTCAGTTGGTCAAAGGTACAGAATCATAGAATTTTAGAGCCAGAAGGGGTCTAAGAGGCAGGCAGCTCATCCAAACTCTACCTTAAGAAGAACCTCTTGTACAATGTACTTGGCAAATGATAATTCAGCCTATGGTTGTTGAAGACCCTGAGTGAAGAGGAATCCACTCCCTCCCAAGACAGTCCAGTGCACTTTGGGAAAGCTCTAACTGTTAGGAGGTCGTCTCTGACATCAAGCCTATATTTACTTTTTTGTAACTTTGATTGCCCCTGGATCGGCCCCCTATAGCCATGAAGAACCAGTCCAATCCTTCTTTAATAAGACAATTCCTAGAATACTTGAAAGTAGCTATCATGTTCCCAGTAAGTCTTCTTTTCTCCAGGGTAAACATCTCTGGCTTTTTCAATGCACCTTCATATGGTACATCTGGACTCAAGGGCCCTCTGTCATCCTCGTTATCCTCCTCTGGGCACTCTCCAGTTTATCAATATCTTTCAAAAAAATGAGCACATGTGAACAGGATGACAAAATGCAATAGGACTAGTTCCTTCTTCCTTCTGGATACTGATATCTCTCTTAATGCAACTCGAGGTCAAGTTATAGCCACTGCTTTATTATTCCCTTAGACCAATATGAGCTAGGATTATACAGAAGCATAAGCTGAAGTTCTGGGCCCCCGAGCAGGCATTTCCCTAAAGACTCTCATTACCCAAACAGACAAGCAGCGGCAGAGAGCAACTTGAAATAGAGTCACACCTTTGCCAACTCACCTGCTTGGAACAGCACAAGGAATAACAAGAGATTACACCTACTGATCTCAATTCTCCTCTTCCTAACCCACGTGTGGATTTTATTGTTTTTAATTGAACATGCTCTTTTTAGTAGAAACCATCACATGCCAAAATACCACACCCAATTTCAAGGGCAAGTGTTTGTGAATGGAATAAATGCTCCTCAAAAAGCTAAAAGGCTCTATCAGTTCACTAAACAAATGCTTCCTTACAGCTGATATTTACTATTATTCCTTATCTTATGGCCTGCCTTCCATCCATAAAATCACAGGACCCAGAACTGGAAGTGATTGTGGAAGAAATCATGTAGCCCATTACCCTCATTTTACAGATAAGAAAGCTGAGGGCCCAGAGGAAGATCTGACCAAAACGATTGTTTCTACCAGGTTAATGGAAGTTTAACCATCCCATATGGACTCATCCAGAGCCCAGCATGAAGGAAAGGGAGATAAAAAGACCTGACCTACTCACCTTAATAACAATAATAATAGTACATGTGGTTTACAACACCCTTTCATCACAACCCTATGAGAAAGTAGCACAAGTGGCCAAACTGGATTTGGAGTCAAGAATACTTGATTTCAGATCCTGCTTCAGATATGTCAGTTGTGTCTGATGAGCCTCAGTTTCCTCATCTGTAAAATGAAGATAAAAATAGCACCTACTTCACAGGGTTGTTATAGGATCAAATGAGATAATAGAGAAAGAGCTTTGTAGACCTTAGGGTGCTATATAGGTGCAAGCTATTTATAGAAGTAAAGATAATTCTCTACTGACATCCTCCTCGTAAGTTTCATCATGGAATGGAAGCCCAGGGTTCTCATTGGCTCTGCCAGAAGAGCACAAGCGCTGGCAGGTACTTCTAAGCTCCAAGAACCTCAAGTATTGGCCCAGAAGTACATTGTGTGTTATCTGTTAGAAAAATTAGGAGAGGCATGTCACCAGATGGGCCACAAGTTGCTGAATTTTCTATCCAAAGGCACCTACAAAGACAATCTAATTACCACCAATTAAGGCACCTAGGAGTTGGTTGCAATCTTCATTGATGGAGAGAGAATTCACAGATTCTTTAAGTAAAGATGAGGTAACTGGAGCTCAGAGAGTCTTACTGACTTGCCCTGGTTTGCAGGTTTCTAGAGGTTATTACTGGGATTCTTACCAAGGTCATAGAATCATAGACTTTAGAGCTGAAAGACACCTTAGATAGCAACCAGTCTGATCCCTTTATTTTCACATAAAAAAACTGAGGCACAAAGAAGGAGAAGTAACTTGCCCAACAGGACCATAATTATCATACACAACACTGATTGGGACTAGGTGGCAGAACACAGTTCAAGTCGTCTCATTCCATATCTGATGCTCCTTAACATGATACCGTCATACTTCCCAAGGTTTGGGAAGGATTGAAAGATATCAAGCTTGTGAAAGCATTTTACAAAATAGCTTTACACATGAAAGGATGTAAGTCAGGCTGATGATAGTGGTGGTGGTAGTGATGGAGTCTTGGGAAGTCACCCAAGACTATATACTTGACCTAGATGGAGATATCACAGAAAACTGAGTGACATGTTTGTGATATCAGAGGCTTTTAGACCACGTGGGTTTAAGTTGCATTTTTGTGAATATTTTAGGTCATGTGGGTGAGTTGCATGTGTAACTCACCTTTGACCCTGAACAAGATATATAAAACCAGGGGTTGGTTTTCTTTTTTCGGAGCCCTGAGCTGCAGTAGTAGTGACACGTGACTCTGAGCTAGCTGTTGTCGAGCTCCCCGGCTGAACTCAGATGTTGGTAACTACGAATTGTATTTGGTCTGTTTGTAATTTGATTGTATTTGCTCTGAAGTTCAGGATGCTGGCTTTTTCCCCTGAACTAAGCGAATGATGTTTGTATGCTGGATTAAAGTAAGACTGTTAACCCCTTAACACTGCTTTCCTTAGTAAAGCAGATCAAAAGCACCTGGGCTTTTGCAGTGGTCTGTGCGCTGGTTGTTGTTGGTTTTACACCCCCACAGCAGCTGCTAGCCGGATTGTTGAAACAGAGAGACAGAAAGACAAAGAGAGAGATAGAGACACAGAGAGAGAGAAACAGAGAGAGAGAGACAGAGAGAGAGAGAGAGAGAGCCTAAGTTGGACAGGGGGATACATGGTCCAGAAGTAGCATAGTAATACCAGAAATGGTCACATGTACCTCAATAGAAAATATACACTGAAATGTCACACTACAGAGTTTCAGTAGAGATATCTACCCAGTGTAGATCTGTAAGGTCACTGAAGCTAAACAGGCTGGTGAGGAAAACTCATTCATGGGTGGGCATTATTTTCAGGGAGCTCTCATATGTATTCTGTTTATGTTCATTGATTTAGAAATAAATCCTGATCCTTTTTTGAGCTTCATGAAACATAAGTTTACCAGGGGAGTTGGTATGTAGGATGAGTGTTATCATTCAGGAAGTTCCCAGATTAGCTGGGTGAAGGTAATGAGGTAGAAAATGAGAAATCCCCTCAGAGTGTCCCTTGGCCTTCCATGTTCAATGAGAGTGTCAGGCACAAGCATTACAGAATTTTCTAACTGGAAAGGATCTTAGATATCTTTTCATCTGACTCTCACATTTTACAATGAGGAAACTCAGTTAGACAAGTTCACTTGCCTGACATAATATAGCTAGTTAGTGAAGGAGATAGGACTAGAACTGAGGTCTCTAGATAGCCCATTCAGTGTTCTTTCCATTACACCACCAGTCCAGTGTGTTTTCTAAAGACTTTTACCAAGGATTTTCTTGCAGAAGGTTCTGACTTAGTATCTTAACCTCTCCACACATCATTGATTCTTGGAGTTTTAGAGAGTTGACGTGCAAGAGGAAAAGGCAGACATTAATTTTTTTTCCAATTTAAAGATTGCACAGTTGTCAGCTTTCCGTAGGGAAGGGCTTGAAGTAGCAGCAACAACATAACATTCAAGTGGAAATGTCTCCCTCTCTGAGGAGTGTGTATCATCACCCTGGGAGACTAGACTTTTCCTAAGACATCAACATGTCTAGGACCTGTTGATGTTGGAATTCCCCTGTGGATACAAGCAGAATAAGCACATGGAATAGGAAATGAGAGAAAACAGTATTCCCTGAGAGGTGAGTCCATCTATGAGCATCCTTTCTTATTAAAAGAGTGGAATCTGGGCATTTGCACTTGCCCAGGCTCAGAAGATTTTTAAGGGATACATTTACTGTTTTCCATGGCTGCTTCAGGGGGGGAAATGTGGAATCTCCTTAATTTAATTACTTAAGCATTTATTAAGTACTTACTATATGTACAGGGAACTGTGCTAAACACTAGAAATTCAGTCATTTTTCAGTCATGTCTGACTCTTTGTGACCCCATGTAGGGTTTTGTTGGCAAAGATAATGGATTTACCATTTCCTTCTCCAGCTCATTTTACAGATGAGAAAACTGAGGCAAACAGAGTTAAGTGACTTGCCCAGGGTCACACAGCTAGTAAGTGCCTGAGGCTGGATTTGAACTCAGGAACATGAGTCTTCCGGACTCAAGGTCCAGCACTCTATCCACTGTGCCACCTAGCTGCCCCAAATGCTAGGAATACAAGATAAAAAAGAAATCTTCCCTGCCTACAAGAAGCTTATAGTCTGGGGGAGGGAGGGAGGAACCAACATGGATGCAGATAAGTAAATACAAAATAAGTACATAAAAATTAATTTTGAGGAATGGAAATACTAACAACTGGAGGATCGGAAAGTCCTCCCTAGGAGATGCATCCACATTAACCTCAAACTCTAAGCCTCTTGGGTAATTCTAAACCACAACCTGAAGAAATAGAGAAGCTATGAGTTGTCTGCATTTTTCTAATTTGGGGAGAATCCTTATTTTACAGTTAAGCCTAATTTATCTCAAGCTTTGAGCCTGTGGCTGACCTGCAAAACTGGTGCTTATCATCATCCTTATTACCTTTATGACTATGTAGCAAGTACCCTTTGTGTTCTCTCCTAGAGTGAGGCTGCCATATCTCCCCCTCAGGGTGCCAAGAGGACTCCCAAGGGATTGTGGGTATCTCTTCTCTACTGATCCACTCAAGTCACATTCCAAGTGTGTTTCTCAGCCATCGTTAGCCACCAGTGACAAGCACACCAGTTCCATTTAAGCAATTATCAGTTTTTATAAAGCAATTTTTTTTATTTAGAAGATATAGCAGGAAGAGAAGTACAAACATTTATCCCCAACACTTCAGGGTCACACTCTCCCTTATATCACACTGGCCTTTGGGAAGAGTTGCCTCAAACTTAATTCAGTTGCTACATAGCATTGGTCCTATTAAGTTCACATCCAAATGTAGTGTCCCAGATACTGTCCTGGGTCCTAAAAATCACTCCTGAAGGTGATGTTGGGCTGGTTGAAAAACCCTGCACAGCTTCAACTCGCAAATTCTTTGGACTCCCCTACTACTGACTTTGGATGGTTCACTTTCCTGACCTTTGAAAATTCACAAGTTTGTAGCCTCCGATCTCTTTTACCCAGAATGAAAGAACACTAAGAACTCTATATTGATAGAGCCACATGTTGGCTTCAGCTAAGGAAAGGAACACAGACTTCATTCGCAGAGAAAATATATTCTCTAGGACAGTGCTCTAAGATTAAAACAAGCCAGTCATCAGAGAGGTGGCTGGCTGGGGCAAGTGAGAAGTCAGCATAATCCCCTTGGCCAGCAAAAAAAAAAAAAAAGCTGGTTTTGAAAGAAACCATGCTTCCAAATGGGAGGATTGCTGGAGTGGCTGGAAAGAAAATAAGCCCCAAAGGAATTCTACCCACACAGAGCTAATGAAGGACAGTTCTGCCTTTCTGATCCACAGCCCACCCAGTATTGCATATGCTTAGAGCTTAGCACAGTAATTGAATTGAGTTGGTCTGTATCTCAGGTCTTGACTCCTAAACCAATGATGTGTATCCAGTGTTTGAATCACAAAATTTCAGAGCTAGAAGAGACCTCAGTAGCCGGCTAGTGCAACCCAGTCCCCTCAGAAAATCTCCCCTGCTACTAGGCACTGGATGACCTCCAGCATGGGGAAACCCATCACCCCTTGAAGCAGCCCATTCTATTTTGGGAAAACTCTAGTTGTTCTAAAATGGTTTCTGAGGTCCTTTTGAGCCCAAAATCTATGACTTTGTGATTTTATCTTTCTGAGCCTTGATTTCCTCATCTGTAAAATGATAAGGTTGTATTGAATGACTATCCAGCTGGAAATTTATAATCCCTTAGCCCTATGTTCCCTAAAAGTCAACTGCCTCAGTCTTACCGACATCATAAAAACAAATAGCGGCGAAAGCCTTAAGATCTCTGATCAAAGCAATGAGCAGCTATGGTTCCAGAGGACCTGTGATGAAGGAGGCCACCCAACTCCTGACACAGAGGGGATGAACTAATAAGCAACATAAGACACCAACAATATGGGAGTTTGTTTTCCTTGTTTATGCTTGTTTGTTACAAAGTTTTTTGTTTTTTCTTTCCCAGTAGGCAGAGAGATGGGAGAGGGAGAAAATAAATACTTGTTAACTGAAATTGTTTTTATTTAAAAAAAAAAGCCTGAGACTGAATGGGAAATCTAGACCATGACCAAAATTCTCCCATCATTCCTATTATTGAAATCTGGAGACTATTAGCAGGAGTGAGAGAATTGCTCTTAATTGTTGCCACAGAGTAGGGGGTGGGGTGGGGTGGAATGGAGCACGAGACAAAGACAAGCCCAATCTTGGTGATTCACTCAGGCCCCAGTCCATCTGCATGCACGGGGCTGATTACCATGCTTTGTGCCTGCTGACATAATTATGGTCTACTTAGCCAAATCTCAAGAAAGAAGCCAGAAATCTTGGGGTTGACAAAGGATGAAGGAAACATGGAGGGTATCCCAAGGAAAGCAGCATGCAACATCTGACCTTTGCTAGGTCATGTATACACATGGAGAGGAAGCCAGGCCTAGCAGATAAGGGACTGGGTCTGGAAGCAGGGAATCCTGGGTTCAAACCTGACCTTGTGCATTTATCAGCTATGTTATCATGGGCAAGGCATTTAATCTCTGTGTACCGTTCTCTTTATCTGCTAAGTCATACATGGGTCATTATTCATCCATTCAACAAATATTTGTTAAATGCCTACTATGTGCCCTACGATTGTATCTCCCCTAAATAGATCAGCATCTGCCATCATGAAGCATACACCTTACTGGGGAAGGGAGAGGGAGGAATACAACATTTACACTAATGAGTAAGCACAAATATATATGGAATAATTTGGGGGAGGGCACTAGCAACTAAGGAATCAAAATAGGGGTCCTATAGGAAGTAGAGGAATTGAGACAGGCAGAGGTGAGGAGGGAGAGCTTTCCAGGAATGGGGAACAGCCTGGATAAAAGCACAGAGATGGGAGATGAAGAGACAGTGGACAGTTAGTCGGTAGGAAACATCTCCATAGCAGAAGTTTCCGACACTGACAAAATAGATCACTTACCAAATTCATGTGTATATGTTTTTAAAAATACATATATGTACAAACACATATACCTGAACAAATGGATGTGTTTATATATATATATGTATGTATGTATATATGTATGTATTTATGTATGTATGTATGTATATAGCTAAGTCACACAGGAAAGCAATTCATATTGGAGGTAGAAAGAATGCCATGTATGGCCTTGGGAATTTACAAGAAATTGGTACTCGGGAAGCTGGCACAAACAAAACCTTTATTATTAAGTGGCTCAGCAAGCAAGCAAAAAAGCATATACACACACACTATATGGCAATATAGACAGACAGAGATTACCTGACCTTCATGCAAGAAACTCACCCAGTTGTTGAGAAGGTACTCAAAATTGGGGATCAAATGGGGAAGTTATGTACCCTAAAATGGGAAAACAGGTGGAGAACAGACAATCAGTTCCAATTGTGTGAGGGGGCACTTCTAATCTCCCCAGATGTGGTGAAGTTCTCAGGGTCACTTATCAATACCAGGCTTGGATAAAGGGAGTTTCTTTATTGGGACCAGAAATTGGGAGAAAGTTTCAGGTGATGATCTGAGGTGGCAGTCCCCTACCCTCCAAGGAAACGACATTCTATCAGAGGAAACAACATGTATGTATATGCAAAATAAATATCCTGTAATTTGGTGGGGGGGGCGGTGTAGCACTAGCAAATGGAGGGATCAGGAAGGACTTCATATCAACAGTGGCATCAGAGCGGAGTTTTGAAGAAATCATAATGATTTGCTGTAATAGAATACCATGAAGCAATGAAAACGTGTATGAGAAATATAAAGAATTCTGGAAAGGCCTTTAGAGAATAATGCAAAACAAAATAAAGGAGAACCACACCACAGCGCATACTAATTATGACCATATAAAGAGGGAAAATGGAAAGAAATGAAAAAAATATGTAGCAGAGACTTGGGCAAATGACAGAGAAGTTGCGATGGACAGTTTCTGCATTAAATTCCATTTATTCTAACGCAAATTAGTTTCAAGTCAAAATTGGTTATGCTGATTTTGTGGTTCAATTGTTTCAGGCTCTCTGACTCTTCATGACCCCATTTGGGGGTTTCTTGGCAGAAATACTAGAGTGGTTTGCTATTTGCTTCTCCAGCTCATTTCACAGATGAGGATACTGGGTTTGCAGATGAGCAAAGAGGGTGAAGTGACTTTCCCAGGGTCACATAACTAGTAAATGTCTGAGGCCTGATTTGAACTCATGAAGATGAGTCTTCTTGATTCCAAGTCCAAGGCTCTATCCACTGAGCCACCTAGCTACCCCATGCTGATATTTAATACTTTCATAATAAAAACAAACTTACAGGGGAAAAAACTACAAGCAAAGGAGTAAATGGACAAATAAAGACTCAAAAGAGATAGAAGAAGGAAATAAGGAGTTCTAGTTATTTGTTTATTAACATCTTTTTAAGTATTAATATCTTTATCTTACATTTTTTCTTCTTTTGGGGTTGTACAAAAGAGAGAATTCACTCTAGAAGATAAGCAACACACCTCCCACCATAAAGCGAGAGTTCTGCATTTGGATTCAGAGGACCTGGGCTTGAACACTGACTTTGGGCATGTCATTTGAATATTTGGGGCACCATCTGCCAAGTGAGGGAGTTAGACCAGATCCCTTCCAAGATCCCTTCCAGCTCTTGATCTATGACCCAAAGCCAGAGACAAATGGCTTTGACTTAAGCATTCCCGCTCTACAAACAACTGGCAGGTTGCTAGAGCTAACGTTATCCCCATCACTTTAGAGATGCTCAGAGATACAGTGATTTACCCACAGTCAAAGAGCTAATTGGGGGCAGTAGAGAGGGTGAACCTGCACCTCCAATGGGTGTCTTCTAATGGCTTCCGCCTTGGACTCACTGGAAACAGAGAGATAGCGCTTTGGGTTCCCAGACCCGATTCCATTTTCTTTACACTGGGGGGAGGGGAGGAACAAAAGGGGTGGAGGAGGGGCGGTATGTCCCTTTTGTTTTTAAATATCAGCATTAATTAGACCAAGTGGAAGGACCCATCCCTTTAGCCTCTTGGGACTGTTGCCATGGGAAGGTGCTTTTTATAGACATCAATCTGACAAAGACAAACTAATTACTTGGATCAAGCTGGAGTCTGCTTTGTCTGATATTAGGTCTTCTCTCTTGTCAATCCCCACTAGGACAAGGGCAGGACCTGAGCTTTAACAGCAGAGAGGTAAATTGGCCCCAAGTCCATTGAGAGCTGTAGGAAGGAGGTGGGAGAGGAACTCAGGCACTGGAAATGAAGTCTCAGGCTTACCAATGAATATCTCCTAACGTTCTAGTACTTTCCCAGGAGTGCGTTCCAGGCCCTTCTGGATCTGCTCTCCATGTATCCACAGCCAGCTGCACTGACTCTAGGGAACAACCCTGTCTATGGACTGGAATTTGAGTGCCAGCTCCACCACTCACTGCCTGTGTGATCTCAGACAAGTCACTTCACTAATCTGGGCCTCAATTTCCTCAACTGTAAAATGAGGGGCTTGGACGATAGTGCCAGCCTCATGCAATCCACAAAATTCCTGAATGTGGCAAGAAACAGACTAAAATGTAATTAGGAAATGTCAATAAAATAAATAAAAATACAGTTGAATGCCAATAATGTGACTTTGTGGTTTTCTAAGTCAATATGTTGCCTGGGGGAATTTGTTTCTATTTGAGTTTGTTAGAAACATACTCACATTGTCTAGGAATAAGCAAGACTCATTGGGAAGTCAAGAACGTTTTAATTATAGTCTACATTTATTCCCCCTGAATAAATGGGTACCTCCCCTGAACAGAGTACAGGAGAAAGTACAAAGGACTCGGATGGACACCAGTCCTTTAATAGACCCTCACCTTGAATCTCCCGCCAGGCTCTTCATTGGCCAGATACAACCCCCTGACTGCCTACATCATGCTCTCCTCAAATGGCTCATTTAAGCATGCATACAAGCCTCTGACCTTTCACCCGGCCGACCTGAGGCCTGATTTCTGCTAAAGCTGGGGTGGGGGAGGGGGGGAAGTACACCTTCAATTCTGTGGAAACAAAACTCCTCCTCCCATTTCTTCCAAGTTCAACATCACTGGACTGGATAACCTCTCCATGAAGTTATTCCTACAGTGTTTGAATTCTTAGTAGTTACTGCCTGGAATATCCATAAAGATGCTAGTGATGAACAGATGTCTGAGAGGGATTAGCCCTTGGGCACCTCATTTCCTCTCACTCTTGCAATTCCCCTCAAAATCACAAAGGGCATCCATCCAAGCAAGGAGTATAAATTCTGAGAGTGTGAAAGAGGGAGAATCCTTCCTTCTTACCTCACACTCTAGCTTGGAGCCATCCCTACCACCAAGGCTATAACTAGGGAGGAGTGACTGAGGCTTTGACCCCAGATGCTGAAATTTAGAGGGCACAGGCTGAACTTGTACTCCATCAGGCAAGAATAATTAGTCGAGATTGGAAGTCGCCAGATAGCAAGCTCCTCCATCTTGTTCTGCTCTGATCTTAGCTCCTAGAGGCCTACTTTGTAGTAGGTGGCACAATGAATAGAGTACTAGGCCTGGATTCAGGAAAATTTGAGTTCAAATCTGACCAAAGACACTTACTAACTGTAATCCTGGGTAAGTCACTTAATCTCTGCCTCTCTCAATTTTGTCATCTGTAAAATGGGGATAATAATAGACCCTACCCCTCAGTGTTGTGATGCAGACAAAATAAAAATTTGAAAACACTGCAAACCTTATGGAGTTACCCTTAAATGCTAGCTACAGTGTATCCCCATGAGATCTGAGATCTCTCTCACCCCCACACCCAGGCATGCTTTCTGGAGCACCAAAATGGACAGTCAGAACTCTGCTATCACTTCCCTGGCTAACCAGCAGCAAGAGCAGGACAGGAAGGTTAAGAAGGGAGACATTCAGTCTGAGCACGGCTACCCAGTCATCTCCCAGAGTCACTTTACCCCTGGATGGCCAAACACACAGCCTCCGGTGTTACCTAGATACTAAATTCCTCATGTTTTGGGTTTTTTCCAACATAACCAGGAAGCATCCCCCATACTGGTCATTAGTTTCTGAGGCCAATTTTCACAGGTGGTGGCACAGAGGCAGTTAGTAAAAAGCCTTCTGTCTAAGGCTCATCAAAAGCAATGAGTCCTTCCATTAATAACACATGGCATTTCATGGCCCCTTTTCAAGTTTACAATATTTACAGAAACTTCATGGATAAGAGTTAAAAGGACCCTTAGAGTTTGTCTAGCCCAAAAATTCCTATCCTAACATCCATAAAATTGTTCTTCTTAAAAAATATTTTGATAACTGTTTTTTTAGTGACTCTACTGTAACAATTACTTTATTAGAATAAATCTCATAACAGTCAATTAAAAGAAGCCTAGCTTGAGATTTTAATGTAATTACACATTTTCCCCTCCTGATAGAATATAATATCCTTGGAAGCAAGAACTGTTTTTGGTTTCTTTCTTTGTATCTCCTCCATACTGATTGAAAATAATAATAATGATTGAAAGATAATAGGAATTTGACAAATGCCTGTTAATTGACAAAAAGCACTTTTAAAAATACAAAAGTAATGTTTTTAAATGTTACAACATTTTCAAATTGGACAGAGAGTATTATATTTTATAGCCAACAATCTTCAGAATATTGATATAAAATTTCTTCACTAGGAAAATTTATATGGTTTTGCCTCCAGAATTTTTTTATATTTTATTATTTATTTAATATTTTTAGTTCTCAGCATTGATTTCCACAAGATTTTGAATTGCAAATTTTCTCCCCATTTCTACCCCCCCCCACTCCAAGATGGCATATATTCTGATTGCCCCATTCCCCAATCAGCCCTCCCTTCTGTCACCCCACTCCCCGCATCCCCTTTTCCCTTACTTTCTTGTAGGGCAAGATAGATTTCTATGCCCCATTGCCTGTATATCTTATTTCCCAGTTGCATGCAAAAACAACTTTTTTTTGAACATCTGTTTTTAAAACTTTGAGTTCCAAATTCTCTCCCCTCTTCCCTCACCATCCACCCTTCCTAAGAAGGCAAGCAATTCAACATAGGTTGCACATGTATCATTATGCAAAACCCTTCCACGATACTCATGTTGTGAAAGACTAACTATA